>NC_092763.1:2014632-2686176 GCF_047496795.1 Chiloscyllium punctatum | reverse complement strand
TGTTTCACGCCCTATGTTTCAGCCCCTCTGTTTCAGCCCTTCTGTTTCAGCCCCTCTGTTTCAGCCCCTCTGTTTCTCGCCCTCTGTTTCAGCCCCTCTGTTTCAGCCCCTCTGTTTCAGCCCCTCTGTTTCTGCCACTCTGTTTCTCGCCCTCTGTTTCAGCCCCTCTGTTTCAGCCCCTCTGTTTCTCGCCCTCTGTTTCAGCCCCTCTGTTTCTCGCCCTCTGTTTCAGCCCCTCTGTTTCAACCCTTTGTTTCTCGCCCTCTGTTTCTGCCCCTCTGTTTCTCGCCCTCTGTTTCAGCCACTCTGTTTCTCGCCCTCTGTTTCAGCCCCGCTGATTCAGCCCCTCTGTTTCAGCCCCTCTGTTTCTCGCCCTCTGTTTCAGCCCCTCTGTTTCTCGCCCTCTGTTTCAGTCCCTCTGTTTCTCGCCCTCTGTTTCAGCCACTCTGTTTCTCGCCCTCTGTTTCAGCCCCTCTAATTCAGCCCCTCTGATTCAGCCCCTCTGTTTCCCGCCCCTCTGTTTCGGCCCCTCTGTTTCTCGCCCTCTGTTTCAGCCCCTCTGTTTCTCGCCCTCTGTTTCAGTCCCTCTGTTTCAGCCCCTCTTTTTCACCCCACTGTTTCAGCCTCTCTGTTTCTCGCCCTCTGTTTCAGCACCTCTGTTTCTCGCCATCTGCTTCAGCACGTCTGATTCAACCCCTCTGTTTCAGCCCCTCTGTTTCTCCCCCTCTGTTCCAGCCCCTCTGTTTCAGCCCCTCTATTTCAGCAACTCTGTTTCAGCCCCTCTGTTTCAGCCCCTCTGTTTCAGCCCCTCTGTTTCTCGCCCTCTGTTTCAGCCCCTCTGTTTCTCGCCCTCTGTTTCAGCCCCTCTGTTTCAGCCCGTCTGTTTCAGCCACTCTGCTTCTCGCCCTCTGTTTCAGCCCCTCTGTTTCTCACCCTCAGTTTCAGCCCCTCTGATTCAGCCCCTCTGTTTCTCGCCCTCTGTTTCAGCCCCTCTGTTTCAGCCCCTCTGTTTCAGCCCCTCTGTTTCTCGCCCTCTGTTTCAGCCCCTCTGTTTCAGCCCCTTTGTTTCTCGCTCTCTGTTTCTGCCCCTCTGTTTCTCGCCCTCTGTTTCAGCCACTCTGTTTCTCGCCATCTGTTTCAGCCCCGCTGATTCAGCCCCTTTGTTTCTCGCCCTCTGTTTCAGCCCCTCTGTTTCAGCCCCTCTGTTTCAGCCCCTCTGTTTCTCGCCCTCTGTTTCAGCCCCTCTGTTTCAGCCCCTTTGTTTCTCGCCCTCTGTTTCAGCCCCGCTGTTTCAGCCCCACTGTTTCTCGCCCTCTGTTTCAGCCCCTCTGTTTCAGCTTCTCTGTTTCTCGCCCTCTGTTTCTGCCACTCTGTTTCTCGCCCACTGTTTCAGCCCCTCTGTTTCTCGCCCTCTGTTTCTGCCCCGCTAATTCAGCCCCTCTGTTTAAGCCCCTCTGAATCAGCCCCTCTGATTCAGCCCCTCTGTTTCAGCCCCTCTGTTTCTCACCCTCTGTTTCAGCCCGTCTATTTCTCGCCCTCTGTTTCAGCCCCTCTGATTCAGCCCCTCTGTTTCAGCCCCTCTGATTCAGCCCCTCTGATTCAGCCCCTCTGATTCAGCTCCTCTGTTTCTCGCCCTCTGTTTCAGCCCCTCTGCTACAGCCCCTCTGTTTCAGCCCCTCTGTTTCTCGCCCTCTGTTTCAGCCCGTCTATTTCTCGCCCTCTGTTTCAGCCCCTCTGTTTCAGCCCCTCTGATTCAGCCCCTCTGATTTAGCCCCTCTGATTCAGCCCCTCTGTTTCCCGCCACTCTGTTTCAGCCCCTCTGTTTCTCGCCCTCTGTTTCAGCCCCTCTGTTTCAGCCCTTCTGTTTTAGCCTCTCTGTTTCAGCCCCTCTGTTTCTCGCCCTCTGTTTCAGCCCCTCTGTTTCTCGCCCTCTTTTTCAGACCCTCTGTTTCTCGCCCTCTGTTTCAGCCCCTCTGATTCAGCCACTCTGATTCAGCCCCTCTGATTCAGCCCCTCTGTTTCAGCCCCTCTGTTTCAGCCCCTCTGTTTCTCGCCCTCTGTTTCTGAACCTCTGTTTCTCGCCCTCTGTTTCAGCCCCTCTGTTTCTCACCCTCTGTTTCAGCCCCTCTGATTCAGCCCCTCTGTTTCTCGCCTTCTGTTTCTGCCCCTCTGTTTCTCGCCCTCTGTTTCAGCCCCTCTGTTTCTCGCCCTCTGTTTCAGCCCCTCTGTTTCTTGCCCTCTGTTTCAGCCCCTCTGTTTCAGCCCCTCTGTTTCAGCCACTCTGTTTCAGCCCCTCTGTTTCTCGCCCTCTGTTTCAGCCCCTCTGTTTCAGCCTCTCTGTTTCTCGCCCTCTGTTTCTGCCCCTCTGTTTCTCACACTCTGTTTCAGCCCCTCTGTTTCTCTCCCTCTGTTTCTGCCCCGCGGATTCAGCCCCTCTATTTCAGCTCCTCTGAATCAGCCCCTCTGATTCAGCCCCTCTGTTTCAGCCCCTCTGTTTCAGCCCCTCTGTTTAATCCCCTCTGTTTCTCGCCCTATGTTTCAGCCCCTCTGTTTCTCGCCCTCTGTTTCCGCCCCTCTGATTCAGCCCCTCTGATTCAGCCCCTCTGTTTCCCGCCCCTCTGTTTCAGCCCTTCTGTTTCTCGCCCTCTGTTTCAGCCCCTCTGTTTAAGCCCCTCTGTTTCAGCCCCTCTGTTTCTCGCCCTCTGTTTCAGCCCCTCTGTTTCTCGCCCTCTGTTTCAGCCTCTCTGTATTTCGCCCTCTGTTTCAGCCCCTCTGTTTCTCGCCCTCTGTATCAGCCACTCTGTTTCAGCCCCTCTGTTTCAACCCCTCTGTTTCTCGCTCTCTTTTTCAGCCCCTCTGTTTCAGCCCCTCTGATTCAGCCCCTCTGATTCAGCCCCTCTGTTTCTCGCCCTCTGTTTCAGCCCCTCTGTTTCTGCCCTTCTGTTTCAGCCCCTCTGTTTCAGCCCCTCTGTTTCTCGCCCTCTGTTTCAGCCCCTCTGTTTCAGCCCCTCTGTTTCAGCCCCTCTGTTTCTGCCACTCTGTTTCTCGCCCTCTGTTTCAGCCCCTCTGTTTCAGCCCCTCTGTTTCTCGCCCTCTGTTTCAGCCCCTCTGTTTCAGCCCCTTTGTTTCTCGCCCTCTGTTTCTGCCCCTCTGTTTCTCGCCCTCTGTTTCAGCCACTCTGTTTCTCGCCCTCTGTTTCAGCCCCGCTGATTCAGCCCCTCTGTTTCAGCCCCTCTGTTTCTCGCCCTCTGTTTCAGCCCCTCTGTTTCTCGCCCTCTGTTTCAGCCCCTCCGTTTCTCGCCCTCTGTTTCAGCCCCTCTGATTCAGCCCCTTGGTTTCAGCCCCTCTGATTCAGCCCCTCTGTTACAGCCCCTCTGAATCAGCCCCTCTGATTCAGCCCCTCTGTATCAGCCCCTCTGAATCAGCCCCTCTGATTCAGCCCCTCTGTATCAGCCCCTCTGTTTCAGCCCCTCTGTTTCTCGCCCTCTGTTTCAGCCCCTCTGTTTCTCGCCGTCTGTTTCAGTCCCTCTGATTCAGCCCCTCTGTTTCAGCCCCTCTGATTCAGCCCCACTGATTCAGCCCCTCTGATTCAGCCCTTCTGTTTCTCGCCCTCTGTTTCAGCCCCTCTGTTTCAGCGCCTCTGTTTCAGGCCCTCTGTTTCTCACCCTCTGCTTCAGCCCCACCGATTCGGCCCCTCTAATTCTGCCCCTCTGATTCAGCCCCTCTGTTTCCCGCCCCTCTGTTTCGGCCCCTCTGTTTCTCGCCCTCTGTTTCAGCCCCTCTGTTTCTCGCCCTCTGTTTCAGTCCCTCTGTTTCAGCCCCTCTTTTTCACCCCTCTGTTTCAGCCCCTCTGTTTCTCGCCCTCTGTTTCAGCCCCTCTGTTTCTCGCCATCTGCTTCAGCCCCTCTGATTTAACCCCTCTGTTTCAGCCCCTCTGTTTCTCCCCCTCTGTTCCAGCCCCTCTGTTTCAGCCCCTCTGTTTCAGCCACTCTGTTTCAGCCCCTCTGTTTCAGCCCCTCTGTTTCAGCCCCTCTGTTTCTCGCCCTCTGTTTCAGCCCCTCTGTTTATCGCCCTCTGTTTCAGCCCCTCTGTTTCTCGCCCTCTGTTTCAGCCCCTCTGATTCAGCCACTCTGTTTCCTGCCCTCTGTTTCAGCCCCGCTGTTTCACGGCTTCTGTTTCTGCCCCTCTGTTTCTCGCCCTCTGTTTCAGCCCCTCTGTTTCTTGCCCTCTGTTTCAGCCCCTATGTTTCAGCCCCTCTGTTTCAGCCCCTGTGTTTCAGCCCCTCTGTTTCTCGCCCTCTGTTTCAGCCCCTCTGTTTCAGCCTCTCTGTTTCTCGCCCTCTGTTTCTGCCCCTCTGTTTCTCATCCTCTGTTTCAGCCCCTCTGTTTCTCTCCCTCTGTTTCTGCCCCGCTGATTCAGCCCCTCTATTTCAGCCCCTCTGAATCAGCCCCTCTGATTCAGCCCCTCTATTTCAGCACCTCTGTTTCAGCCCCTCTGTTTAATCCCCTCTGTTTCTCGCCCTATGTTTCAGCCCCTCTGTTTCTCGCCCTCTGTTTCCGCCCCTCTGATTCAGCCCCTCTGTTTCTCGCCCTCTGTTTCAGCCCCTCTGTTTCAGCCCCTCTGTTTCAGCCCCTCTGTTTCTGCCACTCTGTTTCTCGCCCTCTGTTTCAGCCCCTCTGTTTCAGCCCCTCCGTTTCTCGCCCTCTGTTTCAGCCCCTCTAGTTTCAGCCCCTTTGTTTCTCGCCCTCTGTTTCTGCCCCTCTGTTTCTCGCCCTCTGTTTCAGCCACTCTGTTTCTCGCCCTCTGTTTCAGCCCCGCTGATTCAGCCCCTCTGTTTCAGCCCCTCTGTTTCTCGCCCTCTGTTTCAGCCCCTCTGTTTCTCGCCCTCTGTTTCAGCCCCTCCGTTTCTCGCCCTCTGTTTCAGCCCCTCTGATTCAGCCCCTTGGTTTCAGCCCCTCTGATTCAGCCCCTCTGTTACAGCCCCTCTGAATCAGCCCCTCTGATTCAGCCCCTCTGTATCAGCCCCTCTGAATCAGCCCCTCTGATTCAGCCCCTCTGTATCAGCCCCTCTGTATCAGCCCCTCTGTTTCAGCCCATCTGTTTCTCTCCCTCTGTTTCTGCCCCGCTGATTCAGCCCCTCTATTTCAGCCCCTCTGAATCAGCCCCTCTGATTCAGCCCCTCTATTTCAGCACCTCTGTTTCTGCCCCTCTGTTTAATCCCCTCTGTTTCTCGCCCTATGTTTCAGCCCCTCTGTTTCTCGCCCTCTGTTTCCGCCCCTCTGATTCAGCCCCTCTGATTCAGCCCCTCTGTTTCCCGCCCCTCTGTTTCAGCCCTTCTGTTTCTCGCCCTCTGTTCTGCCCCTCTGTTTCAGCCCCTCTGTTTCTCGCCCTCTGTTTCAGCCCCTCTGATTCAGCCCCTCTGATTCAGCCCCTCTGTTTCTCGCCCTCTGTTTCAGCCCCTCTGTTTCAGCACTTCTGTTTCAGCCCCTCTGTTTCAGCCCCTCTGTTTCTCGCCCTCTGTTTCAGACCCTCTGTTTCAGCCCCTCTGTTTCAGCCCCTCTGTTTCTGCCACTCTGTTTCTCGCCCTCTGTTTCAGCCCCTCTGTTTAAGCCCCTCTGTTTCTCGCCCTCTGTTTCTGCCCCTCTGTTTCTCGCCCTCTGTTTCAGCCACTCTGTTTCTCGCCCTCTGTTTCAGCCCCGCTGATTCAGCCCCTCTGTTTCAGCCCCTCTGTTTCTCACCCTCTGTTTCAGCCCCTCTGTTTCTCGCCCTCTGTTTCAGCCCCTCCGTTTCTCGCCCTCTGTTTCAGCCCCTCTGATTCAGCCCCTTGGTTTCAGCCACTCTGATTCAGCCCCTCTGTTACAGCGCCTCTGAATCAGCCCCTCTGATTCAGCCCCTCTGTTTCAGCCCCTCTGTTTCAGCCCCTCTGTTTCTCGCCCTCTGTTTCAGCCCCTCTGTTTCTCGCCGTCTGTTTCAGCCCCTCTGATTCAGCCCCTCTGTTTCAGCCCCTCTGATTCAGCCCCACTGATTCAGCCCCTCTGATTCAGCCCTTCTGTTTCTCGCCCTCTGTTTCAGCCCCTCTGTTTCAGCCCCTCTGTTTCAGGCCCTCTGTTTCTCACCCTCTGTTTCAGCCCCTCCGATTCAGCCCCTCTAATTCAGCCCCTCTGATTCAGCCCCTCTGTTTCTCGCCCTCTGTTTCTGCCCCTCTGTTTCTCACCCTCTGTTTCAGCCCCTCTGTTTCTATCCCTCTGTTTCTGCCCCGCTGATTCAGCCCCTCTATTTCAGCCCCTCTGAATCAGCCCCTCTGATTCAGCCCCTCTGTTTCAGCCCCTCTGTTTCAGCCCCTCTGTTTAATCCCCTCTGTTTCTCGCCCTATGTTTCAGCCCCTCTGTTTCTCGCCCTCTGTTTCCGCCCCTCTGATTCAGCCCCTCTGATTCAGCCCGTCTGTTTCCCGCCCCTCTGTTTCAGCCCTTCTGTTTCTCGCCCTCTGTTTCAGCCCCTCTGTTTCAGCCCCTCTGTTTCTCGCCCTCTGTTTCAGCCCCTCTGTTTCTCGCCCTCTGTTTCAGCCCCTCTGTATTTCGCCCTCTGTTTTAGCCCCTCTGTTTCTCGCCCTCTGTATCAGCCAATCTGTTTCAGCCCCTCTGTTTCAACCACTCTGGTTTCTCACCCTCTGTTTCTCGCCCTCTGTTTCAACCCCTCTGTTTCTCGCACTCTTTTTCAGCCCCTCTGTTTCAGCCCTTCTGATTCAGCCCCTCTGATTCAGCCCCTCTGTTTCACGCCCTATGTTTCAGCCCCTCTGTTTCAGCCCTTCTGTTTCAGCCCCTCTGTTTCAGCCCCTCTGTTTCTCGCCCTCTGTTTCAGCCCCTCTGTTTCAGCCCCTCTGTTTCAGCCCCTCTGTTTCTGCCACTCTGTTTCTCGCCCTCTGTTTCAGCCCCTCTGTTTCAGCCCCTCTGTTTCTCGCCCTCTGTTTCAGCCCCTCTGTTTCTCGCCCTCTGTTTCAGCCCCTCTGTTTCAACCCTTTGTTTCTCGCCCTCTGTTTCTGCCCCTCTGTTTCTCGCCCTCTGTTTCAGCCACTCTGTTTCTCGCCCTCTGTTTCAGCCCCGCTGATTCAGCCCCTCTGTTTCAGCCCCTCTGTTTCTCGCCCTCTGTTTCAGCCCCTCTGTTTCTCGCCCTCTGTTTCAGTCCCTCTGTTTCTCGCCCTCTGTTTCAGCCACTCTGTTTCTCGCCCTCTGTTTCAGCCCCTCTAATTCAGCCCCTCTGATTCAGCCCCTCTGTTTCCCGCCCCTCTGTTTCGGCCCCTCTGTTTCTCGCCCTCTGTTTCAGCCCCTCTGTTTCTCGCCCTCTGTTTCAGTCCCTCTGTTTCAGCCCCTCTTTTTCACCCCACTGTTTCAGCCTCTCTGTTTCTCGCCCTCTGTTTCAGCACCTCTGTTTCTCGCCATCTGCTTCAGCACGTCTGATTCAACCCCTCTGTTTCAGCCCCTCTGTTTCTCCCCCTCTGTTCCAGCCCCTCTGTTTCAGCCCCTCTATTTCAGCAACTCTGTTTCAGCCCCTCTGTTTCAGCCCCTCTGTTTCAGCCCCTCTGTTTCTCGCCCTCTGTTTCAGCCCCTCTGTTTCTCGCCCTCTGTTTCAGCCCCTCTGTTTCAGCCCGTCTGTTTCAGCCACTCTGCTTCTCGCCCTCTGTTTCAGCCCCTCTGTTTCTCACACTCAGTTTCAGCCCCTCTGATTCAGCCCCTCTGTTTCTCGCCCTCTGTTTCAGCCCCTCTGTTTCAGCCCCTCTGTTTCAGCCCCTCTGTTTCTCGCCCTCTGTTTCAGCCCCTCTGTTTCAGCCCCTTTGTTTCTCGCTCTCTGTTTCTGCCCCTCTGTTTCTCGCCCTCTGTTTCAGCCACTCTGTTTCTCGCCATCTGTTTCAGCCCCGCTGATTCAGCCCCTCTGTTTCTCGCCCTCTGTTTCAGCCCCTCTGTTTCAGCCCCTCTGTTTCAGCCCCTCTGTTTCTCGCCCTCTGTTTCAGCCCCTCTGTTTCAGCCCCTTTGTTTCTCGCCCTCTGTTTCAGCCCCGCTGTTTCAGCCCCACTGTTTCTCGCCCTCTGTTTCAGCCCCTCTGTTTCAGCTTCTCTGTTTCTCGCCCTCTGTTTCTGCCACTCTGTTTCTCGCCCACTGTTTCAGCCCCTCTGTTTCTCGCCCTCTGTTTCTGCCCCGCTAATTCAGCCCCTCTGTTTAAGCCCCTCTGAATCAGCCCCTCTGATTCAGCCCCTCTGTTTCAGCCCCTCTGTTTCTCACCCTCTGTTTCAGCCCGTCTATTTCTCGCCCTCTGATTCAGCCCCTCTGATTCAGCCCCTCTGATTCAGCTCCTCTGTTTCTCGCCCTCTGTTTCAGCCCCTCTGCTACAGCCCCTCTGTTTCAGCCCCTCTGTTTCTCGCCCTCTGTTTCAGCCCGTCTATTTCTCGCCCTCTGTTTCAGCCCCTCTGTTTCAGCCCCTCTGATTCAGCCCCTCTGATTTAGCCCCTCTGATTCAGCCCCTCTGTTTCCCGCCACTCTGTTTCAGCCCCTCTGTTTCTCGCCCTCTGTTTCAGCCCCTCTGTTTCAGCCCTTCTGTTTTAGCCTCTCTGTTTCAGCCCCTCTGTTTCTCGCCCTCTGTTTCAGCCCCTCTGTTTCTCGCCCTCTTTTTCAGCCCCTCTGTTTCTCGCCCTCTGTTTCAGCCCCTCTGTTTCAGCCCCTCTGTTTCAGCCCCTCTGTTTCTCGCCCTCTGTTTCAGCCCCTCTGTTTCAGCCCCTTTGTTTCTCGCCCTCTGTTTCAGCCCCGCTGTTTCAGCCCCACTGTTTCTCGCCCTCTGTTTCAGCCCCTCTGTTTCAGCTTCTCTGTTTCTCGCCCTCTGTTTCTGCCACTCTGTTTCTCGCCCACTGTTTCAGCCCCTCTGTTTCTCGCCCTCTGTTTCTGCCCCGCTAATTCAGCCCCTCTGTTTAAGCCCCTCTGAATCAGCCCCTCTGATTCAGCCCCTCTGTTTCAGCCCCTCTGTTTCTCACCCTCTGTTTCAGCCCGTCTATTTCTCGCCCTCTGATTCAGCCCCTCTGATTCAGCCCCTCTGATTCAGCTCCTCTGTTTCTCGCCCTCTGTTTCAGCCCCTCTGCTACAGCCCCTCTGTTTCAGCCCCTCTGTTTCTCGCCCTCTGTTTCAGCCCGTCTATTTCTCGCCCTCTGTTTCAGCCCCTCTGTTTCAGCCCCTCTGATTCAGCCCCTCTGATTTAGCCCCTCTGATTCAGCCCCTCTGTTTCCCGCCACTCTGTTTCAGCCCCTCTGTTTCTCGCCCTCTGTTTCAGCCCCTCTGTTTCAGCCCTTCTGTTTTAGCCTCTCTGTTTCAGCCCCTCTGTTTCTCGCCCTCTGTTTCAGCCCCTCTGTTTCTCGCCCTCTTTTTCAGACCCTCTGTTTCTCGCCCTCTGTTTCAGCCCCTCTGATTCAGCCACTCTGATTCAGCCCCTCTGATTCAGCCCCTCTGTTTCAGCCCCTCTGTTTCAGCCCCTCTGTTTCTCGCCCTCTGTTTCTGAACCTCTGTTTCTCGCCCTCTGTTTCAGCCCCTCTGTTTCTCACCCTCTGTTTCAGCCCCTCTGATTCAGCCCCTCTGTTTCTCGCCTTCTGTTTCTGCCCCTCTGTTTCTCGCCCTCTGTTTCAGCCCCTCTGTTTCTCGCCCTCTGTTTCAGCCCCTCTGTTTCTTGCCCTCTGTTTCAGCCCCTCTGTTTCAGCCCCTCTGTTTCAGCCACTCTGTTTCAGCCCCTCTGTTTCTCGCCCTCTGTTTCAGCCCCTCTGTTTCAGCCTCTCTGTTTCTCGCCCTCTGTTTCTGCCCCTCTGTTTCTCACACTCTGTTTCAGCCCCTCTGTTTCTCTCCCTCTGTTTCTGCCCCGCGGATTCAGCCCCTCTATTTCAGCTCCTCTGAATCAGCCCCTCTGATTCAGCCCCTCTGTTTCAGCCCCTCTGTTTCAGCCCCTCTGTTTAATCCCCTCTGTTTCTCGCCCTATGTTTCAGCCCCTCTGTTTCTCGCCCTCTGTTTCCGCCCCTCTGATTCAGCCCCTCTGATTCAGCCCCTCTGTTTCCCGCCCCTCTGTTTCAGCCCTTCTGTTTCTCGCCCTCTGTTTCAGCCCCTCTGTTTAAGCCCCTCTGTTTCAGCCCCTCTGTTTCTCGCCCTCTGTTTCAGCCCCTCTGTTTCTCGCCCTCTGTTTCAGCCTCTCTGTATTTCGCCCTCTGTTTCAGCCCCTCTGTTTCTCGCCCTCTGTATCAGCCACTCTGTTTCAGCCCCTCTGTTTCAACCCCTCTGTTTCTCGCTCTCTTTTTCAGCCCCTCTGTTTCAGCCCCTCTGATTCAGCCCCTCTGATTCAGCCCCTCTGTTTCTCGCCCTCTGTTTCAGCCCCTCTGTTTCTGCCCTTCTGTTTCAGCCCCTCTGTTTCAGCCCCTCTGTTTCTCGCCCTCTGTTTCAGCCCCTCTGTTTCAGCCCCTCTGTTTCAGCCCCTCTGTTTCTGCCACTCTGTTTCTCGCCCTCTGTTTCAGCCCCTCTGTTTCAGCCCCTCTGTTTCTCGCCCTCTGTTTCAGCCCCTCTGTTTCAGCCCCTTTGTTTCTCGCCCTCTGTTTCTGCCCCTCTGTTTCTCGCCCTCTGTTTCAGCCACTCTGTTTCTCGCCCTCTGTTTCAGCCCCGCTGATTCAGCCCCTCTGTTTCAGCCCCTCTGTTTCTCGCCCTCTGTTTCAGCCCCTCTGTTTCTCGCCCTCTGTTTCAGCCCCTCCGTTTCTCGCCCTCTGTTTCAGCCCCTCTGATTCAGCCCCTTGGTTTCAGCCCCTCTGATTCAGCCCCTCTGTTACAGCCCCTCTGAATCAGCCCCTCTGATTCAGCCCCTCTGTATCAGCCCCTCTGAATCAGCCCCTCTGATTCAGCCCCTCTGTATCAGCCCCTCTGTTTCAGCCCCTCTGTTTCTCGCCCTCTGTTTCAGCCCCTCTGTTTCTCGCCGTCTGTTTCAGTCCCTCTGATTCAGCCCCTCTGTTTCAGCCCCTCTGATTCAGCCCCACTGATTCAGCCCCTCTGATTCAGCCCTTCTGTTTCTCGCCCTCTGTTTCAGCCCCTCTGTTTCAGCGCCTCTGTTTCAGGCCCTCTGTTTCTCACCCTCTGCTTCAGCCCCACCGATTCGGCCCCTCTAATTCAGCCCCTCTGATTCAGCCCCTCTGTTTCCCGCCCCTCTGTTTCGGCCCCTCTGTTTCTCACCCTCTGTTTCAGCCCCTCCGATTCAGCCCCTCTAATTCAGCCCCTCTGATTCAGCCCCTCTGTTTCTCGCCCTCTGTTTCTGCCCCTCTGTTTCTCACCCTCTGTTTCAGCCCCTCTGTTTCTATCCCTCTGTTTCTGCCCCGCTGATTCAGCCCCTCTATTTCAGCCCCTCTGAATCAGCCCCTCTGATTCAGCCCCTCTGTTTCAGCCCCTCTGTTTCAGCCCCTCTGTTTAATCCCCTCTGTTTCTCGCCCTATGTTTCAGCCCCTCTGTTTCTCGCCCTCTGTTTCCGCCCCTCTGATTCAGCCCCTCTGATTCAGCCCGTCTGTTTCCCGCCCCTCTGTTTCAGCCCTTCTGTTTCTCGCCCTCTGTTTCAGCCCCTCTGTTTCAGCCCCTCTGTTTCTCGCCCTCTGTTTCAGCCCCTCTGTTTCTCGCCCTCTGTTTCAGCCCCTCTGTATTTCGCCCTCTGTTTTAGCCCCTCTGTTTCTCGCCCTCTGTATCAGCCAATCTGTTTCAGCCCCTCTGTTTCAACCACTCTGGTTTCTCACCCTCTGTTTCTCGCCCTCTGTTTCAACCCCTCTGTTTCTCGCACTCTTTTTCAGCCCCTCTGTTTCAGCCCTTCTGATTCAGCCCCTCTGATTCAGCCCCTCTGTTTCACGCCCTATGTTTCAGCCCCTCTGTTTCAGCCCTTCTGTTTCAGCCCCTCTGTTTCAGCCCCTCTGTTTCTCGCCCTCTGTTTCAGCCCCTCTGTTTCAGCCCCTCTGTTTCAGCCCCTCTGTTTCTGCCACTCTGTTTCTCGCCCTCTGTTTCAGCCCCTCTGTTTCAGCCCCTCTGTTTCTCGCCCTCTGTTTCAGCCCCTCTGTTTCTCGCCCTCTGTTTCAGCCCCTCTGTTTCAACCCTTTGTTTCTCGCCCTCTGTTTCTGCCCCTCTGTTTCTCGCCCTCTGTTTCAGCCACTCTGTTTCTCGCCCTCTGTTTCAGCCCCGCTGATTCAGCCCCTCTGTTTCAGCCCCTCTGTTTCTCGCCCTCTGTTTCAGCCCCTCTGTTTCTCGCCCTCTGTTTCAGTCCCTCTGTTTCTCGCCCTCTGTTTCAGCCACTCTGTTTCTCGCCCTCTGTTTCAGCCCCTCTAATTCAGCCCCTCTGATTCAGCCCCTCTGTTTCCCGCCCCTCTGTTTCGGCCCCTCTGTTTCTCGCCCTCTGTTTCAGCCCCTCTGTTTCTCGCCCTCTGTTTCAGTCCCTCTGTTTCAGCCCCTCTTTTTCACCCCACTGTTTCAGCCTCTCTGTTTCTCGCCCTCTGTTTCAGCACCTCTGTTTCTCGCCATCTGCTTCAGCACGTCTGATTCAACCCCTCTGTTTCAGCCCCTCTGTTTCTCCCCCTCTGTTCCAGCCCCTCTGTTTCAGCCCCTCTATTTCAGCAACTCTGTTTCAGCCCCTCTGTTTCAGCCCCTCTGTTTCAGCCCCTCTGTTTCTCGCCCTCTGTTTCAGCCCCTCTGTTTCTCGCCCTCTGTTTCAGCCCCTCTGTTTCAGCCCGTCTGTTTCAGCCACTCTGCTTCTCGCCCTCTGTTTCAGCCCCTCTGTTTCTCACACTCAGTTTCAGCCCCTCTGATTCAGCCCCTCTGTTTCTCGCCCTCTGTTTCAGCCCCTCTGTTTCAGCCCCTCTGTTTCAGCCCCTCTGTTTCTCGCCCTCTGTTTCAGCCCCTCTGTTTCAGCCCCTTTGTTTCTCGCTCTCTGTTTCTGCCCCTCTGTTTCTCGCCCTCTGTTTCAGCCACTCTGTTTCTCGCCATCTGTTTCAGCCCCGCTGATTCAGCCCCTCTGTTTCTCGCCCTCTGTTTCAGCCCCTCTGTTTCAGCCCCTCTGTTTCAGCCCCTCTGTTTCTCGCCCTCTGTTTCAGCCCCTCTGTTTCAGCCCCTTTGTTTCTCGCCCTCTGTTTCAGCCCCGCTGTTTCAGCCCCACTGTTTCTCGCCCTCTGTTTCAGCCCCTCTGTTTCAGCTTCTCTGTTTCTCGCCCTCTGTTTCTGCCACTCTGTTTCTCGCCCACTGTTTCAGCCCCTCTGTTTCTCGCCCTCTGTTTCTGCCCCGCTAATTCAGCCCCTCTGTTTAAGCCCCTCTGAATCAGCCCCTCTGATTCAGCCCCTCTGTTTCAGCCCCTCTGTTTCTCACCCTCTGTTTCAGCCCGTCTATTTCTCGCCCTCTGTTTCAGCCCCTCTGATTCAGCCCCTCTGTTTCAGCCCCTCTGATTCAGCCCCTCTGATTCAGCCCCTCTGATTCAGCTCCTCTGTTTCTCGCCCTCTGTTTCAGCCCCTCTGCTACAGCCCCTCTGTTTCAGCCCCTCTGTTTCTCGCCCTCTGTTTCAGCCCGTCTATTTCTCGCCCTCTGTTTCAGCCCCTCTGTTTCAGCCCCTCTGATTCAGCCCCTCTGATTTAGCCCCTCTGATTCAGCCCCTCTGTTTCCCGCCACTCTGTTTCAGCCCCTCTGTTTCTCGCCCTCTGTTTCAGCCCCTCTGTTTCAGCCCTTCTGTTTTAGCCTCTCTGTTTCAGCCCCTCTGTTTCTCGCCCTCTGTTTCAGCCCCTCTGTTTCTCGCCCTCTTTTTCAGACCCTCTGTTTCTCGCCCTCTGTTTCAGCCCCTCTGATTCAGCCACTCTGATTCAGCCCCTCTGATTCAGCCCCTCTGTTTCAGCCCCTCTGTTTCAGCCCCTCTGTTTCTCGCCCTCTGTTTCTGAACCTCTGTTTCTCGCCCTCTGTTTCAGCCCCTCTGTTTCTCACCCTCTGTTTCAGCCCCTCTGATTCAGCCCCTCTGTTTCTCGCCTTCTGTTTCTGCCCCTCTGTTTCTCGCCCTCTGTTTCAGCCCCTCTGTTTCTCGCCCTCTGTTTCAGCCCCTCTGTTTCTTGCCCTCTGTTTCAGCCCCTCTGTTTCAGCCCCTCTGTTTCAGCCACTCTGTTTCAGCCCCTCTGTTTCTCGCCCTCTGTTTCAGCCCCTCTGTTTCAGCCTCTCTGTTTCTCGCCCTCTGTTTCTGCCCCTCTGTTTCTCACACTCTGTTTCAGCCCCTCTGTTTCTCTCCCTCTGTTTCTGCCCCGCGGATTCAGCCCCTCTATTTCAGCTCCTCTGAATCAGCCCCTCTGATTCAGCCCCTCTGTTTCAGCCCCTCTGTTTCAGCCCCTCTGTTTAATCCCCTCTGTTTCTCGCCCTATGTTTCAGCCCCTCTGTTTCTCGCCCTCTGTTTCCGCCCCTCTGATTCAGCCCCTCTGATTCAGCCCCTCTGTTTCCCGCCCCTCTGTTTCAGCCCTTCTGTTTCTCGCCCTCTGTTTCAGCCCCTCTGTTTAAGCCCCTCTGTTTCAGCCCCTCTGTTTCTCGCCCTCTGTTTCAGCCCCTCTGTTTCTCGCCCTCTGTTTCAGCCTCTCTGTATTTCGCCCTCTGTTTCAGCCCCTCTGTTTCTCGCCCTCTGTATCAGCCACTCTGTTTCAGCCCCTCTGTTTCAACCCCTCTGTTTCTCGCTCTCTTTTTCAGCCCCTCTGTTTCAGCCCCTCTGATTCAGCCCCTCTGATTCAGCCCCTCTGTTTCTCGCCCTCTGTTTCAGCCCCTCTGTTTCTGCCCTTCTGTTTCAGCCCCTCTGTTTCAGCCCCTCTGTTTCTCGCCCTCTGTTTCAGCCCCTCTGTTTCAGCCCCTCTGTTTCAGCCCCTCTGTTTCTGCCACTCTGTTTCTCGCCCTCTGTTTCAGCCCCTCTGTTTCAGCCCCTCTGTTTCTCGCCCTCTGTTTCAGCCCCTCTGTTTCAGCCCCTTTGTTTCTCGCCCTCTGTTTCTGCCCCTCTGTTTCTCGCCCTCTGTTTCAGCCACTCTGTTTCTCGCCCTCTGTTTCAGCCCCGCTGATTCAGCCCCTCTGTTTCAGCCCCTCTGTTTCTCGCCCTCTGTTTCAGCCCCTCTGTTTCTCGCCCTCTGTTTCAGCCCCTCCGTTTCTCGCCCTCTGTTTCAGCCCCTCTGATTCAGCCCCTTGGTTTCAGCCCCTCTGATTCAGCCCCTCTGTTACAGCCCCTCTGAATCAGCCCCTCTGATTCAGCCCCTCTGTATCAGCCCCTCTGAATCAGCCCCTCTGATTCAGCCCCTCTGTATCAGCCCCTCTGTTTCAGCCCCTCTGTTTCTCGCCCTCTGTTTCAGCCCCTCTGTTTCTCGCCGTCTGTTTCAGTCCCTCTGATTCAGCCCCTCTGTTTCAGCCCCTCTGATTCAGCCCCACTGATTCAGCCCCTCTGATTCAGCCCTTCTGTTTCTCGCCCTCTGTTTCAGCCCCTCTGTTTCAGCGCCTCTGTTTCAGGCCCTCTGTTTCTCACCCTCTGCTTCAGCCCCACCGATTCGGCCCCTCTAATTCTGCCCCTCTGATTCAGCCCCTCTGTTTCCCGCCCCTCTGTTTCGGCCCCTCTGTTTCTCGCCCTCTGTTTCAGCCCCTCTGTTTCTCGCCCTCTGTTTCAGTCCCTCTGTTTCAGCCCCTCTTTTTCACCCCTCTGTTTCAGCCCCTCTGTTTCTCGCCCTCTGTTTCAGCCCCTCTGTTTCTCGCCATCTGCTTCAGCCCCTCTGATTTAACCCCTCTGTTTCAGCCCCTCTGTTTCTCCCCCTCTGTTCCAGCCCCTCTGTTTCAGCCCCTCTGTTTCAGCCACTCTGTTTCAGCCCCTCTGTTTCAGCCCCTCTGTTTCAGCCCCTCTGTTTCTCGCCCTCTGTTTCAGCCCCTCTGTTTATCGCCCTCTGTTTCAGCCCCTCTGTTTCTCGCCCTCTGTTTCAGCCCCTCTGATTCAGCCACTCTGTTTCCTGCCCTCTGTATCAGCCCCGCTGTTTCACGGCTTCTGTTTCTGCCCCTCTGTTTCTCGCCCTCTGTTTCAGCCCCTCTGTTTCTTGCCCTCTGTTTCAGCCCCTATGTTTCAGCCCCTCTGTTTCAGCCCCTGTGTTTCAGCCCCTCTGTTTCTCGCCCTCTGTTTCAGCCCCTCTGTTTCAGCCTCTCTGTTTCTCGCCCTCTGTTTCTGCCCCTCTGTTTCTCATCCTCTGTTTCAGCCCCTCTGTTTCTCTCCCTCTGTTTCTGCCCCGCTGATTCAGCCCCTCTATTTCAGCCCCTCTGAATCAGCCCCTCTGATTCAGCCCCTCTATTTCAGCACCTCTGTTTCAGCCCCTCTGTTTAATCCCCTCTGTTTCTCGCCCTATGTTTCAGCCCCTCTGTTTCTCGCCCTCTGTTTCCGCCCCTCTGATTCAGCCCCTCTGTTTCTCGCCCTCTGTTTCAGCCCCTCTGTTTCAGCCCCTCTGTTTCAGCCCCTCTGTTTCTGCCACTCTGTTTCTCGCCCTCTGTTTCAGCCCCTCTGTTTCAGCCCCTCCGTTTCTCGCCCTCTGTTTCAGCCCCTCTAGTTTCAGCCCCTTTGTTTCTCGCCCTCTGTTTCTGCCCCTCTGTTTCTCGCCCTCTGTTTCAGCCACTCTGTTTCTCGCCCTCTGTTTCAGCCCCGCTGATTCAGCCCCTCTGTTTCAGCCCCTCTGTTTCTCGCCCTCTGTTTCAGCCCCTCTGTTTCTCGCCCTCTGTTTCAGCCCCTCCGTTTCTCGCCCTCTGTTTCAGCCCCTCTGATTCAGCCCCTTGGTTTCAGCCCCTCTGATTCAGCCCCTCTGTTACAGCCCCTCTGAATCAGCCCCTCTGATTCAGCCCCTCTGTATCAGCCCCTCTGAATCAGCCCCTCTGATTCAGCCCCTCTGTATCAGCCCCTCTGTTTCAGCCCCTCTGTTTCTCGCCCTCTGTTTCAGCCCCTCTGTTTCTCGCCGTCTGTTTCAGTCCCTCTGATTCAGCCCCTCTGTTTCAGCCCCTCTGATTCAGCCCCACTGATTCAGCCCCTCTGATTCAGCCCTTCTGTTTCTCGCCCTCTGTTTCAGCCCCTCTGTTTCAGCGCCTCTGTTTCAGGCCCTCTGTTTCTCACCCTCTGCTTCAGCCCCACCGATTCAGCCCCTCTAATTCAGCCCCTCTGATTCAGCCCCTCTGTTTCCCGCCCCTCTGTTTCGGCCCCTCTGTTTCTCGCCCTCTGTTTCAGCCCCTCTGTTTCTCGCCCTCTGTTTCAGTCCCTCTGTTTCAGCCCCTCTTTTTACCCCTCTGTTTCACCCCCTCTGTTTCTCGCCCTCTGTTTCAGCCCCTCTGTTTCTCGCCATCTGCTTCAGCCCCTCTGATTCAACCCCTCTGTTTCAGCCCCTCTGTTTCTCCCCCTCTGTTCCAGCCCCTCTGTTTCAGCCCCTCTGTTTCAGCCACTCTGTTTCAGCCCCTCTGTTTCAGCCCCTCTGTTTCAGCCACTCTGTTTCAGCCCCTCTGTTTCAGCCCCTCTGTTTCTCGCCCTCTGTTTCAGCCCCTCTGTTTCTCGCCATCTGCTTCAGCCCCTCTGATTCAACCCCTCTGTTTCAGCCCCTCTGTTTCTCCCCCTCTGTTCCAGCCCCTCTGTTTCAGCCCCTCTGTTTCTCCCCCTCTGTTCCAGCCCCTCTGTTTCAGCCCCTCTGTTTCAGCCACTCTGTTCCAGCCCCTCTGTTTCAGCCCCTCTGTTTATCGCCCTCTGTTTCAGCCCCTCTGTTTCTCGCCCTCTGTTTCTGCCCCGCTAATTCAGCCCCTCTGTTTAAGCCCCTCTGAATCAGCCCCTCTGATTCAGCCCCTCTGTTTCAGCCCCTCTGTTTCTCACCCTCTGTTTCAGCCCGTCTATTTCTCGCCCTCTGTTTCAGCCCCTCTGATTCAGCCCCTCTGTTTCAGCCCCTCTGATTCAGCCCCTCTGATTCAGCCCCTCTGATTCAGCTCCTCTGTTTCTCGCCCTCTGTTTCAGCCCCTCTGCTACAGCCCCTCTGTTTCAGCCCCTCTGTTTCTCGCCCTCTGTTTCAGCCCGTCTATTTCTCGCCCTCTGTTTCAGCCCCTCTGTTTCAGCCCCTCTGATTCAGCCCCTCTGATTTAGCCCCTCTGATTCAGCCCCTCTGTTTCCCGCCACTCTGTTTCAGCCCCTCTGTTTCTCGCCCTCTGTTTCAGCCCCTCTGTTTCAGCCCTTCTGTTTTAGCCTCTCTGTTTCAGCCCCTCTGTTTCTCGCCCTCTGTTTCAGCCCCTCTGTTTCTCGCCCTCTTTTTCAGACCCTCTGTTTCTCGCCCTCTGTTTCAGCCCCTCTGATTCAGCCACTCTGATTCAGCCCCTCTGATTCAGCCCCTCTGTTTCAGCCCCTCTGTTTCAGCCCCTCTGTTTCTCGCCCTCTGTTTCTGAACCTCTGTTTCTCGCCCTCTGTTTCAGCCCCTCTGTTTCTCACCCTCTGTTTCAGCCCCTCTGATTCAGCCCCTCTGTTTCTCGCCTTCTGTTTCTGCCCCTCTGTTTCTCGCCCTCTGTTTCAGCCCCTCTGTTTCTCGCCCTCTGTTTCAGCCCCTCTGTTTCTTGCCCTCTGTTTCAGCCCCTCTGTTTCAGCCCCTCTGTTTCAGCCACTCTGTTTCAGCCCCTCTGTTTCTCGCCCTCTGTTTCAGCCCCTCTGTTTCAGCCTCTCTGTTTCTCGCCCTCTGTTTCTGCCCCTCTGTTTCTCACACTCTGTTTCAGCCCCTCTGTTTCTCTCCCTCTGTTTCTGCCCCGCGGATTCAGCCCCTCTATTTCAGCTCCTCTGAATCAGCCCCTCTGATTCAGCCCCTCTGTTTCAGCCCCTCTGTTTCAGCCCCTCTGTTTAATCCCCTCTGTTTCTCGCCCTATGTTTCAGCCCCTCTGTTTCTCGCCCTCTGTTTCCGCCCCTCTGATTCAGCCCCTCTGATTCAGCCCCTCTGTTTCCCGCCCCTCTGTTTCAGCCCTTCTGTTTCTCGCCCTCTGTTTCAGCCCCTCTGTTTAAGCCCCTCTGTTTCAGCCCCTCTGTTTCTCGCCCTCTGTTTCAGCCCCTCTGTTTCTCGCCCTCTGTTTCAGCCTCTCTGTATTTCGCCCTCTGTTTCAGCCCCTCTGTTTCTCGCCCTCTGTATCAGCCACTCTGTTTCAGCCCCTCTGTTTCAACCCCTCTGTTTCTCGCTCTCTTTTTCAGCCCCTCTGTTTCAGCCCCTCTGATTCAGCCCCTCTGATTCAGCCCCTCTGTTTCTCGCCCTCTGTTTCAGCCCCTCTGTTTCTGCCCTTCTGTTTCAGCCCCTCTGTTTCAGCCCCTCTGTTTCTCGCCCTCTGTTTCAGCCCCTCTGTTTCAGCCCCTCTGTTTCAGCCCCTCTGTTTCTGCCACTCTGTTTCTCGCCCTCTGTTTCAGCCCCTCTGTTTCAGCCCCTCTGTTTCTCGCCCTCTGTTTCAGCCCCTCTGTTTCAGCCCCTTTGTTTCTCGCCCTCTGTTTCTGCCCCTCTGTTTCTCGCCCTCTGTTTCAGCCACTCTGTTTCTCGCCCTCTGTTTCAGCCCCGCTGATTCAGCCCCTCTGTTTCAGCCCCTCTGTTTCTCGCCCTCTGTTTCAGCCCCTCTGTTTCTCGCCCTCTGTTTCAGCCCCTCCGTTTCTCGCCCTCTGTTTCAGCCCCTCTGATTCAGCCCCTTGGTTTCAGCCCCTCTGATTCAGCCCCTCTGTTACAGCCCCTCTGAATCAGCCCCTCTGATTCAGCCCCTCTGTATCAGCCCCTCTGAATCAGCCCCTCTGATTCAGCCCCTCTGTATCAGCCCCTCTGTTTCAGCCCCTCTGTTTCTCGCCCTCTGTTTCAGCCCCTCTGTTTCTCGCCGTCTGTTTCAGTCCCTCTGATTCAGCCCCTCTGTTTCAGCCCCTCTGATTCAGCCCCACTGATTCAGCCCCTCTGATTCAGCCCTTCTGTTTCTCGCCCTCTGTTTCAGCCCCTCTGTTTCAGCGCCTCTGTTTCAGGCCCTCTGTTTCTCACCCTCTGCTTCAGCCCCACCGATTCGGCCCCTCTAATTCTGCCCCTCTGATTCAGCCCCTCTGTTTCCCGCCCCTCTGTTTCGGCCCCTCTGTTTCTCGCCCTCTGTTTCAGCCCCTCTGTTTCTCGCCCTCTGTTTCAGTCCCTCTGTTTCAGCCCCTCTTTTTCACCCCTCTGTTTCAGCCCCTCTGTTTCTCGCCCTCTGTTTCAGCCCCTCTGTTTCTCGCCATCTGCTTCAGCCCCTCTGATTTAACCCCTCTGTTTCAGCCCCTCTGTTTCTCCCCCTCTGTTCCAGCCCCTCTGTTTCAGCCCCTCTGTTTCAGCCACTCTGTTTCAGCCCCTCTGTTTCAGCCCCTCTGTTTCAGCCCCTCTGTTTCTCGCCCTCTGTTTCAGCCCCTCTGTTTATCGCCCTCTGTTTCAGCCCCTCTGTTTCTCGCCCTCTGTTTCAGCCCCTCTGATTCAGCCACTCTGTTTCCTGCCCTCTGTATCAGCCCCGCTGTTTCACGGCTTCTGTTTCTGCCCCTCTGTTTCTCGCCCTCTGTTTCAGCCCCTCTGTTTCTTGCCCTCTGTTTCAGCCCCTATGTTTCAGCCCCTCTGTTTCAGCCCCTGTGTTTCAGCCCCTCTGTTTCTCGCCCTCTGTTTCAGCCCCTCTGTTTCAGCCTCTCTGTTTCTCGCCCTCTGTTTCTGCCCCTCTGTTTCTCATCCTCTGTTTCAGCCCCTCTGTTTCTCTCCCTCTGTTTCTGCCCCGCTGATTCAGCCCCTCTATTTCAGCCCCTCTGAATCAGCCCCTCTGATTCAGCCCCTCTATTTCAGCACCTCTGTTTCAGCCCCTCTGTTTAATCCCCTCTGTTTCTCGCCCTATGTTTCAGCCCCTCTGTTTCTCGCCCTCTGTTTCCGCCCCTCTGATTCAGCCCCTCTGTTTCTCGCCCTCTGTTTCAGCCCCTCTGTTTCAGCCCCTCTGTTTCAGCCCCTCTGTTTCTGCCACTCTGTTTCTCGCCCTCTGTTTCAGCCCCTCTGTTTCAGCCCCTCCGTTTCTCGCCCTCTGTTTCAGCCCCTCTAGTTTCAGCCCCTTTGTTTCTCGCCCTCTGTTTCTGCCCCTCTGTTTCTCGCCCTCTGTTTCAGCCACTCTGTTTCTCGCCCTCTGTTTCAGCCCCGCTGATTCAGCCCCTCTGTTTCAGCCCCTCTGTTTCTCGCCCTCTGTTTCAGCCCCTCTGTTTCTCGCCCTCTGTTTCAGCCCCTCCGTTTCTCGCCCTCTGTTTCAGCCCCTCTGATTCAGCCCCTTGGTTTCAGCCCCTCTGATTCAGCCCCTCTGTTACAGCCCCTCTGAATCAGCCCCTCTGATTCAGCCCCTCTGTATCAGCCCCTCTGAATCAGCCCCTCTGATTCAGCCCCTCTGTATCAGCCCCTCTGTTTCAGCCCCTCTGTTTCTCGCCCTCTGTTTCAGCCCCTCTGTTTCTCGCCGTCTGTTTCAGTCCCTCTGATTCAGCCCCTCTGTTTCAGCCCCTCTGATTCAGCCCCACTGATTCAGCCCCTCTGATTCAGCCCTTCTGTTTCTCGCCCTCTGTTTCAGCCCCTCTGTTTCAGCGCCTCTGTTTCAGGCCCTCTGTTTCTCACCCTCTGCTTCAGCCCCACCGATTCAGCCCCTCTAATTCAGCCCCTCTGATTCAGCCCCTCTGTTTCCCGCCCCTCTGTTTCGGCCCCTCTGTTTCTCGCCCTCTGTTTCAGCCCCTCTGTTTCTCGCCCTCTGTTTCAGTCCCTCTGTTTCAGCCCCTCTTTTTACCCCTCTGTTTCACCCCCTCTGTTTCTCGCCCTCTGTTTCAGCCCCTCTGTTTCTCGCCATCTGCTTCAGCCCCTCTGATTCAACCCCTCTGTTTCAGCCCCTCTGTTTCTCCCCCTCTGTTCCAGCCCCTCTGTTTCAGCCCCTCTGTTTCAGCCACTCTGTTTCAGCCCCTCTGTTTCAGCCCCTCTGTTTCAGCCACTCTGTTTCAGCCCCTCTGTTTCAGCCCCTCTGTTTCTCGCCCTCTGTTTCAGCCCCTCTGTTTCTCGCCATCTGCTTCAGCCCCTCTGATTCAACCCCTCTGTTTCAGCCCCTCTGTTTCTCCCCCTCTGTTCCAGCCCCTCTGTTTCAGCCCCTCTGTTTCTCCCCCTCTGTTCCAGCCCCTCTGTTTCAGCCCCTCTGTTTCAGCCACTCTGTTCCAGCCCCTCTGTTTCAGCCCCTCTGTTTATCGCCCTCTGTTTCAGCCCCTCTGTTTCTCGCCCTCTGTTTCAGCCCCTCTGATTCAGCCACTCTGTTTCCTGCCCTCTGTTTCAGCCCCGCTGTTTCACGCCTTCTGTTTCTGCCCCTCTGTTTCTCGCCCTCTGTTTCAGCCCATCTGTTTCTTGCACTCTGTTTCAGCCCCTATGTTTCAGCCCCTCTGTTTCAGCCCCTGTGTTTCAGCCCCTCTGTTTCTCGCCCTCTGTTTCAGCCCCTCTGTTTCAGCCTCTCTGTTTCTCGCCCTCTGTTTCTGCCCCTCTGTTTCTCATCCTCTGTTTCAGCCCCTCTGTTTCTCTCCCTCTGTTTCTGCCCCGCTGATTCAGCCCCTCTATTTCAGCCCCTCTGAATCAGCCCCTCTGATTCAGCCCCTTTATTTCAGCACCTCTGTTTCAGCCCCTCTGTTTAATCCCCTCTGATTCTCGCCCTATGTTTCAGCCCCTCTGTTTCTCGCCCTCTGTTTCCGCCCCTCTGATTCAGCCCCTCTGATTCAGCCCCTCTGTTTCCCGCCCCTCTGTTTCAGCCCTTCTGTTTCTCGCCCTCTGTTCTGCCCCTCTGTTTCAGCCCCTCTGTTTCTCGCCCTCTGTTTCAGCCCCTCTGAATCAGCCCCTCTGATTCAGCCCCTCTGTATCAGCCCCTCTGTTTCAGCCCCTCTGTTTCTCGCCCTCTGTTTCAGCCCCTCTGTTTCTCGCCGTCTGTTTCAGTCCCTCTGATTCAGCCCCTCTGTTTCAGCCCCTCTGATTCAGCCCCACTGATTCAGCCCCTCTGATTCAGCCATTCTGTTTCTCGCCCTCTGTTTCAGCCCCTCTGTTTCAGCGCCTCTGTTTCAGGCCCTCTGTTTCTCACCCTCTGCTTCAGCCCCACCGATTCAGCCCCTCTAATTCTGCCCCTCTGATTCAGCCCCTCTGTTTCCCGCCCCTCTGTTTCGGCCCCTCTGTTTCTCGCCCTCTGTTTCAGCCCCTCTGTTTCTCGCCCTCTGTTTCAGCCCCTCTGTTTCTCGCCATCTGCTTCAGCCCCTCTGATTTAACCCCTCTGTTTCAGCCCCTCTGTTTCTCCCCCTCTGTTCCAGCCCCTCTGTTTCAGCCCCTCTGTTTCAGCCACTCTGTTTCAGCCCCTCTGTTTCAGCCCCTCTGTTTCAGCCCCTCTGTTTCTCGCCCTCTGTTTCAGCCCCTCTGTTTATCGCCCTCTGTTTCAGCCCCTCTGTTTCTCGCCCTCTGTTTCAGCCCCTCTGATTCAGCCACTCTGTTTCCTGCCCTCTGTTTCAGCCCCGCTGTTTCACGCCTTCTGTTTCTGCCCCTCTGTTTCTCGCCCTCTGTTTCAGCCCCTCTGTTTCTTGCACTCTGTTTCAGCCCCTATGTTTCAGCCCCTCTGTTTCTGCCCCTGTGTTTCAGCCCCTCTGTTTCTCGCCCTCTGTTTCAGCCCCTCTGTTTCAGCCTCTCTGTTTCTCGCCCTCTGTTTCTGCCCCTCTGTTTCTCATCCTCTGTTTCAGCCCATCTGTTTCTCTCCCTCTGTTTCTGCCCCGCTGATTCAGCCCCTCTATTTCAGCCCCTCTGAATCAGCCCCTCTGATTCAGCCCCTCTATTTCAGCACCTCTGTTTCAGCCCCTCTGTTTAATCCCCTCTGTTTCTCGCCCTATGTTTCAGCCCCTCTGTTTCTCGCCCTCTGTTTCCGCCCCTCTGATTCAGCCCCTCTGTTTCTCGCCCTCTGTTTCAGCCCCTTTGTTTCAGCCCCTCTGTTTCAGCCCCTCTGTTTCTGCCACTCTGTTTCTCGCCCTCTGTTTCAGCCCCACTGTTTCAGCCCCTCCGTTTCTCGCCCTCTGTTTCAGCCCCTCTAGTTTCAGCCTCTTTGTTTCTCGCCCTCTGTTTCTGCCCCTCTGTTTCTCGCCCTCTGTTTCAGCCACTCTGTTTCTCGCCCTCTGTTTCAGCCCCGCTGATTCAGCCCCTCTGTTTCAGCCCCTCTGTTTCTCGCCCTCTGTTTCAGCCCCTCTGTTTCTCGCCCTCTGTTTCAGCCCCTCCGTTTCTCGCCCTCTGTTTCAGCCCCTCTGATTCAGCCCCTTGGTTTCAGCCCCTCTGATTCAGCCCCTCTGTTACAGCCCCTCTGAATCAGCCCCTCTGATTCAGCCCCTCTGTATCAGCCCCTCTGAATCAGCCCCTCTGATTCAGCCCCTCTGTATCAGCCCCTCTGTTTCAGCCCCTCTGTTTCTCGCCCTCTGTTTCAGCCCCTCTGTTTCTTGCCGTCTGTTTCAGTCCCTCTGATTCAGCCCCTCTGTTTCAGCCCCTCTGATTCAGCCCCACTGATTCAGCCCCTCTGATTCAGCCCTTCTGTTTCTCGCCCTCTGTTTCAGCCCCTCTGTTTCAGCGCCTCTGTTTCAGCCCCTCTGTTTCTCGCCCTCTGTTTCAGTCCCTCTGTTTCAGCCCCTCTTTTTACCCCTCTGTTTCAGCCCCTCTGTTTCTCGCCCTCTGTTTCAGCCCCTCTGTTTCTCGCCATCTGCTTCAGCCCCTCTGATTCAACCCCTCTGTTTCAGCCCCTCTGTTTCTCCCCCTCTGTTCCAGCCCCTCTGTTTCAGCCCCTCTGTTTCAGCCACTCTGTTTCAGCCCCTCTGTTTCAGCCCCTCTGTTTCAGCCCCTCTGTTTCTCGCCCTCTGTTTCAGCCCCTCTGTTTATCGCCCTCTGTTTCAGCCCCTCTGTTTCTCGCCCTCTGTTTCAGCCCCTCTGATTCAGCCACTCTGTTTCCTGCCCTCTGTTTCAGCCCCGCTGTTTCACGCCTTCTGTTTCTGCCCCTCTGTTTCTCGCCCTCTGTTTCAGCCCATCTGTTTCTTGCACTCTGTTTCAGCCCCTATGTTTCAGCCCCTCTGTTTCAGCCCCTGTGTTTCAGCCCCTCTGTTTCTCGCCCTCTGTTTCAGCCCCTCTGTTTCAGCCTCTCTGTTTCGCGCCCTCTGTTTCTGCCCCTCTGTTTCTCATCCTCTGTTTCAGCCCCTCTGTTTCTCTCCCTCTGTTTCTGCCCCGCTGATTCAGCCCCTCTATTTCAGCCCCTCTGAATCAGCCCCTCTGATTCAGCCCCTTTATTTCAGCACCTCTGTTTCAGCCCCTCTGTTTAATCCCCTCTGATTCTCGCCCTATGTTTCAGCCCCTCTGTTTCTCGCCCTCTGTTTCCGCCCCTCTGATTCAGCCCCTCTGATTCAGCCCCTCTGTTTCCCGCCCCTCTGTTTCAGCCCTTCTGTTTCTCGCCCTCTGTTCTGCCCGTCTGTTTCAGCCCCTCTGTTTCTCGCCCTCTGTTTTAGCCCCTCTGATTCAGCCCCTCTGATTCAGCCCCTCTCTTTCTCGCCCTCTGTTTCAGCCCCTCTGTTTCAGCCCTTCTGTTTCAGCCCCTCTGTTTCAGCCCCTCTGTTTCTCGCCCTCTGTTTCAGCCCCTCTGTTTCAGCCCCTCTGTTTCAGCCCCTCTGTTTCTGCCACTCTGTTTCTCGCCCTCTGTTTCAGCCCCTCTGTTTCAGCCCCTCTGTTTCTCGTCCTCTGTTTCAGCCCCTCTGTTTCTCGCCCTCTGTTTCAGCCCCTCTGTTTCAGCCCCTTTGTTTCTCGCCCTCTGTTTCTGCCCCTCTGTTTCTCGCCCTCTGTTTCAGCCACTCTGTTTCTCGCCCTCTGTTTCAGCCCCGCTGATTCAGCCCCTCTGTTTCAGCCCCTCTGTTTCTCACCCTCTGTTTCAGCCCCTCTGTTTCTCGCCCTCTGTTTCAGCCCCTCCGTTTCTCGCCCTCTGTTTCAGCCCCTCTGATTCAGCCCCTTGGTTTCAGCCCCTCTGATTCAGCCCCTCTGTTACAGCCCCTCTGAATCAGCCCCTCTGATTCAGCCCCTCTGTTTCAGCCCCTCTGTTTCAGCCCCTCTGTTTCTCGCCCTCTGTTTCAGCCCCTCTGTTTCTCGCCGTCTGTTTCAGCCCCTCTGATTCAGCCCCTCTGTTTCAGCCCCTCTGATTCAGCCCCACTGATTCAGCCCCTCTGATTCAGCCCTTCTGTTTCTCGCCCTCTGTTTCAGCCTCTCTGTTTCAGCCCCTCTGTTTCAGGCCCTCTGTTTCTCACCCTCTGTTTCAGCCCCTCCGATTCAGCCCCTCTAATTCAGCCCCTCTGATTCAGCCCCTCTGTTTCTCGCCCTCTGTTTCTGCCCCTCTGTTTCTCACCCTCTGTTTCAGCCCCTCTGTTTCTATCCCTCTGTTCCTGCCCCGCTGATTCAGCCCCTCTATTTCAGCCCCTCTGAATCAGCCCCTCTGATTCAGCCCCTCAGTTTCAGCCCTTCTGTTTCAGCCCCTCTGTTTAATCCCCTCTGTTTCTCGCCCTATGTTTCAGCCCCTCTGTTTCTCGCCCTCTGTTTCCGCCCCTCTGATACAGCCCCTCTGATTCAGCCCCTCTGTATTTCGCCCTCTGTTTTAGCCCCTCTGTTTCTCGCCCTCTGTATCAGCCACTCTGTTTCAGCCCCTCTGTTTCAACCACTCTGGTTTCTCACCCTCTGTTTCTCGCCCTCTGTTTCAACCCCTCTGTTTCTCGCACTCTTTTTCAGCCCCTCTGTTTCAGCCCCTCTGATTCAGCCCCTCTGATTCAGCCCCTCTGTTTCACGCCCTCTGTTTCAGCCCCTCTGTTTCAGCCCTTCTGTTTCAGCCCCTCTGTTTCAGCCCCTCTGTTTCTCGCCCTCTGTTTCAGCCCCTCTGTTTCAGCCCCTCTGTTTCAGCCCCTCTGTTTCTGCCACTCTGTTTCTCGCCCTCTGTTTCAGCCCCTCTGTTTCAGCCCCTCTGTTTCTCGCCCTCTGTTTCAGCCCCTCTGTTTCTCGCCCTCTGTTTCAGCCCCTCTGTTTCAGCCCCTTTGTTTCTCGCCCTCTGTTTCTGCCCCTCTGTTTCTCGCCCTCTGTTTCAGCCACTCTGTTTCTCGCCCTCTGTTTCAGCCCCGCTGATTCAGCCCCTCTGTTTCAGCCCCTCTGTTTCTCGCCCTCTGTTTCAGCCCCTCTGTTTCTCGCCCTCTGTTTCAGTCCCTCCGTTTCTCGCCCTCTGTTTCAGCCACTCTGTTTCTCGCCCTCTGTTTCAGCCCCTCTAATTCAGCCCCTCTGATTCAGCCCCTCTGTTTCCCGCCCCTCTGTTTCGGCCCCTCTGTTTCTCGCCCTCTGTTTCAGCCCCTCTGTATCTCGCCCTCTGTTTCAGTCCCTCTGTTTCAGCCCCTCTTTTTCACCCCACTGTTTCAGCCTCTCTGTTTCTCGCCCTCTGTTTCAGCACCTCTGTTTCTCGCCATCTGCTTCAGCCCCTCTGATTCAACCCCTCTGTTTCAGCCCCTCTGTTTCTCCCCCTCTGTTCCAGCCCCTCTGTTTCAGCCCCTCTATTTCAGCAACTCTGTTTCAGCCCCTTTGTTTCAGCCCCTCTGTTTCAGCCCCTCTGTTTCTCGCCCTCTGTTTCAGCCCCTCTGTTTCTCGGCCTCTGTTTCAGCCCCACTGTTTCAGCCCGTCTGTTTCAGCCACTCTGCTTCTCGCCCTCTGTTTCAGCCCCTCTGTTTCTCACCCTCAGTTTCAGCCCCTCTGATTCAGCCCCTCTGTTTCTCGCCCTCTGTTTCAGCCCCTCTGTTTCAGCCCCTCTGTTTCAGCCCCTCTGTTTCTCGCCCTCTGTTTCAGCCCCTCTGTTTCAGCCCCTTTGTTTCTCGCCCTCTGTTTCTGCCCCTCTGTTTCTCGCCCTCTGTTTCAGCCACTCTGTTTCTCGCCCTCTGTTTCAGCCCCGCTGATTCAGCCCCTCTGTTTCCCTCCCTCTGTTTCAGCCCCTCTGTTTCAGCCCCTCTGTTTCAGCCCCTCTGTTTCTCGCCCTCTGTTTCAGCCCCTCTGTTTCAGCCCCTTTGTTTCTCGCCCTCTGTTTCAGCCCCGCTGTTTCAGCCCCACTGTTTCTCGCCCTCTGTTTCAGCCCCTCTGTTTCAGCTTCTCTGTTTCTCGCCCTCTGTTTCTGCCACTCTGTTTCTCGCCCACTGTTTCAGCCCCTCTGTTTCTCGCCCTCTGTTTCTGCCCCGCTGATTCAGCCCCTCTGTTTAAGCCCCTCTGAATCAGCCCCTCTGATTCAGCCCCTCTGTTTCAGCCCCTCCGTTTCTCGCCCTCTTTTTCAGCCCGTCTATTTCTCGCCCTCTGTTTCAGCCCCTCTGATTCAGCCCCTCTGTTTCAGCCCCTCTGATTCAGCCCCTCTGATTCAGCCCCTCTGATTCAGCTCCTCTGTTTCTCGCCCTCTGTTTCAGCCCCTCTGATACAGCCCCTCTGTTTCAGCCCCTCTGTTTCTCGCCCTCTGTTTCAGCCCGTCTATTTCTCGCCCTCTGTTTCAGCCCCTCTGTTTCAGCCCCTCTGATTCAGCCCCTCTGATTTAGCCCCTCTAATTCAGCCCCTCTGTTTCCCGCCACTCTGTTTCAGCCCCTCTGTTTCTCGCCCTCTGTTTCAGCCCCTCTGTTTCAGCCCTTCTGTTTTAGCCTCTCTGTTTCAGCCCCTCTGTTTCTCGCCCTCTGTTTCAGCCCCTCTGTTTCTCGGCCTCTTTTTCAGACCCTCTGTTTCTCGCCCTCTGTTTCAGCCCCTCTGATTCAGCCCCTCTGATTCAGCCCCTCTGATTCAGCCCCTCTGTTTCAGCCCCTCTGTTTCAGCCCCTCTGTTTCTCGCCCTCTGTTTCTGAACCTCTGTTTCTCGCCCTCTGTTTCAGCCCCTCTGTTTCTCGCCCTCTGTTTCAGCCCCTCTGTTTCTCACCCTCTGCTTCAGCCCCTCTGTTCTCGATCTCTGTTTCCGCCCCTCTGTTTTAGCCCCTCTGTTTCAGCCCCTCTGTTTCAGCCCCACTGTTTCAGCCCCTCTGTTTCTCGCCCTCTTTGTCAGCCCCTCAGTTTCAGCTCCTCTGTTTCAGCCTCTCTGTTTCTCGCCCTCTGTTTCAGCCCCTCTGATTCAGCCCCTCTGTTTCAGCCCCTCTGATTCAGCCACTCTGTTTCAGCCCCTCTGTTTCTCGCGCTCTGTTTCTCACCCTCTGTTTCTCGCCCTCTGTTTAAGCCCCTCAGTTTTTCGCCCTCTGTTTCAGCCCCTCTGTTTCTCGCCCTCTGTATCAGCCCCTCTGTTTCAGCCCCTCTGTTTCAGCCCCTCTGTTTCAGCCCCTCTGTTTCAGCCCCTCTGTTTCTCGCCCTCTGTTTCTCGCCCTCTCTTTCAGTCCCTCTGTTTCTCGCCCTCTGTTTCAGCCCCTCTGTTTCTGCCCCTCTGTTTCTCGCCCTCTGTTTCAGCCCCTCTGTTTCTGCCCTTTTGTTTCTCGCCCTCTGTTTCTGCCCCTCTGTTTCTCGCCCTCTGTTTCAGCCCCTCTGTTTCTCGCCCTCTGTTTCAGCCCCGCTGATTCAGCCTCTCTGTTTCAGCCCCTCTGATTCAGCCCCTCTGTTTCTCGCACTCTGTTTCAGCCCCTCTGTTTCAGCCCTTCTGTTTCAGCCCCTCAGTTTCAACCCCTCTGTTTCTCGCCCTCTGTTTCAGCCCCTCTGTTTCAGCCCCTCTGTTTCAGCCCCTCTGTTTCTGCCACTCTGTTTCTCGCCCTCTGTTTCAGCCCCTCTGTTTCAGCCCCTCTGTTTCTCGCCCTCTGTTTCAGCCCCTCTGTTTCTCGCCCTCTGTTTCAGCCCCTCTGTTTCAGCCCATTTGTTTCTCGCCCTCTGTTTCTGCCCCTCTGTTTCTCGCCCTCTGTTTCAGCCACTCTGTTTCTCGCCCTCTGTTTCAGCCCCGCTGATTCAGCCCCTCTGTTTCAGCCCCTCTGTTTCTCGCCCTCTGTTTCAGCCCCTCTGTTTCTCGCCCTCTGTTTCAGCCCCTCCGTTTCTCGCCCTCTGTTTCTGCCCCTCTGATTCAGCCCCTTGGTTTCAGCCCCTCTGATTCAGCCCCTCTGTTACAGCCCCTCTGAATCAGCCCCTCTGATTCAGCCCCTCTGTTTCAGCCCCTCTGTTTCAGCCCCTCTGTTTCTCGCCCTCTGTTTCAGCCCCTCTGTTTCTCGCCGTCTGTTTCAGCCCCTCTGATTCAGCCCCTCTGTTTCAGCCCCTCTGATTCAGCCCCACTGATTCAGCCCCTCTGATTCAGCCCTTCTGTTTCTCGCCCTCTGTTTCAGCCCCTCTGTTTCAGCCCCTCTGTTTCAGGCCCTCTGTTTCTCACCCTCTGTTTCAGCCCCTCCGATTCAGCCCCTGTAATTCAGCCCCTCTGATTCAGCCCCTCTGTTTCCCTCCCCTCTGTTTCGGCCCCTCTGTTTCTCGCCCTCTGTTTCAGCCCCTCCGTTTCTCGCCCTCTGTTTCAGTCCCTCTGTTTCAGCCCCTCTTTTTCACCCCTCTGTTTCAGCCCCTCTTTTTCTCGCCCTCTGTTTCAGCCCCTCTGTTTCTCGCCATCTGCTTCAGCCCCTCTGATTCAACCCCTCTGTTTCAGCCCCTCTGTTTCTCCCCCTCTGTTCCAGCCCCTCTGTTTCAGCCCCTCTGTTTTAGCCCCTCTGTTTCAGCCCCTCTGTTTCTCGCCCTCTGTTTCAGCCCCTCTGTTTCTCGCCCTCTGTTTCAGCCCCTCTGTTTCAGCCCGTCTGTTTCAGCCACTCTGCTTCTCGCCCTCTGTTTCAGCCCCTCTGTTTCTCACCCTCTGTTTCAGCCCCTCTGATTCAGCCCCTCTGTTTCTCGCCCTCTGTTTCAGCCCCTCTGTTTCAGCCCCTCTGTTTCAGCCCCTCTGTTTCTCGCCCTCTGTTTCAGCCCCGCTGTTTCAGCCCCACTGTTTCTCGCCCTCTGTTTCAGCCCCTCTGTTTCAGCTTCTCTGTTTCTCGCCCTCTGTTTCTGCCACTCTGTTTCTCGCCCTCTGTTTCAGCCCCTTTGTTTCTCGCCGTCTGTTTCAGCCCCTCTGATTCAGCCCCTCTGATTCAGCCCCACTGATTCAACCCCTCTGATTCAGCCCTTCTGTTTCTCGCCCTCTGTTTCAGCCCCTCTGTTTCAGCCCCTCTGTTTCAGGCCCTCTGTTTCTCACCCTCTGTTTCAGCCCCTCCGATTCAGCCCCTCTAATTCAGCCCCTCTGATTCAGCCCCTCTGTTTCCCGCCCCTCTGTTTCGGCCCCTCTGTTTCTCGCCCTCTGTTTCAGCCCCTCTGTTTCTCGCCCTCTGTTTCATTTCCTCTGTTTCAGCCCCTCTTTTTCACCCCTCTGTTTCAGCCCCTCTGTTTCTCGCCCTCTGTTTCAGCCCCTCTGTTTCTCGCCATCTGCTTCAGCCCCTCTGATTCAACCCCTCTGTTTCAGCCCCTCTGTTTCTCCCCCTCTGTTCCAGCCCCTCTGTTTCAGCCCCTCTGTTTTAGCCCCTCTGTTTCAGCCCCTCTGTTTCTCGCCCTCTGTTTCAGCCCCTCTGCTTCTCGCCCTCTGTTTCAGCCCCTCTGTTTCTCACCCTCTGTTTCAGCCCCTCTGATTCAGCCCCTCTGTTTCTCGCCCTCTGTTTCAGCCCCTCTGTTTCAGCCCCTCTGTTTCAGCCCCTCTGTTTCTCGCCCTCTGTTTCAGCCCCTCTGTTTCTCGCCCTCTGTTTCAGCCCCGCTGTTTCAGCCGCACTGTTTCTCGCCCTCTGTTTCAGCCCCTCTGTTTCAGCTTCTCTGTTTCTCGCCCTCTGTTTCTGCCACTCTGTTTCTCGCCCTCTGTTTCAGCCCCTCTGTTTCTCGCCCTCTGTTTCTGCCCCGCTGATTCAGCCCCTCTGTTTAAGCCCCTCTGAATCAGCCCCTCTGATTCAGCCCCTCTGTTTCAGCCCCTCTGTTTCAGCCCCTCTGTTTCTCGCCCTCTGTTTCAGCCCGTCTATTTCTCGCCCTCTGTTTCAGCCCCTCTGATTCAGCCCCTCTGTTTCAGCCCCTCTGATTCAGCCCCTCTGATTCAGCCCCTCTGATTCAGCTCCTCTGTTTCTCGCCCTCTGTTTCAGCCCCTCTGTTTCAGCCCCTCTGTTTCAGCCCCTCTGTTTCAGCCCCTCTGTTTCAGCCCCTCTGTTTCTGCCACTCTGTTTCTCGCCCTCTGTTTCAGCCCCTCTGTTTGAGCCCCTCTGTTTCTCGCCCTCTGTTTCAGCCCCTCTGTTTCTCGCCCTCTGTTTCAGCCCCTCTGTTTCAGCCCATTTGTTTCTCGCCCTCTGTTTCTGCCCCTCTGTTTCTCGCCCTCTGTTTCAGCCACTCTGTTTCTCGCCCTCTGTTTCAGCCCCGCTGATTCAGCCCCTCTGTTTCAGCCCCTCTGTTTCTCGCCCTCTGTTTCAGCCCCTCTGTTTCTCGCCCTCTGTTTCAGCCCCTCCGTTTCTCGCCCTCTGTTTCTGCCCCTCTGATTCAGCCCCTTGGTTTCAGCCCCTCTGATTCAGCCCCTCTGTTACAGCCCCTCTGAATCAGCCCCTCTGATTCAGCCCCTCTGTTTCAGCCCCTCTGTTTCAGCCCCTCTGTTTCTCGCCCTCTGTTTCAGCCCCTCTTTTTCTCGCCGTCTGTTTCAGCCCCTCTGATTCAGCCCCTCTGTTTCAGCCCCTCTGATTCAGCCCCACTGATTCAGCCCCTCTGATTCAGCCCTTCTGTTTCTCGCCCTCTGTTTCAGCCCCTCTGTTTCAGCCCCTCTGTTTCAGGCCCTCTGTTTCTCACCCTCTGTTTCAGCCCCTCCGATTCAGCCCCTGTAATTCAGCCCCTCTGATTCAGCCCCTCTGTTTCCCTCCCCTCTGTTTCGGCCCCTCTGTTTCTCGCCCTCTGTTTCAGCCCCTCCGTTTCTCGCCCTCTGTTTCAGTCCCTCTGTTTCAGCCCCTCTTTTTCACCCCTCTGTTTCAGCCCCTCTTTTTCTCGCCCTCTGTTTCAGCCCCTCTGTTTCTCGCCATCTGCTTCAGCCCCTCTGATTCAACCCCTCTGTTTCAGCCCCTCTGTTTCTCCCCCTCTGTTCCAGCCCCTCTGTTTCAGCCCCTCTGTTTTAGCCCCTCTGTTTCAGCCCCTCTGTTTCTCGCCCTCTGTTTCAGCCCCTCTGTTTCAGCCCGTCTGTTTCAGCCACTCTGCTTCTCGCCCTCTGTTGCAGCCCCTCTGTTTCTCACCGTCTGTTTCAGCCCCTCTGATTCAGCCCCTCTGTTTCTCGCCCTCTGTTTCAGCCCCTCTGTTTCAGCCCCTCTGTTTCAGCCCCTCTGTTTCTCGCCCTCTGTTTCAGCCCCTCTGTTTCTCGCCCTCTGTTTCAGCCCCGCTGTTTCAGCCCCACTGTTTCTCGCCCTCTGTTTCAGCCCCTCTGTTTCAGCTTCTCTGTTTCTCGCCCTCTGTTTCTGCCACTCTGTTTCTCGCCCTCTGTTTCAGCCCCTTTGTTTCTCGCCGTCTGTTTCAGCCCCTCTGATTCAGCCCCTCTGATTCAGCCCCACTGATTCAACCCCTCTGATTCAGCCCTTCTGTTTCTCGCCCTCTGTTTCAGCCCCTCTGTTTCAGCCCCTCTGTTTCAGGCCCTCTGTTTCTCACCCTCTGTTTCAGCCCCTCCGATTCAGCCCCTCTAATTCAGCCCCTCTGATTCAGCCCCTCTGTTTCCCGCCCCTCTGTTTCGGCCCCTCTGTTTCTCGCCCTCTGTTTCAGCCCCTCTGTTTCTCGCCCTCTGTTTCATTTCCTCTGTTTCAGCCCCTCTTTTTCACCCCTCTGTTTCAGCCCCTCTGTTTCTCGCCCTCTGTTTCAGCCCCTCTGTTTCTCGCCATCTGCTTCAGCCCCTCTGATTCAACCCCTCTGTTTCAGCCCCTCTGTTTCTCCCCCTCTGTTCCAGCCCCTCTGTTTCAGCCCCTCTGTTTTAGCCCCTCTGTTTCAGCCCCTCTGTTTCTCGCCCTCTGTTTCAGCCCCTCTGCTTCTCGCCCTCTGTTTCAGCCCCTCTGTTTCTCACCCTCTGTTTCAGCCCCTCTGATTCAGCCCCTCTGTTTCTCGCCCTCTGTTTCAGCCCCTCTGTTTCAGCCCCTCTGTTTCAGCCCCTCTGTTTCTCGCCCTCTGTTTCAGCCCCTCTGTTTCTCGCCCTCTGTTTCAGCCCCGCTGTTTCAGCCGCACTGTTTCTCGCCCTCTGTTTCAGCCCCTCTGTTTCAGCTTCTCTGTTTCTCGCCCTCTGTTTCTGCCACTCTGTTTCTCGCCCTCTGTTTCAGCCCCTCTGTTTCTCGCCCTCTGTTTCTGCCCCGCTGATTCAGCCCCTCTGTTTAAGCCCCTCTGAATCAGCCCCTCTGATTCAGCCCCTCTGTTTCAGCCCCTCTGTTTCAGCCCCTCTGTTTCTCGCCCTCTGTTTCAGCCCGTCTATTTCTCGCCCTCTGTTTCAGCCCCTCTGATTCAGCCCCTCTGTTTCAGCCCCTCTGATTCAGCCCCTCTGATTCAGCCCCTCTGATTCAGCTCCTCTGTTTCTCGCCCTCTGTTTCAGCCCCTCTGTTTCAGCCCCTCTGTTTCAGCCCCTCTGTTTCTCACCCTCTGTTTCAGCCCCTCTGATTCAGCCCCTCTGATTCAGCCCCTCTGATTCAGCCCCTCTGTTTCCCGCCCCTCTGTTTCAGCCCCTCTGTTTCTCGCCCTCTGTTTCAGCCCCTCTGTTTCAGCCCTTCTGTTTTAGCCTCTCTGTTACAGCCCCTCTGTTTCTCGCCCTCTGTTTCAGCCCCTCTGTTTCAGCCCCTCTGTTTCTCGCCCTCTGTTTCAGCCCCTCTGTTTCTCGCCCTCTGTTTCAGCCCCTCTGTTTCAGCCCGTCTGTTTCAGCCACTCTGCTTCTCGCCCTCTGTTTCAGCCCCTCTGTTTCTCACCCTCTGTTTCAGCCCCTCTGATTCAGCCCCTCTGTTTCTCGCCCTCTGTTTCAGCCCCTCTGTTTCAGCCCCTCTGTTTCAGCCCCTCTGTTTCTCGCCCTCTGTTTCAGCCCCTCTGTTTCTCGCCCTCTGTTTCAGCCCCTCTGTTTCTCGCCGTCTGTTTCAGCCCCTCTGATTCAGCCCCTCTGATTCAGCCCCACTGATTCAGCCCCTCTGATTCAGCCCTTCTGTTTCTCGCCCTCTGTTTCAGCCCCTCTGTTTCAGCCCCTCTGTTTCAGGCCCTCTGTTTCTCACCCTCTGTTTCAGCCCCTCCGATTCAGCACCTCTAATTCAGCCCCTCTGATTCAGCCCCTCTGTTTCCCGCCCCTCTGTTTCGGCCCCTCTGTTTCTCGCCCTCTGTTTCAGCCCCTCTGTTTCTCGCCCTCTGTTTCAGTCCCTCTGTTTCTCGCCATCTGCTTCAGCCCCTCTGTTTCAGCCCCTCTGATTCAGCCCCTCTGTTTCAGCCCCTCTGATTCAGCCCCTCTGATTCAGCCCCTCTGATTCAGCTCCTCTGTTTCTCGCCCTCTGTTTCAGCCCCTCTGTTTCAGCCCCTCTGTTTCAGCCCCTCTGTTTCTCACCCTCTGTTTCAGCCCCTCTGATTCAGCCCCTCTGATTCAGCCCCTCTGATTCAGCCCCTCTGTTTCCCGCCCCTCTGTTTCAGCCCCTCTGTTTCTCGCCCTCTGTTTCAACCCCTCTGTTTCAGCCCCTCTGTTTCTCGCCCTCTGTTTCAGCCCCTCTGTTTCTCGCCCTCTGTTTCAGCCCCTCTGTTTCAGCCCCTCTGTTTCTCGCCCTCTGTTTCAGCCCCTCTGTTTCTCGCCCTCTGTTTCAGCCCCTCTGTTTCAGCCCGTCTGTTTCAGCCACTCTGCTTCTCGCCCTCTGTTTCAGCCCCTCTGTTTCTGACCCTCTGTTTCAGCCCCTCTTTTTCAGCCCCTCTGTTTCTCGCCCTCTGTTTCAGCCCCTCTGTTTCAGCCCCTCTGTTCCAGCCCCTCTGTTTCTCGCCCTCTGTTTCAGCCCCTCTGTTTCTCGCCCTCTGTTTCAGCCCCTCTGTTTCTCGCCGTCTGTTTCAGCCCCTCTGATTCAGCCCCTCTGATTCAGCCCCACTGATTCAGCCCCTCTGATTCAGCCTTTCTGTTTCTCGCCCTCTGTTTCAGCCCCTCTGTTTCAGCCCCTCTGTTTCAGGCCCTCTGTTTCTCACCCTCTGTTTCAGCCCCTCCGATTCAGCACCTCTAATTCAGCCCCTCTGATTCAGCCCCTCTGTTTCCCGCCCCTCTGTTTCGGCCCCTCTGTTTCTCGCCCTCTGTTTCAGCCCTTCTGTTTCCCGCCCCTCTGTTTCGGCCCCTCTGTTTCTCGCCCTCTGTTTCAGTCCCTCTGTTTCAGCCCCTCTTTTTCAGCCCCTCTGTTTCTCCCCCTCTGTTCCAGCCCCTCTGTTTCAGCCCCTCTGTTTTAGCCCCTCTGTTTCAGCCCCTCTGTTTCTCGCCCTCTGTTTCAGCCCCTCTGCTTCTCGCCCTCTGTTTCAGCCCCTCTGTTTCTCACCCTCTGTTTCAGCCCCTCTGATTCAGCCCCTCTGTTTGTCGCCCTCTGTTTCAGCCCCTCTGTTTCAGCCCCTCTGTTTCAGCCCCTCTGTTTCTCGCCCTCTGTTTCAGCCCCTCTGTTTCTCGCCCTCTGTTTCAGCCCCGCTGTTTCAGCCGCACTGTTTCTCGCCCTCTGTTTCAGCCCCTCTGTTTCAGCTTCTCTGTTTCTCGCCCTCTGTTTCTGCCACTCTGTTTCTCGCCCTCTGTTTCAGCCCCTCTGTTTCTCGCCCTCTGTTTCTGCCCCGCTGATTCAGCCCCTCTGTTTCAGCCCCTCTGATTCAGCCCCTCTGATTCAGCACCTCTGATTCAGCCCCTCTGTTTCCCGCCCCTCTGTTTCAGCCCCTCTGTTTCTCGCCCTCTGTTTCAGCCCCTCTGTTTCTGCCCCACTGTTTCTCGCCCTCTGTTTCAGCCCCTCTGTTTCTCGCCCTCTGTTTCAGCCCCTCTGTTTCAGCCCCTCTGTTTCTCGCCCTCTGTTTCAGCCCCTCTGTTTCTCGCCCTCTGTTTCAGCCGCTCTGTTACAGCCCCTCTGTTTCAGCCACTCTGCTTCTCGCCCTCTGTTTCACCCCCTCTGTTTCTCACCCTCTGTTTCAGCCCCTCTGATTCAGCCCCTCTGTTTCTCGCCCTCTGTTTCAGCCCCTCTGTTTCAGCCCCTCTGTTTCAGCCCCTCTGTTTCTCGCCCTCTGTTTCAGCCCCTCTGTTTCTCGCCCTCTGTTTCAGCCCCTCTGTTTCTCGCCGTCTGTTTCAGCCCCTCTGATTCAGCCCCTCTGATTCAGCCCCACTGATTCAGCCCCTCTGATTCAGCCTTTCTGTTTCTCGCCCTCTGTTTCAGCCCCTCTGTTTCAGCCCCTCTGTTTCAGGCCCTCTGTTTCTCACCCTCTGTTTCAGCCCCTCCGATTCAGCACCTCTAATTCAGCCCCTCTGATTCAGCCCCTCTGTTTCCCGCCCCTCTGTTTCGGCCCCTCTGTTTCTCGCCCTCTGTTTCAGCCCCTCTGTTTCTCGCCCTCTGTTTCAGTCCCTCTGTTTCAGCCCCTCTTTTTCAGCCCCTCTGTTTCTCCCCCTCTGTTCCAGCCCCTCTGTTTCAGCCCCTCTGTTTTAGCCCCTCTGTTTCAGCCCCTCTGTTTCTCGCCCTCTGTTTCAGCCCCTCTGCTTCTCGCCCTCTGTTTCAGCCCCTCTGTTTCTCACCCTCTGTTTCAGCCCCTCTGATTCAGCCCCTCTGTTTCTCGCCCTCTGTTTCAGCCCCTCTGTTTCAGCCCCTCTGTTTCAGCCCCTCTGTTTCTCGCCCTCTGTTTCAGCCCCTCTGTTTCTCGCCCTCTGTTTCAGCCCCGCTGTTTCAGCCGCACTGTTTCTCGCCCTCTGTTTCAGCCCCTCTGTTTCAGCTTCTCTGTTTCTCGCCCTCTGTTTCTGCCACTCTGTTTCTCGCCCTCTGTTTCAGCCCCTCTGTTTCTCGCCCTCTGTTTCAGCCCCGCTGTTTCAGCCGCACTGTTTCTCGCCCTCTGTTTCAGCCCCTCTGTTTCAGCTTCTCTGTTTCTCGCCCTCTGTTTCTGCCACTCTGTTTCTCGCCCTCTGTTTCAGCCCCTCTGTTTCTCGCCCTCTGTTTCTGCCCCGCTGATTCAGCCCCTCTGTTTAAGCCCCTCTGAATCAGCCCCTCTGATTCAGCCCCTCTGTTTCAGCCCCTCTGTTTCAGCCCCTCTGTTTCTCGCCCTCTGTGTCAGCCCGTCTATTTCTCGCCCTCTGTTTCAGCCCCTCTGATTCAGCCCCTCTGTTTCAGCCCCTCTGATTCAGCCCCTCTGATTCAGCCCCTCTGATTCAGCTCCTCTGTTTCTCGCCCTCTGTTTCAGCCCCTCTGTTTCAGCCCCTCTGTTTCAGCCCCTCTGTTTCTCACCCTCTGTTTCAGCCCCTCTGATTCAGCCCCTCTGATTCAGCCCCTCTGATTCAGCCCCTCTGTTTCCCGCCCCTCTGTTTCAGCCCCTCTGTTTCTCGCCCTCTGTTTCAGCCCCTCTGTTTCAGCCCTTCTGTTTTAGCCTCTCTGTTACAGCCCCTCTGTTTCTCGCCCTCTGTTTCAGCCCCTCTGTTTCAGCCCCTCTGTTTCTCGCCCTCAGTTTCAGCCCCTCTGTTTCTCGCCCTCTGTTTCAGCCCCTCTGTTTCAGCCCGTCTGTTTCAGCCACTCTGCTTCTCGCCCTCTGTTTCAGCCCCTCTGTTTCTCACCCTCTGTTTCAGCCCCTCTGATTCAGCCCCTCTGTTTCTCGCCCTCTGTTTCAGCCCCTCTGTTTCAGCCCCTCTGTTTCAGCCCCTCTGTTTCTCGCCCTCTGTTTCAGCCCCTCTGTTTCTCGCCCTCTGTTTCAGCCCCTCTGTTTCTCGCCGTCTGTTTCAGCCCCTCTGATTCAGCCCCTCTGATTCAGCCCCACTGATTCAGCCCCTCTGATTCAGCCCTTCTGTTTCTCGCCCTCTGTTTCAGCCCCTCTGTTTCAGCCCCTCTGTTTCAGGCCCTCTGTTTCTCACCCTCTGTTTCAGCCCCTCCGATTCAGCACCTCTAATTCAGCCCCTCTGATTCAGCCCCTCTGTTTCCCGCCCCTCTGTTTCGGCCCCTCTGTTTCTCGCCCTCTGTTTCAGCCCCTCTGTTTCTCGCCCTCTGTTTCAGCCCCTCTGTTTCTCGCCATCTGCTTCAGCCCCTCTGTTTCAGCCCCTCTGATTCAGCCCCTCTGTTTCAGCCCCTCTGATTCAGCCCCTCTGATTCAGCCCCTCTGATTCAGCTCCTCTGTTTCTCGCCCTCTGTTTCAGCCCCTCTGTTTCAGCCCCTCTGTTTCAGCCCCTCTGTTTCTCACCCTCTGTTTCAGCCCCTCTGATTCAGCCCCTCTGATTCAGCCCCTCTGATTCAGCCCCTCTGTTTCCCGCCCCTCTGTTTCAGCCCCTCTGTTTCTCGTCCTCTGTTTCAGCCCCTCTGTTTCAGCCCCTCTGTTTCTCGCCCTCTGTTTCAGCCCCTCTGTTTCTCGCCCTCTGTTTCAGCCCCTCTGTTTCAGCCCCTCTGTTTCTCGCCCTCTGTTTCAGCCCCTCTGTTTCTCGCACTCTGTTTCAGCCCCTCTGTTTCAGCCCGTCTGTTTCAGCCACTCTGCTTCTCGCCCTCTGTTTCAGCCCCTCTGTTTCTCACCCTCTGTTTCAGCCCCTCTGATTCAGCCCCTCTGTTTCTCGCCCTCTGTTTCAGCCCCTCTGTTTCAGCCCCTCTGTTTCTGCCCCTCTGTTTCTCGCCCTCTGTTTCAGCCCCTCTGTTTCTCGCCCTCTGTTTCAGCCCCTCTGTTTCTCGCCGTCTGTTTCAGCCCCTCTGATTCAGCCCCTCTGATTCAGCCCCACTGATTCAGCCCCTCTGATTCAGCCTTTTTGTTTCTCGCCCTCTGTTTCAGCCCCTCTGTTTCAGCCCCTCTGTTTCAGGCCCTCTGTTTCTCACCCTCTGTTTCAGCCCCTCCGATTCAGCACCTCTAATTCAGCCCCTCTGATTCAGCCCCTCTGTTTCCCGCCCCTCTGTTTCGGCCCCTCTGTTTCTCGCCCTCTGTTTCAGCCCCTCTGTTTCCCGCCCCTCTGTTTCGGCCCCTCTGTTTCTCGCCCTCTGTTTCAGTCCCTCTGTTTCAGCCCCTCTTTTTCAGCCCCTCTGTTTCTCCCCCTCTGTTCCAGCCCCTCTGTTTCAGCCCCTCTGTTTTAGCCCCTCTGTTTCAGCCCCTCTGTTTCTCGCCCTCTGTTTCAGCCCCTCTGCTTCTCGCCCTCTGTTTCAGCCCCTCTGTTTCTCACCCTCTGTTTCAGCCCCTCTGATTCAGCCCCTCTGTTTCTCGCCCTCTGTTTCAGCCCCTCTGTTTCAGCCCCTCTGTTTCAGCCCCTCTGTTTCTCGCCCTCTGTTTCAGCCCCTCTGTTTCTCGCCCTCTGTTTCAGCCCCGCTGTTTCAGCCGCACTGTTTCTCGCCCTCTGTTTCAGCCCCTCAGTTTCAGCTTCTCTGTTTCTCGCCCTCTGTTTCTGCCACTCTGTTTCTCGCCCTCTGTTTCAGCCCCTCTGTTTCTCGCCCTCTGTTTCTGCCCCGCTGATTCAGCCCCTCTGTTTCAGCCCCTCTGATTCAGCCCCTCTGATTCAGCCCCTCTGATTCAGCCCCTCTGTTTCCCGCCCCTCTGTTTCAGCCCCTCTGTTTCTCGCCCTCTGTTTCAGCCCCTCTGTTTCAGCCCCTCTGTTTCTCGCCCTCTGTTTCAGCCCCTCTGTTTCTCGCCCTCTGTTTGAGCCCCTCTGTTTCAGCCCCTCTGTTTCTCGCCCTCTGTTTCAGCCCCTCTGTTTCTCGCCCTCTGTTTCAGCCCCTCTGTTTCAGCCCGTCTGTTTCAGCCACTCTGCTTCTCGCCCTCTGTTTCAGCCCCTCTGTTTCTCACCCTCTGTTTCAGCCCCTCTGATTCAGCCCCTCTGTTTCTCGCCCTCTGTTTCAGCCCCTCTGTTTCAGCCCCTCTGTTTCTCGCCCTCTGTTTCATTTCCTCTGTTTCAGCCCCTCTTTTTCACCCCTCTGTTTCAGCCCCTCTGTTTCTCGCCCTCTGTTTCAGCCCCTCTGTTTCTCGCCATCTGCTTCAGCCCCTCTGATTCAACCCCTCTGTTTCAGCCCCTCTGTTTCTCCCCCTCTGTTCCAGCCCCTCTGTTTCAGCCCCTCTGTTTTAGCCCCTCTGTTTCAGCCCCCCTGGTTCTCGCCCTCTGTTTCAGCCCCTCTGCTTCTCGCCCACTGTTCCAGCCCCTCTGTTTCTCACCCTCTGTTTCAGCCCCTCTGATTCAGCCCCTCTGTTTCTCGCCCTCTGTTTCAGCCCCTCTGTTTCAGCCCCTCTGTTTCAGCCCCTCTGTTTCTCGCCCTCTGTTTCAGCCCCTCTGTTTCTCGCCCTCTGTTTCAGCCCCGCTGTTTCAGCCGCACTGTTTCTCGCCCTCTGTTTCAGCCCCTCTGTTTCAGCTTCTCTGTTTCTTGCCCTCTGTTTCTGCCACTCTGTTTCTCGCCCTCTGTTTCAGCCCCTCTGTTTCTCGCCCTCTGTTTCTGCCCCGCTGATTCAGCCCCTCTGTTTAAGCCCCTCTGAATCAGCCCCTCTGATTCAGCCCATCTGTTTCAGCCCCTCTGTTTCAGCCCCTCTGTTTCTCGCCCTCTGTTTCAGCCCGTCTATTTCTCGCCCTCTGTTTCAGCCCCTCTGATTCAGCCCCTCTGTTTCAGCCCCTCTGATTCAGCCCCTCTGATTCAGCCCCTCTGATTCAGCTCCTCTGTTTCTCGCCCTCTGTTTCAGCCCCTCTGTTTCAGCCCCTCTGTTTCAGCCCCTCTGTTTCAGCCCCTCTGTTTCAGCCCCTCTGTTTCTCACCCTCTGTTTCAGCCCCTCTGATTCAGCCCCTCTGATTCAGCCCCTCTGATTCAGCCCCTCTGTTTCCCGCCCCTCTGTTTCAGCCCCTCTGTTTCTCGCCCTCTGTTTCAGCCCCTCTGTTTCAGCCCTTCTGTTTTAGCCTCTCTGTTACAGCCCCTCTGTTTCTCGCCCTCTGTTTCAGCCCCTCTGTTTCAGCCCCTCTGTTTCTCGCCCTCTGTTTCAGCCCCTCTGTTTCTCGCCCTCTGTTTCAGCCCCTCTGTTTCAGCCCGTCTGTTTCAGCCACTCTGCTTCTCGCCCTCTGTTTCAGCCCCTCTGTTTCTCACCCTCTGTTTCAGCCCCTCTGATTCAGCCCCTCTGTTTCTCGCCCTCTGTTTCAGCCCCTCTGTTTCAGCCCCTCTGATTCAGCCCCACTGATTCAGCCCCTCTGATAAAGGACTTCTGTTTCTCGCCCTCTGTTTCAGCCCCTCTGTTTCAGCCCCTCTGTTTCAGGCCCTCTGTTTCTCACCCTCTGTTTCAGCCCCTCCGATTCAGCACCTCTAATTCAGCCCCTCTGATTCAGCCCCTCTGTTTCCCGCCCCTCTGTTTCGGCCCCTCTGTTTCTCGCCCTCTGTTTCAGCCCCTCTGTTTCTCGCCCTCTGTTTCAGTCCCTCTGTTTCAGCCCCTCTTTTTCACCCCTCTGTTTCAGCCCCTCTGTTTCTCGCCCTCTGTTTCAGTCCCTCTGTTTCTCGCCATCTGCTTCAGCCCCTCTGATTCAACCCCTCTGTTTCAGCCCCTCTGTTTCTCCCCCTCTGTTCCAGCCCCTCTGTTTCAGCCCCTCTGTTTTTGCCCCTCTGTTTCAGCCCCTCTGTTTCTCGCCCTCTGTTTCAGCCCCTCTGCTTCTCGCCCTCTGTTTCAGCCCCTCTGTTTCTCACCCTCTGTTTCAGCCCCTCTGATTCAGCCCCTCTGTTTCTCGCCCTCTGTTTCAGCCCCTCTGTTTCAGCCCCTCTGTTTCTCGCCCTCTGTTTCAGCCCCTCTGTTTCTCGCCCTCTGTTTCAGCCCCGCTGTTTCAGCCGCACTGTTTCTCGCCCTCTGTTTCAGCCCCTCTGTTTCAGCTTCACTGTTTCTCGCCCTCTGTTTCTGCCACTCTGTTTCTCGCCCTCTGTTTCAGCCCCTCTGTTTCTCGCCCTCTGTTTCTGCCCCGCTGATTCAGCCCCTCAGTTTAAGCCCCTCTGAATCAGCCCCTCTGATTCAGCCCCTCTGTTTCAGCCCCTCTGTTTCAGCCCCTCTGTTTCTCGCCCTCTGTTTCAGCCCGTCTATTTCTCGCCGTCTGTTTCAGCCCCTCTGTTTCTCGCCCTCTGTTTCATCCCGTCTATTTCTCGCCTTCTGTTTCAGCCCCTCTGATTCAGCCCCTCTGTTTCAGCCCCTCTGATTCAGCCCCACTGATTCAGCCCCTCTGATTCAGCCCTTCTGTTTCTCGCCCTCTGTTTCAACCCCTCTGATTCAGCCCTTCTGTTTCTCGCCCTCTGTTTCAGCCCCTCTGTTTCAGCCCCTCTGTTTCAGGCCCTCTGTTTCTCACCCTCTGTTTCAGCCCCTCCGATTCAGCACCTCTAATTCAGCCCCTCTGATTCAGCCCCTCTGTTTCCCGCCCCTCTGTTTCGGCCCCTCTGTTTCTCGCCCTCTGTTTCAGCCCCTCCGTTTCTCGCCCTCTGTTTCAGTCCCTCTGTTTCAGCCCCTCTTTTTCACCCCTCTGTTTCAGCCCCTCTTTTTCTCGCCCTCTGTTTCAGCCCCTCTGTTTCTCGCCATCTGCTTCAGCCCCTCTGATTCAACCCCTCTGTTTCAGCCCCTCTGTTTCTCCCCCTCTGTTCCAGCCCCTCTGTTTCAGCCCCTCTGTTTTAGCCCCTCTGTTTCAGCCCCTCTGTTTCTCGCCCTCTGTTTCAGCCCCTCTGTTTCTCGCCCTCTGTTTCAGCCCCTCTGTTTCAGCCCGTCTGTTTCAGCCACTCTGCTTCTCGCTCTCTGTTTCAGCCCCTCTGTTTCTCACCCTCTGTTTCAGCCCCTCTGATTCAGCCCCTCTGTTTCTCGCCCTCTGTTTCAGCCCCTCTGTTTCAGCCCCTCTGTTCCAGCCCCTCTGTTTCAGCCCCTCTGTTTTTGCCCCTCTGTTTCAGCCCCTCTGTTTCTCGCCCTCTGTTTCAGCCCCTCTGCTTCTCGCCCTCTGTTTCAGCCCCTCTGTTTCTCACCCTCTGTTTCAGCCCCTCTGATTCAGCCCCTCTGTTTCTCGCCCTCTGTTTCAGCCCCTCTGTTTCAGCCCCTCTGTTTCTCGCCCTCTGTTTCAGCCCCTCTGTTTCTCGCCCTCTGTTTCAGCCCCGCTGTTTCAGCCGCACTGTTTCTCGCCCTCTGTTTCAGCCCCTCTGTTTCAGCTTCTCTGTTTCTCGCCCTCTGTTTCTGCCACTCTGTTTCTCGCCCTCTGTTTCAGCCCCTCTGTTTCTCGCCCTCTGTTTCTGCCCCGCTGATTCAGCCCCTCTGTTTAAGCCCCTCTGAATCAGCCCCTCTGATTCAGCCCCTCTGTTTCAGCCCCTCTGTTTCAGCCCCTCTGTTTCTCGCCCTCTGTTTCAGCCCGTCTATTTCTCGCCGTCTGTTTCAGCCCCTCTGTTTCTCGCCCTCTGTTTCAGCCCGTCTATTTCTCGCCTTCTGTTTCAGCCCCTCTGATTCAGCCCCTCTGTTTCAGCCCCTCTGATTCAGCCCCACTGATTCAGCCCCTCTGATTCAGCCCTTCTGTTTCTCGCCCTCTGTTTCAACCCCATGATTCAGCCCCTCTGTTTCTCGCCCTCTGTTTCAGCCCCTCTGTTTCAGCCCCTCTGTTTCAGGCCCTCTGTTTCTCACCCTCTGTTTCAGCCCCTCCGATTCAGCCCCTCTAATTCAGCCCCTCTGATTCAGCCCCTCTGTTTCCCGCCCCTCTGTTTCGGCCCCTCTGTTTCTCGCCCTCTGTTTCAGCCCCTCCGTTTCTCGCCCTCTGTTTCAGTCCCTCTGTTTCAGCCCCTCTTTTTCACCCCTCTGTTTCAGCCCCTCTTTTTCTCGCCCTCTGTTTCAGCCCCTCTGTTTCTCGCCATCTGCTTCAGCCCCTCTGATTCAACCCCTCTGTTTCAGCCCCTCTGTTTCTCCCCCTCTGTTCCAGCCCCTCTGTTTCAGCCCCTCTGTTTTAGCCCCTCTGTTTCAGCCCCTCTGTTTCTCGCCCTCTGTTTCAGCCCCTCTGTTTCTCGCCCTCTGTTTCAGCCCCTCTGTTTCAGCCCGTCTGTTTCAGCCACTCTGCTTCTCGCCCTCTGTTTCAGCCCCTCTGTTTCTCACCCTCTGTTTCAGCCCCTCTGATTCAGCCCCTCTGTTTCTCGCCCTCTGTTTCAGCCCCTCTGTTTCAGCCCCTCTGTTTCAGCCCCTCTGTTTCTCGCCCTCTGTTTCAGCCCCTCTGTTTCTCGCCCTCTGTTTCAGCCCCGCTGTTTCAGCCCCACTGTTTCTCGCCCTCTGTTTCAGCCCCTCTGTTTCAGCTTCTCTGTTTCTCGCCCTCTGTTTCAGCCCCTCTGTTTCAGCCCCTCTGTTTCAGCCCCTCTGTTTCTCGCCCTCTGTTTCAGCCCCTCTGTTTATCGCCCTCTGTTTCAGCCCCGCTGTTTCAGCCGCACTGTTTCTCGCCCTCTGTTTCAGCCCCTCTGTTTCAGCTTCTCTGTTTCTCGCCCTCTGTTTCTGCCACTCTGTTTCTCGCCCTCTGTTTCAGCCCCTCTGTTTCTGCCCCGCTGATTCAGCCCCTCTGTTTAAGCCCCTCTGAATCAGCCCCTCTGATTCAGCCCCTCTGTTTCAGCCCCTCTGTTTCAGCCCCTCTGTTTCTCGCCCTCTGTTTCAGCCCGTCTATTTCTCGCCCTCTGTTTCAGCCCCTCTGATTCAGCCCCTCTGTTTCAGCCCCTCTGATTCAGCCCCTCTGATTCAGCCCCTCTGATTCAGCTCCTCTGTTTCTCGCCCTCTGTTTCAGCCCCTCTGTTTCAGCCCCTCTGTTTCAGCCCCTCTGTTTCTCACCCTCTTTTTCAGCCCCTCTGATTCAGCCCCTCTGATTCAGCCCCTCTGATTCAGCCCCTCTGTTTCCCGCCCCTCTGTTTCAGCCCCTCTGTTTCTCGCCCTCTGTTTCAGCCCCTCTGTTTCAGCCCCTCTGTTTCTCGCCCTCTGTTTCAGCCCCTCTGTTTCTCGCCCTCTGTTTCAGCCCCTCTGTTTCAGCCCGTCTGTTTCAGCCACTCTGCTTCTCGCCCTCTGTTTCAGCCCCTCTGTTTCTCACCCTCTGTTTCAGCCCCTCTGATTCAGCCCCTCTGTTTCTCGCCCTCTGTTTCAGCCCCTCTGTTTCAGCCCCTCTGTTTCAGCCCCTCTGTTTCTCGCCCTCTGTTTCAGCCCCTCTGTTTCTCGCCCTCTGTTTCAGCCCCGCTGTTTCAGCCGCACTGTTTCTCGACTTTTTTTCAGCCCCTCTCTTTCAGCTTCTCTGTTTCTCGCCCTCTGTTTCTGCCACTCTGTTTCTCGCCCTCTGTTTCAGCCCCTCTGTTTCTCGCCCTCTGTTTCTGCCCCGCTGATTCAGCCCCTCTGTTTAAGCCCCTCTGAATCAGCCCCTCTGATTCAGCCCCTCTGTTTCAGCCCCTCTGTTTCAGCCCCTCTGTTTCTCGCCCTCTGTTTCAGCCCGTCTATTTCTCGCCCTCTGTTTCAGCCCCTCTGATTCAGCCCCTCTGTTTCAGCCCCTCTGATTCAGCCCCTCTGATTCAGCCCCTCTGATTCAGCTCCTCTGTTTCTCGCCCTCTGTTTCAGCCCCTCTGTTTCAGCCCCTCTGTTTCAGCCCCTCTGTTTCTCACCCTCTTTTTCAGCCCCTCTGATTCAGCCCCTCTGATTCAGCCCCTCTGATTCAGCCCCTCTGTTTCCCGCCCCTCTGTTTCAGCCCCTCTGTTTCTCGCCCTCTGTTTCAGCCCCTCTGATTCAGCCCCTCTGTTTCCCTCCCCTCTGTTTCGGCCCCTCTGTTTCTCGCCCTCTGTTTCAGCCCCTCCGTTTCTCGCCCTCTGTTTCAGTCCCTCTGTTTCAGCCCCTCTTTTTCACCCCTCTGTTTCAGCCCCTCTTTTTCTCGCCCTCTGTTTCAGCCCCTCTGTTTCTCGCCATCTGCTTCAGCCCCTCTGATTCAACCCCTCTGTTTCAGCCCCTCTGTTTCTCCCCCTCTGTTCCAGCCCCTCTGTTTCAGCCCCTCTGTTTTAGCCCCTCTGTTTCAGCCCCTCTGTTTCTCGCCCTCTGTTTCAGCCCCTCTGTTTCTCGCCCTCTGTTTCAGCCCCTCTGTTTCAGCCCGTCTGTTTCAGCCACTCTGCTTCTCGCCCTCTGTTTCAGCCCCTCTGTTTCTCACCCTCTGTTTCAGCCCCTCTGATTCAGCCCCTCTGTTTCTCGCCCTCTGTTTCAGCCCCTCTGTTTCAGCCCCTCTGTTTCAGCCCCTCTGTTTCTCGCCCTCTGTTTCAGCCCCTCTGTTTCTCGCCCTCTGTTTCAGCCCCTCTGTTTCTCGCCGTCTGTTTCAGCCCCTCTGATTCAGCCCCTCTGATTAAGCCCCACTGATTCAGCCCCTCTGATTCAGCCCTTCTGTTTCTCGCCCTCTGTTTCAGCCCCTCTGTTTCAGCCCCTCTGTTTCAGGCCCTCTGTTTCTCACCCTCTGTTTCAGCCCCTCCGATTCAGCACCTCTAATTCAGCCCCTCTGATTCAGCCCCTCTGTTTCCCGCCCCTCTGTTTCGGCCCCTCTGTTTCTCGCCCTCTGTTTCAGCCCCTCTGTTTCTCGCCCTCTGTTTCAGTCCCTCTGTTTCAGCCCCTCTTTTTCACCCCTCTGTTTCAGCCCCTCTCTTTCTCGCCCTCTGTTTCAGCCCCTCTGTTTCTCGCCATCTGCTTCAGCCCCTCTGTTTCAGCCCCTCTGATTCAGCCCCTCTGTTTCAGCCCCTCTGATTCAGCCCCTCTGATTCAGCCCCTCTGATTCAGCCCCTCTGTTTCCCGCCCCTCTGTTTCAGCCCCTCTGTTTCTCGCCCTCTGTTTCAGCCCCTCTGTTTCAGCCCTTCTGTTTTAGCCTCTCTGTTACAGCCCCTCTGTTTCTCGCCCTCTGTTTCAGCCCCTCTGTTTCAGCCCCTCTGTTTCTCGCCCTCTGTTTCAGCCCCTCTGATTCTCGTCCTCTGTTTCAGCCCCTCTGTTTCAGCCCGTCTGTTTCAGCCACTCTGCTTCTCGCCCTCTGTTTCAGCCCCTCTGTTTCTCACCCTCTGTTTCAGCACCTCTGATTCAGCCCCTCTGTTTCTCGCCCTCTGTTTCAGCCCCTCTGTTTCAGCCCCTCTGTTTCAGCCCCTCTGTTTCTCGCCCTCTGTTTCAGCCCCTCTGTTTCTCGCCCTCTGTTTCAGCCCCTCTGTTTCTCGCCGTCTGTTTCAGCCCCTCTGATTCAGCCCCTCTGATTCAGCCCCACTGATTCAGCCCCTCTGTTTCAGCCCCTCTGTTTCTCACCCTCAGTTTCAGCCCCTCTGATTCAGCCCCTCTGTTTCTCGCCCTCTGTTTCAGCCCCTCTGTTTCAGCCCCTCTGTTTCAGCCCCTCTGTTTCTCGCCCTCTGTTTCAGCCCCTCTGTTTCAGCCCCTTTGTTTCTCGCCCTCTGTTTCTGCCCCTCTGTTTCTCGCCCTCTGTTTCAGCCACTCTGTTTCTCGCCCTCTGTTTCAGCCCGGCTGATTCAGCCCCTCTGTTTCTCGCCCTCTGTTTCAGCCCCTCTGTTTCAGTCCCTCTGTTTCAGCCCCTCTGTTTCTCGCCCTCTGTTTCAGCCCCTCTGTTTCAGCCCCTTTGTTTCTCGCCCTCTGTTTCAGCCCCGCTGTTTCAGCTTCTCTGTTTCTCGCCCTCTGTTTCTGCCACTCTGTTTCTCGCCCACTGTTTCAGCCCCTCTGTTTCTCACCCTCTGTTTCTGCCCCGCTGATTCAGCCCCTCTGTTTAAGCCCCTCTGAATCAGCCCCTCTGATTCAGCCCCTCTGTTTCAGCCCCTCTGTTTCTCGCCCTCTGTTTCAGCCCGTCTATTTCTCGCCCTCTGTTTCAGCCCCTCTGATTCAGCCCCTCTGTTTCAGCCCCTCTGATTCAGCCCCTCTGATTCAGCCCCTCTGATTCAGCTCCTCTGTTTCTCGCCCTCTGTTTCAGCCCCTCTGGTACAGCCCCTCTGTTTCAGCCCCTCTGTTTCTCGCCCTCTGTTTCAGCCCGTATATTTCTCGCCCTCTGTTTCAGCCCTTCTGTTTCAGCCCCTCTGATTCAGCCCCTCTGATTTAGCCCCTCTGAGTCAGCCCCTCTGTTTCCCGCCACTCTGTTTCAGCCCCTCTGTTTCTCGCCCTCTGTTTCAGCCCCTCTGTTTCAGCCCTTCTGTTTTAGCCTCTCTGTTTCAGCCCCTCTGTTTCTCGCCCTCTGTTTCAACCCCTCTGTTTCTCGCCCTCTTTTTCAGACCCTCTGTTTCTCGCCCTCTGTTTCAGCCCGTCTGATTCAGCCCCTCTGATTCAGCCCCTCTGATTCAGCCCCTCTGTTTCAGCCCCTCTGTTTCAGCCCCTCTGTTTCTCGCCCTCTGTTTCAGCCCCTCTGTTTCAGCCCTTCTGTTTTAGCCTCTCTGTTTCAGCCCCTCTGTTTCTCGCCCTCTGTTTCAACCCCTCTGTCTCTCGCCCTCTTTTTCAGACCCTCTGTTTCTCGCCCTCTGTTTCAGCCCCTCTGATTCAGCCCCTCTGATTCAGCCCCTCTGATTCAGCCCCTCTGATTCAGCCCCTCTGTTTCCCGCCACTCTGTTTCAGCCCCTCTGTTTCTCGCCCTCTGTTTCAGCCCCTCTGTTTCAGCCCTTCTGTTTTAGCCTCTCTGTTTCAGCCCCTCTGTTTCTCGCCCTCTGTTTCAACCCCTCTGTTTCTCGCCCTCTTTTTCAGACCCTCTGTTTCTCGCCCTCTGTTTCAGCCCCTCTGATTCAGCCCCTCTGATTCAGCCCCTCTGTTTCAGCCCCTCTGTTTCAGCCCCTCTGTTTCTCGCCCTTTGTTTCTGAACCTCTGTTTCTCGCCCTCTGTTTCAGCCCCTCTGTTTCTCGCCCTCTGTTTCAGCCCCTCTGTTTCTCACCCTCTGCTTCAGCCCCTCTGTTCTCGATCTCTGTTTCCGCCCCTCTGTTTTAGCCCCTCTGTTTCAGCCCCTCTGTTTCAGCCCCACTGTTTCAGCCCCTCTGTTTCTCGCCCTCTTTGTCAGCCCCTCAGTTTCAGTTCCTCTGTTTCAGCCTCTCTGTTTCTCGCCCTCTGTTTCAGCCCCTCTGATTCAGCCCCTCTGTTTCAGCCCCTCTGATTCAGCCACTCTGTTTCAGCCCCTCTGTTTCTCGCGCTCTGTTTCTCACCCTCTGTTTCTCGCCCTCTGTTTAAGCCCCTCAGTTTTTCGCCCTCTGTTTCAGCCCCTCTGTTTCTCGCCCTCTGTATCAGCCCCTCTGTTTCAGCCCCTCTGTTTCAGCCCCTCTGTTTCAGCCCCTCTGTTTCAGCCCCTCTGTTTCTCGCCCTCTGTTTCTCGCCCTCTCTTTCAGCCCCTCTGTTTCTCGCCCTCTGTTTCAGCCCCTCTGTTTCTGCCCCTCTGTTTCTCGCCCTCTGTTTCAGCCCCTCTGTTTCTGCCCTTTTGTTTCTCGCCCTCTGTTTCTGCCCCTCTGTTTCTCGCCCTCTGTTTCAGCCCCTCTGTTTCTCGCCCTCTGTTTCAGCCCCGCTGATTCAGCCTCTCTGTTTCAGCCCCTCTGATTCAGCCCCTCTGTTTCTCGCCCTCTGTTTCAGCCCCTCTGTTTCAGCCCTTCTGTTTCAGCCCCTCAGTTTCAACCCCTCTGTTTCTCGCCCTCTGTTTCAGCCCCTCTGTTTCAGCCCCTCTGTTTCTGCCACTCTGTTTCTCGCCCTCTGTTTCAGCCCCTCTGTTTCAGCCCCTCTGTTTCTCGCCCTCTGTTTCAGCCCCTCTGTTTCTCGCCCTCTGTTTCAGCCCCTCTGTTTCAGCCCCTTTGTTTCTCGCCCTCTGTTTCAGCCCCTCTGTTTCTCGCCCTCTGTTTCAGCCCCGCTGATTCAGCCCCTCTGTTTCAGCCCCTCTGTTTCAGCCCCTCTGTTTCTCGCCCTCTGTTTCAGCCCCTCTGTTTCTCGCCCTCTGTTTCAGCCCCTCTGTTTCAGCCCCTTTGTTTCTCGCCCTCTGTTTCAGCCCCTCTGTTTCTCGCCCTCTGATTCAGCCCCTCTGTTTCAGCCCCTCTGATTCAGCCCCTCTGATTCAGCCCCTCTGATTCAGCTCCTCTGTTTCTCGCCCTCTGTTTCAGCCCCTCTGTTTCAGCCCCTCTGTTTCAGCCCCTCTGTTTCTCACCCTCTGTTTCAGCCCCTCTGATTCAGCCCCTCTGATTCAGCCCCTCTGATTCAGCCCCTCTGTTTCCCGCCCCTCTGTTTCAGCCCCTCTGTTTCTCGCCCTCTGTTTCAGCCCCTCTGTTTCAGCCCTTCTGTTTTAGCCTCTCTGTTAGAGCCCCTCTGTTTCTCGCCCTCTGTTTCAGCCCCTCTGTTTCAGCCCCTCTGTTTCTCGCCCTCTGTTTCAGCCCCTCTGTTTCTCGCCCTCTGTTTCAGCCCCTCTGTTTCAGCCCGTCTGTTTCAGCCACTCTGCTTCTCGCCCTCTGTTTCAGCCCCTCTGTTTCTCACCCTCTGTTTCAGCCCCTCTGATTCAGCCCCTCTGTTTCTCGCCCTCTGTTTCAGCCCCTCTGTTTCAGCCCCTCTGTTTCAGCCCCTCTGTTTCTCGCCCTCTGTTTCAGCCCCTCTGTTTCTCGCCCTCTGTTTCAGCCCCTCTGTTTCTCGCCGTCTGTTTCAGCCCCTCTGATTCAGCCCCTCTGATTCAGCCCCACTGATTCAGCCCCTCTGTTTCAGCCCCTCTGTTTCTCACCCTCAGTTTCAGCCCCTCTGATTCAGCCCCTCTGTTTCAGCCCCTCTCTTTCAGCCCCTCTGTTTCAGCCCCTCTGTTTCTCGCCCTCTGTTTCAGCCCCTCTGTTTCAGCCCCTTTGTTTCTCGCCCTCTGTTTCTGCCCCTCTGTTTCTCGCCCTCTGTTTCAGCCACTCTGTTTCTCGCCCTCTGTTTCAGCCCGGCTGATTCAGCCCCTCTGTTTCTCGCCCTCTGTTTCAGCCCCTCTGTTTCAGCCCCTCTGTTTCAGCACCTCTGTTTCTCGCCCTCTGTTTCAGCCCCTCTGTTTCAGCCCCTTTGTTTCTCGCCCTCTGTTTCAGCCCCGCTGTTTCAGCCCCACTGTTTCTCGCCCTCTGTTTCAGCCCCTCTGTTTCAGCTTCTCTGTTTCTCGCCCTCTGTTTCTGCCACTCTGTTTCTCGCCCACTGTCTCAGCCCCTCTGTTTCTCGCCCTCTGTTTCTGCCCCGCTGATTCAGCCCCTCTGTTTAAGCCCCTCTGAATCAGCCCCTCTGATTCAGCCCCTCTGTTTCAGCCCCTCTGTTTCTCGCCCTCTGTTTCAGCCCGTCTATTTCTCGCCCTCTGTTTCAGCCCCTCTGATTCAGCCCCTCTGTTTCAGCCCCTCTGATTCAGCCCCTCTGATTCAGCCCCTCTGATTCAGCTCCTCTGTTTCTCTCCCTCTGTTTCAGCCCCTCTGATACAGCCCCTCTGTTTCAGCCCCTCTGTTTCTCGCCCTCTGTTTCAGCCCGTCTATTTCTCGCCCTCTGTTTCAGCCCTTCTGTTTCAGCCCCTCTGATTCAGCCCCTCTGATTTAGCCCCTCTGATTCAGCCCCTCTGTTTCCCGCCACTCTGTTTCAGCCCCTCTGTTTCTCGCCCTCTGTTTCAGCCCCTCTGTTTCAGCCCTTCTGTTTTAGCCTCTCTGTTTCAGCCCCTCTGTTTCTCGCCCTCTGTTTCAACCCCTCTGTTTCTCGCCCTCTTTTTCAGACCCTCTGTTTCTCGCCCTCTGTTTCAGCCCCTCTGATTCAGCCCCTCTGATTCAGCCCCTCTGATTCAGCCCCTCTGTTTCAGCCCCTCTGTTTCAGCCCCTCTGTTTCTCGCCCTCTGTTTCTGAACCTCTGTTTCTCGCCCTCTGTTTCAGCCCCTCTGTTTCTCGCCCTCTGTTTCAGCCCCTCTGTTTCTCACCCTCTGCTTCAGCCCCTCTGTTCTCGATCTCTGTTTTCGCCCCTCTGTTTTAGCCCCTCTGTTTCAGCCCCTCTGTTTCAGCCCCACTGTTTCAGCCCCTCTGTTTCTCGCCCTCTTTGTCAGCCCCTCAGTTTCAGTTCCTCTGTTTCAGCCTCTCTGTTTCTCGCCCTCTGTTTCAGCCCCTCTGATTCAGCCCCTCTGTTTCAGCACCTCTGATTCAGCCACTCTGTTTCAGCCCCTCTGTTTCTCGCGCTCTGTTTCTCACCCTCTGTTTCTCGCCCTCTGTTTAAGCCCCTCAGTTTTTCGCCCTCTGTTTCAGCCCCTCTGTTTCTCGCCCTCTGTATCAGCCCCTCTGTTTCAGCCCCTCTGTTTCAGCCCCTCTGTTTCAGCCCCTCTGTTTCTCGCCCTCTGTTTCTCGCCCTCTCTTTCAGCCCCTCTGTTTCTCGCCCTCTGTTTCAGCCCCTCTGTTTCTGCCCCTCTGTTTCTCGCCCTCTGTTTCAGCCCCTCTGTTTCTGCCCTTTTGTTTCTCGCCCTCTGTTTCTGCCCCTCTGTTTCTCGCCCTCTGTTTCAGCCCCTCTGTTTCAGCCCCGCTGATTCAGCCTCTCTGTTTCAGCCCCTCTGATTCAACCCCTCTGTTTCTCGCCCTCTGTTTCAGCCCCTCTGTTTCAGCCCTTCTGTTTCAGCCCCTCAGTTTCAACCCCTCTGTTTCTCGCCCTCTGTTTCAGCCCCTCTGTTTCAGCCCCTCTGTTTTAGCCCCTCTGTTTCTGCCACTCTGTTTCTCGCCCTCTGTTTCAGCCCCTCTGTTTCAGCCCCTCTGTTTCTCGCCCTCTGTTTCAGCCCCTCTGTTTCTCGCCCTCTGTTTCAGCCCCTCTGTTTCAGCCCCTTTGTTTCTCGCCCTCTGTTTCAGCCCCTCTGTTTCTCGCCCTCTGTTTCAGCCCCGCTGATTCAGCCCCTCTGTTTCAGCCCCTCTGTTTCTCGCCCTCTGTTTCAGCCCCTCTGTTTCTCGCCCTCTGTTTCAGCCCCTCCGTTTCTCGCCCTCTGTTTCTGCCCCTCTGATTCAGCCCCTTGGTTTCAGCCCCTCTGATTCAGCCCCTCTGTTACAGCCCCTCTGAATCAGCCCCTCTGATTCAGCCCCTCTGTTTCAGCCCCTCTGTTTCAGCCCCTCTGTTTCTCGCCCTCTGTTTCAGCCCCTCTGTTTCTCGCCGTCTGTTTCAGCCCCTCTGATTCAGCCCCTCTGTTTCAGCCCCTCTGATTCAGCCCCACTGATTCAGCCCCTCTGATTCAGCCCTTCTGTTTCTCGCCCTCTGTTTCAGCCCCTCTGTTTCAGCCCCTCTGTTTCAGGCCCTCTGTTTCTCACCCTCTGTTTCAGCCCCTCCGATTCAGCCCCTGTAATTCAGCCCCTCTGATTCAGCCCCTCTGTTTCCCGCCCCTCTGTTTCGGCCCCTCTGTTTCTCGCCCTCTGTTTCAGCCCCTCCGTTTCTCGCCCTCTGTTTCAGTCCCTCTGTTTCAGCCCCTCTTTTTCACCCCTCTGTTTCAGACCCTCTTTTTCTCGCCCTCTGTTTCAGCCCCTCTGTTTCTCGCCATCTGCTTCAGCCCCTCTGATTCAACCCCTCTGTTTCAGCCCCTCTGTTTCTCCCCCTCTGTTCCAGCCCCTCTGTTTCAGCCCCTCTGTTTTAGCCCCTCTGTTTCAGCCCCTCTGTTTCTCGCCCTCTGTTTCAGCCCCTCTGTTTCTCGCCCTCTGTTTCAGCCCCTCTGTTTCAGCCCGTCTGTTTCAGCCACTCTGTTTCTCGCCCTCTGTTTCAGCCCCTCTGTTTCTGCCCCTCTGTTTCTCGCCCTCTGTTTCAGCCCCTCTGTTTCTGCCCTTTTGTTTCTCGCTTTCTGTTTCTGCCCCTCTGTTTCTCGCCCTCTGTTTCAGCCCCTCTGTTTCTCGCCCTCTGTTTCAGCCCCGCTGATTCAGCCTCTCTGTTTCAGCCCCTCTGATTCAGCCCCTCTGTTTCTCGCCCTCTGTTTCAGCCCCTCTGTTTCAGCCCTTCTGTTTCAGCAACTCAGTTTCAACCCCTCTGTTTCTCGCCCTCTGTTTCAGCCCCTCTGTTTCAGCCCCTCTGTTTCTCGCCCTCTGTTTCAGCCCCTCTGTTTCAGCCCCTTTGTTTCTCGCCCTCTGTTTCAGCCCCTCTGTTTCTCGCCCTCTGTTTCAGCCACTCTGTTTCTCGCCCTCTGTTTCAGCACCGCTGATTCAGCCCCTCTGTTTCAGCCCCTCTGTTTCTCGCCCTCTGTTTCAGCCCCTCTGTTTCTCGCCCTCTGTTTCACCCCCTCCGTTTCTCGCCCTCTGTTTCTGCCCCTCTGATTCAGCCCCTTGGTTTCAGCCCCTCTGATTCAGCCCCTCTGTTACAGCCCCTCTGAATCAGCCCCTCTGATTCAGCCCCTCTGTTTCAGCCCCTCTGTTTCAGCCCCTCTGTTTCTCGCCCTCTGTTTCAGCCCCTCTGTTTCTCGCCGTCTGTTTCAGCCCCTCTGATTCAGCCCCTCTGTTTCAGCCCCTCTGATTCAGCCCCACTGATTCAGCCCCTCTGATTCAGCCCTTCTGTTTCTCGCCCTCTGTTTCAGCCCCTCTGTTTCAGCCCCTCTGTTTCAGGCCCTCTGTTTCTCACCCTCTGTTTCAGCCCCTCCGATTCAGCCCCTCTAATTCAGCCCCTCTGATTCAGCCCCTCTGTTTCCCGCCCCTCTGTTTCGGCCCCTCTGTTTCTCGCCCTCTGTTTCAGCCCCTCTGTTTCTCGCCCTCTGTTTCAGTCCCTCTGTTTCAGCCCCTCTTTTTCACCCCTCTGTTTCAGACCCTCTTTTTCTCGCCCTCTGTTTCAGCCCCTCTGTTTCTCGCCCTCTGTTTCAGCCCCGCTGTTTCAGCCGCACTGTTTCTCGCCCTCTGTTTCAGCCCCTCTGTTTCAGCTTCTCTGTTTCTCGCCCTCTGTTTCTGCCACTCTGTTTCTCGCCCTCTGTTTCAGCCCCTCTGTTTCTCGCCCTCTGTTTCTGCCCCGCTGATTCAGCCCCTCTGTTTAAGCCCCTCTGAATCAGCCCCTCTGATTCAGCCCCTCTGTTTCAGCCCCTCTGTTTCAGCCCCTCTGTTTCTCGCCCTCTGTTTCAGCCCGTCTATTTCTCGCCGTCTGTTTCAGCCCCTCTGATTCAGCCCCTCTGTTTCAGCCCCTCTGATTCAGCCCCACTGATTCAGCCCCACTGATTCAGCCCTTCTGTTTCTCGCCCTCTGTTTCAGCCCCTCTGTTTCAGCCCCTCTGTTTCAGGCCCTCTGTTTCTCACCCTCTGTTTCAGCCCCTCCGATTCAGCCCCTGTAATTCAGCCCCTCTGATTCAGCCCCTCTGTTTCCCGCCCCTCTGTTTCGGCCCCTCTGTTTCTCGCCCTCTGTTTCAGCCCCTCCGTTTCTCGCCCTCTGTTTCAGTCCCTCTGTTTCAGCCCCTCTTTTTCACCCCTCTGTTTCAGACCCTCTTTTTCTCACCCTCTGTTTCAGCCCCTCTGTTTCTCGCCATCTGCTTCAGCCCCTCTGATTCAACCCCTCTGTTTCAGCCCCTCTGTTTCTCCCCCTCTGTTCCAGCCCCTCTGTTTCAGCCCCTCTGTTTTAGCCCCTCTGTTTCAGCCCCTCTGTTTCTCGCCCTCTGTTTCAGCCCCTCTGTTTCTCGCCCTCTGTTTCAGCCCCTCTGTTTCAGCCCGTCTGTTTCAGCCACTGTGCTTCTCGCCCTCTGTTTCAGCCCCTCTGTTTCTCACCCTCTGTTTCAGCCCCTCTGATTCAGCCCCGCTGTTTCTCGCCCTCTGTTTCAGCCCCTCTGTTTCAGCCCCTCTGTTTCAGCCCCTCTGTTTCTCGCCCTCTGTTTCAGCCCCTCTGTTTCTCGCCCTCTGTTTCAGCCCCGCTGTTTCAGCCCCACTGTTTCTCGCCCTCTGTTTCAGCCCCTCTGTTTCAGCTTCTCTGTTTCTCGCCCTCTGTTTCTGCCACTCTGTTTCTCGCCCTCTGTTTCAGCCCCTCTGTTTCTCGCCGTCTGTTTCAGCCACTCTGATTCAGCCCCTCTGATTCAGCCCCACTGATTCAGCCCCTCTGATTCAGCCCTTCTGTTTCTCGCCCTCTGTTTCAGCCCCTCTGTTTCAGCCCCTCTGTTTCAGGTCCTCTGTTTCTCACCCTCTGTTTCAGCCCCTCCGATTCAGCCCCTCTAATTCAGCCCCTCTGATTCAGCCCCTCTGTTTCCCGCCCCTCTGTTTCGGCCCCTCTGTTTCTCGCCCTCTGTTTCAGCCCCTCTGTTTCTCGCCCTCTGTTTCAGTCCCTCTGTTTCTCGCCATCTGCTTCAGCCCCTCTGATTCAACCCCTCTGTTTCAGCCCCTCTGTTTCTCCCCCTCTGTTCCAGCCCCTCTGTTTCAGCCCCTCTGTTTTAGCCCCTCTGTTTCAGCCCCTCTGTTTCTCGCCCTCTGTTTCAGCCCCTCTGCTTCTCGCCCTCTGTTTCAGCCCCTCTGTTTCTCACCCTCTGTTTCAGCCCCTCTGATTCAGCCCCTCTGTTTCTCGCCCTCTGTTTCAGCCCCTCTGTTTCTCGCCCTCTGTTTCAGCCCCGCTGTTTCAGCCGCACTGTTTCTCGCCCTCTGTTTCAGCCCCTCTGTTTCAGCTTCTCTGTTTCTCGCCCTCTGTTTCTGCCACTCTGTTTCTCGCCCTCTGTTTCAGCCCCTCTGTTTCTCGCCCTCTGTTTCTGCCCCGCTGATTCAGCCCCTCTGTTTAAGCCCCTCTGAATCAGCCCCTCTAATTCAGCCCCTCTGTTTCAGCCCCTCTGTTTCAGCCCCTCTGTTTCTCGACCTCTGTTTCAGCCCGTCTATTTCTCGCCCTCTGTTTCAGCCCCTCTGATTCAGCCCCTCTGTTTCAGCCCCTCTGATTCAGCCCCTCTGATTCAGCCCCTCTGATTCAGCTCCTCTGTTTCTCGCCCTCTGTTTCAGCCCCTCTGTTTCAGCCCCTCTGTTTCAGCCCCTCTGTTTCTCACCCTCTGTTTCAGCCCCTCTGTTTCCCGCCCCTCTGTTTCAGCCCCTCTGTTTCTCGCCCTCTGTTTCAGCCCGTCTGTTTCAGCCACTCTGCTTCTCGCCCTCTGTTTCAGCCCCTCTGTTTCTCACCCTCTGTTTCAGCCCCTCTGATTCAGCCCCTCTGTTTCTCGCCCTCTGTTTCAGCCCCTCTGTTTCAGCCCCTCTGTTTCAGCCCCTCTGTTTCTCGCCCTCTGTTTCAGCCCCTCTGTTTCTCGCCGTCTGTTTCAGCCCCTCTGATTCAGCCCCTCTGATTCAGCCCCACTGATTCAGCCCCTCTGATTCAGCCCTTCCGTTTCTCGCCCTCTGTTTCAGCCCCTCTGTTTCAGCCCCTCTGTTTCAGCCCCTCTGTTTCTCGCCCTCTGTTTCAGCCCCTCTGCTTCTCGCTCTCTGTTTCAGCCCCTCTGTTTCTCACCCTCTGTTTCAGCCCCTCTGATTCAGCCCCTCTGTTTCTCGCCCTCTGTTTCAGCCCCGCTGTTTCAGCCGCACTGTTTCTCGCCCTCTGTTTCAGCCCCTCTGTTTCAGCTTCTCTGTTTCTCGCCCTCTGTTTCTGCCACTCTGTTTCTCGCCCTCTGTTTCAGCCCCTCTGTTTCTCGCCCTCTGTTTCTGCCCCGCTGATTCAGCCCCTCTGTTTAAGCCCCTCTGAATCCGCCCCTCTAATTCAGCCCCTCTGTTTCAGCCCCTCTGATTCAGCCCCTCTGTTTCTCGACCTCTGTTTCAGCCCGTCTATTTCTCGCCCTCTGTTTCAGCCCCTCTGATTCAGGCCCTCTGTTTCAGCCCCTCTGATTCAGCCCCTCTGATTCAGCTCCTCTGTTTCTCGCCCTCTGTTTCAGCCCCTCTGTTTCAGCCCCCCTGTTTCAGCCCCTCTGTTTCTCACCCTCTGTTTCAGCCGCTCTGTTTCCCGCCCCTCTGTTTCAGCCCCTCTGTTTCTCGCCCTCTGTTTCAGCCCGTCTGTTTCAGCCACTCTGCTTCTCGCCCTCTGTTTCAGCCCATCTGTTTCTCACCCTCTGTTTCAGCCCCTCTGATTCAGCCCCTCTGTTTCTCGCCCTCTGTTTCAGCCCCTCTGTTTCAGCCCCTCTGTTTCAGCCCCTCTGTTTCTCGCCCTCTGTTTCAGCCCCTCTGTTTCTCGCCCTCTGTTTCAGCCCCTCTGTTTCTCGCCGTCTATTTCAGCCCCTCTGATTCAGCCCCTCTGATTCAGCCCCACTGATTCAGCCCCTCTGATTCAGCCTTTCTGTTTCTCGCCCTCTGTTTCAGCCCCTCTGTTTCAGCCCCTCTGTTTCAGGCCCTCTGTTTCTCACCCTCTGTTTCAGCCCCTCCGATTCAGCACCTCTAATTCAGCCCCTCTGATTCAGCCCCTCTGTTTCCCACCCCTCTGTTTCGGCCCCTCTGTTTCTCGCCCTCTGTTTCAGCCCCTCTGTTTCTCGCCCTCTGTTTCAGTCCCTCTGTTTCAGCCCCTCTTTTTCACCCCTCTGTTTCAGCCCCTCTGTTTCTCGCCCTCTGTTTCAGCCCCTCTGTTTCTCGCCATCTGCTTCAGCCCCTCTGTTTCAGCCCCTCTGATTCAGCCCCTCTGTTTCAGCCCCTCTGATTCAGCCCCTCTGATTCAGCCCCTCTGATTCAGCTCCTCTGTTTCTCGCCCTCTGTTTCAGCCCCTCTGTTTCAGCCCCTCTGTTTCAGCCCCTCTGTTTCTCACCCTCTGTTTCAGCCCCTCTGATTCAGCCCCTCTGATTCAGCCCCTCTGATTCAGCCCCTCTGTTTCTCGCCCTCTGTTTCAGCCCCTCTGTTTCAGCCCCTCTGTTTCAGCCCCTCTGTTTCTCGCCCTCTGATTCAGCCCCTCTGTTTCTCGCCCTCTGTTTCAGCCCCTCTGTTTCTCGCCGTCTGTTTCAGCCCCTCTGCTTCAGCCCCTCTGATTCAGCCCCACTGATTCAGCCCCTCTGATTCAGCCCTTCTGTTTCTCGCCCTCTGTTTCAGCCCCTCTGTTTCAGCCCCTCTGTTTCAGGCCCTCTGTTTCTCACCCTCTGTTTCAGCCCCTCCGATTCAGCACCTCTAATTCAGCCCCTCTGATTCAGCCCCTCTGTTTCCCGCCCCTCTGTTTCGGCCCCTCTGTTTCTCGGCCTCTGTTTCAGCCCCTCTGTTTCTCGCCCTCTGTTTCAGTCCCTCTGTTTCAGCCCCTCTTTTTCACCCCTCTGTTTCAGCCCCTCTGTTTCTCGCCCTCTGTTTCAGCCCCTCTGTTTCTCGCCATCTGCTTCAGCCCCTCTGATTCAACCCCTCTGTTTCAGCCCCTCTGTTTCTCCCCCTCTGTTCCAGCCCCTCTGTTTCAGCCCCTCTGTTTTAGCCCCTCTGTTTCAGCCCCTCTGTTTCAGGCCCTCTGTTTCTCACCCTCTGTTTCAGCCCCTCCGATTCAGCCCCTGTAATTCAGCCCCTCTGATTCAGCCCCTCTGTTTCCCGCCCCTCTGTTTCGGCCCCTCTGTTTCTCGCCCTCTGTTTCAGCCCCTCCGTTTCTCGCCCTCTGTTTCAGTCCCTCTGTTTCAGCCCCTCTTTTTCACCCCTCTGTTTCAGACCCTCTTTTTCTCGCCCTCTGTTTCAGCCCCTCTGTTTCTCGCCATCTGCTTCAGCCCCTCTGATTCAACCCCTCTGTTTCAGCCCCTCTGTTTCTCCCCCTCTGTTCCAGCCCCTCTGTTTCAGCCCCTCTGTTTTAGCCCCTCTGTTTCAGCCCCTCTGTTTCTCGCCCTCTGTTTCAGCCACTCTGTTTCTCGCCCTCTGTTTCAGCCCCTCTGTTTCAGCCCGTCTGTTTCAGCCACTCTGCTTCTCGCCCTCTGTTTCAGCCCCTCTGTTTCTCACCCTCTGTTTCAGCCCCTCTGATTCAGCCCCGCTGTTTCTCGCCCTCTGTTTCAGCCCCTCTGTTTCAGCCCCTCTGTTTCAGCCCCTCTGTTTCTCGCCCTCTGTTTCAGCCCCTCTGTTTCTCGCCCTCTGTTTCAGCACCGCTGTTTCAGCCCCACTGTTTCTCGCCCTCTGTTTCAGCCCCTCTGTTTCAGCTTCTCTGTTTCTCGCCCTCTGTTTCTGCCACTCTGTTTCTCGCCCTCTGTTTCAGCCCCTCTGTTTCTCGCCGTCTGTTTCAGCCACTCTGATTCAGCCCCTCTGATTCAGCCCCACTGATTCAGCCCCTCTGATTTAGCCCTTCTGTTTCTCGCCCTCTGTTTCAGCCCCTCTGTTTCAGCCCCTCTGTTTCAGGCCCTCTGTTTCTCACCCTCTGTTTCAGCCCCTCCGATTCAGCCCCTCTAATTCAGCCCCTCTGATTCAGCCCCTCTGTTTCCCGCCCCTCTGTTTCGGCCCCTCTGTTTCTCGGCCTCTGTTTCAGCCCCTCTGTTTCTCGCCCTCTGTTTCAGTCCCTCTGTTTCAGCCCCTCTTTTTCACCCCTCTGTTTCAGCCCCTCTGTTTCTCGCCCTCTGTTTCAGCCCCTCTGTTTCTCGCCATCTGCTTCAGCCCCTCTGATTCAACCCCTCTGTTTCAGCCCCTCTGTTTCTCCCCCTCTGTTCCAGCCCCTCTGTTTCAGCCCCTCTGTTTTAGCCCCTCTGTTTCAGCCCCTCTGTTTCTCGCCCTCTGTTTCAGCCCCTCTGCTTCTCGCCCTCTGTTTCAGCCCCTCTGTTTCTCACCCTCTGTTTCAGCCCCTCTGATTCAGCCCCACTGATTCAGCCCCTCTGATTCAGCCCTTCTGTTTCTCGCCCTCTGTTTCAGCCCCTCTGTTTCAGCCCCTCTGTTTCAGCCCCTCTGTTTCTCGCCCTCTGTTTCAGCCCCTCTGCTTCTCGCTCTCTGTTTCAGCCCCTCTGTTTCTCACCCTCTGTTTCAGCCCCTCTGATTCAGCCCCTCTGTTTCTCGCCCTCTGTTTCAGCCCCTCTGTTTCTCGCCCTCTGTTTCAGCCCCGCTGTTTCAGCCGCACTGTTTCTCGCCCTCTGTTTCAGCCCCTCTGTTTCAGCTTCTCTGTTTCTCGCCCTCTGTTTCTGCCACTCTGTTTCTCGCCCTCTGTTTCAGCCCCTCTGTTTCTCGCCCTCTGTTTCTGCCCCGCTGATTCAGCCCCTCTGTTTAAGCCCCTCTGAATCAGCCCCTCTAATTCAGCCCCTCTGTTTCAGCCCCTCTGATTCAGCCCCTCTGTTTCTCGACCTCTGTTTCAGCCCGTCTATTTCTCGCCCTCTGTTTCAGCCCCTCTGATTCAGCCCCTCTGTTTCAGCCCCTCTGATTCAGCCCCTCTGATTCAGCCCCTCTGATTCAGCTCCTCTGTTTCTCGCCCTCTGTTTCAGCCCCTCTGTTTCAGCCCCTCTGTTTCAGCCCCTCTGTTTCTCACCCTCTGTTTCAGCCGCTCTGTTTCCCGCCCCTCTGTTTCAGCCCCTCTGTTTCTCGCCCTCTGTTTCAGCCCGTCTGTTTCAGCCACTCTGCTTCTCGCCCTCTGTTTCAGCCCCTCTGTTTCTCACCCTCTGTTTCAGCCCCTCTGATTCAGCCCCTCTGTTTCTCGCCCTCTGTTTCAGCCCCTCTGTTTCAGCCCCTCTGTTTCAGCCCCTCTGTTTCTCGCCCTCTGTTTCAGCCCCTCTGTTTCTCGCCCTCTGTTTCAGCCCCTCTGTTTCTCGCCGTCTATTTCAGCCCCTCTGATTCAGCCCCTCTGATTCAGCCCCACTGATTCAGCCCCTCTGATTCAGCCCTTCTGTTTCTCGCCCTCTGTTTCAGCCCCTCTGTTTCAGCCCCTCTGTTTCAGGCCCTCTGTTTCTCACCCTCTGTTTCAGCCCCTCCGATTCAGCACCTCTAATTAAGCCCCTCTGATTCAGCCCCTCTGTTTCCCGCCCCTCTGTTTCGGCCCCTCTGTTTCTCGCCCTCTGTTTCAGCCCCTCTGTTTCTCGCCCTCTGTTTCAGTCCCTCTGTTTCAGCCCCTCTTTTTCACCCCTCTGTTTCAGCCCCTCTGTTTCTCGCCCTCTGTTTCAGCCCCTCTGTTTCTCGCCATCTGCTTCAGCCCCTCTGTTTCAGCCCCTCTGATTCAGCCCCTCTGTTTCAGCCCCTCTGATTCAGCCCCTCTGATTCAGCCCCTCTGATTCAGCTCCTCTGTTTCTCGCCCTCTGTTTCAGCCCCTCTGTTTCAGCCCCTCTGTTTCAGCCCCTCTGTTTCTCACCCTCTGTTTCAGCCCCTCTGATTCAGCCCCTCTGATTCAGCCCCTCTGATTCAGCCCCTCTGTTTCCCGCCCCTCTGTTTCAGCCCCTCTGTTTCTCGCCCTCTGTTTCAGCCCCTCTGTTTCAGCCCTTCTGTTTTAGCCTCTCTGTTACAGCCCCTCTGTTTCTCGCCCTCTGTTTCAGCCCCTCTGTTTCAGCCCCTCTGTTTCTCGCCCTCTGTTTCAGCCCCTCTGTTTCTCGCACTCTGTTTCAGCCCCTCTGTTTCAGCCCGTCTGTTTCAGCCACTCTGCTTCTCGCCCTCTGTTTCAGCCCCTCTGTTTCTCACCCTCTGTTTCAGCCCCTCTGATTCAGCCCCGCTGTTTCTCGCCCTCTGTTTCAGCCCCTCTGTTTCAGCCCCTCTGTTTCAGCCCCTCTGTTTCTCGCCCTCTGTTTCAGCCCCTCTGTTTCTCGCCCTCTGTTTCAGCACCGCTGTTTCAGCCCCACTGTTTCTCGCCCTCTGTTTCAGCCCCTCTGTTTCAGCTTCTCTGTTTCTCGCCCTCTGTTTCTGCCACTCTGTTTCTCGCCCTCTGTTTCAGCCCCTCTGTTTCTCGCCGTCTGTTTCAGCCACTCTGATTCAGCCCCTCTGATTCAGCCCCACTGATTCAGCCCCTCTGATTCAGCCCTTCTGTTTCTCGCCCTCTGTTTCAGCCCCTCTGTTTCAGCCCCTCTGTTTCAGGCCCTCTGTTTCTCACCCTCTGTTTCAGCCCCTCCGATTCAGCCCCTCTAATTCAGCCCCTCTGATTCAGCCCCTCTGTTTCCCGCCCCTCTGTTTCGGCCCCTCTGTTTCTCGGCCTCTGTTTCAGCCCCTCTGTTTCTCGCCCTCTGTTTCAGTCCCTCTGTTTCAGCCCCTCTTTTTCACCCCTCTGTTTCAGCCCCTCTGTTTCTCGCCCTCTGTTTCAGCCCCTCTGTTTCTCGCCATCTGCTTCAGCCCCTCTGATTCAACCCCTCTGTTTCAGCCCCTCTGTTTCTCCCCCTCTGTTCCAGCCCCTCTGTTTCAGCCCCTCTGTTTTAGCCCCTCTGTTTCAGCCCCTCTGTTTCTCGCCCTCTGTTTCAGCCCCTCTGCTTCTCGCCCTCTGTTTCAGCCCCTCTGTTTCTCACCCTCTGTTTCAGCCCCTCTGATTCAGCCCCACTGATTCAGCCCCTCTGATTCAGCCCTTCTGTTTCTCGCCCTCTGTTTCAGCCCCTCTGTTTCAGCCCCTCTGTTTCAGCCCCTCTGTTTCTCGCCCTCTGTTTCAGCCCCTCTGCTTCTCGCTCTCTGTTTCAGCCCCTCTGTTTCTCACCCTCTGTTTCAGCCCCTCTGATTCAGCCCCTCTGTTTCTCGCCCTCTGTTTCAGCCCCTCTGTTTCTCGCCCTCTGTTTCAGCCCCGCTGTTTCAGCCGCACTGTTTCTCGCCCTCTGTTTCAGCCCCTCTGTTTCAGCTTCTCTGTTTCTCGCCCTCTGTTTCTGCCACTCTGTTTCTCGCCCTCTGTTTCAGCCCCTCTGTTTCTCGCCCTCTGTTTCTGCCCCGCTGATTCAGCCCCTCTGTTTAAGCCCCTCTGAATCAGCCCCTCTAATTCAGCCCCTCTGTTTCAGCCCCTCTGATTCAGCCCCTCTGTTTCTCGACCTCTGTTTCAGCCCGTCTATTTCTCGCCCTCTGTTTCAGCCCCTCTGATTCAGCCCCTCTGTTTCAGCCCCTCTGATTCAGCCCCTCTGATTCAGCCCCTCTGATTCAGCTCCTCTGTTTCTCGCCCTCTGTTTCAGCCCCTCTGTTTCAGCCCCTCTGTTTCAGCCCCTCTGTTTCTCACCCTCTGTTTCAGCCGCTCTGTTTCCCGCCCCTCTGTTTCAGCCCCTCTGTTTCTCGCCCTCTGTTTCAGCCCGTCTGTTTCAGCCACTCTGCTTCTCGCCCTCTGTTTCAGCCCCTCTGTTTCTCACCCTCTGTTTCAGCCCCTCTGATTCAGCCCCTCTGTTTCTCGCCCTCTGTTTCAGCCCCTCTGTTTCAGCCCCTCTGTTTCAGCCCCTCTGTTTCTCGCCCTCTGTTTCAGCCCCTCTGTTTCTCGCCCTCTGTTTCAGCCCCTCTGTTTCTCGCCGTCTATTTCAGCCCCTCTGATTCAGCCCCTCTGATTCAGCCCCACTGATTCAGCCCCTCTGATTCAGCCCTTCTGTTTCTCGCCCTCTGTTTCAGCCCCTCTGTTTCAGCCCCTCTGTTTCAGGCCCTCTGTTTCTCACCCTCTGTTTCAGCCCCTCCGATTCAGCACCTCTAATTAAGCCCCTCTGATTCAGCCCCTCTGTTTCCCGCCCCTCTGTTTCGGCCCCTCTGTTTCTCGCCCTCTGTTTCAGCCCCTCTGTTTCTCGCCCTCTGTTTCAGTCCCTCTGTTTCAGCCCCTCTTTTTCACCCCTCTGTTTCAGCCCCTCTGTTTCTCGCCCTCTGTTTCAGCCCCTCTGTTTCTCGCCATCTGCTTCAGCCCCTCTGTTTCAGCCCCTCTGATTCAGCCCCTCTGTTTCAGCCCCTCTGATTCAGCCCCTCTGATTCAGCCCCTCTGATTCAGCTCCTCTGTTTCTCGCCCTCTGTTTCAGCCCCTCTGTTTCAGCCCCTCTGTTTCAGCCCCTCTGTTTCTCACCCTCTGTTTCAGCCCCTCTGATTCAGCCCCTCTGATTCAGCCCCTCTGATTCAGCCCCTCTGTTTCCCGCCCCTCTGTTTCAGCCCCTCTGTTTCTCGCCCTCTGTTTCAGCCCCTCTGTTTCAGCCCTTCTGTTTTAGCCTCTCTGTTACAGCCCCTCTGTTTCTCGCCCTCTGTTTCAGCCCCTCTGTTTCAGCCCCTCTGTTTCTCGCCCTCTGTTTCAGCCCCTCTGTTTCTCGCACTCTGTTTCAGCCCCTCTGTTTCAGCCCGTCTGTTTCAGCCACTCTGCTTCTCGCCCTCTGTTTCAGCCCCTCTGTTTCTCACCCTCTGTTTCAGCCCCTCTGATTCAGCCCCTCTGTTTCTCGCCCTCTGTTTCAGCCCCTCTGTTTCAGCCCCTCTGTTTCAGCCCCTCTGTTTCTCGCCCTCTGTTTCAGCCCCTCTGTTTCTCGCCCTCTGTTTCAGCCCCTCTGTTTCTCGCCGTCTGTTTCAGACCCTCTGATTCAGCCCCTCTGATTCAGCCCCACTGATTCAGCCCCTCTGATTCAGCCCTTCTGTTTCTCGCCCTCTGTTTCAGCCCCTCTGTTTCAGCCCCTCTGTTTCAGGCCCTCTGTTTCTCACCCTCTGTTTCAGCCCCTCCGATTCAGCACCTCTAATTCAGCCCCTCTGATTCAGCCCCTCTGTTTCCCGCCCCTCTGTTTCGGCCCCTCTGTTTCTCGGCCTCTGTTTCAGCCCCTCTGTTTCTCGCCCTCTGTTTCAGTCCCTCTGTTTCAGCCCCTCTTTTTCACCCCTCTGTTTCAGCCCCTCTGTTTCTCGCCCTCTGTTTCAGCCCCTCTGTTTCTCGCCATCTGCTTCAGCCCCTCTGATTCAACCCCTCTGTTTCAGCCCCTCTGTTTCAGCCCCTCTGTTTCTCCCCCTCTGTTCCAGCCCCTCTGTTTTAGCCCCTCTGTTTTAGCCCCTCTGTTTCAGCCCCTCTGTTTCTCGCCCTCTGTTTCAGCCCCTCTGCTTCTCGCCCTCTGTTTCAGCCCCTCTGTTTCTCACCCTCTGTTTCAGCCCCTCTGATTCAGCCCCTCTGTTTCTCGCCCTCTGTTTCAGCCCCTCTGTTTCAGCCCCTCTGTTTCAGCCCCTCTGTTTCTCGCCCTCTGTTTCAGCCCCTCTGTTTCTCGCCCTCTGTTTCAGCCCCGCTGTTTCAGCCGCACTGTTTCTCGCCCTCTGTTTCAGCCCCTCTGTTTCAGCTTCTCTGTTTCTCGCCCTCTGTTTCTGCCACTCTGTTTCTCGCCCTCTGTTTCAGCCCCTCTGTTTCTCGCCCTCTGTTTCTGCCCCGCTGATTCAGCCCCTCTGTTTCAGCCCCTCTGTTTCAGCCCCTCTGTTTCTCGCCCTCTGTTTCAGCCCGTCTATTTCTCGCCCTCTGTTTCAGCCCCTCTGATTCAGCCCCTCTGTTTCAGCCCCTCTGATTCAGCCCCTCTGATTCAGCCCCTCTGATTCAGCTCCTCTGTTTCTCGCCCTCTGTTTCAGCCCCTCTGTTTCAGCCCCTCTGTTTCAGCCCCTCTGTTTCTCACCCTCTGTTTCAGCCCCTCTGATTCAGCCCCTCTGATTCAGCCCCTCTGATTCAGCCCCTCTGTTTCCCGCCCCTCTGTTTCAGCCCCTCTGTTTCTCGCCCTCTGTTTCAGCCCCTCTGTTTCAGCCCTTCTGTTTTAGCCTCTCTGTTACAGCCCCTCTGTTTCTCGCCCTCTGTTTCAGCCCCTCTGTTTCTCGCCCTCTGTTTCAGACCCTCTGTTTCTCGCCCTCTGATTCAGCCCATCTGATTCAGCCCCTCTGATTCAGCCCCTCTGATTCAGCCCCTCTGTTTCAGCCCCTCTGTTTCAGCCCCTCTGTTTCTCGCCCTCTGTTTCTGAACCTCTGTTTCTCGCCCTCTGGTTCAGCCCCTCTGTTTCTCGCCCTCTGTTTCAGCCCCTCTGTTTCTCACCCTCTGCTTCAGCCCCTCTGTTTCTCGATCTCTGTTTCCGCCCCTCTGTTTCAGCCCCTCTGTTTCAGCCCCACTGTTTCAGCCCCTCTGTTTCTCGCCCGCTTTGTCAGCCCCTCAGTTTCAGCTCCTCTGTTTCAGCCTCTCTGTTTCTCGCCCTCTGTTTCAGCCCCTCTGATTCAGCCCCTCTGTTTCAGCCCCTCTGATTCAGCCCCTCTGTTTCAGCCCCTCTGTTTCTCGCGCTCTGTTTCTCACCCTCTGTTTCTCGCCCTCTGTTTAAGCCCCTCAGTTTTTCGCCCTCTGTTTCAGCCCCTCTGTTTCTCGCCCTCTGTATCAGCATCTCTGTTTCAGCCCCTCTGTTTCAGCCCCTCTGTTTCAGCCCCGCTGTTTCAGCCCCTCTGTTTCTCACCCTCTGCTTCAGCCCCTCTGTTTCTCGATCTCTGTTTCCGCCCCTCTGTTTCAGCCCCTCTGTTTCAGCCCCACTGTTTCAGCCCCTCTGTTTCTCGCCCTCTTTGTCAGCCCCTCAGTTTCAGCTCCTCTGTTTCAGCGTCTCTGTTTCTCGCCCTCTGTTTCAGCCCCTCTGATTCAGCCCCTCTGTTTCAGCCACTCTGATTCAGACCCTCTGTTTCAGCCCCGCTGTTTCTCGTGCTCTGTTTCTCACCCTCAGTTTCTCGCCCTCTCTTTCAGCCCCTCTGTTTCTCGCCCTCTGTTTCAGCCCCTCTGTTTCAGCTTCTCTGTTTCTCGCCCTCTGTTTCTGCCACTCTGTTTCTCGCCCTCTGTTTCAGCCCCTCTGTTTCTCGCCGTCTGTTTCAGCCCCTCTGATTCAGGCCCTCTGTTTCAGCCCCTCTGTTTCAGCCCCTCTGTTTCAGGCCCTCTGTTTCTCACCCTCTGTTTCAGCCCCTCCGATTCAGCCCCTCTGTTTCAGCCCCTCTGATTCAGCCACTCTGTTTCTTGCCCTCTGTTTCAGCCCGTCTATTTCTCGCCCTCGGTTTCAGCCCCTCTGATTCAGCCCCTCTGTTTCAGCCCCTCTGATTCAGCCCCTCTGATTCAGCCCCTCTGATTCAGCTCCTCTGTTTCTCGCCCTCTGTTTCAGCCCCTCTGTTTCAGCCCCTCTGTTTCAGCCCCTCTGTTTCTCACCCTCTGTTTCAGACCCTCTGATTCAGCCCCTCTGATTCAGCCCCTCTGATTCAGCCCCTCTGTTTCCCGCCCCTCTGTTTCAGCCCCTCTTTTTGCTCGCCCTCTGTTTCAGCCCCTCTGTTTCAGCCCCTCTGTTTCTCGCCCTCTGTTTCAGCCCCTCTGTTTCTCGCCCTCTGTTTCAGCCCCTCTGTTTCAGCCCGTCTGTTTCAGCCACTCTGCTTCTCGCCCTCTGTTTCAGCCCCTCTGTTTCTCACCCTCTGTTTCAGCCCCTCTGATTCAGCCCCTCTGTTTCTCGCCCTCTGTTTCAGCCCCTCTGTTTCAGCCCCTCTGTTTCAGCCCCTCTGTTTCTCGCCCTCTGTTTCAGCCCCTCTGTTTCTCGCCCTCTGTTTCAGCCCCTCTGTTTCTCGCCGTCTGTTTCAGCCCCTCTGATTCAGCCCCTCTGATTCAGCCCCACTGATTCAGCCCCTCTGATTCAGCCCTTCTGTTTCTCGCCCTCTGTTTCAGCCCCTCTGTTTCAGCCCCTCTGTTTCAGGCCCTCTGTTTCTCACCCTCTGTTTCAGCCCCTCCGATTCAGCACCTCTAATTCAGCCCCTCTGATTCAGCCCCTCTGTTTCCCGCCCCTCTGTTTCGGCCCCTCTGTTTCTCGCCCTCTGTTTCAGCCCCTCTGTTTCTCGCCCTCTGTTTCAGTCCCTCTGTTTCAGCCCCTCTTTTTCACCCCTCTGTTTCAGCCCCTCTGTTTCTCTCCCTCTGTTTCAGCCCCTCTGTTTCTCGCCATCTGATTCAGCCCCTCTGTTTCAGCCCCTCTGATTCAGCCCCTCTGATTCAGCCCCTCTGATTCAGCTCCTCTGTTTCTCGCCCTCTGGTTCAGCCCCTCTGTTTCAGCCCCTCTGTTTCAGACCCTCTGTTTCTCACCCTCTGTTTCAGCCCCTCTGATTCAGCCCCTCTGATTCAGCCCCTCTGTTTCCCGCCCCTCTGTTTCAGCCCCTCTGTTTCTCGCCCTCTGTTTCAGCCCCTCTGTTTCAGCCCTTCTGTATTAGCCTCTCTCTTACAGCCCCTCTGTTTCTCGCCCTCTGTTTCAGCCCCTCTGTTTCAGCCCCTCTGTTTCTCGCCCTCTGTTTCAGCCCCTCTGTTTCTCGCCCTCTGTTTCAGCCCCTCTGTTTCAGCCAGTCTGTTTCAGCCACACTGCTTCTCGCCCTCTGTTTCAGCCCCTCTGTTTCTCACCCTCTGTTTCAGCCCCTCTGATTCAGCCCCTCTGTTTCTCGCCCTCTGTTTCAGCCCCTCTGTTTCAGCCCCTCTGTTTCAGCCCCTCTGTTTCTCGCCCTCTGTTTCAGCCCCTCTGTTTCTCGCCCTCTGTTTCAGCCCCTCTGTTTCTCGCCGTCTGTTTCAGCCCCTCTGATTCAGCCCCTCTGATTCAGCCCCACTGATTCAGCCCCTCTGATTCAGCCCTTCTGTTTCTCGCCCTCTGTTTCAGCCCCTCTGTTTCAGCCCCTCTGTTTCAGGCCCTCTGTTTCTCACCCTCTGTTTCAGCCCATCCGATTCAGCACCTCTAATTCAGCCCCTCTGATTCAGCCCCTCTGTTTCCCGCCCCTCTGTTTCGGCCCCTCTGTTTCTCGCCCTCTGTTTCAGCCCCTCTGTTTCTCGCCCTCTGTTTCAGTCCCTCTGTTTCAGCCCCTCTTTTTCACCCCTCTGTTTCAGCCCCTCTGTTTCTCGCCCTCTGTTTCAGCCCCTCTGTTTCTCGCCATCTGCTTCAGCCCCTCTGATTCAACCCCTCTGTTTCAGCCCCTCTGTTTCTCCCCCTCTGTTCCAGCCCCTCTGTTTCAGCCCCTCTGTTTTAGCCCCTCTGTTTCAGCCCCTCTGTTTCTCGCCCTCTGTTTCAGCCCCTCTGCTTCTCGCCCTCTGTTTCAGCCCCTCTGTTTCTCACCCTCTGTTTCAGCCCCTCTGATTCAGCCCCTCTGTTTCTCGCCCTCTGTTTCAGCCCCTCTGTTTCAGCCCCTCTGTTTCAGCCCCTCTGTTTCTCGCCCTCTGTTTCAGCCCCTCTGTTTCTCGCCCTCTGTTTCAGCCCCTCTGTTTCAGCTTCTCTGTTTCTCGCCCTCTGTTTCTGCCACTCTGTTTCTCGCCCTCTGTTTCAGCCCCTCTGTTTCTCGCACTCTGTTTCTGCCCCGCTGATTCAGCCACTCTGTTTAAGCCCCTCTGAATCAGCCCCTCTGATTCAGCCTCTCTGTTTCAGCCCCTCTGTTTCAGCCCCTCTGTTTCTCGCCCTCTGTTTCAGCCCGTCTATTTCTCGCCCTCTGTTTCAGCCCCTCTGATTCAGCCCCTCTGTTTCAGCCCCTCTGATTCAGCCCCTCTGATTCAGCCCCTCTGATTCAGCTCCTCTGTTTCTCGCCCTCTGTTTCAGCCCCTCTGTTTCAGCCCCTCTGTTTCAGCCCCTCTGTTTCTCACCCTCTGTTTCAGCCCCTCTGATTCAGCCCCTCTGATTCAGCCCCTCTGATTCAGCCCCTCTGTTTCCCGCCCCTCTGTTTCAGCCCCTCTGTTTCTCGCCCTCTGTTTCAGCCCCTCTGTTTCAGCCCTTCTGTTTTAGCCTCTCTGTTACAGCCCCTCTGTTTCTCGCCCTCTGTTTCAGCCCCTCTGTTTCTCGCCCTCTGTTTCAGACCCTCTGTTTCTCGCCCTCTGATTCAGCCCATCTGATTCAGCCCCTCTGATTCAGCCCCTCTGATTCAGCCCCTCTGTTTCAGCCCCTCTGTTTCAGCCCCTCTGTTTCTCGCCCTCTGTTTCTGAACCTCTGTTTCTCGCCCTCTGTTTCAGCCCCTCTGTTTCTCGCCCTCTGTTTCAGCCCCTCTGTTTCTCACCCTCTGCTTCAGCCCCTCTGTTTCTCGATCTCTGTTTCCGCCCCTCTGTTTCAGCCCCTCTGTTTCAGCCCCACTGTTTCAGCCCCTCTGTTTCTCGCCCTCTTTGTCAGCCCCTCAGTTTCAGCTCCTCTGTTTCAGCCTCTCTGTTTCTCGCCCTCTGTTTCAGCCCCTCTGATTCAGCCCCTCTGTTACAGCCCCTCTGATTCAGCCCCTCTGTTTCAGCCCCTCTGTTTCTCGCGCTCTGTTTCTCACCCTCTGTTTCTCGCCCTCTGTTTAAGCCCCTCAGTTTTTCGCCCTCTGTTTCAGCCCCTCTGTTTCTCGCCCTCTGTATCAGCATCTCTGTTTCAGCCCCTCTGTTTCAGCCCCTCTGTTTCAGCCCCGCTGTTTCAGCCCCTCTGTTTCTCACCCTCTGCTTCAGCCCCTCTGTTTCTCGATCTCTGTTTCCGCCCCTCTGTTTCAGCCCCTCTGTTTCAGCCCCACTGTTTCAGCCCCTCTGTTTCTCGCCCTCTTTGTCAGCCCCTCAGTTTCAGCTCCTCTGTTTCAGCCTCTCTGTTTCTCGCCCTCTGTTTCAGCCCCTCTGATTCAGCCCCTCTGTTTCAGCCCCTCTGATTCAGCCCCTCTGTTTCAGCCCCTCTGTTTCTCGCGCTCTGTTTCTCACCCTCAGTTTCTCGCCCTCTCTTTCAGCCCCTCTGTTTCTCGCCCTCTGTTTCAGCCCCTCTGTTTCGCGTTCTCTGTTTCAGCCCCTCTGTTTCAGCCCCGCTGTTTCTCGCCCTCTGTTTCTGCCCCTCTGTTTCTCGCCCTCTGTTTCAGCCCCTCTGTTTCTGCCCTTTTGTTTCTCGCCCTCTGTTTCTGACCCTCCGATTCAGCCCCTCTAATTCAGCCCCTCTGATTCAGCCCCTCTGTTTCCCGCCCCTCTGTTTCAGCCCCTCTGTTTCTCGCCCTCTGTTTCAGCCCCTCTGTTTCTCGCCCTCTGTTTCAGTCCCTCTGTTTCAGCCCCTCTTTTACACCCCTCTGTTTCAGCCCCTCTGTTTCTCGCCCTCTGTTTCAGCCCCTCTGTTTCTCGCCATCTGCTTCAGCCCCTCTGATTCAACCCCTCTGTTTCAGCCCCTCTGTTTCTCCCCCTCTGTTCCAGCCCCTCTGTTTCAGCCCCTCTGTTTTAGCCCCTCTGCTTCAACCCCTCTGTTTCTCGCCCTCTGTTTCAGCCCCTCTGCTTCTCGCCCTCTGTTTCAGCCCCTCTGTTTCTCACCCTCTGTTTCAGCCCCTCTGATTCAGCCCCTCTGTTTCTCGCCCTCTGTTTCAGCCCCTCTGTTTCAGCCCCTCTGTTTCAGCCCCTCTGTTTCTCGCCCTCTGTTTCAGCCCCTCTGTTTCTCGCCCTCTGTTTCAGCCCCGCTGTTTCAGCCGCACTGTTTCTCGCCCTCTGTTTCAGCCCCTCTGTTTCAGCTTCTCTGTTTCTCGCCCTCTGTTTCTGCCACTCTGTTTCTCGCCCTCTGTTTCAGCCCCTCTGTTTCTCGCCCTCTGTTTCTGCCCCGCTGATTCAGCCCCTCTGTTTAAGCCCCTCTGAATCAGCCCCTCTGATTCAGCCCCTCTGTTTCAGCCCCTCTGTTTCAGCCCCTCTGTTTCTCGCCCTCTGTTTCAGCCCGTCTATTTCTCGCCCTCTGTTTCAGCCCCTCTGATTCAGCCCCTCTGTTTCAGCCCCTCTGATTCAGCCCCTCTGATTCAGCCCCTCTGATTCAGCTCCTCTGTTTCTCGCCCTCTGTTTCAGCCCCTCTGTTTCAGCCCCTCTGTTTCAGCCCCTCTGTTTCTCACCCTTTGTTTCAGCCCCTCTGATTCAGACCCTCTGATTCAGCCCCTCTGATTCAGCCCCTCTGTTTCCCGCCCCTCTGTTTCAGCCCCTCTGTTTCTCGCCCTCTGTTTCAGCCCCTCTGTTTCAGCCCCTCTGTTTCTCGCCCTCTGTTTCAGCCCCTCTGTTTCTCGCCCTCTGTTTCAGCCCCTCTGTTTCAGCCCGTCTGTTTCAGCCACTCTGCTTCTCGCCCTCTGTTTCAGCCCCTCTGTTTCTCACCCTCTGTTTCAGCCCCTCTGATTCAGCCCCTCTGTTTCTCGCCCTCTGTTTCAGCCCCTCTGTTTCAGCCCCTCTGTTTCAGCCCCTCTGTTTCTCGCCCTCTGTTTCAGCCCCTCTGTTTCTCGCCCTCTGTTTCAGCCCCTCTGTTTCTCGCCGTCTGTTTCAGCCCCTCTGATTCAGCCCCTCTGATTCAGCCCCACTGATTCAGCCCCTCTGATTCAGCCCTTCTGTTTCTCGCCCTCTGTTTCAGCCCCTCTGTTTCAGGCCCTCTGTTTCTCACCCTCTGTTTCAGCCCCTCCGATTCAGCACCTCTAATTCAGCCCCTCTGATTCAGCCCCTCTGTTTCCCGCCCCTCTGTTTCGGCCCCTCTGTTTCTCGCCCTCTTATTCAGCCCCTCTGTTTCTCGCCCTCTGTTTCAGTCCCTCTGTTTCAGCCCCTCTTTTTCACCCCTCTGTTTCAGCCCCTCTGTTTCTCGCCCTCTGTTTCAGCCCCTCTGTTTCTCGCCATCTGATTTCGCCCCTCTGTTTCAGCTCCTCTGATTCAGCCCCTCTGATTCAGCCCCTCTGATTCAGCTCCTCTGTTTCTCGCCCTCTGGTTCAGCCCCTCTGTTTCAGCCCCTCTGTTTCAGACCCTCTGTTTCTCACCCTCTGTTTCAGCCCCTCTGATTCAGCCCCTCTGATTCAGCCCCTCTGATTCAGCCCCTCTGTTTCCCGCCCCTCTGTTTCAGCCCCTCTGTTTCTCGCCCTCTGTTTCAGCCCCTCTGTTTCAGCCCTTCTGTTTTAGCCTCTCTGTTACAGCCCCTCTGTTTCTCGCCCTCTGTTTCAGCCCCTCTGTTTCAGCCCCTCTGTTTCTCGCCCTCTGTTTCAGCCCCTCTGTTTCTCGCCCTCTGTTTCAGCCGCTCTGTTTCAGCCCGTCTGTTTCAGCCACTCTGCTTCTCGCCCTCTGTTTCAGCCCCTCTGTTTCTCACCCTCTGTTTCAGCCCCTCTGATTCAGCCCCTCTGTTTCTCGCCCTCTGTTTCAGCCCCTCTGTTTCAGCCCCTCTGTTTCAGCCCCTCTGTTTCTCGCCCTCTGTTTCAGCCCATCTGATTCAGCCCCTCTGATTCAGCCCCTCTGATTCAGCCCCTCTGTTTCAGCCCCTCTGTTTCAGCCCCTCTGTTTCTCGCCCTCTGTTTCTGAACCTCTGTTTCTCGCCCTCTGTTTCAGCCCCTCTGTTTCTCGCCCTCTGTTTCAGCCCCTCTGTTTCTCACCCTCTGCTTCAGCCCCTCTGTTTCTCGATCTCTGTTTCCGCCCCTCTGTTTCAGCCCCTCTGTTTCAGCCCCACTGTTTCAGCCCCTCTGTTTCTCGCCCTCTTTGTCAGCCCCTCAGTTTCAGCTCCTCTGTTTCAGCCTCTCTGTTTCTCGCCCTCTGTTTCAGCCCCTCTGATTCAGCCCCTCTGTTACAGCCCCTCTGATTCAGCCCCTCTGTTTCAGCCCCTCTGTTTCTCGCGCTCTGTTTCTCACCCTCTGTTTCTCGCCCTCTGTTTAAGCCCCTCAGTTTTTCGCCCTCTGTTTCAGCCCCTCTGTTTCTCGCCCTCTGTATCAGCATCTCTGTTTCAGCCCCTCTGTTTCAGCCCCTCTGTTTCAGCCCCGCTGTTTCAGCCCCTCTGTTTCTCACCCTCTGCTTCAGCCCCTCTGTTTCTCGATCTCTGTTTCCGCCCCTCTGTTTCAGCCCCTCTGTTTCAGCCCCACTGTTTCAGCCCCTCTGTTTCTCGCCCTCTTTGTCAGCCCCTCAGTTTCAGCTCCTCTGTTTCAGCCTCTCTGTTTCTCGCCCTCTGTTTCAGCCCCTCTGATTCAGCCCCTCTGTTTCAGCCCCTCTGATTCAGCCCCTCTGTTTCAGCCCCTCTGTTTCTCGCGCTCTGTTTCTCACCCTCAGTTTCTCGCCCTCTCTTTCAGCCCCTCTGTTTCTCGCCCTCTGTTTCAGCCCCTCTGTTTCGCGTTCTCTGTTTCAGCCCCTCTGTTTCAGCCCCGCTGTTTCTCGCCCTCTGTTTCTGCCCCTCTGTTTCTCGCCCTCTGTTTCAGCCCCTCTGTTTCTGCCCTTTTGTTTCTCGCCCTCTGTTTCTGACCCTCCGATTCAGCCCCTCTAATTCAGCCCCTCTGATTCAGCCCCTCTGTTTCCCGCCCCTCTGTTTCGGCCCCTCTGTTTCTCGCCCTCTGTTTCAGCCCCTCTGTTTCTCGCCCTCTGTTTCAGTCCCTCTGTTTCAGCCCCTCTTTTACACCCCTCTGTTTCAGCCCCTCTGTTTCTCGCCCTCTGTTTCAGCCCCTCTGTTTCTCGCCATCTGATTCAGCCCCTCTGATTCAACCCCTCTGTTTCAGCCCCTCTGTTTCTCCCCCTCTGTTCCAGCCCCTCTGTTTCAGCCCCTCTGTTTTAGCCCCTCTGCTTCAACCCCTCTGTTTCTCGCCCTCTGTTTCAGCCCCTCTGCTTCTCGCCCTCTGTTTCAGCCCCTCTGTTTCTCACCCTCTGTTTCAGCCCCTCTGATTCAGCCCCTCTGTTTCTCGCCCTCTGTTTCAGCCCCTCTGTTTCAGCCCCTCTGTTTCAGCCCCTCTGTTTCTCGCCCTCTGTTTCAGCCCCTCTGTTTCTCGCCCTCTGTTTCAGCCCCGCTGTTTCAGCCGCACTGTTTCTCGCCCTCTGTTTCAGCCCCTCTGTTTCAGCTTCTCTGTTTCTCGCCCTCTGTTTCTGCCACTCTGTTTCTCGCCCTCTGTTTCAGCCCCTCTGTTTCTCGCCCTCTGTTTCTGCCCCGCTGATTCAGCCCCTCTGTTTAAGCCCCTCTGAATCAGCCCCTCTGATTCAGCCCCTCTGTTTCAGCCCCTCTGTTTCAGCCCCTCTGTTTCTCGCCCTCTGTTTCAGCCCGTCTATTTCTCGCCCTCTGTTTCAGCCCCTCTGATTCAGCCCCTCTGTTTCAGCCCCTCTGATTCAGCCCCTCTGATTCAGCCCCTCTGATTCAGCTCCTCTGTTTCTCGCCCTCTGTTTCAGCCCCTCTGTTTCAGCCCCTCTGTTTCAGCCCCTCTGTTTCTCACCCTTTGTTTCAGCCCCTCTGATTCAGACCCTCTGATTCAGCCCCTCTGATTCAGCCCCTCTGTTTCCCGCCCCTCTGTTTCAGCCCCTCTGTTTCTCGCCCTCTGTTTCAGCCCCTCTGTTTCAGCCCCTCTGTTTCTCGCCCTCTGTTTCAGCCCCTCTGTTTCTCGCCCTCTGTTTCAGCCCCTCTGTTTCAGCCCGTCTGTTTCAGCCACTCTGCTTCTCGCCCTCTGTTTCAGCCCCTCTGTTTCTCACCCTCTGTTTCAGCCCCTCTGATTCAGCCCCTCTGTTTCTCGCCCTCTGTTTCAGCCCCTCTGTTTCAGCCCCTCTGTTTCAGCCCCTCTGTTTCTCGCCCTCTGTTTCAGCCCCTCTGTTTCTCGCCCTCTGTTTCAGCCCCTCTGTTTCTCGCCGTCTGTTTCAGCCCCTCTGATTCAGCCCCTCTGATTCAGCCCCACTGATTCAGCCCCTCTGATTCAGCCCTTCTGTTTCTCGCCCTCTGTTTCAGCCCCTCTGTTTCAGGCCCTCTGTTTCTCACCCTCTGTTTCAGCCCCTCCGATTCAGCACCTCTAATTCAGCCCCTCTGATTCAGCCCCTCTGTTTCCCGCCCCTCTGTTTCGGCCCCTCTGTTTCTCGCCCTCTTATTCAGCCCCTCTGTTTCTCGCCCTCTGTTTCAGTCCCTCTGTTTCAGCCCCTCTTTTTCACCCCTCTGTTTCAGCCCCTCTGTTTCTCGCCCTCTGTTTCAGCCCCTCTGTTTCTCGCCATCTGATTTCGCCCCTCTGTTTCAGCTCCTCTGATTCAGCCCCTCTGATTCAGCCCCTCTGATTCAGCTCCTCTGTTTCTCGCCCTCTGGTTCAGCCCCTCTGTTTCAGCCCCTCTGTTTCAGACCCTCTGTTTCTCACCCTCTGTTTCAGCCCCTCTGATTCAGCCCCTCTGATTCAGCCCCTCTGATTCAGCCCCTCTGTTTCCCGCCCCTCTGTTTCAGCCCCTCTGTTTCTCGCCCTCTGTTTCAGCCCCTCTGTTTCAGCCCTTCTGTTTTAGCCTCTCTGTTACAGCCCCTCTGTTTCTCGCCCTCTGTTTCAGCCCCTCTGTTTCAGCCCCTCTGTTTCTCGCCCTCTGTTTCAGCCCCTCTGTTTCTCGCCCTCTGTTTCAGCCGCTCTGTTTCAGCCCGTCTGTTTCAGCCACTCTGCTTCTCGCCCTCTGTTTCAGCCCCTCTGTTTCTCACCCTCTGTTTCAGCCCCTCTGATTCAGCCCCTCTGTTTCTCGCCCTCTGTTTCAGCCCCTCTGTTTCAGCCCCTCTGTTTCAGCCCCTCTGTTTCTCGCCCTCTGTTTCAGCCCCTCTGTTTCTCGCCCTCTGTTTCAGCCCCTCTGTTTCTCGCCGTCTGTTTCAGCCCCTCTGATTCAGCCCCTCTGATTCAGCCCCACTGATTCAGCCCCTCTGATTCAGCCGTTCTGTTTCTCGCCCTCTGTTTCAGCCCCTCTGTTTCAGCCCCTCTGTTTCAGGCCCTCTGTTTCTCACCCTCTGTTTCAGCCCCTCCGATTCAGCACCTCTAATTCAGCCCCTCTGATTCAGCCCCTCTGTTTCCCGCCCCTCTGTTTCGGCCCCTCTGTTTCTCGCCCTCTGTTTCAGCCCCTCTGTTTCTCGCCCTCTGTTTCAGTCCCTCTGTTTCAGCCCCTCTTTTTCACCCCTCTGTTTCAGCCCCTCTGTTTCTCGCCCTCTGTTTCAGCCCCTCTGTTTCTCGCCATCTGCTTCAGCCCCTCTGATTCAACCCCTCTGTTTCAGCCCCTCTGTTTCTCCCCCTCTGTTCCAGCCCCTCTGTTTCAGCCCCTCTGTTTTAGCCCCTCTGTTTCAGCCCCTCTGTTTCTCGCCCTCTGTTTCAGACCCTCTGCTTCTCGCCCTCTGTTTCAGCCCCTCTGTTTCTCACCCTCTGTTTCAGCCCCTCTGATTCAGCCCCTCTGTTTCTCGCCCTCTGTTTCAGCCCCTCTGTTTCAGCCCCTCTGTTTCAGCCCCTCTGTTTCTCGCCCTCTGTTTCAGCCCCTCTGTTTCTCGCCCTCTGTTTCAGCCCCTCTGTTTCAGCTTCTCTGTTTCTCGCCCTCTGTTTCTGCCACTCTGTTTCTCGCCCTCTGTTTCAGCCCCTCTGTTTCTCGCCCTCTGTTTCTGCCCCGCTGATTCAGCCCCTCTGTTTAAGCCCCTCTGAATCAGCCCCTCTGATTCAGCCCCTCTGTTTCAGCCCCTCTGTTTCAGCCCCTCTGTTTCTCGCCCTCTGTTTCAGCCCGTCTATTTCTCGCCCTCTGTTTCAGCCCCTCTGATTCAGCCCCTCTGTTTCAGCCCCTCTGATTCAGCCCCTCTGATTCAGCCCCTCTGATTCAGCTCCTCTGTTTCTCGCCCTCTGTTTCAGCCCCTCTGTTTCAGCCCCTCTGTTTCAGCCCCTCTGTTTCTCACCCTCTGTTTCAGCCCCTCTGATTCAGCCCCTCTGATTCAGCCCCTCTGATTCAGCCCCTCTGTTTCCCGCCCCTCTGTTTCAGCCCCTCTGTTTCTCGCCCTCTGTTTCAGCCCCTCTGTTTCAGCCCTTCTGTTTTAGCCTCTCTGTTACAGCCCCTCTGTTTCTCGCCCTCTGTTTCAGCCCCTCTGTTTCTCGCCCTCTGTTTCAGACCCTCTATTTCTCGCCCTCTGATTCAGCCCATCTGATTCAGCCCCTCTGATTCAGCCCCTCTGATTCAGCCCCTCTGTTTCAGCCCCTCTGTTTCAGCCCCTCTGTTTCTCGCCCTCTGTTTCTGAACCTCTGTTTCTCGCCCTCTGTTTCAGCCCCTCTGTTTCTCGCCCTCTGTTTCAGCCCCTCTGTTTCTCACCCTCTGCTTCAGCCCCTCTGTTTCTCGATCTCGGTTTCCGCCCCTCTGTTTCAGCCCCTCTGTTTCAGCCCCACTGTTTCAGCCCCTCTGTTTCTCGCCCTCTTTGTCAGCCCCTCAGTTTCAGCTCCTCTGTTTCAGCCTCTCTGTTTCTCGCCCTCTGTTTCAGCCCCTCTGATTCAGCCCCTCTGTTACAGCCCCTCTGATTCAGCCCCTCTGTTTCAGCCCCTCTGTTTCTCGCGCTCTGTTTCTCACCCTCTGTTTCTCGCCCTCTGTTTAAGCACCTCAGTTTTTCGCCCTCTGTTTCAGCCCCTCTGTTTCTCGCCCTCTGTATCAGCATCTCTGTTTCAGCCCCTCTGTTTCAGCCCCTCTGTTTCAGCCCCGCTGTTTCAGCCCCTCTGTTTCTCACCCTCTGCTTCAGCCCCTCTGTTTCTCGATCTCTGTTTCCGCCCCTCTGTTTCAGCCCCTCTGTTTCAGCCCCACTGTTTCAGCCCCTCTGTTTCTCGCCCTCTTTGTCAGCCCCTCAGTTTCAGCTCCTCTGTTTCAGCCTCTCTGTTTCTCGCCCTCTGTTTCAGCCCCTCTGATTCAGCCCCTCTGTTTCAGCCCCTCTGATTCAGCCCCTCTGTTTCAGCCCCTCTGTTTCTCGCGCTCTGTTTCTCACCCTCAGTTTCTCGCCCTCTCTTTCAGCCCCTCTGTTTCTCGCCCTCTGTTTCAGCCCCTCTGTTTCGCGTTCTCTGTTTCAGCCCCTCTGTTTCAGCCCCGCTGTTTCTCGCCCTCTGTTTCTGCCCCTCTGTTTCTCGCCCTCTGTTTCAGCCCCTCTGTTTCTGCCCTTTTGTTTCTCGCCCTCTGTTTCTGACCCTCTGTTTCTCGCCCTCTGTTTCAGCCCCTCTGTTTCTCGCCGTCTGTTTCAGCCCCGCTGATTCAGCCCCTCTGTTTCAGCCCCTCTGTTTCTCGCCCTCTGTTTCAGCCACTCTGTTTCTCGCCCTCTGTTTCAGCCCGTCCGTTTCTCGCCCTCTGTTTCAGTCCCTCTGATTCAGCCCCTCTGTTTCAGCCCCTCTGATTCAGCCCCTCAGTTTCAGCCCCTCTGAATCAGCCCCTCTGTTTCAGACCCTCTGTTTCTCGCCCTCTGTTTCAGCCCCTCTGTTTCTCGCCCTCTGTTTCTCGCCCTCTGTTTCAGCCCCTCTGTTTCTCGCCCTCTGTTTCAGCCCCTCTGATTCAGCCCCTCTGTTTCAGCCCCTCTGATTCAGCCCCTCTGATTCAGCCCCTCTGTTTCTCGCCCTCTGTTTCAGCCCCTCTGTTTCAGCCCCTCTGTTTCAGGCCCTCTGTTTCTCACCCTCTGTTTCAGCCCCTCTGATTCAGCCCCTCTGATTCAGCCCCTCTGATTCAGCCCCTCTGTTTCCCGCCCCTCTGTTTCGGCCCCTCTGTTTCTCGCCCTCAGTTTCAGACCGTCTTTTTCAGCCCCTCTTTTTCACCCCTCTGTTTCAGCCCCTCTGTTTCTCGGCCTCTGTTTCAGCCCCTCTGTTTCTCGCCCTCTGTTTCAGCCCCTCTGATTCAACCCCTCTGTTTCAGCCCCTCTGTTTCTCCCCCTTTGTTCCAGCCCCTCTGTTTCAGCCCCTCTGTTTCTCGCCCTCTGTTTCAGCCCCTCTGTTTCTCGCCCTCTGTTTCAGCCCCTCTGTTTCAGCCCGTCTGTTTCAGCCAATCTGTTTCTCGCCCTCTGTTTCAGCCCCTCGGTTTCTCACCCTCTGTTTCAGCCCCTCTGATTCAGCCCCTCTGTTTCTCGCACTCTGTTTCAGCCCCTCTGTTTCTCGCCCTCTATTTCAGCCCCTCTGTTTCTCGCCCTCTGTTTCAGCCCCTCTGTTTCTCGCCCTCTGTTTCAGCCCCTCTGTTTCAGCCCATCTGATTCAGCCCCTCTGTTTCTCGCCCTCTGTTTCAGCCCTTCTGTTTCAGCCCTTCTGTTCCAGCCCCTCTGTTTCAGCCCCTCTGTTTCTCGCCCTCTGTTTCAGCCCCTCTGTTTCTCGACCTCTGTTTCAGCTCCTCTGTTTCTCGCCCTCCGTTTCAGCCCCTCTGTTTCAGCCCCTCTGTTTCAGCCCCTCTGTTTCAGCCCCTCTGTTTCTGGCCCTCTGTTTCAGCCCCTCTGTTTCTCGCCCTCTGTTTCTTCCCCTCTGATTTAGCCCTTCTGTTTCAGCCCCTCTGTTTCAGCCCCTATTTTTCTCGCCCTCTGTTTCAGCCCCACTGTTACGCGCTCTCTGTTTCAGCCCCTCTGTTTCAGCCCCTCTGTTTCTCGCCCTCTGTTTCTGCCCCTCTGTTTCTCGCCCTCTGTTTCAGCCCCTCTGATTCAGCCCCTCTGTTTCAATCCCTCTGAATCAGACCCTCTGATTCAGACCCTCTGTTTCAGCCCCTCTGCTTCAGCCCTTCTGTTTCTCGCCCTCTGTTTCAGCCCCTCTATTTCTCACCCTCTGTTTCAGCCCCTCTGTTTCAGCCCCTCTGCTTCTCGCCCTCTGTTTCAGCCCCTCTGTTTCTCGCCCTCTGTTTCAGCCCCTCTGATTCAGCCCCTCTGTTTCTCGCCCTCTGTTTCAGCCCCTCTGTTTCTCGCACTCTGTTTCAGTCCCTCTGTTTCTCGCCCTCTGTATCATCCCCTCTGTTTCAGCCCCTCTGTTTCAGCCCCTCTGTTTCTCGCCCTCTGTTTCAGCCCCTCTGTTTCTCGCCCTCTGCTCCAGCCCCTCTGTTTCTCGCTCTCTGTTTCAGCCCCTCTATTTCTCGCCCTCTGTTTCTGCCCCTCTGTTTCAGCCCCTCTGTTTCAGCCCCTCTGTTTCTCGCCCTCTGTTTCAGCCCCTCTGTTTATTGCCCTCTGTTTCAGCCCCTATGTTTCAGCCCCTCTGTTTCAGTCCCTCTGTTTCTCGCCCTCTGTTTCTCGCCCTCTGTTTCAGTCCCTCTGTTTCTCGCCCTCTCTTTCAGCCCCTCTGTTTCTCGCCCTCTGTTTCAGCCCCTCTGTTTCAGCCCCTCAGTTTCAGCCCCTCTGTTTCAGCCCCTCTGTTTCTCGCACTCTGTTTCAGCCCCTCTGTTTCTCGCCCTGTTTCAGCCTCTCTGTTTCTCGCACTCTGTTTCAGCCCCTCTGTTTCAGCCCCTCAGTTTCAGACCCTCTGTTTCTCGCCCTCTTTGTCAGCCCCTCAGTTTCAGCCCCTCTTTTTCAGCCCCTCTGATTCAGCCCCTCTGTTTCAGCCCCTCTGATTCAGCCCCTCTTTTTCAGCCCCTCTGTTTCAGCCCCTCTGTTTTAGCCCCTCTGTTTCAGCCCCTCTGTTTCTCGCACTCTGTTTCTCGCCCTCTGTTTCAGCCCCTCTGTTTCTCGCCCTCTGTTTCAGCCCCTCTGTTTCAGCCCCTCTGATTCAGCCCCTCTGATTCAGACCCTCTGTTTCTCGCCCTCTGTTTCAGCCCCTCTGTTTCAGCCCTTCTGTTTCAGCCCCTCTGTTTCAGCTCCTCTGTTTCTCGCCCTCTGTTTCAGCCCCTCTGTTTCTCGCTCTCTGTTTCAGCCCCTCTGTTTCAGCCCCTCTGTTTCTCGCCCTCTGTTTCAGCCCCTCTGTTTCTCGCCCTCTGTTTCAGCCCCTCTGTTTCAGCTCGTCTGTTTCAGCCACTCAGTTTCCTGCCCTCTGTTTCAACCACTCTGTTTCAACCCCTCTGTTTCTCGCCCTCTGTTTCAGCTCCTCTGTTTCTCGCCCTCTGTTTCTGCCCCTCTGTTTCTCGCCCTCTGTTTCAACCCCTCTGTTTCTCGCCCTCTCTTTCAGCCCCTCTGTTTCTTGCCCTCTGTTTCAGCCCCTCTGTTTCAGCCCCTCTGTTTCAGCCCCTATGTTTCAGCCCCTCTGTTTCTCGCTCTCTGTTTCAGCCCCTCTGTTTCAGCCCTTCTGTTTCAGCCCCTCTGTTTCAGCCCCTCTGTTTCTCGCCCACTGTTTCAGCCCCTCTGTTTCAGCCCCTCTGTTTCTGCCCCTCTGTTTCTGCCCCTCTGTTTCTCGCCCTCTGTTTCAGTTCCTCTGTTTCTCGCCCTCTGTTTCAGCCCCTCTGATTTACCCCCTCTGTTTCAGACCCACTCTTTCAGTACTCTTGTTTCTCGCCCTCTGTTTCAGCCCCTCTGTTTTGCGCTCTCTGTTTCAGCCCCACTGTTTCAGCCCCTCTGTTTCTCGCCCTCTGTTTCAGCCCCTCTGTTTCTCGCCCTCTGTTTCAGCCCCTCTGTTTCTCGCCCTCTGTTTCAACCCCTCTGATTCAGCCCCTCTGTTTCAGTCCCTCTGAATCAGCCCCTCTGATTCAGCCCCTCTGTTTCAGCCCCTCTGTTTCAGCCCCTCTGTTTCTCGCCCTCTGTTTCAGCCCCTCTGTTTCTCGCCCTCTGTTACAGCCCCTCTGATTCAGCCACTCTGTTTCCTGCCCTCTGTTTCAGCCCCTCTGTTTCTCACCCTCTGTTTCTCACCCTCTGATTCAGCCCCTCTGTTTCTCGCCTTCTGTTTCTGCCCCTCTGTTTCTCGCCCTCTGTTTCAACCCCTCTGTTTCTCGCCCTCTGTTTCAGCCCCTCTGTTTCTTGCCCTATGTTTCATCCCCTCTGTTTCAGCCCCTCTGTTTCAGCCCCTCTGTTTCAGCCCCTCTGTTTCTCGCCCTCTGTTTCAACCCCTCTGTTTCTCGCCCTCTGTTTCAGCCCCTCTGTTTCTTGCCCTATGTTTCAGCCCCTCTGTTTCAGCCCCTCTGTTTCTCGCCCACTGTTTCAGCCCCTCTGTTTCAGCCCCTCTGTTTCTGCCTCTCTGTTCCTGCCCCTCTGTTTCTCGCCCTCTGTTTCAGTTCCTCTGTTTCTCGCCCTCTGTTTCAGCCCCTCTGATTTATCCCCTCTGTTTCAGACCCACTCTTTCAGTACTTTTGTTTCTCGCCCTCTGTTTCAGCCCCTCTGTTTTGCGCTCTCTGTTTCAGCCCCTCTGTTTCAACCCCTCTGTTTCTCGCCCTCTGTTTCAGCCCCTCTGTTTCTCGCCCTCTGTTTCAGCCCCTCTGTTTCTCGCCCTCTGTTTCAACCCCTCTGATTCAGCCCCTCTGTTTCAGTCCCTCTGAATCAGCCCCTCTGATTCAGCCCCTCTGTTTCAGCCCCTCTGTTTCAGCCCCTCTGTTTCTCGCCCTCTGTTTCAGCCCCTCTGTTTCTCGCCCTCTGTTTCAGCCCCTCTGATTCAGCCACTCTGTTTCCTGCCCTCTGTTTCAGCCCCTCTGTTTCTCACCCTCTGTTTCAGCCCCTCTGATTCAGCCCCTCTGTTTCTCGCCCTCTGTTTCAGCCCCTCTGTTTCTCGCCCTCTGTTTCAGCCCCTCTGATTCAGCCACTCTGTTTCCTGCCCTCTGTTTCAGCCCCTCTGTTTCTCACCCTCTGTTTCAGCCCCTCTGATTCAGCCCCTCTGTTTCTCACCCTCTGTTTCAGCCCCTCTGTTTCAGCCCCTCTGATTCTCGCCCTCTGTTTCAGCCCCTCTGTTTCTTGCCCTCTGTTTCAGCCCCTCTGTTTCAGCCCCTCTGTTTCAGCCCATCTGTTTCTGGCCCTCTGTTTCAGCCCCTCTGTTTCTCGCCCTCTGTTTCAGCCCCTCTGTTTCAGCCCCTCTGTTTCTCGCCCTCTGTTTCTGCCCCTCTGTTTCTCACCCTCTGTTTCAGCCCCTCTGTTTCTATCCCTCTGTGTCGGCCCCGCTGATTCAGCCCCTCTATTTCAGCCCCTCTGAATCAGCCCCTCTGATTCAGCCCCTCTGATTCAGCCCCTCTGTTTCAGCCCCTCTGTTTAATCCCCTCTGTTTCTCGCCCTATGTTTCAGACCCTCTGTTTCTCGCGCTCTGTTTCAGCCCCTCTGATTCAGCCCCTCTGTTTCCCGCCCCTCTGTTTCCCGCCACTCTGTTTCAGCCCTTCTGTTTCTCGCCCTCTGTTTCAGCCCCTCTGTTTCAGTCCCTCTGTTTCTCGCCCTCTCTTTCAGCCCCTCTGTTTCTCGCTCTCTGTTTCAGCCCCTCTGTTTCAGCCCCTCTGTTTCAGCCCCTCTGTTTCAGCCCCTCTGTTTCTCGCACTCTGTTTCAGCCCCTCTGTTTCTCGCCCTGTTTCAGCCTCTCTGTTTCTCGCACTCTGTTTCAGCCCCTCTGATTCAGCACCTCTGTTTCAGCCCCTCTGATTCAGCCCCTCTGTTTCTCGCCCTCTTTGTCAGCCCCTCAGTTTCAGCCCCTCTTTTTCAGCCCCTCTGATTCAGCCCCTCTGTTTCAGCCCCTCTGATTCAGCCCCTCTGTTTCAGCCCCTCTGTTTCAGCCCCTCTGTTTCAGCCCCTCTGTTTTAGCCCCTCTGTTTTAGCCCCTCTGTTTCAGCCCCTCTGTTTCTCGCCCTCTGTTTCTCACCCTCTGTTTCTCGCTCTCCGTTTCAGCCCCTCTGTTTTTCGCCCTCTGTTTCAGCCCCTCTGTTTCTCGCCCTCTGTATCAGCCCCTCTCTTTCAGCCCCTCTGTTTCAGCCCCTCTGTTTCAGCCCCTCTGTTTCTCGCCCTCTGTTTCTCGCCCTCTGTTTCAGCCCCTCTGTTTCTCGCCCTCTGTTTCAGCCCCTCTGTTTCAGCCCCTCTGATTCAGCCCCTCTGATTCAGCCCCTCTGTTTCTCGCCCTCTGTTTCAGCCCCTCTGTTTCAGCCCTTCTGTTTCAGCCCCTCTGATTCAGCCCCTCTGTTTCTCGCCCTCTGTGTCAGCCCCTCTGTTTCAGCCCTTCTGTTTCAGCCCCTCTGTTTCTCGCCCTCTGTTTCAGCCCCTCTGTTTCAGCACTTCTGTTTCAGCCCCTCTGATTCAGCCCCTCTGTTTCTCGCCCTCTGTTTCAGCCCCTCTGTTTCAGCCCTTCTGTTTCAGCCCCTCTGTTTCAGCCCCTCTGTTTCTCGCTCTCTGTTTGAGCCCCTCTGTTTCTCGCCCTCTGTTTCAGCCCCTCTGTTTCTCCCCCTCTGTCCCAGCCCCTCTGTTTCAGCCCCTCTGATTCAGCCACTCTGTTTCAGCCCCTCTGTTTCAGCCCCTCTGTTTCAGCCCCTCTGTTTCAGCCCCTCTGTTTCTCGCCCTCTGTTTCAGCCCCTCTGTTTCTCGCCCTCTGTTTCAGCCCCTCTGTTTCAGCTCGTCTGTTTCAGCCACTCAGTTTCCTGCCCTCTGTTTCAACCACTCTGTTTCTCACCCTCTGTTTCAGCCCCTCTGATTCAGCTCCTCTGTTTCTCGCCCTCTGTTTCTGCCCCTCTGTTTCTCGCCCTCTGTCTCAACCCCTCTGTTTCTCGCCCTCTCTTTCAGCCCCTCTGTTTCTTGCCCTCTGTTTCAGCCCCTCTGTTTCAGCCCCTCTGTTTCAGCCCCTCTGTTTCAGCCCCTCTGTTTCTCGCCCTCTGTTTCAGCCCCTCTGTTTCAGCCCTTCTGTTTCAGCCCCTCTGTTTCAGACCCTCTGTTTCTCGCCCACTGTTTCAGCCCCTCTGTTTCAGCCCCTCTGTTTCTGCCCCTCTGTTTCTGCCCCTCTGTTTCTCGCCCTCTGTTTCAGTTCCTCTGTTTCTCGCCCTCTGTTTCAGCCCCTCTGATTTACCCCCTCTGATTCAGACCCACTCTTTCAGTACTCTTGTTTCTCGCCCTCTGTTTCAGCCCCTCTGTTTTGCGCTCTCTGTTTCAGCCCCTCTGTTTCTTGCCTTCTGTTTCAGCCCCTCTGTTTCTCGCCCTCTATTTCACCCCCTCTGTTTCTCGCCCTCTGTTTCAGCCCCTCTGTTTCTCCCCCTCTGTCCCAGCCCCTCTGTTTCAGCCCCTCTGATTCAGCCACTCTGTTTCAGCCCCTCTGTTTCAGCCCCTCTGTTTCAGCCCCTCTGTTTCAGCCCCTCTGTTTCTCGCCCTCTGTTTCAGCCCCTCTGTTTCTCGCCCTCTGTTTCAGCCCCTCTGTTTCAGCTCGTCTGTTTCAGCCAATCAGTTTCCTGCCCTCTGTTTCAACCACTCTGTTTCTCACCCTCTGTTTCAGCCCCTCTGATTCAGCTCCTCTGTTTCTCGCCCTCTGTTTCTGCCCCTCTGTTTCTCGCCCTCTGTTTCAACCCCTCTGTTTCTCGCCCTCCCTTTCAGCCCCTCTGTTTCTTGCCCTCTGTTTCAGCCCCTCTGTTTCAGCCCCTCTGTTTCAGCCCCTCTGTTTCTCGCCCTCTGTTTCAGCCCCCTCTGTTTCAGCCCTTCTGTTTCAGCCCCTCTGTTTCAGACCCTCTGTTTCTCGCCCACTGTTTCAGCCCCTCTGTTTCAGCCCCTCTGTTTCTGCCCCTCTGTTTCTGCCCCTCTGTTTCTCGCCCTCTGTTTCAGTTCCTCTGTTTCTCGCCCTCTGTTTCAGCCCCTCTGATTTACCCCCTCTGTTTCAGACCCACTCTTTCAGTACTCTTGTTTCTCGCCCTCTGTTTCAGCCCCTCTGTTTTGCGCTCTCTGTTTCAGCCCCTCTGTTTCAGCCCCTCTGTTTCTCGCCTTCTGTTTCAGCCCCTCTGTTTCTCGCCCTCTATTTCAGCCCCTCTGTTTCTCGCCCTCTGTTTCAACCCCTCTGATTCAGCCCCTCTGTTTCAGTCCCTCTGAATCAGCCCCTCTGATTCAGCCCCTCTGTTTCAGCCCCTCTGTTTCAGCCCCTCTGTTTCTCGCCCTCTGTTACAGCCCCTCTGATTCAGCCACTCTGTTTCCTGCCCTCTGTTTCAGCCCCTCTGAATCTCACCCTCTGTTTCAGCCCCTCTGATTCAGCCCCTCTGTTTCTCGCCTTCTGTTTCTGCCCCTCTGTCTCTCGCCCTCTGTTTCAACCCCTCTGTTTCTCGCCCTCTGTTTCAGCCCCTCTGTTTCTTGCCCTATGTTTCATCCCCTCTGTTTCAGCCCCTCTGTTTCAGCCCTCTGTTTCAGCCCCTCTGTTTCTCGCCCTCTGTTTCAGCCCCTGTTTCTCGCCCACTGTTTCAGCCCCTCTGTTTCAGCCCCTCTGTTTCTGCCCCTCTGTTTCTGCCCCTCTGTTTCTCGCCCTCTGTTTCAGTTGCTCTGTTTCTCGCCCTCTGTTTCAGCCCCTCTGATTTACCCCCTCTGTTTCAGACCCACTCTTTCAGTACTTTTGTTTCTCGCCCTCTGTTTCAGCCCCTCTGTTTTGCACTCTCTGTTTCAGCCCATCTGTTTCAGCCCCTCTGTTTCTCGCCCTCTGTTTCAGCCCCTCTGTTTCTCGCCCTCTGTTTCAGCCCCTCTGTTTCTCGCCCTCTGTTTCAAACCCTCTGATTCAGCCCCTCTGTTTCTCGCCCTCTGTTTCAGCCCCTCTGATTCAGCCCCTCTGTTTCAGCCCCTCTGTTTCAGCCCCTCTGTTTCTCGCCCTCTGTTTCAGCCCCTCTGTTTCTGGCCCTCTGTTTCAGCCCCTCTGATTCAGCCACTCTGTTTCCTGCCCTCTGTTTCAGCCCCTCTGTTTCTCACCCTCTGTTTCAGCCCCTCTGATTCAGCCCCTCTGTTTCTCGCCTTCTGTTTCTGCCCCTCTGTTTCTCGCCCTCTGTTTCAGCCCCTCTGATTCTCGCCCTCTGTTTCAGCCCCTCTGATTCTCGCCCTCTGTTTCAGCCCCTCTGTTTCTTGCCCTCTGTTTCAGCCCCTCTGTTTCAGCCCCTCTGTTTCTGGCCCTCTGTTTCAGCCCCTCTGTTTCTCGCCCTCTGTTTCAGCCCCTCTGTTTCAGCCCCTCTGTTTCTCGCCCTCTGTTTCTGCCCCTCTGTTTCTCACCCTCTGTTTCAGCCCCTCTGTTTCTATCCCTCTGTGTCAGCCCCGCTGATTCAGCCCCTCTATTTCAGCCCCTCTGAATCAGCCCCTCTGATTCAGCCCCTCTGATTCAGCCCCTCTGTTTCAGCCCCTCTGTTTAATCCCCTCTGTTTCTCGCCCTATGTTTCAGACCCTCTGTTTCTCGCGCTCTGTTTCAGCCCCTCTGATTCAGCCCCTCTGATTCAGCCCCTCTGTTTCCCGCCCCTCTGTTTCCCGCCCCTCTGTTTCAGCCCTTCTGTTTCTCGCCCTCTGTTTCAGCCCCTCTGTTTCAGCCCCTCTGTTTCTCGCCCTCTGTTTCAGCCCTTCTGTTTCTCGCCCTCTGTTTCTGCCCCTCTGTTTCAGCCCCTCTGTTTCAGCCCCTCTGTTTCTCGCCCTCTGTTTCAGCCCCTCTGTTTCTCGCCCTCTGTTTCAGCCCCTCTGTTTCAGCCCCTCTGTTTCAGTCCCTCTGTTTCTCGCCCTCTGTTTCTCGCCCTCTGTTTCAGTCCCTCTGTTTCTCGCCCTCTCTTTCAGCCCCTCTGTTTCTCGCCCTCTGTTTCAGCCCCTCTGTTTCAGCCCCTCTGTTTCAGCCCCTCTGTTTCTCGCACTCTGTTTCAGCCCCTCTGTTTCTCGCCCTGTTTCAGCCTCTCTGTTTCTCGCACTCTGTTTCAGCCCCTCTGTTTCAGCCACTCAGTTTCAGCCCCTCTGTTTCTCGCCCTCTTTGTCAGCCTATCAGTTTCAGCCCCTCTTTTTCAGCCCCTCTGATTCAGCCCCTCTGTTTCAGCCCCTCTGAATCAGCCCCTCTGTTTCAGCCCCTCTGTTTCAGCCCCTCTATTTTAGCCCCTCTGTTTCAGCACCTCTGTTTCTCGCCCTCTGTTTCTCACCCTCTGTTTCTCGCCCTCTGTTTCAGCCCCTCTGTTTCTCGCCCTCTGTATCATCCCCTCTCTTTCAGCCCCTCTGTTTCAGCCCCTCTGTTTCAGACCCTCTGTTTCTCGCCCTCTGTTTCTCGCCCTCTGTTTCAGCCCCTCTGTTTCTCGCCCTCTGTTTCAGCCCCTCTGATTCAGCCCCTCTGATTCAGCCCCTCTGATTCAGCCCCTCTGTTTCTCGCCCTCTGTTTCAGCCCCTCTGTTTCAGCCCTTCTGTTTCAGCACCTCTGTTTCAGCTCCTCAGTTTCTCGCCCTCTGTTTCAGCCCCTCTGTTTCTCGCCCTCTGTTTCTGCCCCTCTGTTTCTCACCCTCTGTTTCAGCCCCTCTGTTTCTATCCCTCTGTGTCAGCCCCGCTGATTCAGCCCCTCTATTTCAGCCCCTCTGAATCAGCCCCTCTGATTCAGCCCCTCTGATTCAGCCCCTCTGTTTCAGCCCCTCTGTTTAATCCCCTCTGTTTCTCGCCCTATGTTTCAGACCCTCTGTTTCTCGCGGTCTGTTTCAGCCCCTCTGATTCAGCCCCTCTGATTCAGCCCCTCTGTTTCCCGCCCCTCTGTTTCCCGCCCCTCTGTTTCAGCCCTTCTGTTTCTCGCCCTCTGTTTCAGCCCCTCTGTTTCAGCCCCTCTGTTTCTCGCCCTCTGTTTCAGCCCTTCTGTTTCTCGCCCTCTGTTTCTGCCCCTCTGTTTCAGCCCCTCTGTTTCAGCCCCTCTGTTTCTCGCCCTCTGTTTCAGCCCCTCTGTTTCTCGCCCTCTGTTTCAGCCCCTCTGTTTCAGCCCCTCTGTTTCAGTCCCTCTGTTTCTCGCCCTCTGTTTCTCGCCCTCTGTTTCAGTCCCTCTGTTTCTCGCCCTCTCTTTCAGCCCCTCTGTTTCTCGCCCTCTGTTTCAGCCCCTCTGTTTCAGCCCCTCTGTTTCAGCCCCTCTGTTTCTCGCACTCTGTTTCAGCCCCTCTGTTTCTCGCCCTGTTTCAGCCTCTCTGTTTCTCGCACTCTGTTTCAGCCCCTCTGTTTCAGCCACTCAGTTTCAGCCCCTCTGTTTCTCGCCCTCTTTGTCAGCCTATCAGTTTCAGCCCCTCTTTTTCAGCCCCTCTGATTCAGCCCCTCTGTTTCAGCCCCTCTGAATCAGCCCCTCTGTTTCAGCCCCTCTGTTTCAGCCCCTCTATTTTAGCCCCTCTGTTTCAGCACCTCTGTTTCTCGCCCTCTGTTTCTCACCCTCTGTTTCTCGCCCTCTGTTTCAGCCCCTCTGTTTTTCGCCCTCTGTTTCAGCCCCTCTGTTTCTCGCCCTCTGTATCATCCCCTCTCTTTCAGCCCCTCTGTTTCAGCCCCTCTGTTTCAGACCCTCTGTTTCTCGCCCTCTGTTTCTCGCCCTCTGTTTCAGCCCCTCTGTTTCTCGCCCTCTGTTTCAGCCCCTCTGATTCAGCCCCTCTGATTCAGCCCCTCTGATTCAGCCCCTCTGTTTCTCGCCCTCTGTTTCAGCCCCTCTGTTTCAGCCCTTCTGTTTCAGCCCCTCTGTTTCAGCTCCTCAGTTTCTCGCCCTCTGTTTCAGCCCCTCTGTTTCTCGCTCTCTGTTTAAGCCCCTCTGTTTCTCGCCCTCTGTTTCAGCCCCTCTGTTTCTCCCCCTCTGTCCCAGCCCCTCTGTTTCAACCCCTCTGATTCAGCCACTCTGTTTCAGCCCCTCTGTTTCAGCCCCTCTGTTTCAGCCCCTCTGTTTCAGCCCCTCTGTTTCTCGCCCTCTGTTTCAGCCCCTCTGTTTCTCGCCCTCTGTTTCAGCCCCTCTGTTTCAGCTCGTCTGTTTCAGCCACTCAGTTTCTCGCCCTCTGTTTCAACCACTCTGTTTCTCGCCCTCTGTTTCAGCCCCTCTGTTTCTTGCCCTCTGTTTCAGCCCTTCTGTTTCAGCACCTCTGTTTCAGCCCCTCTGTTTCAGCCCCTCTGTTTCTCGCCCTCTGTTTCAGCCCCTCTGTTTCAGCCCTTCTGTTTCAGCCCCTCTGTTTCAGCCCCTCTGTTTCTCGCCCACTGTTTCAGCCCCTCTGTTTCAGCCCCTCTGTTTCAGCCCCTCTGTTTCTCGCCCTCTGTTTCAGCCCCTCTGTTTCTCGCCCTCTGTTTCAGTTCATCTGTTTCTCGCCCTCTGTTTCAGCCCCTCTGATTTAGCCCCTCTGTTTCAGACCCACTGTTTCAGTACTTTTGTTTCTCGCCCTCTGTTTCAGCCCCTCTGTTTTGCGCTCTCTGTTTCAGCCCCTCTCTTTCAACCCCTCTGTTTCTCGCCATCTGTTTCAGCCCCTCTGTTTCTCGCCCTCTGTTTCAGCCCCTCTGTTTCTCGCCCTCTGTTTCAGCCCCTCTGATTCAGCCCCTCTGTTTCAGTCCCTCTGAATCAGCCCCTCTGATTCAGCCCCTCTGTTTCAGCCCCTCTGTTTCAGCCCCTCTGTTTCTCGCCCTCTGTTTCAGCCCCTCTGTTTCTCGCCCTCTGTTTCAGCCCCTCTGATTCAGCCACTCTGTTTCCTGCCCTCTGTTTCAGCCCCTCTGTTTCTCACCCTCTGTTTCAGCCCCTCTGATTCAGCCCCTCTGTTTCTCGCCTTCTGTTTCTGCCCCTCTGTTTCTCGCCCTCTGTTTCAGCCCCTCTGATTCTCGCCCTCTGTTTCAGCCCCTCTGTTTCTTGCCCTCTGTTTCAGCCCCTCTGTTTCAGCCCCTCTGTTTCAGCCCCTCTGTTTCTCACTCTCTGTTTCAGCCCCTCTGTCTCTCGCCCTCTGTTTCAGCCCCTCTGTTTCAGCCCCTCTGTTTCTCGCCCTCTGTTTCTGCCCCTCTGTTTCTCACCCTCTGTTTCAGCCCCTCTGTTTCTATCCCTCTGTGTCAGCCCCGCTGATTCAGCCCCTCTATTTCAGCCCCTCTGAATCAGCCCCTCTGATTCAGCCCCTCTGTTTCAGCCCCTCTGTTTCAGCCACTCTGTTTAATCCCCTCTCTTTCTCGCCCTATGTTTCAGCCCCTCTATTTCTCGCCCTCTGTTTCAGCCCCTATGATTCAGCCCCTCTGATTCAGCCCCTCTGTTTCCCGCCCCTCTGTTTCCCGCCCCTCTGTTTCAGCCCTTCTGTTTCTCGCCCTCTGTTTCAGCCCCTCTGTTTCAGCCCCTCTGTTTCAGCCCCTCTGTTTCTCGCCCTCTGTTTCAGCCCTTCTGTTTCTCGCCCTCTGTTTCAGCCCCTCTGTTTCTCGCCCTCTGTGTCAGCCACTCTGTTTCAGCCCCTCTGTTTCAGTCCCTCTGAATCAGCCCCTCTGATTCAGCCCCTCTGTTTCAGCCCCTCTGTTTCAGCCCCTCTGTTTCTCGCCCTCTGTTTCAGCCCCTCTGTTTCTGGCCCTCTGTTTCAGCCCCTCTGATTCAGCCACTCTGTTTCCTGCCCTCTGTTTCAGCCCCTCTGTTTCTCACCCTCTGTTTCAGCCCCTCTGATTCAGCCCCTCTGTTTCTCGCCTTCTGTTTCTGCCCCTCTGTTTCTCGCCCTCTGTTTCAGCCCCTCTGATTCTCGCCCTCTGTTTCAGCCCCTCTGATTCTCGCCCTCTGTTTCAGCCCCTCTGTTTCTTGCCCTCTGTTTCAGCCCCTCTGTTTCTCGCCCTCTGTGTCAGCCACTCTGTTTCAGCCCCTCTGTTTCAACGACTCTGGTTTCTCGCCCTCTGTTTCTCGCCCTCTGGTTCAACCCCTCTGTTTCTCGCCCTCTTTTAAAGCCCCTCTGTTTCAGCCCCTCTGATTCAGCCCCTCTGATTCAGCCCCTCTGTTTCTCGCCCTCTGTTTCAGCCCCTCTGTTTCAGCCCTTCTGTTTCAGCCCCTCTGTTTCAGCCCCTCTGTTTCTCGCCCTCTGTTTCAGCCCCTCTGTTTCAGCCCCTCTGTTTCAGCCCCTCTGTTTCTGCCACTCTGTTTCTCGCCCTCTGTTTCAGCCCCTCTGTTTCAGCCCCTCTGTTTCAGCCCCACTGTTTCTCGCCCTCTGTTTCAGCCCCTCTGTTTCAGCCCCTTTGTTTCTCGCCCTCTGTTTCTGCCCCTCTGTTTCTCGCCCTCTGTTTCAGCCACTCTGTTTCTCGCCCTCTGTTTCAGGCCCGCTGATTCAGCCCCTCTGTTTCAGCCCCTCTGTTTCTCGCCCTCTGTTTCAGCCCCTCTGTTTCTCGCCCTCTGATTCAGCCCCTCCGTTTCTCGCCCTCTGTTTCAGCCCCTCTGATTCAGCCCCTTGGTTTCAGCCCCTCTGATTCAGCCCCTCCTTTTCAGCCCCTCTGAATCAGCCCCTCTGATTCAGCCCCTCTGTTTCAGCCCCTCTGTTTCAGCCCCTCTGTTTCTCGCCCTCTGTTTCAGCCCCTCTGTTTCTCGCCCACTGTTTCAGCCCCTCTGATTCAGCCCCTCTGTTTCAGCCCCTCTGATTCAGCCCCTCTGATTCAGCCCCTCAGATTCAGCCCTTCTGTTTCTCGCCCTCTGTTTCAGCCCCTCTGTTTCAGCCCCTCTGTTTCAGGCCCTCTGTTTCTCACCCTCTGTTTCAGCCCCTCCGATTCAGCCCCTCTAATTCAGCCCCTCTGATTCAGCCCCTCTGTTTCCCGCCCCTCTGTTTCGGACCCTCTGTTTCTCGCCCTCTGTTTCAGCCCCTCTGTTTCTCGCCAACTGTTTCAGTCCCTCTGTTTCAGCCCCTCTTTTTCAACCCTCTGTTTCAGCCCCTCTGTTTCTCGCCCTCTGTTTCAGCCCCTCTGTTTCTCGCCATCTGCTTCAGCCCCTCTGATTAAACCCCTCTGTTTCAGCCCCTCTGTTTCTCCCCCTCTGTTCCAGCCCCTCTGTTTCAGCCCCTCTGTTTCAGCCACTCTGTTTCAGCCCCTCTGTTTCAGCCCCTCTGTTTCAGCCCCTCTGTTTCTCGCCCTCTGTTTCAGCCCCTCTGTTTCTCGCCCTCTGTTTCAGCCCCTCTGTTTCAGCCCGTCTGTTTCAGCCACTCTGCGTCTCACCGTCTGTTTCAGCCCTCTGTTTCTCACCCTCTGTTTCAGCCCCTCTGATTCAGCCCCTCTGTTTCTCGCCCTCTGTTTCAGCCCCTCTGTTTCTCGCCCTCTGTTTCAGCCCCTCTGTTTCAGCCCCACTGTTTCTCGCCCTCTGTTTCAGCCCCTCTGTTTCAGGCCCTCTGTTTCTCGCCCTCTGTTTCTGCCACTCTGTTTCTCGCCCTCTGTTTCAGCCGCTCTGTTTCTCGCCCTCTGTTTCTGCCCCGCTGATTCAGCCCCTCTGTTTAAGCCCCTCTGAATCAGCCCCTCTGATTCAGCCCCTCTGTTTCAGCCCCTCTGTTTCAGCCCCTCTGTTTCTCGCCCTCTGTTTCAGCCCGTCTATTTCTCGCCCTCTGTTTCAGCCCCTCTGATTCAGCCGCTCTGTTTCAGCCCCTGTGATTCAGCCCCTCTGTTTCAGCCCATCTGATTCAGCCCCTCTGTTTCTCGCCCTCTGTTTCAGCCCCTCTGTTTCAGCCCCTCTGTTTCAGGCCCTCTGTTTCTCACCCTCTGTTTCAGCCCCTCCGATTCAGCCCCTCTAATTCAGCCCCTCTGATTCAGCCCCTCTGTTTCCCGCCCCACTGTTTCAGCCCCTCTGTTTCAGCCACTCTGTTTCTCACCCTCTGTTTCAGCCCCTCTGATTCAGCCCCTCTGATTTAGCCCCTCTGATTCAGCCCCTCTGTTTCCCGCCCCTCTATTCCAGCCCCTCTGTTTCTCGCCCTCTGTTTCAGCCCCTCTGTTTCAGCCCCTCTGTTTCAGCCCCTCTGTTTCAGCCCCACTGTTTCAGCCCCTCTGTTTCTCGCCCTCTTTGTCAGCCCCTCAGTTTCAGCTCCTCTGTTTCAGCCACTCTGTTTCTCGCCCTCTGTTTCAACCCCTCTGATTCAGCCCCTCTGTTTCAGCCCCTCTGATTCAGCCCCTCTGTTTCAACCCCTTTGTTTCAGCCCCTCTGTTTCTCGCCCTCTGTTTCTCACCCTCTGTTTCTCGCCCTCTGTTTCAGCCCCTCAGTTTTTCGCCCTCTGTTTCAGCCCCTCTGTTTCTCGCCCTCTGCATCAGCCCCTCTGTTTCAGCCCCTCTGTTTCAGCCCCTCTGTTTCAGCCCCTCTGTTTCTCGCCCTCTGTTTCAGCCCCTCTGTTTCTTGTCCTCTGTTTCAGCCCCTCTGTTTCGCGTTCTCTGTTTCGGCCCCTCTGTTTCAGCCCCGCTGTTTCTCGCCCTCTGTTCCTGCCCCTCTGTTTCTCGCCCTCTGTTTCAGCCCCTCTGTTTCTCGCCCTCTGTTTCAGCCCCGCTGATTCAGCCCCTCTGTTTCAGCCCCTCTGAATCAGCCCCTCTGATTTAGCCCCTCTGTTTCAGCCCCTCTGTTTCAGCCCCCCGGTTTCAGCCCCTCTGTTTCAGCCCCTCTGTTTCTCGCCCTCTGTTTCAGCCCCTCTGTTTCTCGCCCTCTGTTTCAGTCCCTCTGTTTCAGCCCCTCTGTTTCACGCCCTCTGTTTCAGCCCCTCTGTTTCTCGCCCTCTGTTTCAGCCCCTCTGTTTCCGCCCCTTTGTTTCTCGCCCTCTGTTTCTGCCCCTCTGTTTCTCGCCCTCTGTTTCAGCCCCTCTGTTTCTCGCCCTCTGTTTCAGCCCCGCTGATTCAGCCCCTCTGTTTCAGCCCCTCTGTTTCTCACCCTCTGTTTCAGCCCCTCTGTTTCTCGCCCTCTGTTTCAGCCCGTCCGTTTCTCGCCCTCTGTTCCAGTCCCTCTGATTCAGCCCCTCTGTTTCAGCCCCTCTGATTCAGCCCCTCTGTTTCAGCCCCTCTGAATCAGCCCCTCTGATTCAGCCCCTCTGTTTCAGCCCCTCTGTTTCAGCACCTCTGTTTTAGCCCCTCTGTTTCTCGCCCTCTGTTTTAGCCCCTCTGTTTCTCGCACTCTGTTTCAGCCCCTCTGATTCAGCCCCTCTGTTTCAGCCCCTCTGTTTCAGCCCCTCTGATTCAGCCCCTCTGATTCAGCCCCTCTGATTCAGCCCCTCTGTTTCTCGCCCTCTGTTTCAGCCCCTCTGTTTCAGCGCCTCTGTTTCAGGCCCTCTGTTTCTCACCCTCTGTTTCAGCCCCTCTGATTCAGCCCCTCTGGTTCAGCCCCTCTGATTCAGCGCCGCTGTTTCCCGCCCCTCTGTTTCTCGCCCTCCGTTTCAGCCCCTCTGTTTCTCACCCTCTGTTTCAGCCCCTCTGATTCAGCCCCTCTGGTTCAGCCCCTCTGATTCAGCGCCACTGTTTCCCGCCCCTCTGTTTCTCGCCCTCTGATTCAGCCCCTCTGTTTCAGCCCCTCTGTTTCAGCCACTCTGTTTAATCCCCTCTGTTTCTCGCCCTATGTTTCAGCCCCTCTGTTTCTCGCCCTCTGTTTCAGCCCCTCTGATTCAGCCCCTCTGATTCAGCCCCTCTGTTTCCCGCCCCTCTGTTTCCCGCCCCTCTGTTTCAGCCCTTCTGTTTCTCGCCCTCTGTTTCAGCCCCTCTGTTTCAGCCCCTCTGTTTCAGCCCCTCTGTTTCTCGCCCTCTGTTTCAGCCCTTCTGTTTCTCGCCCTCTGTTTCAGCCCCTCTGTATTTCGCCCTCTGTTTCAGCCCCTCTGTTTCTCGCCCTCTGTGTCAGCCACTCTGTTTCAGCCCCTCTGTTTCAACGACTCAGGTTTCTCGCCCTCTGTTTCTCGCCCTCTGTTTCAACCCCTCTGTTTCTCGCCCTCTTTTAAAGCCCCTCTGTTTCAGCCCCTCTGATTCAGCCCCTCTGATTCAGCCCCTCTGTTTCTCGCCCTCTGTTTCAGCCCCTCTGTTTCAGCCCTTCTGTTTCAGCCCCTCTGTTTCAGCCCCTCTGTTTCAGCCCCTTTGTTTCTGCCCCTCTGTTTCTCGCCCTCTGTTTCAGCCCCTCTGTTTCAGCCCCTCTGTTTCAGCCCCACTGTTTCTCGCCCTCTGTTTCAGCCCCTCTGTTTCAGCCCCTTTGTTTCTCGCCCTCTGTTTCTGCCCCTCTGTTTCTCGCCCTCTGTTTCAGCCACTCTGTTTCTCGCCCTCTGTTTCAGGCCCGCTGATTCAGCCCCTCTGTTTCAGCCCCTCTGTTTCTCGCCCTCTGTTTCAGCCCCTCTGTTTCTCGCCCTCTGATTCAGCCCCTCCGTTTCTCGCCCTCTGTTTCAGCCCCTCTGATTCAGCCCCTTGGTTTCAGCCCCTCTGATTCAGCCCCTCCTTTTCAGCCCCTCTGAATCAGCCCCTCTGATTCAGCCCCTCTGTTTCAGCCCCTCTGTTTCAGCCCCTCTGTTTCTCGCCCTCTGTTTCAGCCCCTCTGTTTCTCGCCCTCTGTTTCAGCCCCTCTGATTCAGCCCCTCTGTTTCAGCCCCTCTGATTCAGCCCCTCTGATTCAGCCCCTCAGATTCAGCCCTTCTGTTTCTCGCCCTCTGTTTCAGCCCCTCTGTTTCAGCCCCTCTGTTTCAGGCCCTCTGTTTCTCACCCTCTGTTTCAGCCCCTCCGATTCAGCCCCTCTAATTCAGCCCCTCTGATTCAGCCCCTCTGTTTCCCGCCCCTCTGTTTCGGACCCTCTGTTTCTCGCCCTCTGTTTCAGCCCCTCTGTTTCTCGCCAACTGTTTCAGTCCCTCTGTTTCAGCCCCTCTTTTTCAACCCTCTGTTTCAGCCCCTCTGTTTCTCGCCCTCTGTTTCAGCCCCTCTGTTTCTCGCCATCTGCTTCAGCCCCTCTGATTAAACCCCTCTGTTTCAGCCCCTCTGTTTCTCCCCCTCTGTTCCAGCCCCTCTGTTTCAGCCCCTCTGTTTCAGCCACTCTGTTTCAGCCCCTCTGTTTCAGCCCCTCTGTTTCAGCCCCTCTGTTTCTCGCCCTCTGTTTCAGCCCCTCTGTTTCTCGCCCTCTGTTTCAGCCCCTCTGTTTCAGCCCGTCTGTTTCAGCCACTCTGCGTCTCACCGTCTGTTTCAGCCCTCTGTTTCTCACCCTCTGTTTCAGCCCCTCTGATTCAGCCCCTCTGTTTCTCACCCTCTGTTTCAGCCCCTCTGTTTCTCGCCCTCTGTTTCAGCCCCTCTGTTTCAGCCCCACTGTTTCTCGCCCTCTGTTTCAGCCCCTCTGTTTCAGGCCCTCTGTTTCTCGCCCTCTGTTTCTGCCACTCTGTTTCTCGCCCTCTGTTTCAGCTGCTCTGTTTCTCGCCCTCTGTTTCTGCCCCGCTGATTCAGCCCCTCTGTTTAAGCCCCTCTGAATCAGCCCCTCTGATTCAGCCCCTCTGTTTCAGCCCCTCTGTTTCAGCCCCTCTGTTTCTCGCCCTCTGTTTCAGCCCGTCTATTTCTCGCCCTCTGTTTCAGCCCCTCTGATTCAGCCGCTCTGTTTCAGCCCCTGTGATTCAGCCCCTCTGTTTCAGCCCATCTGATTCAGCCCCTCTGTTTCTCGCCCTCTGTTTCAGCCCCTCTGTTTCAGCCCCTCTGTTTCAGGCCCTCTGTTTCTCACCCTCTGTTTCAGCCCCTCCGATTCAGCCCCTCTAATTCAGCCCCTCTGATTCAGCCCCTCTGTTTCCCGCCCCACTGTTTCAGCCCCTCTGTTTCAGCCACTCTGTTTCTCACCCTCTGTTTCAGCCCCTCTGATTCAGCCCCTCTGATTTAGCCCCTCTGATTCAGCCCCTCTGTTTCCCGCCCCTCTATTTCAGCCCCTCTGTTTCTCGCCCTCTGTTTCAGCCCCTCTGTTTCAGCCCCTCTGTTTCAGCCCCTCTGTTTCAGCCCCACTGTTTCAGCCCCTCTGTTTCTCGCCCTCTTTGTCAGCCCCTCAGTTTCAGCTCCTCTGTTTCAGCCACTCTGTTTCTCGCCCTCTGTTTCAACCCCTCTGATTCAGCCCCTCTGTTTCAGCCCCTCTGATTCAGCCCCTCTGTTTCAGCCCCTTTGTTTCAGCCCCTCTGTTTCTCGCCCTCTGTTTCTCACCCTCTCTTTCTCGCCCTCTGTTTCAGCCCCTCAGTTTTTCGCCCTCTGTTTCAGCCCCTCTGTTTCTCACCCTCTGTATCAGCCCCTCTGTTTCAGCCCCTCTGTTTCAGCCCCTCTGTTTCAGCCCCTCTGTTTCTCGCCCTCTGTTTCTCGCCCTCTGTTTCAGCCCCTCTGTTTCTTGCCCTCTGTTTCAGCCCCTCTGTTTCGCGTTCTCTGTTTCGGCCCCTCTGTTTCAGCCCCGCTGTTTCTCGCCCTCTGTTCCTGCCCCTCTGTTTCTCGCCCTCTGTTTCAGCCCCTCTGTTTCTCGCCCTCTGTTTCAGCCCCGCTGATTCAGCCCCTCTGTTTCAGCCCCTCTGAATCAGCCCCTCTGATTTAGCCCCTCTGTTTCAGCCCCTCTGTTTCAGCCCCCCGGTTTCAGCCCCTCTGTTTCAGCCCCTCTGTTTCTCGCCCTCTGTTTCAGCCCCTCTGTTTCTCGCCCTCTGTTTCAGTCCCTCTGTTTCAGCCCCTCTGTTTCACGCCCTCTGTTTCAGCCCCTCTGTTTCTCGCCCTCTGTTTCAGCCCCTCTGTTTCCGCCCCTTTGTTTCTCGCCCTCTGTTTCTGCCCCTCTGTTTCTCGCCCTCTGTTTCAGCCCCTCTGTTTCTCGCCCTCTGTTTCAGCCCCGCTGATTCAGCCCCTCTGTTTCAGCCCCTCTGTTTCTCGCCCTCTGTTTCAGCCCCTCTGTTTCTCGCCCTCTGTTTCAGCCCGTCCGTTTCTCGCCCTCTGTTCCAGTCCCTCTGATTCAGCCCCTCTGTTTCAGCCCCTCTGATTCAGCCCCTCTGTTTCAGCCCCTCTGAATCAGCCCCTCTGATTCAGCCCCTCTGTTTCAGCCCCTCTGTTTCAGCACCTCTGTTTTAGCCCCTCTGTTTCTCGCCCTCTGTTTTAGCCCCTCTGTTTCTCGCACTCTGTTTCAGCCCCTCTGATTCAGCCCCTCTGTTTCAGCCCCTCTGATTCAGCCCCTCTGATTCAGCCCCTCTGATTCAGCCCCTCTGTTTCTCGCCCTCTGTTTCAGCCCCTCTGTTTCTTGCCCTCTGTTTCAGCCCCTCTGTTTCGCGTTCTCTGTTTCCGCCCCTCTGTTTCAGCCCCGCTGTTTCTCGCCCTCTGTTCCTGCCCCTCTGTTTCTCGCCCTCTGTTTCAGCCCCTCTGTTTCTCGCCCTCTGTTTCAGCCCCGCTGATTCAGCCCCTCTTTTTCAGCCCCTCTGAATCAGCCCCTCTGATTTAGCCCCTCTGTTTCAGCCCCTCTGTTTCAGCCCCCCGGTTTCAGCCCCTCTGTTTCAGCCCCTCTGTTTCTCGCCCTCTGTTTCAGCCCCTCTGTTTCTCGCCCTCTGTTTCAGTCCCTCTGTTTCAGCCCCTCTGTTTCACGCCCTCTGTTTCAGCCCCTCTGTTTCTCGCCCTCTGTTTCAGCCCCTCTGTTTCCGCCCCTTTGTTTCTCGCCCTCTGTTTCTGCCCCTCTGTTTCTCGCCCTCTGTTTCAGCCCCTCTGTTTCTCGCCCTCTGTTTCAGCCCCGCTGATTCAGCCCCTCTGTTTCAGCCCCTCTGTTTCTCGCCCTCTGTTTCAGCCCCTCTGTTTCTCGCCCTCTGTTTCAGCCCGTCCATTTCTCGCCCTCTGTTCCAGTCCCTCTGATTCAGCCCCTCTGTTTCAGCCCCTCTGATTCAGCCCCTCTGTTTCAGCCCCTCTGAATCAGCCCCTCTGATTCAGCCCCTCTGTTTCAGCCCCTCTGTTTCAGCACCTCTGTTTTAGCCCCTCTGTTTCTCGCCCTCTGTTTTAGCCCCTCTGTTTCTCGCACTCTGTTTCAGCCCCTCTGATTCAGCCCCTCTGTTTCAGCCCCTCTGATTCAGCCCCTCTGATTCAGCCCCTCTGATTCAGCCCCTCTGTTTCTCGCCCTCTGTTTCAGCCCCTCTGTTTCAGCGCCTCTGTTTCAGGCCCTCTGTTTCTCACCCTCTGTTTCAGCCCCTCTGATTCAGCCCCTCTGGTTCAGCCCCTCTGATTCAGCGCCACTGTTTCCCGCCCCTCTGTTTCTCGCCCTCTGTTTCAGCCCCTCTGTTTCTCGCCCTCTGTTTCAGCCCGTCCGTTTCTCGCCCTCTGTTTCAGTCCCTCTGATTCAGCCCCTCTGTTTCAGCCCCTCTGATTCAGCCCCTCTGTTTCAGCCCCTCTGAATCAGCCCCTCTGATTCAGCCCCTCTGTTTCAGCCCCTCTGTTTCAGCCCCTCTGTTTCAGCCCCTCTGTTTCTCGCCCTCTGTTTCAGCCCCTCTATTTCTCGCCCTCTGTTTCAGCCCCTCTGATTCAGCCCCTCTGTTTCAGCCCCTCTGATTCAGCCCCTCTGATTCAGCCCCTCTGATTCAGCCCCTCTGTTTCTCACCCTCTGTTTCAGCCCCTCTGTTTCAGCCCCTCTGTTTCAGGCCCTCTGTTTCTCACCCTCTGTTTCAGCCCCTCTGATTCAGCCCCTCTGATTCAGCCACTCTGTTTCCCGCCCCTCTGTTTCGGCCCCTCTGTTTCTAGCCCTCTGTTTCAGCCCCTCTGTTTCTCACCCTCTGTTTCAGCCCATTTTTTTCAGCCCCTCTTTTTCACCCCTCTGTTTCAGCCCCTCTGTTTCTCGCCCTCTGTTTCAGCCCCTCTGATTCAACCCCTCTGTTTCAGCCCCTCTGTTTCTCGCCCTCTGTTTCAGCCCATCTGATTCAGCCCCTCTGATTCAGCCCCTCTGATTCAGCCCCTCTGTTTCAGCCCCTCTGTTTCAGCCCCTCTGTTTCTCGCCCTCTGTTTCTCAACCTCTGTTTCTCGCCCTCTGTTTCAGCCCCTCTGTTTCAGCCCCTCTGTTTCAGCCCCTCTGTTTCTCACCCTCTGCTTCAGCCCCTCTGTTTCTCGATCTCTGTTTCCGCCCCTCTGTTTTAGCCCCTCTGTTTCAGCCCCTCTGTTTCAGCCGCACTGTTTCAGCCCCTCTCTTTCTCGCCCTCTTTGTCAGCCCCTCAGTTTCAGCTCCTCTGTTTCAGCCTCTCTGTTTCTCGCCCTCTGTTTCAACCCCTCTGATTCACCCCCTCTGTTTTAGCCCCTCTGATTCAGCCCCTCTGTTTCAGCCCCTCTGTTTCAGCCCCTCTGTTTCTCGCCCTCTGTTTCTCACCCTCTGTTTCTCGCCCTCTGTTTCAGCCCCTCAGTTTTTCCCCCTCTGTTTCAGCCCCTCTGTTTCTCGCCCTCTGTATCAGCCCCTCTGTTTCAGCCCCTCTGTTTCAGCCCCTCTCTTTCAGGCCCTCTGTTTCTCTCCCTCTGTTTCTCGCCCTCTGTTTCAGCCCCTCTGTTTCTTCCCCTCTGTTTCAGCCCCTCTGTTTCGCGTTCTCTGTTTCGGCCCCTCTGTTTCAGCCCCGCTGTTTCTCACCCTCTGTTTCTGCCCCTCTGTTTCTCGCCCTCTGTTTCAGCCCCTCTGTTTCTCGCCCTCTGTTTCAGCCCCGCTGATTCAGCCCCTCTGTTTCAGCCCCCCTGAATCAGCCCCTCTGATTTAGCCCCTCTGTTTCAGCCCCTTCTGTTCAGCCCCCCGGTTTCAGCCCCTCTGTTTCAGCCCCTCTGTTTCTCGCCCTCTGTTTCAGCCCCTCTGTTTCTCGCCCTCTGTTTCAGTCCCTCTGTTTCAGCCCCTCTGTTTCAGCCCCTCTGTTTCTCGCCCTCTGTTTCAGCCCCTCTGTTTCCGCCCCTTTGTTTCTCGCCCTCTGTTTCTGCCCCTCTGTTTCTCGCCCTCTGTTTCAGCCCCTCTGTTTCTCGCCCTCTGTTTCAGCCCCGCTGATTCAGCCCCTCTGTTTCAGCCCCTCTGTTTCTCGCCCTCTGTTTCAGCCCCTCTGTTTCTCGCCCTCTGTTTCAGCCCGTCCGTTTCTCGCCCTCTGTTTCAGTCCCTCTGATTCAGCCCCTCTGTTTCAGCCCCTCTGATTCAGCCCCTCTGTTTCTGCCCCTCTGAATCAGCCCCTCTGATTCAGCCCCTCTGATTCAGCGCCTCTGTTTCAGCACCTCTGTTTCAGCCCCTCTGTTTCTCGCCCTCTGTTTCAGCCCCTCTGTTTCTCGCCCTCTGTTTCAGCCGCTCTGATTCAGCCCCTCTGTTTCAGCCCCTCTGATTCAGCCCCTCTGATTCAGCCCCTCTGATTCAGCCCCTCTGTTTCTCGCCCTCTGTTTCAGCCCCTCTGTTTCAGGCCCTCTGTTTCTCACCCTCTGTTTCAGCCCCTCTGATACAGCCCCTCTGAGTCAGCCCCTCTGATTCAGCCCCTCTGTTTCCCGCCCCTCTGTTTCTCGCCCTCTGTTTCAGCCCCTCTGTTTCTCGCCCTCTGTTTCAGCCCGTCCGTTTCTCGCCCTCTGTTTCAGTCCCTCTGATTCAGCCACTCTGTTTCAGCCCCTCTGATTCAGCCCCTCTGTTTCAGCCCCTCTGAATCAGCCCCTCTGATTCAGCCCCTCTGTTTCAGCCCCACTGTTTCTCGCCCTCTGTTTCAGCCCCTCTGTTTCTCGCCCTCTGTTTCAGCCCATCTGATTCAGCCCCTCTGATTCAGCCCCTCTGTTTCAGCCCCTCTGATTCAGCCCCTCTGATTCAGCCCCTCTGATTCAGCCCCTCTGTTTCTCGCCCTCTGTTTCAGCCCCTCTGTTTCAGCCACTCTGTTTGAGGCCCTCTGTTTCTCACCCTCTGTTTCAGCCCCTCTGATTCAGCCCCTCTGATTCAGCCCCTCTGATTCAGCCCCTCTGATTCAGCCCCTCTGATTCAGCCCCTCTGTTTCCCGCCCCTCTGTTTCGGCCCCTCTGTTTCTCGCCCTCTGTTTCAGCCCCTCTGTTTCTCGCCCTCTGTTTCAGGCCGTCTTTTTCAGCCCCTCTTTTTCACGCCTCTGTTTCAGCCCCTCTGTTTCTCGCCCTCTGTTTCAGCCCCTCTGTTTCTCGCCCTCTGTTTCAGCCCCTCTGTTTCAGCCCCTCTGATTCAACCCCACTGTTTCAGCCCCTCTGTTTTTCCCCCTTTGTTCCAGCCCCTCTGTTTCAGCCCCTCTGTTTCTCGCCCTCCGTTTCAGCCCCTCTGTTTCTCGCCCTCTGTTTCAGCCCCACTGTTTCAGCCCATCTGATTCAGCCCCTCTGTTTCTCGCCCTCGGTTTCAGCCCCTCTGTTTCAGCCCCACTGTTTCTCGCCCTCTGTTTCCGCCCCTCTGTTTCAGCCCCTCTGTTTCTCGCCCTCTGTTTCTGCCACTCTGTTTCTCGCCCTCTGTTTCAGCCGCTCTGTTTCTCGCCCTCTGTTTCTGCCCCGCTGATTCAGCCCCTCTGTTTAAGCGCCTCTGAATCAGCCCCTCTGATTCAGCCCCTCTGTTTCAGCCCCTCTGTTTCAGCCTCTCTGTTTCTCGCCCTTTGTTTCAGCCCCTCTGTTTCTCGCCCTCTGTTTCAGCCCCTCTGTTTCAGCCCCTCTGTTTCAGCCCCTCTGTTTCTCGCCATCTGTTTCAGCCCCTCTGTTTCTCGCCCTCTGTTTCAGCCCCTCTGATTCAGCCCCTCTGTTTCAGCCCCTCTGATTCAGCCACTCTGATTCAGCCCCTCTGATTCAGTCCCTCTGTTTCTCGCCCTCTGTTTCAGCCCCTCTGTTTCAGCCCCTCTGTTTCAGCCCCTCTGTTTCTCACCCTCTGTTTCAGCCCCTCTGATTCAGCCTTTCTGATTCAGCCTCTCTGACTCAGCCCCTCTGTTTCCCACCCCTCTGTTACAGCCCCTCTGTTTCTCGCCCTCTGTTTCAGCCCCTCTGTATCAGCCCCTCTGTTTCAGCCCCTCTGTTTCTCGCCCTCTGTTTCAGCCCCTCTGTTTCTCGCCCTCTGTTTCAGACCCTCTGTTTCTCGCCCTCTGTTTCAGCCCCTCTGATTCAGCCCCTCTGATTCAGCCCCTCTGATTCAGCCCCTCTGTTTCAGCCCCTCTGTTTCAGCCCCTCTGTTTCTCGTCCTCTGTTTCTCACCTTCTGTTTCTCGCCCTCTGTTTCTCACCCTCTGTTTCAGCCCCTCTGTTTCTCACCCTCTGCTTCAACCCCTCTGTTTCTCGCCCTCTGTTTCCGCCCCTCTGTTTTAGCCCCTCTGTTTCAGCCCCTCTGTTTCTCGCCCTCTTTGTCAGCCCCTCAGTTTCAGCCCCTCTGTTTCAGACCCTCTGTTTCAGCCCCTCTGTTTCTCGCCCTCTGTTTCAGCCCATCTGCTTCAGCCCCTCTGTTCCAGCCCCTCTGATACAGCCCCTCTGTTTTAGCCCCTCTGTTTCAGCCCCTCTGTTTCCGCCCCTCTGTTTTAGCCCCTCTGTTTCAGCCCCTCTGTTTCTCGCCCTCTTTGTCAGCCCCTCAGTTTCAGCCCCTCTGTTTCAGACCCTCTGTTTCAGCCCCTCTGTTTCTCGCCCTCTGTTTCAGCCCATCTGATTCAGCCCCTCTGTTCCAGCCCCTCTGATTCAGCCCCTCTGTTTTAGCCCCTCTGTTTCAGCCCCTCTGTTTCAGCCCCTCTGTTTCTCGCCCTCTGTTTCTCACCCTCTGTTTCTCACCCTCTGTTTCAGCCCCTCTGTTTCTCGCCCTCTGTTTCAGCCCCTCTGTTTCTCGCCATCTGTATCAGCCCCTCTCTTTCAGTCCCTCTGTTTCAGCCCCTCTGTTTCAGCCCCTCTGTTTCAGCCCCTCTGTTTCTTGCCCTCTGTTTCTCGCCCTCTTTTTCAGTCCCTCAGTTTCTCGCCATCTGTTTCAGCCACTCTGTTTCGCGTTCTCTGTTTCAGCCCCTCTGTTTCAGCCCCGCTGTTTCTCGCCCTCTGTTTCAGCCCCTCTGTTTCTCGCCCTCTGTTTCAGCCCCGCTGATTCAGCCCCTCTGTTTCAGCCCCTCTGAATCAACCCCTCTGATTTAGCCCCTCTGTTTCAGCCCCTCTGTTTCTCGCCCTCTGTTTCAGCCCCTCTGTTTCTCGCCCTCTGTTTCAGCCCCTCTGTTTCAGCCCATTAGTTTCGCGCCCTCTGTTTCTGCCCCCCTGTTTCTCGCCCTCTGTTTCAGCTCGGCTGATTCAGCCCCTCTGTTTCAGCCCCTCTGTTTCTCGCCCTCTGTTTCTGCCCCTCTGTTTCTCGCCCTCTGTTTCAGCTCGGCTGATTCAGCCCCTCTTTTTCAGTCCCTCAGTTTCTCGCCATCTGTTTCAGCCACTCTGTTTCGCGTTCTCTGTTTCAGCCCCTCTGTTTCAGCCCCGCTGTTTCTCGCCCTCTGTTTCAGCCCCTCTGTTTCTCGCCCTCTGTTTCAGCCCCGCTGATTCAGCCCCTCTGTTTCAGCCCCTCTGAATCAACCCCTCTGATTTAGCCCCTCTGTTTCAGCCCCTCTGTTTCTCGCCCTCTGTTTCAGCCCCTCTGTTTCTCGCCCTCTGTTTCAGCCCCTCTGTTTCAGCCCATTAGTTTCGCGCCCTCTGTTTCTGCCCCTCTGTTTCTCGCCCTCTGTTTCAGCTCGGCTGATTCAGCCCCTCTGTTTCAGCCCCTCCGTTTCTCGCCCTCTGTTTCAGCCCCTCTGTTTCAGCCCCTCTGATTCAGCCCCTCTGATTCAGCCCCTCTGATTCAGCCCCTCTGTTTCTCGCCCTCTGTTTCAGCCCCTCTTTTTCAGCCCCTCTTTTTCAGCCCCTCTGTTTCTCACCCTGTATTTCAGCCCCTCTGTTTCTCGCCCTCTGTTTCAGCCCCTTTGTTTCAGCCCCTCTGATTCAGCCCCTCTGTTTCCCGATCCTTTGTTTCAGCCCCTCTGTTTCTCGCCCTCTGTTTCAGCCCCTCTGTTTCGCGCTCTCTGTTTCAGCCCCTCTGTTTCAGCCCCTCTGTTTCTCGCCCTCTGTTTCTGCCCCTCTGTTTCTCGCCCTCTGTTTCAGCCCCTCTGTTTCTCACCCTCTGTTTCAGCCCGGCTGATTCAGCCCCTCTGTTTCAGCCCCTCTAAATCAGCGCCTCTGATTTAGCCCCTCTGTTTCAGCCCCTCTGTTTCAGCCCCCCGGTTTCAGCCCCTCTGTTTCAGCCCCTCTGTTTCTCGCCCTCTGTTTCAGCCCCTCTGTTTCTCGCCCTGTATTTCAGCCCCTCTGTTTCTCGCCCTCTGTTTCAGCCCCTTTGTTTCAGCCCCTCTGTTTCAGCCACTCTGTTTCTCGCCCTCTGTTTCAGCCCCTCTGTTTCTCGCCCTCTGTTTCAGCCCCTCTGATTCAGCCCCTCTGATTTAGCCCCTCTGTTTCAGCCCCTCTGTTTCAGCCCCCCGGTTTCAGCCCCTCTGTTTCAGCCCCTCTGTTTCTCGCCCTCTGTTTCAGCCCCTCTGTTTCTCGCCCTGTATTTCAGCCCCTCTGTTTCTCGCCCTCTGTTTCAGCCCCTTTGTTTCAGCCCCTCTGTTTCAGCCACTCTGTTTCTCGCCCTCTGTTTCAGCCCCTCTGTTTCTCGCCCTCTGTTTCAGCCCCTCTGTTTCAGCCCCTCTGTTTCTCGCCCTCTGTTTCTGCCCCTCTGTTTCTCGCCCTCTGTTTCAGCCCCTCTGTTTCAGCCCCTCTGTTTCAGCCCCGCTGATTAAGCCCCTCTGTTTCAGCCCCTCTGAATCAACCCCTCTGATTCAGCCCCTCTGTTTCAGCCCCTCTTTGTCAGCCCCTCTGTTTCAGCCCCGCTGTTTCTCTCCCTCTGTTTCAGCCCCTCTATTTCACGCCCTCTGTTTCAGCCCCTCCGTTTCTCGCTCTCTGTTTCAGCCCCTCTGATTCTGCCCCTCTGTTTCAGCCCCTCTGATTCAGCCCATCTGATTCAGCCCCTCTGATTCAGCCCCTCTGTTTCTCGCCCTCTTTTTCAGCCCCTCTTTTTCAGCCCCTCTGTTTCAGCCCCTCTGTTTCTCACCCTCTGTTTCTGCACCTCTGATTCGGCCCCTCTGATTCAGCCCCTCTGATTCAGCCCCTCTCTTTCCCGCCCCTCTGTTTCAGCCCCTCTGTTTCTCGCCCTCTGTTTCAGCCCCTCTGTTTCTCGCCCTCTGTTTCAGCCCCTCTGATTCAGCCCCTCTGTTTCAGCCCCTCTGTTTCTCGCCCTCTGTTTCAGCCCCTCTGTTTCTCGCCCTTTGTTTCAGCCCCTCTGTTTTTCGCCCTCTGTTTCAGCCCCCCTGTTTCAGCCCCTCTGAATCTCGCCCTCTGTATCAGCCCCTCTGTTTCAGCCCCTCTGTTTCAGCCCCTCTGTTTCTCGCCCTCTGTTTCTCGCCCTCTGTTTCAGCCCCTCTGTTTCTCCCCCTCTGTTTCAGCCCCTCTGTTTCAGGCCCTCTGATTCAGCCCCTCTGATTCAGCCCCTCTGTTTCTCGCCCTCTGTTTCAGCCCCTCTGTTTCAGCCCTTCTGTTGCAGCCCCTCTGTTTCAGTCCCTCAGTTTCTCGCCCTCTGTTTCAGCCCCTCTGTTTCTCGCCCTCTGTTTCAGCCCCTCTGTTTCAGCCCCTCTGTTTCAGAAACTCTGTTTCTCTCCCTCTGTTTCAGTCCCTCTGTTTCTCGCCCTCTGTTTCAGCCCCTCTGATTTAGCCCCTCTGTTTCAGCCCCTCTGATTCAGCCCCTCTGTTTCAGCCCCTCTGTTTCAGCCCCTTTGTTTCTCGCCCTCTGTTTCTGCCCCTCTGTTTCTCGCCCACTGTTTCAGCCCCACTGTTTCTTGCCCTCTGTTTCAGCCCCGCTGATTCAGCCCCTCTGTTTCAGCCCCTCTGTTTCTCGCCCTCTGTTTCAGCCCCTCTGTTTCTCGCCCTCTGTTTCAGCCCCTCTGTTTCTCGCCCTCTGTTTCAGCCCCTCTGATTCAGCCCCTCTGTTTCAGCCCCTCTAATTCAGCCCCTCTGTTTCAGCCCCTCTGATTCAGCCCTTCTGTTTCTCGCCCTCTGTTTCAGCCCCTCTGTTTCAGCCCCTCTGTTTCAGGCCCTCTGTTTCACACCCTCTGTTTCAGCCCCTCTGATTCAGCCCCTCTGATTCAGCCCCTCTGATTCAGCCCCTCTGTTTCCCGCCCCTCTGTTTCGGCCCCTCTGTTTCTCGCCCTCTGTTTCAGCCCCTCTGTTTCTCGCCCTCTGTTTCAGCCCCTCTGTTTCAGCCCCTCTTTTTCACCCCTCTGTTTCAGCCCCTCTGTTTCAGCCCCTCTGATTCAACCCCTCTGTTTCAGCCCCTCTGTTTCTCCCCCTCTGTTCCAGCCCCTCTGTTTCAGCCCCTCTGTTTCAGCCACTCTGTTTCAGCCCCTCTGTTTCAGCCCCTCTGTTTCAGCGCCTCTGTTTCAGTCCTTCTGTTTCTTGCCCTCTGTTTCAGCCCCTCTGTTTCAGCCCGTCTGTTTCAGCCACTCTGTTTCTCGCCCTCTGTTTCAGCCCCTCTGTTTCTCACCCTCTGTTTCAGCCCCTCTGATTCAGCCCCTCTGCTTCTCGACCTCTGTTTCAGCCCCTCTGTTTCTCGCCCTCTGTTTCAGCCCCTCTGTTTCTCGCCCTCTGTTTCAGCCCCTCTGTTTCAGCCCCACTGTTTCTCGCCCTGTGTTTCAGCCCCTCTGTTTCAGCCCCTCTGTTTCTCGCCCTCTGTTTCTGCCCCTCTGTTTCTCGCCCTCTGTTTCAGCTCCTCTGTTTCAGACCATCTTATACAGCCCCTCTGATTCAGCCACTCTGATTCAGCGCCTCTTTTTCTCGCCCTCTGTGTCAGCCCCTCTGTTTCAGCCCCTCTGTTTCAGCCCCTCTGTTTCTCACACTCTGTTTCAGCCCCTCTGATTCAGCCCCTCTGATTTAGCCGCTCTGATTCAGCCCCTCTGATTCAGCCCCTCTGTTTCCCGCCCCTCTGTTTCAGCCACTCTGTTTCTCGCCCTCTGTTTCCCGCCCCTCTGTTTCGGACCCTCTGTTTCTCGCCCTCTGTTTCAGCCCCTCTGTTTCTCGCCCTCTGTTTCAGCCCCTCTGTTTCAGCCCCTCTTTTTCACCCCTCTGTTTCAGCCCCTTTGTTTCTCGCCCTCTGTTTCAGCCCCTCTGTTTCTCGCCCTCTGTTTCAGCCCCTCTGTTTCTCGCCCTCTGTTTCAGCACCTCTGATTCAACCCCTCTGTTTCAGCCACTCTGTTTCAGCCCCTCTGTTTCTCGCCCTCTGTTTCTGCCACTCTGTTTCTCGCCCTCTGTTTCAGCCCCTCTGTTTCTCGCCCTCTGTTTCTGCCCCGCTGATTCAGCCCCTCTGTTTTAGCCCCTCTGAATCAGCCCCTCTGATTCAGCCCCTCTGTTTTAGCCCCTCTGTTTCAGCCCCTCTGTTTCTCGCCCTCTGTTTCAGCCCCTCTGTTTCTCGCCCTCTGTTTCAGCACCTCTGATTCAACCCCTCTGTTTCAGCCACTCTGTTTCAGCCCCTCTGTTTCAGCCCCCCTGTTTCTCGCCCTCTGTTTCAGCACCTCTGTTTCTCGCCCTCTGTTTCAGCCACTCTGTTTCAGCCCGTCTGTTTCAGCCACTCTGTTTCTCGCCCTCTGTTTCAGCCCCTCTGTTTCTCACCCTCTGTTTCAGCCCCTCTGATTCATCCCCTCTGTTTCTCGCCCTCTGTTTCAGCCCCTCTGTTTCTCGCCCTCAGTTCCAGCCCCTCTGTTTCTCGCCTTCTGTTTCAGCCCCTCTGTTTCTCGCCCTCTGTTTCAGACCCTCTGTTTCAGCCCCTCTGATTCAGCCCCTCTGTTTCTTGCCCTATGTTTCAGCCCCTCTGTTTCCGCCCCAGTTTTTCTCGCCCTCTGTTTCAGCCCCTCTGTTTCAGCCCCTCTGTTTCTCACCCTCTGTTTCTGCCACTCTGTTTCTCGCCCTCTGTTTCAGCCCCTCTGTTTCTCGCCCTCTGTTTCTGCCCTGCTGATTCAGCCCCTCTGTTTAAGCCCCTCTGAATCAGCCCCTCTGATTCAGCCCCTCTGTTTCAGCCCCTCTGTTTCAGCCCCTCTGTTTCTTGCCCTCTGTTTCAGCCCCTCTGTTTCTCGCCCTCTGTTTCAGCCCCTCTGTTTCTCGCCCTCTGTTTCAGCCCCTCTGATTCAGCCCCTCTGTTTCAGCCCCTCTGATTCAGCCCCTCTGATTCAGCCCCTCTGATTCATCCCCTCTGTTTCTCGCCCTCTGTTTCAGCCCCTATGTTTCAGCCCCTCTGTTTCAGCCCCTCTGTTTCTCACCCTCTGTTTCAGCCCCTCTGATTCCGCCCCTCTGATTCAGCCCCTCTGATTCAGCCCCTCTGTTTCCCGCCCCTCTGTTTCAGCCCCTCTGCTTCAGCCCCTCTGTTTCTCGCCCTCTGTTTCCGCCCCTCTGTTTTAGCCCCTCTGTTTCAGCCCGTCTGTTTCAGCCGCACTGTTTCAGCCCCTCTGTTTCTCGCCCTCTTTGTCAGCCCCTCAGCTTCAGCCCCTCTGTTTCAGCCTCTCTGTTTCTCGTCCTCTGTTTCAGCCCCTCTGATTCAGCCCCTCTGTTTCAGCCCCTCTGATTCAGCCCCTCTGTTTCAGCCCCTCTGTTTCAGCCCCTATGTTTCAGCCCCTCTGTTTCACGCCCTCTGTTTCTCACCCTCTGTTTCTCGCCCTCTGTTTCAGCCACTCAGTTTCTCGCCCTCTATATCAGCCCCTCTGTTTCAGCCCCTCTGTTTCAGCCCCTCTGTTTCAGCCCCTCTGTTCCTCGCCCTCTGTATCTCACCCTCTGTTTCAGCCCCTCTGTTTCTCGCCCTCTGTTTCAGCCCCTCTGTTTCGCGTTCTCTGTTTCAGCCCCTCTGTTTCAGCCCCGCTGTTTCTCGCCCTCTGTTTCTGCCCCTCTGTTTCTCGCCCTCTGTTTCAGCCCCGCTGATTCAGCCCCTCTGTTTCAGCCCCTCTGAATCAGCCCCTCTGATTTAGCCCCTCTGTTTCAGCCCCTCTGTTTCAGCCCCCCGGTTTCAGCCCCTCTGTTTCAGCCCCTCTGTTTCTCGCCCTCTGTTCCAGCCCCTATGTTTCTCGCCCTCTGTTTCAGCCCCTCTGTTTTTCGACCATTGTTTCAGCCACTCTGTTTCAGCCCCTCTGTTTCAGCCCTTCTGTTTCTCGCCCTCTGTTTCAGCCCCTCTGCTTCTCGCCCTCTGTTTCAGCCCCTCTGTTTCAGCCCCTTTGTTTCTCGCCCTCTGTTTCTGCCCCTCTGTTTCTCGCCCTCTGTTTCAGCCCCTCTGTTTCTCGCCCTCTCTTTCAGCCCCGCTGATTCTGCCCCTCTGTTACAGCCCCTCTGTTTCTCGCCCTCTGTTTCAGCCCCTCTGTTTCTCGCCCTGTATTTCAGCCCCTCTGTTTCTCGACCTCTGTTTCAGCCCCTCTGTTTCAGCTCCTCTGTTTCAGCCCCTCTGTTTCTCGCCCTCTGTTTCAGCCCCTCTGTTTCTCAATCTCTGTTTCTGCCCCTCTGTTTGTCGCCCTCTGTTTCAGCCCCTCTGTTTCAGCACCTCTGTTTCAGCCCCGCTGATTCAGCCCCTCTGTTTCAGCCCCTCTGAATCAGGCCATCTGATTCAGCCCCTCTGTTTCAGCCCCTCTGTGTCAGCCCCACTGAATCAGCCCCTCTGTTTCTCGCCCTCTGTTTCAGCCCCTCTTTTTCAGCCCGTCTGTTTCAGCCCCTCTGTTTCTCACCCTCTGTTTCAGCCCCTCTGATTCTGCCCCTCTGTTTCAGCCCCTCTGATTCAGCCCCTCTGTTTCCCGCCCCTCTGTTTCAGCCCCTCTGTTACTCGCCCTCTGTTTCAGCCCCTCTGTTTCTCGCCCTCTGTTTCAGCCGCTCTGTTTCAGCCCCTCTGTTTCAGCCCCTCTGTTTCTCGCCCTCTGTTTCAGCCCCTCTGTTTCTCGCCCTTTGTTTCAGCCCCTCTGTTTTTCGCCCACTGTTTCAGCCCCTCTGTTTCAGGCCCTCTGATTCAGCTCCTCTGATTCAGCCCCTCTGTTTCTCGCCCTCTGTTTCAGCCCCTCTGCTTCAGCCCTTCTGTTCCAGCCCCTCTGTTCCAGCCCCTCAGTTTCTCGCCCTCTGTTTCAGCCCCTCTGTTTCTCGCCCTCTGTTTCAGCCCCTCTGTTTCAGCCCCTCTGTTTCAGCCCCTCTGTTTCTCTCCCTCTGTTTCAGTCCCTCTGTTTCTCGCCCTCTGTTTCAGCCCCTCTGATTTAGCCCCTCTGTTTCAGCCCCTCTGATTCAGCCCCTCTGTTTCTCGCCCTCTGTTGCAGCCCCTCTGTTTCTCGCCCTCTGTTTCAGCCCCTCTGTTTCTCGCCCTCTCTTTCAGCCCCTCTGCTTCTCGCCCTCTGTTTCAGCCCCTCTGTTTCTCGCCCTCTGTTTCAGCCACTTTGTTTCTCGCCCTCTGTTTTTGCACCCTCTGTTTCTCGCCCTCTGTTTCAGCCCCACTGTTTCTTGCCCTCTGTTTCAGCCCCGCTGATTCAGCCCCTCTGTTTCAGCCCCTCTGTTTCTCGCCCTCTGTTTCAGCCCCTCTGTTTCTCGCCCTCTGTTTCAGCCCCTCCGTTTCTCGCCCTCTGTTTCAGCCCCTCTGATTCAGCCATTCGGTTTCAGCCCCTCTGATTCAGCCCCTCTGTTTCAGCCCCTCTGAATCAGGCCCTCTGATTCAGCCCCTCTGTTTCAGCCCCTCTGTTTCAGCCCCTCTGTTTCAGCCCCTCTGATTCAGCCCCTCTGATTCAGCCCCTCTGTTTCCCGCCCCTCTGTTTCGGCCCCTCTGTTTCTCGCCCTCTGTTTCAGCCCCTCTGTTTCTCGCCCTCTGTTTCTCGCCCTCTGTTTCAGCCCCTCTGTTTCAGCCCCTCTGTTTCAGGCCCTCTGTTTCACACCCTCTGATTCAGCCTCTCTGATTCAGCCCCTCTGATTCAGCCCCTCTGATTCAGCCCCTCTGTTTCCCGCCCCTCTGTTTCGGCCCCTCTGTTTCTCGCCCTCTGTTTCAGCCCCTCTGTTTCTCGCCCTCTGTTTCAGCCCCTCTGTTTCAGCCCCTCTTTTTCACCCCTCTGTTTCAGCCCCTCTGTTTCTCGCCCTCTGTTTCAGCCCCTCTGATTCAACCCCTCTGTTTCAGCCCCTCTGTTTCTCCCCCTTTGTTCCAGCCCCTCTGTTTCAGCCCCTCTGTTTCAGCCACTCTGTTTCAGCCCCTCTGTTTCCGCCCCTCTGTTTCAGCCCCTCAGTTTCAGTCCCTCTGTTTCTTGCCCTCTGTTTCAGCCCCTCTGTTTCAGCCCGTCTGTTTCAGCCACTCTGTTTCTCGCCCTCTGTTTCAGCCCCTCTGTTTCTCACCCTCTGTTTCAGCCCCTCTGATTCTGCCCCTCTGTTTCTCGCCCACTGTTTCAGCCCCTCTGTTTCTCGCCCTCTGTTTCAGCCCCTCTGTTTCAGCCCCACTGTTTCTCGCACTGTGTTTCAGCCCCTCTGTTTCAGCCCCTCTGTTTCTCGCCCTCTGTTTCTGCCCCTCTGTTTCTCGCCCTCTGTTTCAGCTCCTCTGTTTCAGACCCTCTTATACAGCCCCTCTGATTCAGCCACTCTGATTCAGCGCCTCATTTTCTCGCCCTCTGTGTCAGCCCCTCTGTTTCAGCCCCTCTCTTTCAGCCCCTCTGTTTCTCACACTCTGTTTCAGCCCCTCTGATTCAGCCCCTCTGATTCAGCCCCTCTGATTCAGCCCCTCTGTTTCCCGCCCCTCTGTTTCAGCCACTCTGTTTCTCGCCCTCTGTTTCCCGCCCCTCTGTTTCGGACCCTCTGTTTCTCGCCCTCTGTTTCAGCCCCTCTGTTTCACGCCCTCTGTTTCAGCCCCTCTGTTTCAGCCCCTCTTTTTCACCCCTCTGTTTCAGACCCTCTGTTTCTCGCCCTCTGTTTCAGCCCCTCTGTTTCTCGCCCTCTGTTTCAGCCCCTCTGTTTCTCGCCCTCTGTTTCAGCACCTCTGATTCAACCCCTCTGTTTCAGCCACTCTGTTTCAGCCCCTCTGTTTCAGCCCCCCTGTTTCTCGCCCTCTGTTTCAGCACCTCTGTTTCTCGCCCTCTGTTTCAGCCACTCTGTTTCAGCCCGTCTGTTTCAGCCACTCTGTTTCTCGCCCTCTGTTTCAGCCCCTCTGTTTCTCACCCTCTGTTTCAGCCCCTCTGATTCATCCCCTCTGTTTCTCGCCCTCTGTTTCAGCCCCTCTGTTTCTCGCCCTCAGTTCCAGCCCCTCTGTTTCTCGCCTTCTGTTTCAGCCCCTCTGTTTCTCGCCCTCTGTTTCAGACCCTCTGTTTCAGCCCCTCTGATTCAGCCCCTCTGTTTCTTGCCCTATGTTTCAGCCCCTCTGTTTCCGCCCCAGTTTTTCTCGCCCTCTGTTTCAGCCCCTCTGTTTCAGCCCCTCTGTTTCTCACCCTCTGTTTCTGCCACTCTGTTTCTCGCCCTCTGTTTCAGCCCCTCTGTTTCTCGCCCTCTGTTTCTGCCCCGCTGATTCAGCCCCTCTGTTTAAGCCCCTCTGAATCAGCCCCTCTGATTCAGCCCCTCTGTTTCAGCCCCTCTGTTTCAGCCCCTCTGTTTCTTGCCCTCTGTTTCAGCCCCTCTGTTTCTCGCCCTCTGTTTCAGCCCCTCTGTTTCTCGCCCTCTGTTTCAGCCCCTCTGATTCAGCCCCTCTGTTTCAGCCCCTCTGATTCAGCCCCTCTGATTCAGCCCCTCTGATTCATCCCCTCTGTTTCTCGCCCTCTGTTTCAGCCCCTATGTTTCAGCCCCTCTGTTTCAGCCCCTCTGTTTCTCACCCTCTGTTTCAGCCCCTCTGATTCCGCCCCTCTGATTCAGCCCCTCTGATTCAGCCCCTCTGTTTCCCGCCCCTCTGTTTCAGCCCCTCTGCTTCAGCCCCTCTGTTTCTCGCCCTCTGTTTCCGCCCCTCTGTTTTAGCCCCTCTGTTTCAGCCCGTCTGTTTCAGCCGCACTGTTTCAGCCACTCTGTTTCTCGCCCTCTTTGTCAGCCCATCAGCTTCAGCCCCTCTGTTTCAGCCTCTCTGTTTCTCGTCCTCTGTTTCAGCCCCTCTGATTCAGCCCCTCTGTTTCAGCCCCTCTGATTCAGCCCCTCTGTTTCAGCCCCTCTGTTTCAGCCCCTATGTTTCAGCCCCTCTGTTTCACGCCCTCTGTTTCTCACCCTCTGTTTCTCGCCCTCTGTTTCAGCCACTCAGTTTCTCGCCCTCTATATCAGCCACTCTGTTTCAGCCCCTCTGTTTCAGCCCCTCTGTTTCAGCCCCTCTGTTCCTCGCCCTCTGTATCTCACCCTCTGTTTCAGCCCCTCTGTTTCTCGCCCTCTGTTTCAGCCCCTCTGTTTCGCGTTCTCTGTTTCAGCCCCTCTGTTTCAGCCCCGCTGTTTCTCGCCCTCTGTTTCTGCCCCTCTGTTTCTCGCCCTCTGTTTCAGCCCCGCTGATTCAGCCCCTCTGTTTCAGCCCCTCTGAATCAGCCCCTCTGATTTAGCCCCTCTGTTTCAGCCCCTCTGTTTCAGCCCCCCGGTTTCAGCCCCTCTGTTTCAGCCCCTCTGTTTCTCGCCCTCTGTTCCAGCCCCTATGTTTCTCGCCCTCTGTTTCAGCCCCTCTGTTTTTCGACCATTGTTTCAGCCACTCTGTTTCAGCCCCTCTGTTTCAGCCCTTCTGTTTCTCGCCCTCTGTTTCAGCCCCTCTGCTTCTCGCCCTCTGTTTCAGCCCCTCTGTTTCAGCCCCTTTGTTTCTCGCCCTCTGTTTCTGCCCCTCTGTTTCTCGCCCTCTGTTTCAGCCCCTCTGTTTCTCGCCCTCTCTTTCAGCCCCGCTGATTCTGCCCCTCTGTTACAGCCCCTCTGTTTCTCGCCCTCTGTTTCAGCCCCTCTGTTTCTCGCCCTGTTTCAGCCCCTCCGTTTCTCGCCCTCTGTTTCAGCCCCTCTGATTCAGCCCCTCTGTTTCAGCCCCTCTGATTCAGCCCCTCTGATTCAGCCGCTCTGTTTCTCGCCCTCTGTTTCAGCCCCTCTTTTTCAGCCCCTCTGATTCAGCCCCTCTCATTCAGCACATCTGTTTCCCGCCCCTCTGTTTCAGCCCCTCTGTTTCTCGCCCTCTTTTTCAGCCCCTCTGTTTCGCGCTCTCTGTTTCAGCCCCTCTGTTTCAGCCCCTCTGTTTCTCGCCCTCTGTTTCTGCCCCTCTGTGTCTCGCCCTCTGTTTCAGCCCCTCTGTTTCTCGCCCTCTGTTTCAGCCCCGCTGATTCAGCCCCTCTGTTTCAGCCCCCCGGTTTCAGCTACTCTGTTTCAGCCCCTCTGTTTCTCGCCCTCTGTTTCAGCCGCTCTGTTTCTCGCCCTGTATTTCAGCCCCTCTGTTTCTCGACCTCTGTTTCAGCCCCTCTGTTTCAGCTCCTCTGTTTCAGCCCCTCTGTTTCTCGCCCTCTGTTTCAGCCCCTCTGTTTCAGCACCTCTGTTTCAGCCCCGCTGATTCAGCCCCTCTGTTTCAGCCCCTCTGAATCAGGCCATCTGATTCAGCCCCTCTGTTTCAGCCCCTCTGTGTCAGCCCCACTGAATCAGCCCCTCTGTTTCTCGCCCTCTGTTTCAGCCCCTCTTTTTCAGCCCGTCTGTTTCAGCCCCTCTGTTTCTCACCCTCTGTTTCAGCCCCTCTGATTCTGCCCCTCTGTTTCAGCCCCTCTGATTCAGCCCCTCTGTTTCCCGCCCCTCTGTTTCAGCCCCTCTGTTACTCGCCCTCTGTTTCAGCCCCTCTGTTTCTCGCCCTCTGTTTCAGCCGCTCTGTTTCAGCCCCTCTGTTTCAGCCCCTCTGTTTCTCGCCCTCTGTTTCAGCCCCTCTGTTTCTCGCCCTTTGTTTCAGCCCCTCTGTTTTTCGCCCACTGTTTCAGCCCCTCTGTTTCAGGCCCTCTGATTCAGCTCCTCTGATTCAGCCCCTCTGTTTCTCGCCCTCTGTTTCAGCCCCTCTGCTTCAGCCCTTCTGTTCCAGCCCCTCTGTTCCAGCCCCTCAGTTTCTCGCCCTCTGTTTCAGCCCCTCTGTTTCTCGCCCTCTGTTTCAGCCCCTCTGTTTCAGCCCCTCTGTTTCAGCCCCTCTGTTTCTCTCCCTCTGTTTCAGTCCCTCTGTTTCTCGCCCTCTGTTTCAGACCCTCTGATTTAGCCCCTCTGTTTCAGCCCCTCTGATTCAGCCCCTCTGTTTCTCGCCCTCTGTTGCAGCCCCTCTGTTTCTCGCCCTCTGTTTCAGCCCCTCTGTTTCTCGCTCTCTCTTTCAGCCCCTCTGCTTCTCGCCCTCTGTTTCAGCCCCTCTGTTTCTCGCCCTCTGTTTCAGCCACTTTGTTTCTCGCCCTCTGTTTCTGCCCCTCTGTTTCTCGCCCTCTGTTTCAGCCCCACTGTTTCTTGCCCTCTGTTTCAGCCCCGCTGATTCAGCCCCTCTGTTTCAGCCCCTCTGTTTCTCGCCCTCTGTTTCAGCCCCTCTGTTTCTCGCCCTCTGTTTCAGCCCCTCCGTTTCTCGCCCTCTGTTTCAGCCCCTCTGATTCAGCCATTCGGTTTCAGCCCCTCTGATTCAGCCCCTCTGTTTCAGCCCCTCTGAATCAGGCCCTCTGATTCAGCCCCTCTGTTTCAGCCCCTCTGTTTCAGCCCCTCTGTTTCAGCCCCTCTGATTCAGCCCCTCTGATTCAGCCCCTCTGTTTCCCGCCCCTCTGTTTCGGCCCCTCTGTTTCTCGCCCTCTGTTTCAGCCCCTCTGTTTCTCGCCCTCTGTTTCAGCCCCTCTGTTTCAGCCCCTCTTTTTCACCCCTCTGTTTCAGCCCCTCTGTTTCTCGCCCTCTGTTTCAGCCCCTCTGATTCAACCCCTCTGTTTCAGCCCCTGTGTTTCTCCCCCTCTGTTCCAACCCCTCTGTTTCAGCCCCTCTGTTTCAGCAACTCTGTTTCAGCCCCTCTGTTTCAGCCCCTCTGTTTCAGCCCCTCTGTTTCAGTCCCTCTGTTTCTTGCCCTCTGTTTCAGCCCCTCTGTTTCAGCCCGTCTGTTTCAGCCACTCTGTTTCTCGCCCTCTGTTTCAGCCCCTCTGTTTCTCACCCTCTGTTTCAGCCCCTCTGATTCAGCCCCTCTGTTTCTCGCCCTCTGTTTCAGCCCCTCTGTTTCTCGCCCTCTTTTTCAGCCCCTCTGTTTCTCGCCCTCTGTTTCTGCCCCTCTGTTTCTCGCCCTCTGTTTCAGCTCCTCTGTTTCAGACCCTCTTATACAGCCCCTCTGATTCAGCCACTCTGATTCAGCGCCTCTTTTTCTCGCCCTCTGTGTCAGCCCCTCTGTTTCAGCCCCTCTGTTTCAGCCCCTCTGTTTCTCACACTCTGTTTCAGCCCCTATGATTCAGCCCCTCTGATTCAGCCCCTCTGATTCAGCCCCTCTGTTTCCCGCCCCTCTGTTTCGGACCCTCTGTTTCTCACCCTCTGTTTCAGCCCCTCTGTTTCTCGCCCTCTGTTTCAGCCCCTCTGTTTCAGCCCCTCTTTTTCACCCCTCTGTTTCAGCCCCTCTGTTTCTCGCCCTCTGTTTCAGCCCCTCTGTTTCTCGCCCACTGTTTCAGCACCTCTGATTCAACCCCTCTGTTTCAGCCACTCTGTTTCAGCCCCTCTGTTTCAGCCCCTCTGTTTCTCGCCCTCTGTTTCAGCCCCTCTGTTTCTCGCCCTCTGTTTCAGCCACTCTGTTTCAGCCCGTCTGTTTCAGCCACTCTGTTTCTCGCCCTCTGTTTCAGCCCCTCTGTTTCTCACCCTCTGTTTCAGCCCCTCTGATTCATCCCCTCTGTTTCTCGCCCTCTGTTTCAGCCCCTCTGTTTCTCGCCCTCTGTTCCAGCCCCTCTGTTTCTCGCATTCTGTTTCAGCATCTCTGTTTCTCGCCCTCTGTTTCAGACCCTCTGTTTCAGCACCTCTGATTCAGCCCCTCTGTTTCTTGCCCTCTGTTTCAGCCCCTCTGTTTCCGCCCCAGTTTTTCTCGCCCTCTGTTTCAGCCCCTCTGTTTCAGCCCCTCTGTTTCTCGCCCTCTGTTTCTGCCACTCTGTTTCTCGCCCTCTGTTTCAGCCCCTCTGTTTCTCGCCCTCTGTTTCTGCCCCGCTGATTCAGCCCCTCTGTTTAAGCCCCTCGGAATCAGCCCCTCTGATTCAGCCCCTCTGTTTCAGCCCCTCTGTTTCAGCCCCTCTGTTTCTTGCCCTCTGTTTCAGCCCCTCTGTTTCTCGCCCTCTGTTTCTGCCCCTCTGTTTCTCGCCCTCTGTTTCAGCCCCTCTGATTCAGCCCCTCTGTTTCAGCCCCTCTGATTCAGCCCCTCTGATTCAGCCCCTCTGATTCATCCCCTCTGTTTCTCGCCCTCTGTTTCAGCCCCTATGTTTCAGCCCCTCTGTTTCAGCCCCTCTGTTTCTCACCCTCTGTTTCAGCCCCTCTGTTTTAGCCCCTCTGTTTCAGCCCCTCTGTTTCAGCCCCTCTGATTCAGCCCCTCTGTTTCCCGCCCCTCTGTTTCAGCCCCTCTGCTTCTGCCCCTCTCTTTCTCGCCCTCTGTTTCCGCCCCTCTGTTTTAGCCCCTCTGTTTCAGCCCCTCTGTTTCAGCCCCACTGTTTCAGCCCCTCTGTTTCTCGCCCTCTTTGTCAGCCCCTCAGTTTCAGCCCCTCTGTTTCAGCCTCTCTGTTTCTCGTCCTCTGTTTCAGCCCCTCTGATTCAGCCCCTCTGTTTCAGCCCCTCTGATTCAGCCCCTATGTTTCAGCCCCTCTGTTTCAGCCCCTATGTTTCAGCCCCTCTGTTTCTCGCCCTCTGTTTCTCACCCTCTGTTTCTCACCCTCTGTTTCAGCCACTCAGTTTCTCGCCCTCTATATCAGCCCCTCTGTTTCAGCCCCTCTGTTTCAGCCCCTCTGTTTCAGCCCCTCTGTTCCTCGCCCTCTGTATCTCACCCTCTGTTTCAGCACCTCTGTTTCTCGCCCTCTGTTTCAGCCCCTCTGTTTCGCGTTCTCTGTTTCAGCCCCTCTGTTTCAGCCCCTCTGTTCCTCGCCCTCTGTATCTCACCCTCTGTTTCAGCACCTCTGTTTCTCGCCCTCTGTTTCAGCCCCTCTGTTTCGCGTTCTCTGTTTCAGCCCCTCTGTTTCAGCCCCTCTGTTTCGCGTTCTCTGTTTCTGCCCCTCTGTTTCTCGCCCTCTGTTTCAGCCCCTCTGTTTCTCGCCCTCTGTTTCAGCCCCGCTGATTCAGCCCCTCTGTTTCAGCCCCTCTGAATCAGCCCCTCTGATTTAGCCCCTCTGTTTCAGCCCCTCTGTTTCAGCCCCTCTGTTTCAGCCCCTATGTTTCTTGCCCTCTGTTTCAGCCCCTCTGTTTCTCGACCTCTGTTTCAGCCACTTTGTTTCAGCCCCTCTGTTTCAGCCCCGCTGATTCAGCCCCTCTGTTTCAGCCCCTCTGTTTCTCGCCCTCTGTTTCAGCCCCTCTGTTTCAGCCCCTTTGTTTCTCCCCCTCTGTTTCTGCCCCTCTGTTTCTCGCCCTCTGTTTCAGCCCCGCTTTTTCAGCCCCTCTTTTTCAGCCCCTCTGTTTCTCACCCTCTGTTTCTGCCCCTCTGATTCAGCCCCTCTGATTCAGCCTCTCTGATTCAGCCCATCTGTTTCCCGCCCCTCTGTTTCAGCCCCTCTGTTTCTCGCCCTCTGTTTCAGCCCCTCTGTTTCTCGCCCTCTGTTTCAGACCCTCTGTTTCGCGCTCTCTGTTTCAGCCCCTCTGTTTCAGCCCCTCTGTTTCTCGCCCTCTGTTTCTGCCCCTCTGTGTCTCGCCCTCTGTTTCAGCCCCTCTGTTTCTCGCCCTCTGTTTCAGCCCCGCTGATTCAGCCCCTCTGTTTCTCGCCCTCTTTGTCAGCCCCTCAGTTTCAGCCCCTCTGTTTCAGACCCTCTGTTTCAGCCCCTCTGTTTCTCGCCCTCTGTTTCAGCCCATCTGATTCAGCCCCTCTGTTCCAGCCCCTCTGATTCAGCCCCTCTGTTTTAGCCCCTCTGTTTCAGCCCCTCTGTTTCAGCCCCTCTGTTTCTCGCCCTCTGTTTCTCACCCTCTGTTTCTCACCCTCTGTTTCAGCCCCTCTGTTTCTCGCCCTCTGTTTCAGCCCCTCTGTTTCTCGCCATCTGTATCAGCCCCTCTCTTTCAGTCCCTCTGTTTCAGCCCCTCTGTTTCAGCCCCTCTGTTTCAGCCCCTCTGTTTCTTGCCCTCTGTTTCTCGCCCTCTTTTTCAGTCCCTCAGTTTCTCGCCATCTGTTTCAGCCACTCTGTTTCGCGTTCTCTGTTTCAGCCCCTCTGTTTCAGCCCCGCTGTTTCTCGCCCTCTGTTTCAGCCCCTCTGTTTCTCGCCCTCTGTTTCAGCCCCGCTGATTCAGCCCCTCTGTTTCAGCCCCTCTGAATCAACCCCTCTGATTTAGCCCCTCTGTTTCAGCCCCTCTGTTTCTCGCCCTCTGTTTCAGCCCCTCTGTTTCTCGCCCTCTGTTTCAGCCCCTCTGTTTCAGCCCATTAGTTTCGCGCCCTCTGTTTCTGCCCCTCTGTTTCTCGCCCTCTGTTTCAGCTCGGCTGATTCAGCCCCTCTGTTTCAGCCCCTCTGTTTCTCGCCCTCTGTTTCTGCCCCTCTGTTTCTCGCCCTCTGTTTCAGCTCGGCTGATTCAGCCCCTCTTTTTCAGTCCCTCAGTTTCTCGCCATCTGTTTCAGCCACTCTGTTTCGCGTTCTCTGTTTCAGCCCCTCTGTTTCAGCCCCGCTGTTTCTCGCCCTCTGTTTCAGCCCCTCTGTTTCTCGCCCTCTGTTTCAGCCCCGCTGATTCAGCCCCTCTGTTTCAGCCCCTCTGAATCAACCCCTCTGATTTAGCCCCTCTGTTTCAGCCCCTCTGTTTCTCGCCCTCTGTTTCAGCCCCTCTGTTTCTCGCCCTCTGTTTCAGCCCCTCTGTTTCAGCCCATTAGTTTCGCGCCCTCTGTTTCTGCCCCTCTGTTTCTCGCCCTCTGTTTCAGCTCGGCTGATTCAGCCCCTCTGTTTCAGCCCCTCCGTTTCTCGCCCTCTGTTTCAGCCCCTCTGTTTCAGCCCCTCTGATTCAGCCCCTCTGATTCAGCCCCTCTGATTCAGCCCCTCTGTTTCTCGCCCTCTGTTTCAGCCCCTCTTTTTCAGCCCCTCTTTTTCAGCCCCTCTGTTTCTCACCCTGTATTTCAGCCCCTCTGTTTCTCGCCCTCTGTTTCAGCCCCTTTGTTTCAGCCCCTCTGATTCAGCCCCTCTGTTTCCCGATCCTTTGTTTCAGCCCCTCTGTTTCTCGCCCTCTGTTTCAGCCCCTCTGTTTCGCGCTCTCTGTTTCAGCCCCTCTGTTTCAGCCCCTCTGTTTCAGCCCCTCTGATTCAGCCCCTCTGATTCAGCCCCTCTGATTCAGCCCCTCTGTTTCTCGCCCTCTGTTTCAGCCCCTCTTTTTCAGCCCCTCTTTTTCAGCCCCTCTGTTTCTCACCCTGTATTTCAGCCCCTCTGTTTCTCGCCCTCTGTTTCAGCCCCTTTGTTTCAGCCCCTCTGATTCAGCCCCTCTGTTTCCCGATCCTTTGTTTCAGCCCCTCTGTTTCTCGCCCTCTGTTTCAGCCCCTCTGTTTCGCGCTCTCTGTTTCAGCCCCTCTGTTTCAGCCCCTCTGTTTCTCCCCCTCTGTTTCAGCCCCTCTGTTTCAGGCCCTCTGATTCAGCCCCTCTGATTCAGCCCCTCTGTTTCTCGCCCTCTGTTTCAGCCCCTCTGTTTCAGCCCTTCTGTTGCAGCCCCTCTGTTTCAGTCCCTCAGTTTCTCGCCCTCTGTTTCAGCCCCTCTGTTTCTCGCCCTCTGTTTCAGCCCCTCTGTTTCAGCCCCTCTGTTTCAGAAACTCTGTTTCTCTCCCTCTGTTTCAGTCCCTCTGTTTCTCGCCCTCTGTTTCAGCCCCTCTGATTTAGCCCCTCTGTTTCAGCCCCTCTGATTCAGCCCCTCTGTTTCAGCCCCTCTGTTTCAGCCCCTTTGTTTCTCGCCCTCTGTTTCTGCCCCTCTGTTTCTCGCCCTCTGTTTCAGCCCCACTGTTTCTTGCCCTCTGTTTCAGCCCCGCTGATTCAGCCCCTCTGTTTCAGCCCCTCTGTTTCTCGCCCTCTGTTTCAGCCCCTCTGTTTCAGCCCCTTTGTTTCTCCCCCTCTGTTTCTGCCCCTCTGTTTCTCGCCCTCTGTTTCAGCCCCGCTTTTTCAGCCCCTCTTTTTCAGCCCCTCTGTTTCTCACCCTCTGTTTCTGCCCCTCTGATTCAGCCCCTCTGATTCAGCCTCTCTGATTCAGCCCATCTGTTTCCCGCCCCTCTGTTTCAGCCCCTCTGTTTCTCGCCCTCTGTTTCAGCCCCTCTGTTTCTCGCCCTCTGTTTCAGACCCTCTGTTTCGCGCTCTCTGTTTCAGCCCCTCTGTTTCAGCCCCTCTGTTTCTCGCCCTCTGTTTCTGCCCCTCTGTGTCTCGCCCTCTGTTTCAGCCCCTCTGTTTCTCGCCCTCTGTTTCAGCCCCGCTGATTCAGCCCCTCTGTTTCTCGCCCTCTTTGTCAGCCCCTCAGTTTCAGCCCCTCTGTTTCAGACCCTCTGTTTCAGCCCCTCTGTTTCTCGCCCTCTGTTTCAGCCCATCTGATTCAGCCCCTCTGTTCCAGCCCCTCTGATTCAGCCCCTCTGTTTTAGCCCCTCTGTTTCAGCCCCTCTGTTTCAGCCCCTCTGTTTCTCGCCCTCTGTTTCTCACCCTCTGTTTCTCACCCTCTGTTTCAGCCCCTCTGTTTCTCGCCCTCTGTTTCAGCCCCTCTGTTTCTCGCCATCTGTATCAGCCCCTCTCTTTCAGTCCCTCTGTTTCAGCCCCTCTGTTTCAGCCCCTCTGTTTCAGCCCCTCTGTTTCTTGCCCTCTGTTTCTCGCCCTCTTTTTCAGTCCCTCAGTTTCTCGCCATCTGTTTCAGCCACTCTGTTTCGCGTTCTCTGTTTCAGCCCCTCTGTTTCAGCCCCGCTGTTTCTCGCCCTCTGTTTCAGCCCCTCTGTTTCTCGCCCTCTGTTTCAGCCCCGCTGATTCAGCCCCTCTGTTTCAGCCCCTCTGAATCAACCCCTCTGATTTAGCCCCTCTGTTTCAGCCCCTCTGTTTCTCGCCCTCTGTTTCAGCCCCTCTGTTTCTCGCCCTCTGTTTCAGCCCCTCTGTTTCAGCCCATTAGTTTCGCGCCCTCTGTTTCTGCCCCTCTGTTTCTCGCCCTCTGTTTCAGCTCGGCTGATTCAGCCCCTCTGTTTCAGCCCCTCTGTTTCTCGCCCTCTGTTTCTGCCCCTCTGTTTCTCGCCCTCTGTTTCAGCTCGGCTGATTCAGCCCCTCTTTTTCAGTCCCTCAGTTTCTCGCCATCTGTTTCAGCCACTCTGTTTCGCGTTCTCTGTTTCAGCCCCTCTGTTTCAGCCCCGCTGTTTCTCGCCCTCTGTTTCAGCCCCTCTGTTTCTCGCCCTCTGTTTCAGCCCCGCTGATTCAGCCCCTCTGTTTCAGCCCCTCTGAATCAACCCCTCTGATTTAGCCCCTCTGTTTCAGCCCCTCTGTTTCTCGCCCTCTGTTTCAGCCCCTCTGTTTCTCGCCCTCTGTTTCAGCCCCTCTGTTTCAGCCCATTAGTTTCGCGCCCTCTGTTTCTGCCCCTCTGTTTCTCGCCCTCTGTTTCAGCTCGGCTGATTCAGCCCCTCTGTTTCAGCCCCTCCGTTTCTCGCCCTCTGTTTCAGCCCCTCTGTTTCAGCCCCTCTGATTCAGCCCCTCTGATTCAGCCCCTCTGATTCAGCCCCTCTGTTTCTCGCCCTCTGTTTCAGCCCCTCTTTTTCAGCCCCTCTTTTTCAGCCCCTCTGTTTCTCACCCTGTATTTCAGCCCCTCTGTTTCTCGCCCTCTGTTTCAGCCCCTTTGTTTCAGCCCCTCTGATTCAGCCCCTCTGTTTCCCGATCCTTTGTTTCAGCCCCTCTGTTTCTCGCCCTCTGTTTCAGCCCCTCTGTTTCGCGCTCTCTGTTTCAGCCCCTCTGTTTCAGCCCCTCTGTTTCTCGCCCTCTGTTTCTGCCCCTCTGTTTCTCGCCCTCTGTTTCAGCCCCTCTGTTTCTCACCCTCTGTTTCAGCCCGGCTGATTCAGCCCCTCTGTTTCAGCCCCTCTAAATCAGCGCCTCTGATTTAGCCCCTCTGTTTCAGCCCCTCTGTTTCAGCCCCCCGGTTTCAGCCCCTCTGTTTCAGCCCCTCTGTTTCTCGCCCTCTGTTTCAGCCCCTCTGTTTCTCGCCCTGTATTTCAGCCCCTCTGTTTCTCGCCCTCTGTTTCAGCCCCTTTGTTTCAGCCCCTCTGTTTCAGCCACTCTGTTTCTCGCCCTCTGTTTCAGCCCCTCTGTTTCTCGCCCTCTGTTTCAGCCCCTCTGATTCAGCCCCTCTGATTTAGCCCCTCTGTTTCAGCCCCTCTGTTTCAGCCCCCCGGTTTCAGCCCCTCTGTTTCAGCCCCTCTGTTTCTCGCCCTCTGTTTCAGCCCCTCTGTTTCTCGCCCTGTATTTCAGCCCCTCTCTTTCTCGCCCTCTGTTTCAGCCCCTTTGTTTCAGCCCCTCTGTTTCAGCCACTCTGTTTCTCGCCCTCTGTTTCAGCCCCTCTGTTTCTCGCCCTCTGTTTCAGCCCCTCTGTTTCAGGCCCTCTGTTTCTCGCCCTCTGTTTCTGCCCCTCTGTTTCTCGCCCTCTGTTTCAGCCCCTCTGTTTCAGCCCCTCTGTTTCAGCCCCGCTGATTAAGCCCCTCTGTTTCAGCCCCTCTGAATCAACCCCTCTGATTCAGCCCCTCTGTTTCAGCCCCTCTTTGTCAGCCCCTCTGTTTCAGCCCCGCTGTTTCTCTCCCTCTGTTTCAGCCCCTCTATTTCACGCCCTCTGTTTCAGCCCCTCCGTTTCTCGCTCTCTGTTTCAGCCCCTCTGATTCTGCCCCTCTGTTTCAGCCCCTCTGATTCAGCCCATCTGATTCAGCCCCTCTGATTCAGCCCCTCTGTTTCTCGCCCTCTTTTTCAGCCCCTCTTTTTCAGCCCCTCTGTTTCAGCCCCTCTGTTTCTCACCCTCTGTTTCTGCACCTCTGATTCGGCCCCTCTGATTCAGCCCCTCTGATTCAGCCCCTCTCTTTCCCGCCCCTCTGTTTCAGCCCCTCTGTTTCTCGCCCTCTGTTTCAGCCCCTCTGTTTCTCGCCCTCTGTTTCAGCCCCTCTGATTCAGCCCCTCTGTTTCAGCCCCTCTGTTTCTCGCCCTCTGTTTCAGCCCCTCTGTTTCTCGCCCTTTGTTTCAGCCCCTCTGTTTTTCGCCCTCTGTTTCAGCCCCCCTGTTTCAGCCCCTCTGAATCTCGCCCTCTGTATCAGCCCCTCTGTTTCAGCCCCTCTGTTTCAGCCCCTCTGTTTCTCGCCCTCTGTTTCTCGCCCTCTGTTTCAGCCCCTCTGTTTCTCCCCCTCTGTTTCAGCCCCTCTGTTTCAGGCCCTCTGATTCAGCCCCTCTGATTCAGCCCCTCTGTTTCTCGCCCTCTGTTTCAGCCCCTCTGTTTCAGCCCTTCTGTTGCAGCCCCTCTGTTTCAGTCCCTCAGTTTCTCGCCCTCTGTTTCAGCCCCTCTGTTTCTCGCCCTCTGTTTCAGCCCCTCTGTTTCAGCCCCTCTGTTTCAGAAACTCTGTTTCTCTCCCTCTGTTTCAGTCCCTCTGTTTCTCGCCCTCTGTTTCAGCCCCTCTGATTTAGCCCCTCTGTTTCAGCCCCTCTGATTCAGCCCCTCTGTTTCAGCCCCTCTGTTTCAGCCCCTTTGTTTCTCGCCCTCTGTTTCTGCCCCTCTGTTTCTCGCCCTCTGTTTCAGCCCCACTGTTTCTTGCCCTCTGTTTCAGCCCCGCTGATTCAGCCCCTCTGTTTCAGCCCCTCTGTTTCTCGCCCTCTGTTTCAGCCCCTCTGTTTCTCGCCCTCTGTTTCAGCCCCTCTGATTCAGCCCCTCTGTTTCAGCCCCTCTAATTCAGCCCCTCTGTTTCAGCCCCTCTGATTCAGCCCTTCTGTTTCTCGCCCTCTGTTTCAGCCCCTCTGTTTCAGCCCCTCTGTTTCAGGCCCTCTGTTTCACACCCTCTGTTTCAGCCCCTCTGATTCAGCCCCTCTGATTCAGCCCCTCTGATTCAGCCCCTCTGTTTCCCGCCCCTCTGTTTCGGCCCCTCTGTTTCTCGCCCTCTGTTTCAGCCCCTCTGTTTCTCGCCCTCTGTTTCAGCCCCTCTGTTTCAGCCCCTCTTTTTCACCCCTCTGTTTCAGCCCCTCTGTTTCAGCCCCTCTGATTCAACCCCTCTGTTTCAGCCCCTCTGTTTCTCCCCCTCTGTTCCAGCCCCTCTGTTTCAGCCCCTCTGTTTCAGCCACTCTGTTTCAGCCCCTCTGTTTCAGCCCCTCTGTTTCAGCGCCTCTGTTTCAGTCCTTCTGTTTCTTGCCCTCTGTTTCAGCCCCTCTGTTTCAGCCCGTCTGTTTCAGCCACTCTGTTTCTCGCCCTCTGTTTCAGCCCCTCTGTTTCTCACCCTCTGTTTCAGCCCCTCTGATTCAGCCCCTCTGCTTCTCGACCTCTGTTTCAGCCCCTCTGTTTCTCGCCCTCTGTTTCAGCCCCTCTGTTTCTCGCCCTCTGTTTCAGCCCCTCTGTTTCAGCCCCACTGTTTCTCGCCCTGTGTTTCAGCCCCTCTGTTTCAGCCCCTCTGTTTCTCGCCCTCTGTTTCTGCCCCTCTGTTTCTCGCCCTCTGTTTCAGCTCCTCTGTTTCAGACCATCTTATACAGCCCCTCTGATTCAGCCACTCTGATTCAGCGCCTCTTTTTCTCGCCCTCTGTGTCAGCCCCTCTGTTTCAGCCCCTCTGTTTCAGCCCCTCTGTTTCTCACACTCTGTTTCAGCCCCTCTGATTCAGCCCCTCTGATTTAGCCGCTCTGATTCAGCCCCTCTGATTCAGCCCCTCTGTTTCCCGCCCCTCTGTTTCAGCCACTCTGTTTCTCGCCCTCTGTTTCCCGCCCCTCTGTTTCGGACCCTCTGTTTCTCGCCCTCTGTTTCAGCCCCTCTGTTTCTCGCCCTCTGTTTCAGCCCCTCTGTTTCAGCCCCTCTTTTTCACCCCTCTGTTTCAGCCCCTTTGTTTCTCGCCCTCTGTTTCAGCCCCTCTGTTTCTCGCCCTCTGTTTCAGCCCCTCTGTTTCTCGCCCTCTGTTTCAGCACCTCTGATTCAACCCCTCTGTTTCAGCCACTCTGTTTCAGCCCCTCTGTTTCTCGCCCTCTGTTTCTGCCACTCTGTTTCTCGCCCTCTGTTTCAGCCCCTCTGTTTCTCGCCCTCTGTTTCTGCCCCGCTGATTCAGCCCCTCTGTTTTAGCCCCTCTGAATCAGCCCCTCTGATTCAGCCCCTCTGTTTCAGCCCCTCTGTTTCAGCCCCTCTGTTTCTTGCCCTCTGTTTCAGCCCCTCTGTTTCTCGCCCTCTGTTTCAGCCCCTCTGTTTCTCGCCCTCTGTTTCAGCCCCTCTGATTCAGCCCCTCTGTTTCAGCCCCTCTGATTCAGCCCCTCTGATTCAGCCCCTCTGATTCATCCCCTCTGTTTCTCGCCCTCTGTTTCAGCCCCTATGTTTCAGCCCCTCTGTTTCAGCCCCTCTGTTTCTCACCCTCTGTGTCAGCCCCTCTGATTCCGCCCCTCTGATTCAGGCACTCTGATTCAGCCCCTCTGTTTCCCGCCCCTCTGTTTCAGCCCCTCTGCTTCAGCCCCTCAGTTTCTCGCCCTCTGTTTCCGCCCCTCTGTTTTAGCCCCTCTGTTTCAGCCCCTCTGTTTCAGCCCCACTGTTTCAGCCCCTCTGTTTCTCGCCCTCTTTGTCAGCCCCTCAGTTTCAGCCCCTCTGTTTCAGCCTCTCCGTTTCTTGTCCTCTGTTTCAGCCCCTCTGAATCAGCCCCTCTGTTTCAGCCCCTCTGTTCCTCGCCCTCTGTTTCTCACCCTCTGTTTCAGCCCCTCTGTTTCTCGCCCTCTGTTTCAGCCCCTCTGTTTCTCGCCCTCTTTGTCAGCCCCTCAGTTTCAGCCCCTCTGTTTCAGCCTCTCCGTTTCTTGTCCTCTGTTTCAGCCCCTCTGTTTCAGCCCCTATGTTTCAGCCCCTCTGTTTCTCGCCCTCTGTTTCTCACCCTCTGTTTCTCGCCCTCTGTTTCAGCCACTCAGTTTCTCGCCCTCTATATCAGCCCCTCTGTTTCAGCCCCTCTGTTTCAGCCCCTCTGTTCCTCGCCCTCTGTTTCTCACCCTCTGTTTCAGCCCCTCTGTTTCTCGCCCTCTGTTTCAGCCCCTCTGTTTCTCGCACTCTGTTTCAGCCCCTCCGTTTCTCGCCCTCTGTTTCAGCCCCTCTTTTTCAGCCCCTCTTTTTCAGCCCCTCTGTTTCTCACCCTCTGTTTCAGCCCCTCTGATTCAACCCCTCTGATTCTGCCCCTCTGATTCAGCCCCTCTGTTTCCCGATCCTCTGTTTCAGCCCCTCTGTTTCTCGTCCTCTGTTTCAGTCCCTCTGTTTCTCGCCCTCTGTTTCAGCCCCTCTGTTTCGCGCTCTCTGTTTCAGCCCCTCTGTTTCAGCCCCTCTGTTTCTCGCCCTCTGTTTCTGCCCCTCTGTTTCTTCGCCCTCTGTTTCAGCCCCTCTGTTTCTCACCCTCTGTTTCAGCCCCGCTGATTCAGCCCCTCTGTTTCAGCCCCTCTAAATCAGCCCCTCTGATTTAGCCCCTCTGTTTCAGCCCCTCTGTTTCAGCTCCCCGGTTTCAGCCCCTCTGTTTCAGCCCCTCTGTTTCTCGCCCTCTGTTTCAGCCCCTCTGTTTCTCGCCCTGTATTTCAGCCCCTCTGTTTCTCGCCCTCTGTTTCAGCCCCTTTGTTTTAGCCCCTCTGTTTCAGCCACTCTGTTTCTCGCCCTCTGTTTCAGCCCCTCTGTTTCTCGCCCTCTGTTTCAGCCCCTCTGTTTCTCGCCCTCTGTTTCAGCCCCTCTGATTCAGCCCCTCTGATTTAGCCCCTCTGTTTCAGCCCCTCTGTTTCTCATCTTTTTTTTCTGCACCTCTGATTCGGCCCCTCTGATTCAGCCCCTCTGATTCAGCCCCTCTCTTTCCCGCCCCTCTGTTTCAGCCCCTCTGTTTCTCGCCCTCTGTTTCAGCCCCTCTGTTTCTCGCCCTCTGTTTCAGCCCCTCTGTTTCAGCGCCTCTGTTTCAGCCCCTCTGTTTCTCGCCCTCTGTTTCAGCCCCTCTGTTTCTCGCCCTTTGTTTCAGCCCCTCTGTTTTTCGCCCTCTGTTTCAGCCCCTCTGTTTCAGCCCCTCTGTTTCTCGCCCTCTGTATCAGCCCCTCTGTTTAAGCCCCTCTGTTTCAGCCCCTCTGTTTCTCGCCCTGTTTCTCGCACTCTGTTTCAGCCCCTCTGTTTCTCCCCCTCTGTTTCAGCCCCTCTGTTTCAGGCCCTCTGATTCAGCCCCACTGATTCAGCCCCTCTGTTTCTCGCCCTCTGTTTCAGCCCTTCTGTTCCAGCCCCTCTGTTTCAGCCCCTCAGTTTCTCGCCCTCTGTTTCAGCCCCTCTGTTTCTCGCCCTCTGTTTCAGCCCCTCTGTTTCAGCCCCTCTGTTTCAGCCCCTCTGTTTCTCTCCCTCTGTTTCAGTCCCTCTGTTTCTCGCCCTCTGTTTCAGCCCCTCTGATTTAGCCCCTCTGTTTCAGCCCCTCTGATTCAGCCCCTCTGTTTCTCGCCATCTGATTCAGCCCCTCTGTTTCTCGCCCTCTGTTTCAGCCCCTCTGTTTCTCACCCTCTCTTTCAGCCCCTCTGCTTCTCGCCCTCTGTTTCAGCCCCTCTGTTTCAGCCCCTTTGTTTCTCGCCCTCTGTTTCTGCCCCTCTGTTTCTCGCCCTCTGTTTCAGCCCCACTGTTTCTTGCCCTCTGTTTCAGCCCCGCTCATTCAGCCCCTCTGTTTCAGCCCCTCTGTTTCTCGCCCTTTGTTTCAGCCCCTCTGTTTCTCGCCCTCTGTTTCAGCCCCTCCGTTTCTCACCCTCTGTTTCAGCCCCTCTGATTCAGCCCCTCTGTTTCATCCCCTCTGTTTCTCGCCCTCTGTTTCAGCCCCTCTGAATCAGCCCCTCTGATTCAGCCCCTCTGATTCAGCCCCTCTGTTTCAGCCCCTCTGTTTGAGCCCCTCTGTTTCAGCCCCTCTGTTTCTCGCCCTCTGTTTCAGCCCCTCTGATTCAGCCCCTCTGTTTCAGCCCCTCTGATTCAGCCCCTCTGTTTCAGCCCCTCTGATTCAGCCCTTCTGTTTCTCGCCCTCTGTTTCAGCCCCTCTGTTTCAGCCCCTCTGTTTCAGGCCCTCTGTTTCACACCCTCTGATTCAGCCTCTCTGATTCAGCCCCTCTGATTCAGCCCCTCTGATTCAGCCCCTCTGTTTCCCGCCCCTCTGTTTCGGCCCCTCTGTTTCTCGCCCTCTGTTTCAGCCCCTCTGTTTCTCGCCCTCTGTTTCAGCCCCTCTGTTTCAGCCCCTCTTTTTCACCCCTCTGTTTCAGCCCCTCTGTTTCTCGCCCTCTGTTTCAGCCCCTCTGATTCAACCCCTCTGTTTCAGCCCCTCTGTTTCTCCCCCTTTGTTCCAGCCCCTCTGTTTCAGCCCCTCTGTTTCAGCCACTCTGTTTCAGCCCCTCTGTTTCCGCCCCTCTGTTTCAGCCCCTCAGTTTCAGTCCCTCTGTTTCTTGCCCTCTGTTTCAGCCCCTCTGTTTCAGCCCGTCTGTTTCAGCCACTCTGTTTCTCGCCCTCTGTTTCAGCCCCTCTGTTTCTCACCCTCTGTTTCAGCCCCTCTGATTCTGCCCCTCTGTTTCTCGCCCACTGTTTCAGCCCCTCTGTTTCTCGCCCTCTGTTTCAGCCCCTCTGTTTCAGCCCCACTGTTTCTCGCACTGTGTTTCAGCCCCTCTGTTTCAGCCCCTCTGTTTCTCGCCCTCTGTTTCTGCCCCTCTGTTTCTCGCCCTCTGTTTCAGCTCCTCTGTTTCAGACCCTCTTATACAGCCCCTCTGATTCAGCCACTCTGATTCAGCGCCTCATTTTCTCGCCCTCTGTGTCAGCCCCTCTGTTTCAGCCCCTCTCTTTCAGCCCCTCTGTTTCTCACACTCTGTTTCAGCCCCTCTGATTCAGCCCCTCTGATTCAGCCCCTCTGATTCAGCCCCTCTGTTTCCCGCCCCTCTGTTTCAGCCACTCTGTTTCTCGCCCTCTGTTTCCCGCCCCTCTGTTTCGGACCCTCTGTTTCTCGCCCTCTGTTTCAGCCCCTCTGTTTCACGCCCTCTGTTTCAGCCCCTCTGTTTCAGCCCCTCTTTTTCACCCCTCTGTTTCAGACCCTCTGTTTCTCGCCCTCTGTTTCAGCCCCTCTGTTTCTCGCCCTCTGTTTCAGCCCCTCTGTTTCTCGCCCTCTGTTTCAGCCCCTCTGTTTCTCGCCCTCTGTTTCAGCCCCTCTGATTCAGCCCCTCTGATTTAGCCCCTCTGTTTCAGCCCCTCTGTTTCTCATCTTTTTTTTCTGCACCTCTGATTCGGCCCCTCTGATTCAGCCCCTCTGATTCAGCCCCTCTCTTTCCCGCCCCTCTGTTTCAGCCCCTCTGTTTCTCGCCCTCTGTTTCAGCCCCTCTGTTTCTCGCCCTCTGTTTCAGCCCCTCTGTTTCAGCGCCTCTGTTTCAGCCCCTCTGTTTCTCGCCCTCTGTTTCAGCCCCTCTGTTTCTCGCCCTTTGTTTCAGCCCCTCTGTTTTTCGCCCTCTGTTTCAGCCCCTCTGTTTCAGCCCCTCTGTTTCTCGCCCTCTGTATCAGCCCCTCTGTTTAAGCCCCTCTGTTTCAGCCCCTCTGTTTCTCGCCCTGTTTCTCGCACTCTGTTTCAGCCCCTCTGTTTCTCCCCCTCTGTTTCAGCCCCTCTGTTTCAGGCCCTCTGATTCAGCCCCACTGATTCAGCCCCTCTGTTTCTCGCCCTCTGTTTCAGCCCTTCTGTTCCAGCCCCTCTGTTTCAGCCCCTCAGTTTCTCGCCCTCTGTTTCAGCCCCTCTGTTTCTCGCCCTCTGTTTCAGCCCCTCTGTTTCAGCCCCTCTGTTTCAGCCCCTCTGTTTCTCTCCCTCTGTTTCAGTCCCTCTGTTTCTCGCCCTCTGTTTCAGCCCCTCTGATTTAGCCCCTCTGTTTCAGCCCCTCTGATTCAGCCCCTCTGTTTCTCGCCATCTGATTCAGCCCCTCTGTTTCTCGCCCTCTGTTTCAGCCCCTCTGTTTCTCACCCTCTCTTTCAGCCCCTCTGCTTCTCGCCCTCTGTTTCAGCCCCTCTGTTTCAGCCCCTTTGTTTCTCGCCCTCTGTTTCTGCCCCTCTGTTTCTCGCCCTCTGTTTCAGCCCCACTGTTTCTTGCCCTCTGTTTCAGCCCCGCTCATTCAGCCCCTCTGTTTCAGCCCCTCTGTTTCTCGCCCTTTGTTTCAGCCCCTCTGTTTCTCGCCCTCTGTTTCAGCCCCTCCGTTTCTCACCCTCTGTTTCAGCCCCTCTGATTCAGCCCCTCTGTTTCATCCCCTCTGTTTCTCGCCCTCTGTTTCAGCCCCTCTGAATCAGCCCCTCTGATTCAGCCCCTCTGATTCAGCCCCTCTGTTTCAGCCCCTCTGTTTGAGCCCCTCTGTTTCAGCCCCTCTGTTTCTCGCCCTCTGTTTCAGCCCCTCTGATTCAGCCCCTCTGTTTCAGCCCCTCTGATTCAGCCCCTCTGTTTCAGCCCCTCTGATTCAGCCCTTCTGTTTCTCGCCCTCTGTTTCAGCCCCTCTGTTTCAGCCCCTCTGTTTCAGGCCCTCTGTTTCACACCCTCTGATTCAGCCTCTCTGATTCAGCCCCTCTGATTCAGCCCCTCTGATTCAGCCCCTCTGTTTCCCGCCCCTCTGTTTCGGCCCCTCTGTTTCTCGCCCTCTGTTTCAGCCCCTCTGTTTCTCGCCCTCTGTTTCAGCCCCTCTGTTTCAGCCCCTCTTTTTCACCCCTCTGTTTCAGCCCCTCTGTTTCTCGCCCTCTGTTTCAGCCCCTCTGATTCAACCCCTCTGTTTCAGCCCCTCTGTTTCTCCCCCTTTGTTCCAGCCCCTCTGTTTCAGCCCCTCTGTTTCAGCCACTCTGTTTCAGCCCCTCTGTTTCCGCCCCTCTGTTTCAGCCCCTCAGTTTCAGTCCCTCTGTTTCTTGCCCTCTGTTTCAGCCCCTCTGTTTCAGCCCGTCTGTTTCAGCCACTCTGTTTCTCGCCCTCTGTTTCAGCCCCTCTGTTTCTCACCCTCTGTTTCAGCCCCTCTGATTCTGCCCCTCTGTTTCTCGCCCACTGTTTCAGCCCCTCTGTTTCTCGCCCTCTGTTTCAGCCCCTCTGTTTCAGCCCCACTGTTTCTCGCACTGTGTTTCAGCCCCTCTGTTTCAGCCCCTCTGTTTCTCGCCCTCTGTTTCTGCCCCTCTGTTTCTCGCCCTCTGTTTCAGCTCCTCTGTTTCAGACCCTCTTATACAGCCCCTCTGATTCAGCCACTCTGATTCAGCGCCTCATTTTCTCGCCCTCTGTGTCAGCCCCTCTGTTTCAGCCCCTCTCTTTCAGCCCCTCTGTTTCTCACACTCTGTTTCAGCCCCTCTGATTCAGCCCCTCTGATTCAGCCCCTCTGATTCAGCCCCTCTGTTTCCCGCCCCTCTGTTTCAGCCACTCTGTTTCTCGCCCTCTGTTTCCCGCCCCTCTGTTTCGGACCCTCTGTTTCTCGCCCTCTGTTTCAGCCCCTCTGTTTCACGCCCTCTGTTTCAGCCCCTCTGTTTCAGCCCCTCTTTTTCACCCCTCTGTTTCAGACCCTCTGTTTCTCGCCCTCTGTTTCAGCCCCTCTGTTTCTCGCCCTCTGTTTCAGCCCCTCTGTTTCTCGCCCTCTGTTTCAGCACCTCTGATTCAACCCCTCTGTTTCAGCCACTCTGTTTCAGCCCCTCTGTTTCAGCCCCCCTGTTTCTCGCCCTCTGTTTCAGCACCTCTGTTTCTCGCCCTCTGTTTCAGCCACTCTGTTTCAGCCCGTCTGTTTCAGCCACTCTGTTTCTCGCCCTCTGTTTCAGCCCCTCTGTTTCTCACCCTCTGTTTCAGCCCCTCTGATTCATCCCCTCTGTTTCTCGCCCTCTGTTTCAGCCCCTCTGTTTCTCGCCCTCAGTTCCAGCCCCTCTGTTTCTCGCCTTCTGTTTCAGCCCCTCTGTTTCTCGCCCTCTGTTTCAGACCCTCTGTTTCAGCCCCTCTGATTCAGCCCCTCTGTTTCTTGCCCTATGTTTCAGCCCCTCTGTTTCCGCCCCAGTTTTTCTCGCCCTCTGTTTCAGCCCCTCTGTTTCAGCCCCTCTGTTTCTCACCCTCTGTTTCTGCCACTCTGTTTCTCGCCCTCTGTTTCAGCCCCTCTGTTTCTCGCCCTCTGTTTCTGCCCCGCTGATTCAGCCCCTCTGTTTAAGCCCCTCTGAATCAGCCCCTCTGATTCAGCCCCTCTGTTTCAGCCCCTCTGTTTCAGCCCCTCTGTTTCTTGCCCTCTGTTTCAGCCCCTCTGTTTCTCGCCCTCTGTTTCAGCCCCTCTGTTTCTCGCCCTCTGTTTCAGCCCCTCTGATTCAGCCCCTCTGTTTCAGCCCCTCTGATTCAGCCCCTCTGATTCAGCCCCTCTGATTCATCCCCTCTGTTTCTCGCCCTCTGTTTCAGCCCCTATGTTTCAGCCCCTCTGTTTCAGCCCCTCTGTTTCTCACCCTCTGTTTCAGCCCCTCTGATTCCGCCCCTCTGATTCAGCCCCTCTGATTCAGCCCCTCTGTTTCCCGCCCCTCTGTTTCAGCCCCTCTGCTTCAGCCCCTCTGTTTCTCGCCCTCTGTTTCCGCCCCTCTGTTTTAGCCCCTCTGTTTCAGCCCGTCTGTTTCAGCCGCAGTGTTTCAGCCCCTCTGTTTCTCGCCCTCTTTGTCAGCCCCTCAGCTTCAGCCCCTCTGTTTCAGCCTCTCTGTTTCTCGTCCTCTGTTTCAGCCCCTCTGATTCAGCCCCTCTGTTTCAGCCCCTCTGATTCAGCCCCTCTGTTTCAGCCCCTCTGTTTCAGCCCCTATGTTTCAGCCCCTCTGTTTCACGCCCTCTGTTTCTCACCCTCTGTTTCTCGCCCTCTGTTTCAGCCACTCAGTTTCTCGCCCTCTATATCAGCCCCTCTGTTTCAGCCCCTCTGTTTCAGCCCCTCTGTTTCAGCCCCTCTGTTCCTCGCCCTCTGTATCTCACCCTCTGTTTCAGCCCCTCTGTTTCTCGCCCTCTGTTTCAGCCCCTCTGTTTCGCGTTCTCTGTTTCAGCCCCTCTGTTTCAGCCCCGCTGTTTCTCGCCCTCTGTTTCTGCCCCTCTGTTTCTCGCCCTCTGTTTCAGCCCCGCTGATTCAGCCCCTCTGTTTCAGCCCCTCTGAATCAGCCCCTCTGATTTAGCCCCTCTGTTTCAGCCCCTCTGTTTCAGCCCCCCGGTTTCAGCCCCTCTGTTTCAGCCCCTCTGTTTCTCGCCCTCTGTTCCAGCCCCTATGTTTCTCGCCCTCTGTTTCAGCCCCTCTGTTTTTCGACCATTGTTTCAGCCACTCTGTTTCTGCCCCTCTGTTTCAGCCCTTCTGTTTCTCGCCCTCTGTTTCAGCCCCTCTGCTTCTCGCCCTCTGTTTCAGCCCCTCTGTTTCAGCCCCTTTGTTTCTCGCCCTCTGTTTCTGCCCCTCTGTTTCTCGCCCTCTGTTTCAGCCCCTCTGTTTCTCGCCCTCTCTTTCAGCCCCGCTGATTCTGCCCCTCTGTTACAGCCCCTCTGTTTCTCGCCCTCTGTTTCAGCCCCTCTGTTTCTCGCCCTGTATTTCAGCCCCTCTGTTTCTCGACCTCTGTTTCAGCCCCTCTGTTTCAGCTCCTCTGTTTCAGCCCCTCTGTTTCTCGCCCTCTGTTTCAGCCCCTCTGTTTCTCAATCTCTGTTTCTGCCCCTCTGTTTGTCGCCCTCTGTTTCAGCCCCTCTGTTTCAGCACCTCTGTTTCAGCCCCGCTGATTCAGCCCCTCTGTTTCAGCCCCTCTGAATCAGGCCATCTGATTCAGCCCCTCTGTTTCAGCCCCTCTGTGTCAGCCCCACTGAATCAGCCCCTCTGTTTCTCGCCCTCTGTTTCAGCCCCTCTTTTTCAGCCCGTCTGTTTCAGCCCCTCTGTTTCTCACCCTCTGTTTCAGCCCCTCTGATTCTGCCCCTCTGTTTCAGCCCCTCTGATTCAGCCCCTCTGTTTCCCGCCCCTCTGTTTCAGCCCCTCTGTTACTCGCCCTCTGTTTCAGCCCCTCTGTTTCTCGCCCTCTGTTTCAGCCGCTCTGTTTCAGCCCCTCTGTTTCAGCCCCTCTGTTTCTCGCCCTCTGTTTCAGCCCCTCTGTTTCTCGCCCTTTGTTTCAGCCCCTCTGTTTTTCGCCCACTGTTTCAGCCCCTCTGTTTCAGGCCCTCTGATTCAGCTCCTCTGATTCAGCCCCTCTGTTTCTCGCCCTCTGTTTCAGCCCCTCTGCTTCAGCCCTTCTGTTCCAGCCCCTCTGTTCCAGCCCCTCAGTTTCTCGCCCTCTGTTTCAGCCCCTCTGTTTCTCGCCCTCTGTTTCAGCCCCTCTGTTTCAGCCCCTCTGTTTCAGCCCCTCTGTTTCTCTCCCTCTGTTTCAGTCCCTCTGTTTCTCGCCCTCTGTTTCAGCCCCTCTGATTTAGCCCCTCTGTTTCAGCCCCTCTGATTCAGCCCCTCTGTTTCTCGCCCTCTGTTGCAGCCCCTCTGTTTCTCGCCCTCTGTTTCAGCCCCTCTGTTTCTCGCCCTCTCTTTCAGCCCCTCTGCTTCTCGCCCTCTGTTTCAGCCCCTCTGTTTCTCGCCCTCTGTTTCAGCCACTTTGTTTCTCGCCCTCTGTTTCTGCCCCTCTGTTTCTCGCCCTCTGTTTCAGCCCCACTGTTTCTTGCCCTCTGTTTCAGCCCCGCTGATTCAGCCCCTCTGTTTCAGCCCCTCTGTTTCTCGCCCTCTGTTTCAGCCCCTCTGTTTCTCGCCCTCTGTTTCAGCCCCTCCGTTTCTCGCCCTCTGTTTCAGCCCCTCTGATTCAGCCATTCGGTTTCAGCCCCTCTGATTCAGCCCCTCTGTTTCAGCCCCTCTGAATCAGGCCCTCTGATTCAGCCCCTCTGTTTCAGCCCCTCTGTTTCAGCCCCTCTGTTTCAGCCCCTCTGATTCAGCCCCTCTGATTCAGCCCCTCTGTTTCCCGCCCCTCTGTTTCGGCCCCTCTGTTTCTCGCCCTCTGTTTCAGCCCCTCTGTTTCTCGCCCTCTGTTTCTCGCCCTCTGTTTCAGCCCCTCTGTTTCAGCCCCTCTGTTTCAGGCCCTCTGTTTCACACCCTCTGATTCAGCCTCTCTGATTCAGCCCCTCTGATTCAGCCCCTCTGATTCAGCCCCTCTGTTTCCCGCCCCTCTGTTTCGGCCCCTCTGTTTCTCGCCCTCTGTTTCAGCCCCTCTGTTTCTCGCCCTCTGTTTCAGCCCCTCTGTTTCAGCCCCTCTTTTTCACCCCTCTGTTTCAGCCCCTCTGTTTCTCGCCCTCTGTTTCAGCCCCTCTGATTCAACCCCTCTGTTTCAGCCCCTCTGTTTCTCCCCCTTTGTTCCAGCCCCTCTGTTTCAGCCCCTCTGTTTCAGCCACTCTGTTTCAGCCCCTCTGTTTCCGCCCCTCTGTTTCAGCCCCTCAGTTTCAGTCCCTCTGTTTCTTGCCCTCTGTTTCAGCCCCTCTGTTTCAGCCCGTCTGTTTCAGCCACTCTGTTTCTCGCCCTCTGTTTCAGCCCCTCTGTTTCTCACCCTCTGTTTCAGCCCCTCTGATTCTGCCCCTCTGTTTCTCGCCCACTGTTTCAGCCCCTCTGTTTCTCGCCCTCTGTTTCAGCCCCTCTGTTTCAGCCCCACTGTTTCTCGCACTGTGTTTCAGCCCCTCTGTTTCAGCCCCTCTGTTTCTCGCCCTCTGTTTCTGCCCCTCTGTTTCTCGCCCTCTGTTTCAGCTCCTCTGTTTCAGACCCTCTTATACAGCCCCTCTGATTCAGCCACTCTGATTCAGCGCCTCATTTTCTCGCCCTCTGTGTCAGCCCCTCTGTTTCAGCCCCTCTCTTTCAGCCCCTCTGTTTCTCACACTCTGTTTCAGCCCCTCTGATTCAGCCCCTCTGATTCAGCCCCTCTAATTCAGCCCCTCTGTTTCCCGCCCCTCTGTTTCAGCCACTCTGTTTCTCGCCCTCTGTTTCCCGCCCCTCTGTTTCGGACCCTCTGTTTCTCGCCCTCTGTTTCAGCCCCTCTGTTTCACGCCCTCTGTTTCAGCCCCTCTGTTTCAGCCCCTCTTTTTCACCCCTCTGTTTCAGACCCTCTGTTTCTCGCCCTCTGTTTCAGCCCCTCTGTTTCTCGCCCTCTGTTTCAGCCCCTCTGTTTCTCGCCCTCTGTTTCAGCACCTCTGATTCAACCCCTCTGTTTCAGCCACTCTGTTTCAGCCCCTCTGTTTCAGCCCCCCTGTTTCTCGCCCTCTGTTTCAGCACCTCTGTTTCTCGCCCTCTGTTTCAGCCACTCTGTTTCAGCCCGTCTGTTTCAGCCACTCTGTTTCTCGCCCTCTGTTTCAGCCCCTCTGTTTCTCACCCTCTGTTTCAGCCCCTCTGATTCATCCCCTCTGTTTCTCGCCCTCTGTTTCAGCCCCTCTGTTTCTCGCCCTCAGTTCCAGCCCCTCTGTTTCTCGCCTTCTGTTTCAGCCCCTCTGTTTCTCGCCCTCTGTTTCAGACCCTCTGTTTCAGCCCCTCTGATTCAGCCCCTCTGTTTCTTGCCCTATGTTTCAGCCCCTCTGTTTCCGCCCCAGTTTTTCTCGCCCTCTGTTTCAGCCCCTCTGTTTCAGCCCCTCTGTTTCTCACCCTCTGTTTCTGCCACTCTGTTTCTCGCCCTCTGTTTCAGCCCCTCTGTTTCTTGCCCTCTGTTTCTGCCCCGCTGATTCAGCCCCTCTGTTTAAGCCCCTCTGAATCAGCCCCTCTGATTCAGCCCCTCTGTTTCAGCCCCTCTGTTTCAGCCCCTCTGTTTCTTGCCCTCTGTTTCAGCCCCTCTGTTTCTCGCCCTCTGTTTCAGCCCCTCTGTTTCTCGCCCTCTGTTTCAGCCCCTCTGATTCAGCCCCTCTGTTTCAGCCCCTCTGATTCAGCCCCTCTGATTCAGCCCCTCTGATTCATCCCCTCTGTTTCTCGCCCTCTGTTTCAGCCCCTATGTTTCAGCCCCTCTGTTTCAGCCCCTCTGTTTCTCACCCTCTGTTTCAGCCCCTCTGATTCCGCCCCTCTGATTCAGCCCCTCTGATTCAGCCCCTCTGTTTCCCGCCCCTCTGTTTCAGCCCCTCTGCTTCAGCCCCTCTGTTTCTCGCCCTCTGTTTCCGCCCCTCTGTTTTAGCCCCTCTGTTTCAGCCCGTCTGTTTCAGCCGCACTGTTTCAGCCACTCTGTTTCTCGCCCTCTTTGTCAGCCCCTCAGCTTCAGCCCCTCTGTTTCAGCCTCTCTGTTTCTCGTCCTCTGTTTCAGCCCCTCTGATTCAGCCCCTCTGTTTCAGCCCCTCTGATTCAGCCCCTCTGTTTCAGCCCCTCTGTTTCAGCCCCTATGTTTCAGCCCCTCTGTTTCACGCCCTCTGTTTCTCACCCTCTGTTTCTCGCCCTCTGTTTCAGCCACTCAGTTTCTCGCCCTCTATATCAGCCACTCTGTTTCAGCCCCTCTGTTTCAGCCCCTCTGTTTCAGCCCCTCTGTTCCTCGCCCTCTGTATCTCACCCTCTGTTTCAGCCCCTCTGTTTCTCGCCCTCTGTTTCAGCCCCTCTGTTTCGCGTTCTCTGTTTCAGCCCCTCTGTTTCAGCCCCGCTGTTTCTCGCCCTCTGTTTCTGCCCCTCTGTTTCTCGCCCTCTGTTTCAGCCCCGCTGATTCAGCCCCTCTGTTTCAGCCCCTCTGAATCAGCCCCTCTGATTTAGCCCCTCTGTTTCAGCCCCTCTGTTTCAGCCCCCCGGTTTCAGCCCCTCTGTTTCAGCCCCTCTGTTTCTCGCCCTCTGTTCCAGCCCCTATGTTTCTCGCCCTCTGTTTCAGCCCCTCTGTTTTTCGACCATTGTTTCAGCCACTCTGTTTCAGCCCCTCTGTTTCAGCCCTTCTGTTTCTCGCCCTCTGTTTCAGCCCCTCTGCTTCTCGCCCTCTGTTTCAGCCCCTCTGTTTCAGCCCCTTTGTTTCTCGCCCTCTGTTTCTGCCCCTCTGTTTCTCGCCCTCTGTTTCAGCCCCTCTGTTTCTCGCCCTCTCTTTCAGCCCCGCTGATTCTGCCCCTCTGTTACAGCCCCTCTGTTTCTCGCCCTCTGTTTCAGCCCCTCTGTTTCTCGCCCTGTTTCAGCCCCTCCGTTTCTCGCCCTCTGTTTCAGCCCCTCTGATTCAGCCCCTCTGTTTCAGCCCCTCTGATTCAGCCCCTCTGATTCAGCCGCTCTGTTTCTCGCCCTCTGTTTCAGCCCCTCTTTTTCAGCCCCTCTGATTCAGCCCCTCTCATTCAGCACATCTGTTTCCCGCCCCTCTGTTTCAGCCCCTCTGTTTCTCGCCCTCTTTTTCAGCCCCTCTGTTTCGCGCTCTCTGTTTCAGCCCCTCTGTTTCAGCCCCTCTGTTTCTCGCCCTCTGTTTCTGCCCCTCTGTGTCTCGCCCTCTGTTTCAGCCCCTCTGTTTCTCGCCCTCTGTTTCAGCCCCGCTGATTCAGCCCCTCTGTTTCAGCCCCCCGGTTTCAGCTACTCTGTTTCAGCCCCTCTGTTTCTCGCCCTCTGTTTCAGCCGCTCTGTTTCTCGCCCTGTATTTCAGCCCCTCTGTTTCTCGACCTCTGTTTCAGCCCCTCTGTTTCAGCTCCTCTGTTTCAGCCCCTCTGTTTCTCGCCCTCTGTTTCAGCCCCTCTGTTTCTCAATCTCTGTTTCTGCCCCTCTGTTTGTCGCCCTCTGTTTCAGCCCCTCTGTTTCAGCACCTCTGTTTCAGCCCCGCTGATTCAGCCCCTCTGTTTCAGCCCCTCTGAATCAGGCCATCTGATTCAGCCCCTCTGTTTCAGCCCCTCTGTGTCAGCCCCACTGAATCAGCCCCTCTGTTTCTCGCCCTCTGTTTCAGCCCCTCTTTTTCAGCCCGTCTGTTTCAGCCCCTCTGTTTCTCACCCTCTGTTTCAGCCCCTCTGATTCTGCCCCTCTGTTTCAGCCCCTCTGATTCAGCCCCTCTGTTTCCCGCCCCTCTGTTTCAGCCCCTCTGTTACTCGCCCTCTGTTTCAGCCCCTCTGTTTCTCGCCCTCTGTTTCAGCCGCTCTGTTTCAGCCCCTCTGTTTCAGCCCCTCTGTTTCTCGCCCTCTGTTTCAGCCCCTCTGTTTCTCGCCCTTTGTTTCAGCCCCTCTGTTTTTCGCCCACTGTTTCAGCCCCTCTGTTTCAGGCCCTCTGATTCAGCTCCTCTGATTCAGCCCCTCTGTTTCTCGCCCTCTGTTTCAGCCCCTCTGCTTCAGCCCTTCTGTTCCAGCCCCTCTGTTCCAGCCCCTCAGTTTCTCGCCCTCTGTTTCAGCCCCTCTGTTTCTCGCCCTCTGTTTCAGCCCCTCTGTTTCAGCCCCTCTGTTTCAGCCCCTCTGTTTCTCTCCCTCTGTTTCAGTCCCTCTGTTTCTCGCCCTCTGTTTCAGCCCCTCTGATTTAGCCCCTCTGTTTCAGCCCCTCTGATTCAGCCCCTCTGTTTCTCGCCCTCTGTTGCAGCCCCTCTGTTTCTCGCCCTCTGTTTCAGCCCCTCTGTTTCTCGCTCTCTCTTTCAGCCCCTCTGCTTCTCGCCCTCTGTTTCAGCCCCTCTGTTTCTCGCCCTCTGTTTCAGCCACTTTGTTTCTCGCCCTCTGTTTCTGCCCCTCTGTTTCTCGCCCTCTGTTTCAGCCCCACTGTTTCTTGCCCTCTGTTTCAGCCCCGCTGATTCAGCCCCTCTGTTTCAGCCCCTCTGTTTCTCGCCCTCTGTTTCAGCCCCTCTGTTTCTCGCCCTCTGTTTCAGCCCCTCCGTTTCTCGCCCTCTGTTTCAGCCCCTCTGATTCAGCCATTCGGTTTCAGCCCCTCTGATTCAGCCCCTCTGTTTCAGCCCCTCTGAATCAGGCCCTCTGATTCAGCCCCTCTGTTTCAGCCCCTCTGTTTCAGCCCCTCTGTTTCAGCCCCTCTGATTCAGCCCCTCTGATTCAGCCCCTCTGTTTCCCGCCCCTCTGTTTCGGCCCCTCTGTTTCTCGCCCTCTGTTTCAGCCCCTCTGTTTCTCGCCCTCTGTTTCAGCCCCTCTGTTTCAGCCCCTCTTTTTCACCCCTCTGTTTCAGCCCCTCTGTTTCTCGCCCTCTGTTTCAGCCCCTCTGATTCAACCCCTCTGTTTCAGCCCCTGTGTTTCTCCCCCTCTGTTCCAACCCCTCTGTTTCAGCCCCTCTGTTTCAGCAACTCTGTTTCAGCCCCTCTGTTTCAGCCCCTCTGTTTCAGCCCCTCTGTTTCAGTCCCTCTGTTTCTTGCCCTCTGTTTCAGCCCCTCTGTTTCAGCCCGTCTGTTTCAGCCACTCTGTTTCTCGCCCTCTGTTTCAGCCCCTCTGTTTCTCACCCTCTGTTTCAGCCCCTCTGATTCAGCCCCTCTGTTTCTCGCCCTCTGTTTCAGCCCCTCTGTTTCTCGCCCTCTTTTTCAGCCCCTCTGTTTCTCGCCCTCTGTTTCTGCCCCTCTGTTTCTCGCCCTCTGTTTCAGCTCCTCTGTTTCAGACCCTCTTATACAGCCCCTCTGATTCAGCCACTCTGATTCAGCGCCTCTTTTTCTCGCCCTCTGTGTCAGCCCCTCTGTTTCAGCCCCTCTGTTTCAGCCCCTCTGTTTCTCACACTCTGTTTCAGCCCCTATGATTCAGCCCCTCTGATTCAGCCCCTCTGATTCAGCCCCTCTGTTTCCCGCCCCTCTGTTTCGGACCCTCTGTTTCTCACCCTCTGTTTCAGCCCCTCTGTTTCTCGCCCTCTGTTTCAGCCCCTCTGTTTCAGCCCCTCTTTTTCACCCCTCTGTTTCAGCCCCTCTGTTTCTCGCCCTCTGTTTCAGCCCCTCTGTTTCTCGCCCACTGTTTCAGCACCTCTGATTCAACCCCTCTGTTTCAGCCACTCTGTTTCAGCCCCTCTGTTTCAGCCCCTCTGTTTCTCGCCCTCTGTTTCAGCCCCTCTGTTTCTCGCCCTCTGTTTCAGCCACTCTGTTTCAGCCCGTCTGTTTCAGCCACTCTGTTTCTCGCCCTCTGTTTCAGCCCCTCTGTTTCTCACCCTCTGTTTCAGCCCCTCTGATTCATCCCCTCTGTTTCTCGCCCTCTGTTCCAGCCCCTCTGTTTCTCGCATTCTGTTTCAGCATCTCTGTTTCTCGCCCTCTGTTTCAGACCCTCTGTTTCAGCCCCTCTGATTCAGCCCCTCTGTTTCTTGCCCTCTGTTTCAGCCCCTCTGTTTCCGCCCCAGTTTTTCTCGCCCTCTGTTTCAGCCCCTCTGTTTCAGCCCCTCTGTTTCTCGCCCTCTGTTTCTGCCACTCTGTTTCTCGCCCTCTGTTTCAGCCCCTCTGTTTCTCGCCCTCTGTTTCTGCCCCGCTGATTCAGCCCCTCTGTTTAAGCCCCTCTGAATCAGCCCCTCTGATTCAGCCCCTCTGTTTCAGCCCCTCTGTTTCAGCCCCTCTGTTTCTTGCCCTCTGTTTCAGCCCCTCTGTTTCTCGCCCTCTGTTTCTGCCCCTCTGTTTCTCGCCCTCTGTTTCAGCCCCTCTGATTCAGCCCCTCTGTTTCAGCCCCTCTGATTCAGCCCCTCTGATTCAGCCCCTCTGATTCATCCCCTCTGTTTCTCGCCCTCTGTTTCAGCCCCTATGTTTCAGCCCCTCTGTTTCAGCCCCTCTGTTTCTCACCCTCTGTTTCAGCCCCTCTGTTTTAGCCCCTCTGTTTCAGCCCCTCTGTTTCAGCCCCTCTGATTCAGCCCCTCTGTTTCCCGCCCCTCTGTTTCAGCCCCTCTGCTTCTGCCCCTCTCTTTCTCGCCCTCTGTTTCCGCCCCTCTGTTTTAGCCCCTCTGTTTCAGCCCCTCTGTTTCAGCCCCACTGTTTCAGCCCCTCTGTTTCTCGCCCTCTTTGTCAGCCCCTCAGTTTCAGCCCCTCTGTTTCAGCCTCTCTGTTTCTCGTCCTCTGTTTCAGCCCCTCTGATTCAGCCCCTCTGTTTCAGCCCCTCTGATTCAGCCCCTATGTTTCAGCCCCTCTGTTTCAGCCCCTATGTTTCAGCCCCTCTGTTTCTCGCCCTCTGTTTCTCACCCTCTGTTTCTCACCCTCTGTTTCAGCCACTCAGTTTCTCGCCCTCTATATCAGCCCCTCTGTTTCAGCCCCTCTGTTTCAGCCCCTCTGTTTCAGCCCCTCTGTTCCTCGCCCTCTGTATCTCACCCTCTGTTTCAGCACCTCTGTTTCTCGCCCTCTGTTTCAGCCCCTCTGTTTCGCGTTCTCTGTTTCAGCCCCTCTGTTTCAGCCCCTCTGTTCCTCGCCCTCTGTATCTCACCCTCTGTTTCAGCACCTCTGTTTCTCGCCCTCTGTTTCAGCCCCTCTGTTTCGCGTTCTCTGTTTCAGCCCCTCTGTTTCAGCCCCTCTGTTTCGCGTTCTCTGTTTCTGCCCCTCTGTTTCTCGCCCTCTGTTTCAGCCCCTCTGTTTCTCGCCCTCTGTTTCAGCCCCGCTGATTCAGCCCCTCTGTTTCAGCCCCTCTGAATCAGCCCCTCTGATTTAGCCCCTCTGTTTCAGCCCCTCTGTTTCAGCCCCTCTGTTTCAGCCCCTATGTTTCTTGCCCTCTGTTTCAGCCCCTCTGTTTCTCGACCTCTGTTTCAGCCACTTTGTTTCAGCCCCTCTGTTTCAGCCCTTCTGTTTCTCGCCCTCTGTTTCTGCCCCTCTGCTTCTCGCCCTCTGTTTCAGCCCCTCTGTTTCAGCCCCTTTGTTTCTCCCCCTCTGTTTCTGCCCCTCTGTTTCTCGCCCTCTGTTTCAGCCCCGCTTTTTCAGCCCATCTTTTTCAGCCCCTCTGTTTCTCACCCTCTGTTTCTGCCCCTCTGATTCAGCCCCTCTGATTCAGCCTCTCTGATTCAGCCCATCTGTTTCCCGCCCCTCTGTTTCAGCCCCTCTGTTTCTCGCCCTCTGTTTCAGCCCCTCTGTTTCTCGCCCTCTGTTTCAGACCCTCTGTTTCGCGCTCTCTGTTTCAGCCCCTCTGTTTCAGCCCCTCTGTTTCTCGCCCTCTGTTTCTGCCCCTCTGTGTCTCGCCCTCTGTTTCAGCCCCTCTGTTTCTCGCCCTCTGTTTCAGCCCCGCTGATTCAGCCCCTCTGTTTCAGCCCCCCGGTTTCAGCTACTCTGTTTCAGCCCCTCTGTTTCTCGACCTCTGTTTCAGCCCCTCTGTTTCAGCTCCTCTGTTTCAGCCCCTCTGTTTCTCGCCCTCTGTTTCAGCCCCTCTGTTTCTCATCCTCTGTTTCTGCCCCTCTGTTTGTCGCCCTCTGTTTCAGCCCCTCTGTTTCAGCACCTCTGTTTCAGCCCTGCTGATTCAGCCCCTCTGTTTCAGCCCCTCTGAATCAGGCCCTCTGATTCAGCCCCTCTGTTTCAGCCCCTCTGTGTCAGCCCCTCTGTTTCAGCCCCTCTGTTTCTCGCCGTCTGTTTCAGCCCCTCTGTGTCTCGCCCTCTGTTTTAGCCCCTCCAATTCTCGCCCTCTGTTTCAGCCCCTCTGATTCTGCCCCTCTGTTTCAGCCCCTCTGATTCAGCCCATCTGATTCAGCCCCTCTGAATCAGCCCCTCTGTTTCTCGCCCTCTGTTTCAGCCCCTCTTTTTCAGCCCGTCTGTTTCAGCCACTCTGTTTCTCACCCTCTGTTTCAGCCCCTCTGATTCAGCCCCTCTGATTCAGCCCCTCTGTTTCCCGCCCCTCTGTTTCAGCCCCTCTGTTTCTCGCCCTCTGTTTCAGCCCCTCTGTTTCTCGCCCTCTGTTTCAGCCGCTCTATTTCAGCCCCTCTGTTTCAGCCCCTCTGTTTCTCGCCCTCTGTTTCAGCCCCTCTGTTTCTCGCCCTTTGTTTCAGCCCCTCTGTTTTTCGCCCTCTGTTTCAGCCCCTCTGTTTCAGCCCCCCGGTTTCAGCTACTCTGTTTCAGCCCCTCTGTTTCTCGCCCTCTGTTTCAGCCCCTCTGTTTCTCGCCCTGTATTTCAGCCCCTCTGTTTCTCGACCTCTGTTTCAGCCCCTCTGTTTCAGCCCCTCTGTTTCAGCCCCTCTGTTTCTCGCCCTCTGTTTCAGCCCCTCTGTTTCTGCCCCTCTGTTTCTCGCCCTCTGTTTCAGCCCCTCCGTTTCAACACCTCTGTTTCCGCCCCGCTGATTCAGCCCCTCTGTTTCAGCCCCTCTGAATCAGCCCATCTGATTCAGCCCCTCTGTTTCAGCCCCTCTGTGTCAGCCCCTCTGTTTCAGCCCCTCTGTTTCTCGCCCTCTGTTTCTGCCCCTCTGTTTCTCGCCCTCTGATTCAGCCCCTCCATTTCTCGCCCTCTGTTTAAGCCCCTCTGATTCTGCCCCTCTGTTTCAGCCCCTCTGATTCAGCCCATCTGATTCAGCCCCTCTGATTCAGCCCCTCTGTTTCTCGCCCTCTGTTTCAGCCCCTTTTTTCAGCCCGTCTGTTTCAGCCCCTCTGTTTCTCAGCCTCTGTTTCAGCCCCTCTGATTCAGCCCCTCTGATTCAGCCCCTCTGATTCAGCCCCTCTGTTTCCCGCCCCTCTGTTTCAGCCCCTCTGTTTCTCGCCCTCTGTTTCAGCCCCTCTGTTTCTCGCCCTCTGTTTCAGCCGCTCTGTTTCAGCCCCTCTGTTTCAGCCCCTCTGTTTCTCGCCCTCTGTTTCAGCCACTCTGTTTCTCGCCCTTTGTTTCAGCCCCTGTTTTTCGCCCTCTGTTTCAACCCCTCTGTTTCTCGCCCTCTGTATCAGCCCCTCTGTTTCAGCCCCTCTTTTTCAGCCCCTGTGTTTCAGCCCCTCTGTTTCTCGCCCTCAGTTTGTCGCCCTCTGTTTCAGCCCCTCTGTTTCTCGCCCTCTGTTTCAGCCCCTCTGTTTCAGCCCCTCTGTTTCTCGCCCTCTGTTTCAGACCCTCTGTTTCAGCCCTTCTGTTTCAGCCCCTCTGTTTCAGCCCCTCAGTTTCTCGCCCTCTGTTTCAGCCCCTCTGTTACTCGCACTCTGTTTCAGCCCCTCTGTTTCTCGCACTCTGTTTCAGCCCCTCTGTTTCAGCCCCTCTGTTTCAGCCCCTCTGTTTCTCTCCCTCTGTTTCAGCCGCTCAGTTTCTCGCCCTCTGTTTCAGCCCCTCTGATTTAGCCCCTCTGTTTCAGCCCCTCTGTTTCAGCCCCTCTGTTTCTCGCCCTCTGTTTCAGCCCCTCGGTTTCACGCTCTCTGTTTCAGCCCCTCTGTTTCAGCCCCTCTGTTTCAGCCCCTCTGTTTCTCGCCCTCTGTTTCTCACCCACTGTTTCTCGCACTCTGTTTAAGCGCCTCAGTTTTTCGCCCTCTGTTTCAGCCCCTCTGTTTCTCGCCCTCTGCTTCAGCCCCTCTGTTTCTCGCCCTCTGTTTCAGCCGCTCTGTTTTAGACCCTCTGTTTCAGCCCCTCTGTTTCAGCCCCTCTGTTTCAGCCCCTCTGATTCAACCCCTCTGTTTCAGCCCCTCTGTTTCAGCCCTTCTGTTTCTCGCCCTCTGTTTCAGCCCCTCTGATTTAGACCCTCTGTTTCAGCCCCTCTGTTTCAGCCCTTCTGTTTCTCGCCCTCTGTTTCAGCCCCTCTGTTTCTCACCCTCTGTTTCAGCCCCTCTGTTTCAGCCCCTCTGTTTCTCGCCCTCTGTTTCAGCCCCTCTGTTTCTCGCCCTCTGTTTCAGCCCATCTGATTCAGCCTCTCTGTTTCGCGCCCTGTGTTTCAGACCCTCTGTTTCTCGCCCTCTGTTTCAGCCCCTCTGTTTCTCGCCCTCTGTTGCAGACACTCTGTTTCAGCCCCTCTGTTTCAGTCCCTCCATTTCTCGGCCTCTGTTTCTCGCTCTCTGTTTCAGTCACTCTGTTTCTCGCCCTCTCTTTCAGCCCCTCTGTTTCTCGCCCTCTGTTTCAGCCCCTCTGTTTCAGCCCCTCTGTTTCAGCCCCTCTGTTTCTCGCCCTCTGTTTCAGCCCCTCTGTTTCTCGCCCTGTTTCAGCCTCTCTGTTTTTCGCCCTCTATTTCAGCCCCTCTGTTTCAGCCCCTCTGTTTCTGCCACTCTGTTTCAGCCCCTCTGTTTCTCGCCCTCTGTTTCAGCCCATCTGTTTCTCGCCCTCTGTTTCAGCCCCTCTGTTTCTCGCCCTCTGTATCAGCCCCTCTGTTTCAGCGCCTCTGTTTCAGCCCCTCTGTTTCTCGCCCTCTGTTTCTCGCCCTCTGTTTCAGCCCCTCTGTTTCTCGCCCTCTCTTTCAGCCCCTCTGTTTCAGCCCCTCTGTTTCGCGCTCTCTGTTTCAGCCTCTCTGTTTCAGCCCCTCTGTTCCTGCCCGTCTGTTTCTGGCCCTCTGTTTCAGCCCCTCTGTTTCAGCCCCTCTGTTTCTTGCCCTCTGTTTCAGCCCCTCTGTTTCAGCACGTCTGTTTCAGCCACTCTGTTTCTCGCCCTCTGTTTCAGCCCCTCTGTTTCAGCCACTCTGTTTCAGCCCCCCTGTTTCAGCCCCTCTGTTTCAGCCCCTCTGTTTTAGTCCCTCTATTTCTCGCCCTCTGTTTCAGGCCCTCTGTTTCCCGCCCTCTGTTTCAGCCCCTCTCTTTCAGCACGTCTGTTTCAGACCCTCTGTTTCTCGCCCTCTGTTTCAGCCCCTCTGTTTCTCGCCCTCTGTTTCAGCCCCTCTGTTTCAGTCCCTCTGTTTCAGCCCCTCTGTCTCTCGCCCTCTGTTTCAGCCCCTCTGTTTCAGCCCCTCTGTTTCAGCCCCTCTGTTTCTCGCCCTCTGTTCCAGCCCCTCTGTTTCAGCCCCTCTGATTCAGCCTCTGTGTTTATCGCCCCTCTGTTTCTCGCCCTCTGTTTCTGCCCCTCTGTTTCTCGCCCTCTGTTTCAGCCCCTCTGTTTCACCCCTCTGTTTCAGCCCCTCTGTTTCTCGCCCTCTGTTTCAGCACCTCTGTTTCAGCTCCTCTGTTTCAGCACCTCTGTTTCTCGCCCTCTGTTTCAGCCCCTCTGTTTCAGCCCCTCTGTTTCAGCCCCTCTGTTTAAGACCCTCTGTTTCTCGCCCTCTGTTTCATCCCCTCTGTTTCTTGCCCTCTGTTTGAGCCCCTCTGTTTCTCGCCCTCTGTTACAGCCCCTCTGATTCAGCCCCTCTGTTTCAGCACCTCTGATTCAGCCCCTCTGTTTCAGCCCCTCTGTATCAGCCCCTCTGTTTCAGCCCCTCTGTTTCTCGCCCTCTGTTTCAGCCCCTCTGATTCAGCCCCTCTGATTCAGCCCCTCTGTTTCTCGCCCTCTGTTTCAGCCCCTCTGTTTCTCGCCCTCTGCTTCAGCCCCTCTGTTTCTCGCCCTCTGTTTCAGCCCCTCTGTTTTAGCCCCTCTGTTTCAGCCCCTCTGTTTCAGCCCCTCTGTTTCTCGCCCTCTTTGTCAGCCCCTCTGTTTCTCCCCCTCTGTTTTAGCCCCTCTGATACAGGCCCTCTGTTCCAGCCCCTCTGTTTCATCCTCTCTGTTTCAGCCACTGTGTTTATCGCCCCTCTGTTTCTCGCCCTCTGTTTCAGCCCCACTGTTTCTCGCCCTCTGTTTCAGCTCCGCTGTTTCACCCCTCTGTTTCAGCCCCTCTGTTTCTCGCACTCTGTTTCAGCCCCTCTCTATATCGCCCTCTTTTGTCAGCCCCTCTGTTTCTCGCCCTCTGTTTCAGCCCCTCTGTTTCTCGCCCTCTGTTTCAGCCCCTCTGTTTCAGTCCCTCTGTTTCAGCCCCTCTGTTTCAGCCCTTCTGTTTCTAGCCCTCTGTTTCAGCCCCTCTGTTTCTCGCCCTCTGTTTCAGCCCCTCTCACTCTGCCCCTCTGTTTCAGCCCCTCTGATTCAGCCCCTCTGTTTCAGCCCCTCTGTTTCAGCCCCTCTGTTTCTAGCCCTCTGTTTCAGGCCCTCTGTTTCTCGCCCTCCGTTTCAGCCCCTCTGATTCAGCCCCTCTGTTTCAGCCCCTCTGATTCAGCCCCTCTGTTTCTGCCCCTCTGTTTCAGCCCCTCTGTTTCTCGCCCTCTGTTTCAGCCCCTCTGTTTCTCGCCCTCTGTTTCAGCCCCTCTGTTTCTCGCACTCTTTGTCAGCCCCTCAGTTTCAGCCCCTCTGTTTCAGCCCCTCTGATTCAGCCCCTCTGTTTCAGCCCCTCTGTTTCTCGCCCTCTGTTTCAGTCCCTCTGTTTCTCGCCCTCTGTTTCAGCCCCTGTGATCCATCCCCTCTGTTTCTCGCCCTCTGTTTCAGCCCCTCTGTTTCTCGCCCTCTGTTTCAGCCCCTCTGTTTTAGCTCTTCTGTTTCAGCCCCTCTGTTTCAGCCCCTCTGTTTCTCGCCCTCTGTTCCAGCCCCTCTGTTTTTCGCCCTCTGTTTCAGCCCCTCTATTTCTCGCCCTCTGTTTCAGCCCCTCTGTTTCAGCCCCTCTGTTTCAGCCCCTCTGTTTCTCGCCCTCTGTTTCAGCCCCTCTGTTTCTCGCCCTCTCTTTCAGCCCCTCTGTTTCAGCCCCTCTGTTTCAGGCCCTCTGTTTCACACCCTCTGTTTCAGCCCCTCTGTTTCTCGCCCTCTGTTTCAGCCCCTGTGATTCTTCCCCTCTGTTTCTCGCCCTCTGTTTCAGCCCCTCTGTTTCTCGCCCTCGGTTTCAGCCCCTCTGTTTCTCGCCCTCTGTTTCAGCCCCTCTGTTTCAGCTCTTCTGTTTCAGCCCCTCTGTTTCAACCCCTCTGTTTCTCGCCCTCTGTTCCAGCCCCTGTTTCTCGCCCTCTGTTTCAGCCCCTCTGTTTCAGCCCCTCTGTTTCTCGCCCTCTATTTCAGCGCCTCTGTTTCAGCCCCTCTGTTTCAGCCCCTCTGTTTCAGCCCCTGTGTTTCTCGCCCTCTGTTTCAGCCCCTCTGTTTCTCGCCCTCTGTTTCAGCCCCTCTGATTCAGCCCCTCTGTTCCAGCCACTCTGATTCAGCCCTTCTGTTTCTCGCCCTCTATTTCAGCGCCTCTGTTTCAGCCCCTCTGTTTCAGCCCCTCTGATTCAGCCCCTCTGTTTCGCGCCCTCTGTTTCTCACCCTCTGTTTCAGCCCCTCTGATTCAGCCCCTCTGATTCAGCCCCTCTGTTTCCCGCCCCTCTGTTTCAGCCCCTCTGTTTCTCGCCCTCTATTTCAGTGCCTCTGTTTCAGCCCCTCTGTTTCAGCCCCTGTGTTTCTCGCCCTCTGTTTCAGCCCCTCTGATTCTCGCCCTCTGTTTCAGCCCCTCTGATTCAGCCCCTCTGTTTCAGCCACTCTGATTCAGCCCCTCTGTTTCTCGCCCTCTATTTCAGCGCCTCTGTTTCAGCCCCTCTGTTTCAGCCCCTCTTTTTCAGCCCCTCTTTTTCGGCCCCTCTGTTTCTCACCCTCTGTTTCAGCCCCTCTGATTCAGCCCCTCTGATTCAGCCCCTCTGTTTCCCGCCCCTCTGTTTCAGCCCCTCTGTTTCTCGCCCTCTGTTTCAGCCCCTCTGTTTCTCGCCCTCTGTTTCAGCCCCTCTGTTTCGCGCTCTCTGTTTCTCGACCTCTGTTTCAGCCCCTCTGTTTCTCGCCCTCTGTTTCTGCCCCTCTGTTTCTCGCCCTCTATTTCAGCCCCTCTGTTTCTCGCCCTCTGTTTCAGCCCTGCTGATTCAGCCCCTCTGTTTCAGCCCCCCGGTTTCAGCTACTCTGTTTCAGCCCCTCAGTTTCTCGCCCTCTGTTTCAGCCCCTCTGTTTCTCGCCCTGTATTTCAGCCCCTCAGTTTCTCGACCTCTGTTTCAGCCTCTCGGTTTCAGCCCCTCTGTTTCTCGCCCTCTGTTTCAGCCCCTCTGTTTCTCGCCCTCTGTTTCTGCCCCTCTGTTTCTCGCCCTCTGTTTCAGCCCCTCTGTTTCAACACCTCTGTTTCAGCCCCGCTGATTCAGCCCCTCTGTTTCAGCCACTCTGAATCAGCCCCTCTGATTCAGCCCCTCTGTTTCAGCCCCTCTGTGTCAGCCCCTCTGTTTCAGCCCCTCTGTTTCTCGCCCTCTGTTTCTGCTCCTCTGTTTCTTGCCCTCTGTTTCAGCCCCTCCATTTCTCGCCCTCCGTTTCAGCCCCTCTGATTCTGCCCCTCTGTTTCAGTCCCTCTGATTCAGCCCATCTGATTCAGCCCCTCTGATTCAGCCCCTCTGTTTCTCGCCCTCTGTTTCAGCCCCTCTGATTCAGCCCCTCTGATTCAGCCCCTCTGATTCAGCCCCTCTGTTTCTCGCCCTCTGTTTCAGCCCCTCTGTTTCAGGCCCTCTGATTCAGCCCCGCTGATTCAGCCCCTCTGTTTCTCGCCCTCTGTTTCAGCCCCTCTGTTTCAGCCCTTCTGTTTCAGCCCCTCTGTTTCAGCCCCTCAGTTTCTCGCCCTCTGTTTCAGCCCCTCTGTTTCTCGCCCTCTGTTTCAGCACCTCTGTTTCTCGCCCTCTGTTTCAGCCGCTCTGTTTCAGCCCCTCTGTTTCAGCCCCTCGGTTTCTCGCCCTCTGTTTCAGCCCCTCTGTTTCTCGCCCTTTGTTTCAGCACCTCTGTTTTTCGCCCTCTGTTTAAACCCCTCTGTTTCTCGCCCTCTGTATAAGCCCCTCTGTTTCAGCCCCTCTGTTTCAGCCCCTGTGTTTCAGCCCCTGTGTTTCTCGCCCTCAGTTTCTCGCCCTCTGTTTCAGCCCCTCTGTTTCTCGCCCTCTGTTTCAGCCCCTCTGTTTCAGGCCCTCTGATTCAGCCCCTCTGATTCAGCCCCTCTGTTTCTCGCCCTCTGTTTCAGCCCCTCTGTTTCAGCCCTTCTGTTTCAGCCCCTCTGTTTCAGCCCCTCAGTTTCTCGTCCTCTGTTTCAGCCCCTCTGTTTCTCGCCCTCTGTTTCAGCCCCTCTGTTTCTCGCCCTCTGTTTCAGCCCCTCTGTTTCAGCCCCTTTGTTTCAGCCCCTCTGATTCAGCCCCTCTGTTTCTCTCCCTCTGTTTCAGCCGCTCTGTTTCTCGCCCTCTGTTTCAGCCCCTCTGACTTAGCCCCTCTGTTTCAGCCCCTCTGTTTCAGCCCCTCTGTTTCTCGCCCTCTGTTTCAACCCCTCGGTTTCACGCTCTCTGTTTCAGCCCCTCTGTTTCTCGCCCTCTGTTTCTCACCCTCTGTTTCTCGCACTCTGTTTAACCCCCTCAGTTTTTCACCCTCTGTTTCAGCCCCTCTGTTTCTCGCCCTCTGCTTCAGCCCCTCTGTTTCTCGCCCTCTTTTTCAGCCGCTCTGTTTTAGACCCTCTGTTTCAGCCCCTCTGTTTCAGCCCCTCTGATTCAGCCCCTCTGTTTCTCGCCCTGTGTTTCAGCCCCTCTGTTTCTCGCCCTCTGTTTCAGAACCTCTGATTCAGCCCCTCTGTTTCAGCCCCTCTGTTTCAGCCCTTCTGTTTCTCGCCCTCTGTTTCAGCCCCTCTGATTCAGCCCCTCTGTTTCAGCCCTTCTGTTTCTCGCCCTCTGTTTCAGCCCCTCTGTTTCTCACCCTCTGTTTCAGCCCCTCAATTTCTCGCCCTCTGTTTCAGCCCCTCTGTTTCTCGCCCTCTGTTTCAGCCCATCTGATTCAGCCTCTCTGTTTCTCGCCCTGTGTTTCAGACCCTCTGTTTCTCGCTCTCTGTTTCAGCCCCTCTGTTTCTCGCCCTCTGTTTCAGACCCTCTGTTTCAGCCCCTCTGTTTCAGTCCCTCCGTTTCTCGCCCTCTGTTTCTCGCCCTCTCTTTCAGTCAATCTGTTTCTCGCCCTCTCTTTCAGCCCCTCTGTTTCTCGCCCTCTGTTTCAGCCCCTCTGTTTGAGCCCCTCTGTTTCAGCCCCTCTGTTTCTCGCCCTCTGTTTCTGTACCTCTGTTTCTCGCCCACTGTTTCAGCCCCTCTGTTTCTCGCCCTGTTTCAGCCTCTCTGTTTCTCGCCCTCTATTTCAGCCCCTCTGTTTCAGCCCCTCTGTTTCTCGCCCTCTGTTTCAGCCCATCTGTTTCTCGACCTCTGTTTCAGCCCCTCTGTTTCTCGCCCTCTGTATCAGCCCCTCTGTTTCAGCCCCTCTATTTCAGCCCCTCTGTTTCTCGCCCTCTGTTTCAGCCCTGCTGATTCAGCCCCTCTGTTTCAGCCCCCCGGTTTCAGCTACTCTGTTTCAGCCCCTCAGTTTCTCGCCCTCTGTTTCAGCCCCTCTGTTTCTCGCCCTGTATTTCAGCCCCTCAGTTTCTCGACCTCTGTTTCAGCCTCTCGGTTTCAGCCCCTCTGTTTCTCGCCCTCTGTTTCAGCCCCTCTGTTTCTCGCCCTCTGTTTCTGCCCCTCTGTTTCTCGCCCTCTGTTTCAGCCCCTCTGTTTCAACACCTCTGTTTCAGCCCCGCTGATTCAGCCCCTCTGTTTCAGCCACTCTGAATCAGCCCCTCTGATTCAGCCCCTCTGTTTCAGCCCCTCTGTGTCAGCCCCTCTGTTTCAGCCCCTCTGTTTCTCGCCCTCTGTTTCTGCTCCTCTGTTTCTTGCCCTCTGTTTCAGCCCCTCCATTTCTCGCCCTCCGTTTCAGCCCCTCTGATTCTGCCCCTCTGTTTCAGTCCCTCTGATTCAGCCCATCTGATTCAGCCCCTCTGATTCAGCCCCTCTGTTTCTCGCCCTCTGTTTCAGCCCCTCTGATTCAGCCCCTCTGATTCAGCCCCTCTGATTCAGCCCCTCTGTTTCTCGCCCTCTGTTTCAGCCCCTCTGTTTCAGGCCCTCTGATTCAGCCCCTCTGTTTCAGCCCCTCAGTTTCTCGCCCTCTGTTTCAGCCCCTCTGTTTCTCGCCCTCTGTTTCAGCACCTCTGTTTCTCGCCCTCTGTTTCAGCCGCTCTGTTTCAGCCCCTCTGTTTCAGCCCCTCGGTTTCTCGCCCTCTGTTTCAGCCCCTCTGTTTCTCGCCCTTTGTTTCAGCACCTCTGTTTTTCGCCCTCTGTTTAAACCCCTCTGTTTCTCGCCCTCTGTATAAGCCCCTCTGTTTCAGCCCCTCTGTTTCAGCCCCTGTGTTTCAGCCCCTGTGTTTCTCGCCCTCAGTTTCTCGCCCTCTGTTTCAGCCCCTCTGTTTCTCGCCCTCTGTTTCAGCCCCTCTGTTTCAGGCCCTCTGATTCAGCCCCTCTGATTCAGCCCCTCTGTTTCTCGCCCTCTGTTTCAGCCCCTCTGTTTCAGCCCTTCTGTTTCAGCCCCTCTGTTTCAGCCCCTCAGTTTCTCGTCCTCTGTTTCAGCCCCTCTGTTTCTCGCCCTCTGTTTCAGCCCCTCTGTTTCTCGCCCTCTGTTTCAGCCCCTCTGTTTCAGCCCCTTTGTTTCAGCCCCTCTGATTCAGCCCCTCTGTTTCTCTCCCTCTGTTTCAGCCGCTCTGTTTCTCGCCCTCTGTTTCAGCCCCTCTGACTTAGCCCCTCTGTTTCAGCCCCTCTGTTTCAGCCCCTCTGTTTCTCGCCCTCTGTTTCAACCCCTCGGTTTCACGCTCTCTGTTTCAGCCCCTCTGTTTCTCGCCCTCTGTTTCTCACCCTCTGTTTCTCGCACTCTGTTTAACCCCCTCAGTTTTTCGCCCTCTGTTTCAGCCCCTCTGTTTCTCGCCCTCTGCTTCAGCCCCTCTGTTTCTCGCCCTCTTTTTCAGCCGCTCTGTTTTAGACCCTCTGTTTCAGCCCCTCTGTTTCAGCCCCTCTGATTCAGCCCCTCTGTTTCTCGCCCTGTGTTTCAGCCCCTCTGTTTCTCGCCCTCTGTTTCAGCCCCTCTGATTCAGCCCCTCTGTTTCAGCCCCTCTGTTTCAGCCCTTCTGTTTCTCGCCCTCTGTTTCAGCCCCTCTGATTCAGCCCCTCTGTTTCAGCCCTTCTGTTTCTCGCCCTCTGTTTCAGCCCCTCTGTTTCTCACCCTCTGTTTCAGCCCCTCAATTTCTCGCCCTCTGTTTCAGCCCCTCTGTTTCTCGCCCTGTGTTTCAGACCCTCTGTTTCTCGCTCTCTGTTTCAGCCCCTCTGTTTCTCGCCCTCTGTTTCAGACCCTCTGTTTCAGCCCCTCTGTTTCAGTCCCTCCGTTTCTCGCCCTCTGTTTCTCGCCCTCTCTTTCAGTCAATCTGTTTCTCGCCCTCTCTTTCAGCCCCTCTGTTTCTCGCCCTCTGTTTCAGCCCCTCTGTTTGAGCCCCTCTGTTTCAGCCCCTCTGTTTCTCGCCCTCTGTTTCTGTACCTCTGTTTCTCGCCCACTGTTTCAGCCCCTCTGTTTCTCGCCCTGTTTCAGCCTCTCTGTTTCTCGCCCTCTATTTCAGCCCCTCTGTTTCAGCCCCTCTGTTTCTCGCCCTCTGTTTCAGCCCATCTGTTTCTCGACCTCTGTTTCAGCCCCTCTGTTTCTCGCCCTCTGTATCAGCCCCTCTGTTTCAGCCCCTCTGTTTCAGCCCCTCTGTTTCTCGCCCTCTGTTTCTCGCCCTCTGTTTCAGCCCCTCTGTTTCTCGCCCTCTCTTTCAGCCCATCTGTTTCAGCCCCTCTGTTTCGCGCTCTCTGTTTCAGCCCCTCTGTTTCAGCCCCTCTGTTCCAGCCCGTCTGTTTCTGGCCCTCTGTTTCAGACCCTCTGTTTCAGCCCATCTGTTTCTCGCCCTCTGTTTCAGCCCCTCTGTTTCAGCACGTCTGTTTCAGCCACACTGTTTCAGCCCCTCTGTTTCTCGCCCTCTGTTTCAACCCCTCGGTTTCACGCTCTCTGTTTCAGCCCCTCTGTTTCTCGCCCTCTGTTTCTCACCCTCTGTTTCTCGCACTCTGTTTAACCCCCTCAGTTTTTCGCCCTCTGTTTCAGCCCCTCTGTTTCTCGCCCTCTGCTTCAGCCCCTCTGTTTCTCGCCCTCTTTTTCAGCCGCTCTGTTTTAGACCCTCTGTTTCAGCCCCTCTGTTTCAGCCCCTCTGATTCAGCCCCTCTGTTTCTCGCCCTGTGTTTCAGCCCCTCTGTTTCTCGCCCTCTGTTTCAGCCCCTCTGATTCAGCCCCTCTGTTTCAGCCCCTCTGTTTCAGCCCTTCTGTTTCTCGCCCTCTGTTTCAGCCCCTCTGATTCAGCCCCTCTGTTTCAGCCCTTCTGTTTCTCGCCCTCTGTTTCAGCCCCTCTGTTTCTCACCCTCTGTTTCAGCCCCTCAATTTCTCGCCCTCTGTTTCAGCCCCTCTGTTTCTCGCCCTCTGTTTCAGCCCATCTGATTCAGCCTCTCTGTTTCTCGCCCTGTGTTTCAGACCCTCTGTTTCTCGCTCTCTGTTTCAGCCCCTCTGTTTCTCGCCCTCTGTTTCAGACCCTCTGTTTCAGCCCCTCTGTTTCAGTCCCTCCGTTTCTCGCCCTCTGTTTCTCGCCCTCTCTTTCAGTCAATCTGTTTCTCGCCCTCTCTTTCAGCCCCTCTGTTTCTCGCCCTCTGTTTCAGCCCCTCTGTTTGAGCCCCTCTGTTTCAGCCCCTCTGTTTCTCGCCCTCTGTTTCTGTACCTCTGTTTCTCGCCCACTGTTTCAGCCCCTCTGTTTCTCGCCCTGTTTCAGCCTCTCTGTTTCTCGCCCTCTATTTCAGCCCCTCTGTTTCAGTCCCTCTGTTTCTCGCCCTCTGTTTCAGCCCATCTGTTTCTCGACCTCTGTTTCAGCCCCTCTGTTTCTCGCCCTCTGTATCAGCCCCTCTGTTTCAGCCCCTCTGTTTCAGCCCCTCTGTTTCTCGCCCTCTGTTTCTCGCCCTCTGTTTCAGCCCCTCTGTTTCTCGCCCTCTCTTTCAGCCCATCTGTTTCAGCCCCTCTGTTTCGCGCTCTCTGTTTCAGCCCCTCTGTTTCAGCCCCTCTGTTCCAGCCCGTCTGTTTCTGGCCCTCTGTTTCAGACCCTCTGTTTCAGCCCATCTGTTTCTCGCCCTCTGTTTCAGCCCCTCTGTTTCAGCACGTCTGTTTCAGCCACACTGTTTCAGCCCCACTGTTTCTCGCCCTCTGTTTCAGCCCCTCTATTTCAGTGCCTCTGTTTCAGCCCCTCTGTTTCAGCCCCTGTGTTTCTCGCCCTCTGTTTCAGCCCCTCTGATTCTCGCCCTCTGTTTCAGCCCCTCTGATTCAGCCCCTCTGTTTCAGCCACTCTGATTCAGCCCCTCTGTTTCTCGCCCTCTATTTCAGCGCCTCTGTTTCAGCCCCTCTGTTTCAGCCCCTCTTTTTCAGCCCCTCTATTTCAGCCCCTCTGTTTCAGCCCCTCTGTTTCTCGCCCTCTGTTTCAGCCCATCTGTTTCTCGACCTCTGTTTCAGCCCCTCTGTTTCTCGCCCTCTGTATCAGCCCCTCTGTTTCAGCCCCTCTATTTCAGCCCCTCTGTTTCTCGCCCTCTGTTTCAGCCCTGCTGATTCAGCCCCTCTGTTTCAGCCCCCCGGTTTCAGCTACTCTGTTTCAGCCCCTCAGTTTCTCGCCCTCTGTTTCAGCCCCTCTGTTTCTCGCCCTGTATTTCAGCCCCTCAGTTTCTCGACCTCTGTTTCAGCCTCTCGGTTTCAGCCCCTCTGTTTCTCGCCCTCTGTTTCAGCCCCTCTGTTTCTCGCCCTCTGTTTCTGCCCCTCTGTTTCTCGCCCTCTGTTTCAGCCCCTCTGTTTCAACACCTCTGTTTCAGCCCCGCTGATTCAGCCCCTCTGTTTCAGCCACTCTGAATCAGCCCCTCTGATTCAGCCCCTCTGTTTCAGCCCCTCTGTGTCAGCCCCTCTGTTTCAGCCCCTCTGTTTCTCGCCCTCTGTTTCTGCTCCTCTGTTTCTTGCCCTCTGTTTCAGCCCCTCCATTTCTCGCCCTCCGTTTCAGCCCCTCTGATTCTGCCCCTCTGTTTCAGTCCCTCTGATTCAGCCCATCTGATTCAGCCCCTCTGATTCAGCCCCTCTGTTTCTCGCCCTCTGTTTCAGCCCCTCTGATTCAGCCCCTCTGATTCAGCCCCTCTGATTCAGCCCCTCTGTTTCTCGCCCTCTGTTTCAGCCCCTCTGTTTCAGGCCCTCTGATTCAGCCCCGCTGATTCAGCCCCTCTGTTTCTCGCCCTCTGTTTCAGCCCCTCTGTTTCAGCCCTTCTGTTTCAGCCCCTCTGTTTCAGCCCCTCAGTTTCTCGCCCTCTGTTTCAGCCCCTCTGTTTCTCGCCCTCTGTTTCAGCACCTCTGTTTCTCGCCCTCTGTTTCAGCCGCTCTGTTTCAGCCCCTCTGTTTCAGCCCCTCGGTTTCTCGCCCTCTGTTTCAGCCCCTCTGTTTCTCGCCCTTTGTTTCAGCACCTCTGTTTTTCGCCCTCTGTTTAAACCCCTCTGTTTCTCGCCCTCTGTATAAGCCCCTCTGTTTCAGCCCCTCTGTTTCAGCCCCTGTGTTTCAGCCCCTGTGTTTCTCGCCCTCAGTTTCTCGCCCTCTGTTTCAGCCCCTCTGTTTCTCGCCCTCTGTTTCAGCCCCTCTGTTTCAGGCCCTCTGATTCAGCCCCTCTGATTCAGCCCCTCTGTTTCTCGCCCTCTGTTTCAGCCCCTCTGTTTCAGCCCTTCTGTTTCAGCCCCTCTGTTTCAGCCCCTCAGTTTCTCGTCCTCTGTTTCAGCCCCTCTGTTTCTCGCCCTCTGTTTCAGCCCCTCTGTTTCTCGCCCTCTGTTTCAGCCCCTCTGTTTCAGCCCCTTTGTTTCAGCCCCTCTGATTCAGCCCCTCTGTTTCTCTCCCTCTGTTTCAGCCGCTCTGTTTCTCGCCCTCTGTTTCAGCCCCTCTGACTTAGCCCCTCTGTTTCAGCCCCTCTGTTTCAGCCCCTCTGTTTCTCGCCCTCTGTTTCAACCCCTCGGTTTCACGCTCTCTGTTTCAGCCCCTCTGTTTCTCGCCCTCTGTTTCTCACCCTCTGTTTCTCGCACTCTGTTTAACCCCCTCAGTTTTTCGCCCTCTGTTTCAGCCCCTCTGTTTCTCGCCCTCTGCTTCAGCCCCTCTGTTTCTCGCCCTCTTTTTCAGCCGCTCTGTTTTAGACCCTCTGTTTCAGCCCCTCTGTTTCAGCCCCTCTGATTCAGCCCCTCTGTTTCTCGCCCTGTGTTTCAGCCCCTCTGTTTCTCGCCCTCTGTTTCAGCCCCTCTGATTCAGCCCCTCTGTTTCAGCCCCTCTGTTTCAGCCCTTCTGTTTCTCGCCCTCTGTTTCAGCCCCTCTGATTCAGCCCCTCTGTTTCAGCCCTTCTGTTTCTCGCCCTCTGTTTCAGCCCCTCTGTTTCTCACCCTCTGTTTCAGCCCCTCAATTTCTCGCCCTCTGTTTCAGCCCCTCTGTTTCTCGCCCTCTGTTTCAGCCCATCTGATTCAGCCTCTCTGTTTCTCGCCCTGTGTTTCAGACCCTCTGTTTCTCGCTCTCTGTTTCAGCCCCTCTGTTTCTCGCCCTCTGTTTCAGACCCTCTGTTTCAGCCCCTCTGTTTCAGTCCCTCCGTTTCTCGCCCTCTGTTTCTCGCCCTCTCTTTCAGTCAATCTGTTTCTCGCCCTCTCTTTCAGCCCCTCTGTTTCTCGCCCTCTGTTTCAGCCCCTCTGTTTGAGCCCCTCTGTTTCAGCCCCTCTGTTTCTCGCCCTCTGTTTCTGTACCTCTGTTTCTCGCCCACTGTTTCAGCCCCTCTGTTTCTCGCCCTGTTTCAGCCTCTCTGTTTCTCGCCCTCTATTTCAGCCCCTCTGTTTCAGCCCCTCTGTTTCTCGCCCTCTGTTTCAGCCCATCTGTTTCTCGACCTCTGTTTCAGCCCCTCTGTTTCTCGCCCTCTGTATCAGCCCCTCTGTTTCAGCCCCTCTGTTTCAGCCCCTCTGTTTCTCGCCCTCTGTTTCTCGCCCTCTGTTTCAGCCCCTCTGTTTCTCGCCCTCTCTTTCAGCCCATCTGTTTCAGCCCCTCTGTTTCGCGCTCTCTGTTTCAGCCCCTCTGTTTCAACCCCTCTGTTCCAGCCCGTCTGTTTCTGGCCCTCTGTTTCAGACCCTCTGTTTCAGCCCATCTGTTTCTCGCCCTCTGTTTCAGCCCCTCTGTTTCAGCACGTCTGTTTCAGCCACACTGTTTCAGCCCCACTGTTTCTCGCCCTCTGTTTCAGCCCCTCTATTTCAGTGCCTCTGTTTCAGCCCCTCTGTTTCAGCCCCTGTGTTTCTCGCCCTCTGTTTCAGCCCCTCTGATTCTCGCCCTCTGTTTCAGCCCCTCTGATTCAGCCCCTCTGTTTCAGCCACTCTGATTCAGCCCCTCTGTTTCTCGCCCTCTATTTCAGCGCCTCTGTTTCAGCCCCTCTGTTTCAGCCCCTCTTTTTCAGCCCCTCTTTTTCGGCCCCTCTGTTTCTCACCCTCTGTTTCAGCCCCTCTGATTCAGCCCCTCTGATTCAGCCCCTCTGTTTCCCGCCCCTCTGTTTCAGCCCCTCTGTTTCTCGCCCTCTGTTTCAGCCCCTCTGTTTCTCGCCCTCTGTTTCAGCCCCTCTGTTTCGCGCTTTCTGTTTCTCGCCCTCTGTTTCAGCCCCTCTGTTTCTCGCCCTCTGTTTCTGCCCCTCTGTTTCTCGCCCTCTATTTCAGCCCCTCTGTTTCTCGCCCTCTGTTTCAGCCCTGCTGATTCAGCCCCTCTGTTTCAGCCCCCCGGTCTCAGCTACTCTGTTTCAGCCCCTCAGTTTCTCGCCCTCTGTTTCAGCCCCTCTGTTTCTCGCCCTGTATTTCAGCCCCTCAGTTTCTCGACCTCTGTTTCAGCCTCTCGGTTTCAGCCCCTCTGTTTCTCGCCCTCTGTTTCAGCCCCTCTGTTTCTCGCCCTCTGTTTCTGCCCCTCTGTTTCTCGCCCTCTGATTCAGCCCCGCTGATTCAGCCCCTCTGTTTCTCGCCCTCTGTTTCAGCCCCTCTGTTTCAGCCCTTCTGTTTCAGCCCCTCTGTTTCAGCCCCTCAGTTTCTCGCCCTCTGTTTCAGCCCCTCTGTTTCTCGCCCTCTGTTTCAGCACCTCTGTTTCTCGCCCTCTGTTTCAGCCGCTCTGTTTCAGCCCCTCTGTTTCAGCCCCTCGGTTTCTCGCCCTCTGTTTCAGCCCCTCTGTTTCTCGCCCTTTGTTTCAGCACCTCTGTTTTTCGCCCTCTGTTTAAACCCCTCTGTTTCTCGCCCTCTGTATAAGCCCCTCTGTTTCAGCCCCTCTGTTTCAGCCCCTGTGTTTCAGCCCCTGTGTTTCTCGCCCTCAGTTTCTCGCCCTCTGTTTCAGCCCCTCTGTTTCTCGCCCTCTGTTTCAGCCCCTCTGTTTCAGGCCCTCTGATTCAGCCCCTCTGATTCAGCCCCTCTGTTTCTCGCCCTCTGTTTCAGCCCCTCTGTTTCAGCCCTTCTGTTTCAGCCCCTCTGTTTCAGCCCCTCAGTTTCTCGTCCTCTGTTTCAGCCCCTCTGTTTCTCGCCCTCTGTTTCAGCCCCTCTGTTTCTCGCCCTCTGTTTCAGCCCCTCTGTTTCAGCCCCTTTGTTTCAGCCCCTCTGATTCAGCCCCTCTGTTTCTCTCCCTCTGTTTCAGCCCCTCTGTTTCTCGCCCTCTTTTTCAGCCGCTCTGTTTTAGACCCTCTGTTTCAGCCCCTCTGTTTCAGCCCCTCTGATTCAGCCCCTCTGTTTCTCGCCCTGTGTTTCAGCCCCTCTGTTTCTCGCCCTCTGTTTCAGCCCCTCTGATTCAGCCCCTCTGTTTCAGCCCCTCTGTTTCAGCCCCTCTGAATCAGCCCCTCTGATTCAGCCCCTCTGTTTCAGCCCCTCTGTTTCTCGCCCTCTGTTTCTGAGCCTCTGTTTCTCGCCCTCTGTTTCAGCCCCTCTGTTTCTCGCCCTCTGTTTCAGCCCCTCTGTTTCAGCCCCTCTGTTTCAGTCCCTCTGTTTCTCGCCCTCTGTTTCTCGCCCTCTGTTTCAACCCCTCTGTTTCTCGCCCTCTGTTTCAGCCCCTCTGTTTCAGCCCCTCTATTTCTCGCCCTCTGTTTCAGCCCCTCTGTTTCAGCCCCTCAGTTTAAGCCCCTTTGTTTCAGCCCCTGTGTTTCTCGCCCTCTGTTTCTTGCCCCTCTGTTTCTCGCCCTCTGTTTCAGCCCCTCTGATTCAGCCCCTCTGTTCCACACCCTCTGATTCAGCCACTCTGTTTCAGCCCCTCTGTTTCAGGCTCTCTGTTTCTCACCCTCTGTTTCTCGCCCTCTGTTTCAGCCCCTCTGTTTTTCGCCCACTGTTTCAGCCCCTCTGTTTCTCGCCCTCTGTTTCAGGCTCTTTGTTTCAGCCCGTCTGTTTCAGACCCTCTGGTTCTGCCCCTCTGTTTCTCGCCCACTGTTTCTCGCCCTCTGTTTCAGCCCCTCTGTTTCAGCCCCTCTGATTCAGCCCCTCTGATTCAGCCCCTCTGTTTCTCGCCCTCTGTTTCAGCCCCTCTGTTTCAGCCCCTCTGTTTCAGCCCCGCTGTTTCTCGCTCTCTGATTCAGCCCCTCTGATTCTCGCCCTCTGTTTCAGCCCCTCTGTTTCTCGCCCTCTGTTTCAGCGCCTCTTTTTCAGCCCCTCTGTTTCCGCCCTCTGTTTCAGCCCCTCTGTTTCTCGCCCTCTGTTTCAGCCCCACTGTTTCAGCCCCTCTGTTTTAGCCCCTCTGTTTCAGCCCCTCTGTTTCTCGCTCTCTGTTTCAGCACCTCTGTTTCAGCCCCTCTGTTTCAGCCCCTCTGTTTCAGCCCCTCTGTTTCTTGCCCTCTGTTTCAGCCCCTCTGTTTCAGCCCCTCTGTTTTTTGCCCTCTGTTTCAGCCCCTCTGTTTCTCGCCCTCTGTTTCAGCCCCTCTGTTTATCGTCCTCTGTTTCAGCCCCGCTGATTCAGCCCCTCTGTTTCAGTACCTCTGAATCAGCCCCTCTGATTCAGCGCCTCTGTTACAGCCCCTCTGTTTCAGCCCCTCTGTTTCAGCCCCTCTGTTTCTCGCCCACTGTTTCAGCCCCTCTGTTTCTCGCCCTCTGTTTCAGCCCCTCTGTTTCAGCCCCTCTGTTTCAGCCCCTCTGTTTCTCGCCCTCTGTTTCTGCCCCTCTGTTTCTCGCCCTCTGTTTCAGCCCCTCTGTTTCTCGCCCTCTGTTTCAGCCACTCTGTTTCAGCCCCTCTGTGTCAGCCCCTCGTTTTCTCGCCCTCTGTTTCATCCCCTCTGTTTCAGCCCCTCTGTTTCTCGCCCTCTGTTTCTGCACCTCTGTTTCTCGCCCTCTGTTTCAGCCCCTCTGTTTCTCGCCCTCTGTTTCAGCCCCGCTGATTCAGCCCCTCTGTTTCAGCCCCTCTGAATCAGCCCCTCTGATTCAGCCCCTCTGTTTCAGGCCCTCTGTTTCAGCCCCTCTGTTTCTCGCCCTCTGTTTCTGCACCTCTGTTTCTCGCCCTCTGTTTCAGCCCCTCTGTTTCTCGCCCTCTGTTTCAGCCCCTCTGATTCAGCCCATCTGTTTCAGCCCCTCTGATTCAGCCCCTCTGTTTATCGTCCTCTGTTTCAGCCCCGCTGATTCAGGCCCTCTGTTTCAGCACCTCTGAATCAGCCCCTCTGATTCAGCGCCTCTGTTACAGCCCCTCTGTTTCAGCCCCTCTGTTTCAGCCCCTCTCTTTCTCGCCCTCTGTTTCAGCCCCTCTGTTTCTCGCCCTCTGTTTGAGCCCCTCTGTTTCAGCCCCTCTGTTTCAGCCCGTCTGTTTCTCGCCCTCTGTTTCTGCCCCTCTGTTTCTCGCCCTCTGTTTCAGCCCCTCTGTTTCTCGCCCTCTGTTTCAGCCCCTCTGTTTCAGCCCCTCTGTTTCAGCCCCTCTGTGTCAGCCCCTCTTTTTCTCGCCCTATGTTTCAGCCCCTCTGTTTCAGCCCCTCTGTTTCTCGCCCTCTGTTTCTGCGCCTCTGTTTCTCGCCCTCTGTTTCAGCCCCTCTGTTTCTCGCCCTCTGTTTCAGCCCCGCTGATTCACCCCTATGTTTCAGCCCCTCTGAATCAGCCCCTCTGATTCAGCCCCTCTGTTTCAGCCCCTCTGTTTCAGCCCCTCTGTTTCTCGCCCTCTGTTTCAGCCCCTCTGTTTCCCGCCCTCTGTTTCAGCCCCTCTGTTTCTCGCCCTCTGTTTCAGCCCCTCTGATTCAGCCCCTCTGTTTCTCGCCCTCTGTTTCAGCCCCTCTGTTTCAGCCCCTCTGTTTCTCACCCTCTGTTTCAGCCCCTCTGTTTCAGCCCCTCTGTGTCAGCCCCTCTTTTTCTCGCCCTATGTTTCAGCCCCTCTGTTTCAACCCCTCTGTTTCTCGCCCTCTGTTTCTGCGCCTCTGTTTCTCGCCCTCTGTTTCAGCCCCTCTGTTTCTCGCCCTCTGTTTCAGCCCCGCTGATTCACCCCTCTGTTTCAGCCCCTCTGAATCAGCCCCTCTGATTCAGCCCCTCTGTTTCAGCCCCTCTGTTTCAGCCCCTCTGTTTCTCGCCCTCTGTTTCAGCCCCTCTGTTTCCCGCCCTCTGTTTCAGCCCCTCTGTTTCTCGCCCTCTGTTTCAGCCCCTCTGATTCAGCCCCTCTGTTTCTCGCCCTCTGTTTCAGCCCCTCTGTTTCAGCCCCTCTGTTTCTCACCCTCTGTTTCAGCCCCTCTGATTCAGCCCCTCTGATTCAGGCCCTCTGATTCAGCCCCTCTGATTCATCCCCTCTGTTTCCCGCCCCTCTGTTTCCCACCCCTCTGTTTCCCGCACCTCTGTTTCAGCCCCTCTGTTCCACGCCCCGTGTTTCAGCCCCTCTGCTTCTCGCCCTCAGTTTCAGCCCCGCTGTTTCTCGCCCTCTGTTTCAGCCCCTCTGTCTCAACCCCTCTGTTTCAGTCCCTCTGTTTCTCGCCCTCTGTTTCTCGCCCTCGTTTCAGCCCCTCTGTTTCTCGCCCACTGTTTCAGCCCCTCTGTTTCAGCCCCACTGTTTCTCGCCCTCTGATTCAGCCCCTCTTTTTCCTGCCCTCTGTTTCAGACCCTCTGTTTCTCGCCCTCTGTTTCAGCCCCTCTGTTTCAGCCCCTCTGTTTCAGTCCCTCTGTTTCTCGCCCTCTGTTTCTCGCCCTCTGTTTCAACCCCTCTGTTTCTCGCCCTCTGTTTCAGCCCCTCTGTTTCAGCCCCTCTGTTTCTCGCCCTCTGTTACAGCCCCTCTGTTTCTCGCCCTCTGTTTCAGCCCCTCTGATTCAGCCCCTCTGTTCCACACCCTCTGATTCAGCCCCTCTGTTTCAGCCCCTCTGTTTCAGGCTCTCTGTTTCTCACCCTCTGTTTCTCTCCCTCTGTTTCAGCCCCTCTGTTTTTCGCCCACTGTTTCAGCCCCTCTGTTTCTCGCCCTCTGTTTCAGGCTCTTTGTTTCAGCCCGTCTGTTTCAGACCCTCTGGTTCTGCCCCTCTGTTTCTCGCCCACTGTTTCTCGCCCTCTGTTTCAGCCCCTCTGTTTCAGCCCCTCTGATTCAGCCCCTCTGATTCAGCCCCTCTGTTTCTCGCCCTCTGTTTCAGCCCCTCTGTTTCAGCCCCTCTGTTTCAGCCCCGCTGTTTCTCGCTCTCTGGTTCAGCCCCTCTGATTCTCGCCCTCTGTTTCAGCCCCTCTGTTTCTCGCCCTCTGTTTCAGCGCCTCTTTTTCAGCCCCTCTGTTTCCGCCCTCTGTTTCAGCCCCTCTGTTTCTCGCCCTCTGTTTCAGCCCCATGGTTTCAGCCCCTCTGTTTCAGCCCCTCTGTTTCAGCCCCTCTGTTTCTCGCTCTCTGTTTCAGCACCTCTGTTTCATCCCCTCTGTTTCAGCCCCTCTGTTTCAGCCCCTCTGTTTCTCGCCCTCTGTTTCAGCCCCTCTCTTTCAGCCCCTCTGTTTTTCGCCCTCTGTTTCAGCCCCTCTGTTTCTCGCCCTCTGTTTCAGCCCCTCTGTTTATCGTCCTCTGTTTCAGCCCCGCTGATTCAGCCCCTCTGTTTCAGCCCCTCTGTTTCTCGCCCTCTGTTTCAGCCCCTCTGTTTCTCGCCCTCTGTTTCAGCCCCTCTGTTTATCGTCCTCTGTTTCAGCCCCGCTGATTCAGCGCCTCTGTTACAGCCCCTCTGTTTCAGCCCCTCTGTTTCAGCCCCTCTGTTTCTCGCCCACTGTTTCAGCCCCTCTGTTTCTCGCCCTCTGTTTCAGCCCCTCTGTTTCAGCCCCTCTGTTTCAGCCCCTCTGTTTCTCGCCCTCTGTTTCTGCCCCTCTGTTTCTCGCCCTCTGTTTCAGCCCCTCTGTTTCTCGCCCTCTGTTTCAGCCACTCTGTTTCAGCCCCTCTGTGTCAGCCCCTCGTTTTCTCGCCCTCTGTTTCATCCCCTCTGTTTCAGCCCCTCTGTTTCTCGCCCTCTGTTTCTGCACCTCTGTTTCTCGCCCTCTGTTTCAGCCCCTCTGTTTCTCGCCCTCTGTTTCAGCCCCGCTGATTCAGCCCCTCTGTTTCAGCCCCTCTGAATCAGCCCCTCTGATTCAGCCCCTCTGTTTCAGGCCCTCTGTTTCAGCCCCTCTGTTTCTCGCCCTCTGTTTCTGCACCTCTGTTTCTCGCCCTCTGTTTCAGCCCCTCTGTTTCTCGCCCTCTGTTTCAGCCCCTCTGATTCAGCCCATCTGTTTCAGCCCCTCTGATTCAGCCCCTCTGTTTATCGTCCTCTGTTAAGGCCCCGCTGATTCAGGCCCTCTGTTTCAGCACCTCTGAATCAGCCCCTCTGATTCAGCGCCTCTGTTACAGCCCCTCTGTTTCAGCCCCTCTGTTTCAGCCCCTCTCTTTCTCGCCCTCTGTTTCAGCCCCTCTGTTTCTCACCCTCTGTTTGAGCCCCTCTGTTTCAGCCCCTCTGTTTCAGCCCGTCTGTTTCTCGCCCTCTGTTTCTGCCCCTCTGTTTCTCGCCCTCTGTTTCAGCCCCTCTGTTTCTCGCCCTCTGTTTCAGCCCCACTGTTTCAGCCCCTCTGTTTCAGCCCCTCTGTGTCAGCCCCTCTTTTTCTCGCCCTATGTTTCGGCCCCTCTGTTTCAGCCCCTCTGTTTCTCGCCCTCTGTTTCTGCGCCTCTGTTTCTCGCCCTCTGTTTCAGCCCCTCTGTTTCTCGCCCTCTGTTTCAGCCCCGCTGATTCACCCCTCTGTTTCAGCCCCTCTGAATCAGCCCCTCTGATTCAGCCCCTCTGTTTCGGCCCCTCTGTTTCAGCCCCTCTGTTTCTCGCCCTCTGTTTCAGCCCCTCTGTTTCCCGCCCTCTGTTTCAGCCCCTCTGTTTCTCGCCCTCTGTTTCAGCCCCTCTGATTCAGCCCCTCTGTTTCTCGCCCTCTGTTTCAGCCCCTCTGTTTCAGCCCCTCTGTTTCTCACCCTCTGTTTCAGCCCCTCTGTTTCAGCCCCTCTGTGTCAGCCCCTCTTTTTATCGCCCTATGTTTCAGCCCCTCTGTTTCAGCCCCTCTGTTTCTCGCCCTCTGTTTCTGCGCCTCTGTTTCTCGCCCTCTGTTTCAGCCCCTCTGTTTCTCGCCCTCTGTTTCAGCCCCGCTGATTCACCCCTCTGTTTCAGCCCCTCTGAATCAGCCCCTCTGATTCAGCCCCTCTGTTTCAGCCCCTCTGTTTCTCGCCCTCTGTTTCAGCCCCTCTGTTTCAGCCCCTCTGTTTCTCACCCTCTGTTTCAGCCCCTCTGATTCAGCCCCTCTGATTCAGGCCCTCTGATTCAGCCCCTCTGATTCATCCCCTCTGTTTCCCGCCCCTCTGTTTCCCGCCCCTCTGTTTCCCGCACCTCTGTTTCAGCCCCTCTGTTCCACGCCCCGTGTTTCAGCCCCTCTGCTTCTCGCCCTCAGTTTCAGCCCCGCTGTTTCTCGCCCTCTGTTTCAGCCCCTCTGTCTCAACCCCTCTGTTTCAGTCCCTCTGTTTCTCGCCCTCTGTTTCTCGCCCTCATTTCAGCCCCTCTGTTTCTCGCCCACTGTTTCAGCCCCTCTGTTTCAGCCCCACTGTTTCTCGCCCTCTGATTCAGCCCCTCTTTTTCCTGCCCTCTGTTTCAGACCCTCTGTTTCTCGCCCTCTGTTTCAGCCCCTCTGTTTCAGCCCCTCTGTTTCCCGCCCCTCTGTTTCCCGCCACTCTGTTTTAGCCCCTCTGATTCACGCCCCGTGTTTCAGCCCCTCTGTTTCTCGCCCTCTGTTTAAGCCCCTCTGTTTCTCGCCCTCTGTTTCAGCCACTCTGTTTCAGCCCCTCTGTGTCAGCCCCTCGTTTTCTCGCCCTTGGTTTCAGCCCCTCTGTTTCAGCCCCTCTGTTTCTCGCCCTCTGTTTCTGCACCTCTGTTTCTCGCCCTCTGTTTCAGCCCCTCTGTTTCTCGCCCTCTGTTTCAGCCCCGCTGATTCAGCCCCTCTGTTTCAGCCCCTCTGAACCAGCCCCTCTGATTCAGCCCCTCTGTTTCAGGCCCTCTGTTTCAGCCCCTCTGTTTCTCGCCCTCTGTTTCTGCACCTCTGTTTCTCGCCCTCTGTTTCAGCCCCTCTGTTTCTCGCCCTCTGTTTCAGCCCCTCTGATTCAGCCCATCTGTTTCAGCCCCTCTGATTCAGCCCCTCTGTTTATCGTCCTCTGTTTCAGCCCCGCTGATTCAGCCCCTCTGTTTCAGCACCTCTGAATCAGCCCCTCTGATTCAGCGCCTCTGTTACAGCCCCTCTGTTTCAGCCCCTCTGTTTCAGCCCCTCTCTTTCTCGCCCTCTGTTTCAGCCCCTCTGTTTCTCGCCCTCTGTTTGAGCCCCTCTGTTTCAGCCCCTCTGTTTCAGCCCGTCTGTTTCTCGCCCTCTGTTTCTGCCCCTCTGTTTCTCGCCCTCTGTTTCAGCCCCTCTGTTTCTCGCCCTCTGTTTCAGCCCCTCTGTTTCAGCCCCTCTTTTTCAGCCCCTCTGTGTCAGCCCCTCTTTTTCTCGCCCTATGTTTCAGCCCCTCTGTTTCAGCCCCTCTGTTTCTCGCCCTCTGTTTCTGCGCCTCTGTTTCTCGCCCTCTGTTTCAGCCCCTCTGTTTCTCGCCCTCTGTTTCAGCCCCGCTGATTCACCCCTCTGTTTCAGCCCCTCTGAATCAGCCCCTCTGATTCAGCCCCTCTGTTTCAGCCCCTCTGTTTCAGCCCCTCTGTTTCTCGCCCTCTGTTTCAGCCCCTCTGTTTCCCGCCCTCTGTTTCAGCCCCTCTGATTCAGCCCCTCTGTTTCTCGCCCTCTGTTTCAGCCCCTCTGTTTCAGCCCCTCTGTTTCTCACCCTCTGTTTCATCCCCTCTGTTTCAGCCCCTCTGTTTCAGCCCCTCTGTGTCAGCCCCTCTTTTTCTCGCCCTATGTTTCAGCCCCTCTGTTTCAGCCCCTCTGTTTCTCGCCCTCTGTTTCTGCGCCTCTGTTTCTCGCCCTCTGTTTCAGCCCCTCTGTTTCTCGCCCTCTGTTTCAGCCCCGCTGATTCACCCCTCTGTTTCAGCCCCGCTGAATCAGCCCCTCTGATTCAGCTCCTCTGTTTCAGCCCCTCTGTTTCAGCCCCTCTGTTTCTCGCCTTCTTTGTCAGCCCCTCTGTTTCTCCCCCTCTGTTTTAGCCCCTCTGATACAGGCCCTCTGTTCCAGCCCCTCTGTTTCATCCTCTCTGTTTCAGCCACTGTGTTTATCGCCCCTCTGTTTCTCGCCCTCTGTTTCAGCCCCACTGTTTCTCGCACACTGTTTCAGCTCCGCTGTTTCACCCCTCTGTTTCAGCCACTCTGTTTCTCGCACTCTGTTTCAGCCCCTCTGTATATCGCCCTCTTTTGTCAGCCCCTCTGTTTCTCGCCCTCTGTTTCAGCCCCTCTGTTTCTCGCCCTCTGTTTCAGCCCCTCTGTTTCAGTCCCTCTGTTTCAGCCCCTCTGTTTCAGCCCTTCTGTTTCTAGCCCTCTGTTTCAGCCCCTCTGTTTCTCGCCCTCTGTTTCAGCCCCTCTCACTCTGCCCCTCTGTTTCAGCCCCTCTGATTCAGCCCCTCTGTTTCAGCCCCTCTGTTTCAGCCCCTCTGTTTCTAGCCCTCTGTTTCAGGCCCTCTGTTTCTCGCCCTCTGTTTCAGCCCCTCTGATTCAGCCCCTCTGTTTCAGCCCCTCTGATTCAGCCCCTCTGTTTCTGCCCCTCTGTTTCAGCCCCTCTGTTTCTCGCCCTCTGTTTCTCACCCTCTGTTTCTCGCCCTCTGTTTCAGCCCCTCTGTTTCTCGCCCTCTTTGTCAGCCCCTCAGTTTCAGCCCCTCTGTTTCTCGCCCTCTGTTTCAGCCCCTCTGTTTCCCGCCCTCTGTTTCAGCCCCTCTGATTCAGCCCCTCTGTTTCTCGCCCTCTGTTTCAGCCCCTCAGTTTCAGCCCCTCTGTTTCTCGCCCTCTGTTTCAGCCCCTCTGTTTCCCGCCCTCTGTTTCAGCCCCTCTGATTCAGCCCCTCTGTTTCTCGCCCTCTGTTTCAGCCCCTCTGTGTCAGCCCCTCTTTTTCTCGCCCTATGTTTCAGCCCCTCTGTTTCAGCCCCTCTGTTTCTCGCCCTCTGTTTCTGCGCCTCTGTTTCTCGCCCTCTGTTTCAGCCCCTCTGTTTCTCGCCCTCTGTTTCAGCCCCGCTGATTCACCCCTCTGTTTCAGCCCCGCTGAATCAGCCCCTCTGATTCAGCTCCTCTGTTTCAGCCCCTCTGTTTCAGCCCCTCTGTTTCTCGCCTTCTTTGTCAGCCCCTCTGTTTCTCCCCCTCTGTTTTAGCCCCTCTGATACAGGCCCTCTGTTCCAGCCCCTCTGTTTCATCCTCTCTGTTTCAGCCACTGTGTTTATCGCCCCTCTGTTTCTCGCCCTCTGTTTCAGCCCCACTGTTTCTCGCACACTGTTTCAGCTCCGCTGTTTCACCCCTCTGTTTCAGCCCCTCTGTTTCTCGCACTCTGTTTCAGCCCCTCTGTATATCGCCCTCTTTTGTCAGCCCCTCTGTTTCTCGCCCTCTGTTTCAGCCCCTCTGTTTCTCGCCCTCTGTTTCAGCCCCTCTGTTTCAGTCCCTCTGTTTCAGCCCCTCTGTTTCAGCCCTTCTGTTTCTAGCCCTCTGTTTCAGCCCCTCTGTTTCTCGCCCTCTGTTTCAGCCCCTCTCACTCTGCCCCTCTGTTTCAGCCCCTCTGATTCAGCCCCTCTGTTTCAGCCCCTCTGTTTCAGCCCCTCTGTTTCTAGCCCTCTGTTTCAGGCCCTCTGTTTCTCGCCCTCTGTTTCAGCCCCTCTGATTCAGCCCCTCTGTTTCAGCCCCTCTGATTCAGCCCCTCTGTTTCTGCCCCTCTGTTTCAGCCCCTCTGTTTCTCGCCCTCTGTTTCTCACCCTCTGTTTCTCGCCCTCTGTTTCAGCCCCTCTGTTTCTCGCCCTCTTTGTCAGCCCCTCAGTTTCAGCCCCTCTGTTTCAGCCCCTCTGATTCAGCCCCTCTGTTTCAGCCCCTCTGTTTCTCGACCTCTGTTTCAGTCCCTCTGTTTCTCGCCCTCTGTTTCAGCCCCTGTGATTCATCCCCTCTGTTTCTCGCCCTCTGTTTCAGCCCCTCTGTTTCTCGCCCTCTGTTTCAGCCCCTCTGTTTTAGCTCTTCTGTTTCAGCCCCTCTGTTTCAGCCCCTCTGTTTCTCGCCCTCTGTTCCAGCCCCTCTGTTTTTCGCCCTCTGTTTCAGCCCCTCTATTTCTCGCCCTCTGTTTCAGCCCCTCTGTTTCAGCCCCTCTGTTTCAGCCCCTCTGTTTCTCGCCCTCTGTTTCAGCCCCTCTGTTTCTCGCCCTCTGTTTCAGCCCCTCTGTTTCAGCCCCTCTGTTTCAGGCCCTCTGTTTCTCGCCCTCTGTTTCAGCCCCTCTGTTTCTCGCCCTCTGTTTCAGCCCCTGTGATTCATCCCCTCTGTTTCTCGCCCTCTGTTTCAGCCCCTCTGTTTCTCGCCCTCTGTTTCAGCCCCTCTGTTTCTCGCCCTCTGTTTCAGCCCCTCTGTTTCAGCTCTTCTGTTTCAGCCCCTCTGTTTCAGCCCCTCTGTTTCTCGCCCTCTGTTCCAGCCCCTCTGTTTCTCGCCCTCTGTTTCAACCCCTCTGTTTCAGCCCCTCTGTTTCTCGCCCTCTATTTCAGCGCCTCTGTTTCAGCCCCTCTGTTTCAGCCCCTCTGTTTCTCGCCCTCTGTTTCTCACCCTCTGTTTCTCGCCCTCTGTTTCAGCCCCTCTGTTTCTCGCCCTCTTTGTCAGCCCCTCAGTTTCAGCCCCTCTGTTTCAGCCCCTCTGTTTCAGCCCCTCTGTTTCAGCCCCTCTGTTTCTCGCCCTCTGTTCCAGCCCCTCTGTTTTTCGCCCTCTGTTTCAGCCCCTCTGTTTCTCGCCCTCTGTTTCAGCCCCTCTGTTTCAGCCCCTCTGTTTCAGCCCCTCTGTTTCTCGCCCTCTGTTTCAGCCCCTCTGTTTCTCGCCCTCTGTTTCAGCCCCTCTGTTTCAGCCCCTCTGTTTCAGGCCCTCTGTTTCAGCCCCTCTGTTTCAGCCCCTCTGTATCTCGCCCTCTGTTTCAGCCCCTGTGATTCATCCCCTCTGTTTCTCGCCCTCTGTTTCAGCCCCTCTGTTTCTCGCCCTCTGTTTCAGCCCCTCTGTTTCTCGCCCTCTGTTTCAGCCCCTCTGTTTCAGCTCTTCTGTTTCAGCCCCTCTGTTTCAGCCCCTCTGTTTCTCGCCCTCTGTTCCAGCCCCTCTGTTTCTCGCCCTCTGTTTCAGCCCCTCTGTTTCAGCCCCTCTGTTTCTCGCCCTCTATTTCAGCGCCTCTGTTTCAGCCCCTCTGTTTCAGCCCCTCTGTTTCAGCCCCTGTGTTTCTCGCCCTCTGTTTCAGCCCCTCTGTTTCTCGCCCTCTGTTTCAGCCCCTCTGATTCAGCCCCTCTGTTTCAGCCCCTCTGATTCAGCCCCTCTGATTCAGCCCCTCTGTTTCCCGCCCCTCTGTTGCAGCCCCTCTGTTTCTCGCCCTCTGTTTCAGCCCCTCTGTTTCGCGCTCTCTGTTTCTCGCCCTCTGTTTCAGCCCCTCTGTTTCTCGCCCTCTGTTTCTGCCCCTCTGTTTCTCGCCCTCTATTTCAGCCCCTCTGTTTCTCGCCCTCTGTTTCAGCCCTGCTGATTCAGCCCCTCTGTTTCAGCCCCCCGGTTTCAGCTACTCTGTTTCAGCCCCTCAGTTTCTCGCCCTCTGTTTCAGCCCCTCTGTTTCCCGCCCCTCTGTTTCAGCCCCTCTGTTTCTCGCCCTCTGTTTCAGCCCCTCTGTTTCGCGCTCTCTGTTTCTCGCCCTCTGTTTCAGCCCCTCTGTTTCTCGCCCTCTGTTTCTGCCCCTCTGTTTCTCGCCCTCTATTTCAGCCCCTCTGTTTCTCGCCCTCTGTTTCAGCCCTGCTGATTCAGCCCCTCTGTTTCAGCCCCCCGGTTTCAGCTACTCTGTTTCAGCCCCTCTGTTTCTCGCCCTCTGTTTCAGCCCTGCTGATTCAGCCCCTCTGTTTCAGCCCCTCGGTTTCAGCCCCTCTGTTTCTCGCCCTCTGTTTCAGCCCCTCTGTTTCTCGCCCTCTGTTTCTGCCCCTCTGTTTCTCGCCCTCTGTTTCAGCCCCTCTGTTTCAACACCTCTGTTTCAGCCCCGCTGATTCAGCCCCTCTGTTTCAGCCCCTCTGAATCAGCCCCTCTGATTCAGCCCCTCTGTTTCAGCCCCTCTGTGTCAGCCCCACTGTTTCAGCCCCTCTGTTTCTCGCCCTCTGTTTCTGCCCCTCTGTTTTTCGCCCTCTGTTTCAGCCCCTCCATTTCTCGCCCTCCGTTTCAGCCCCTCTGATTCTGCCCCTCTGTTTCAGTCCCTCTGATTCAGCCCATCTGATTCAGCCCCTCTGATTCAGCCCCTCTGTTTCTCGCCCTCTGTTTCAGCCCCTCTTTTTCAGCCCGTCTGTTTCAGCCCCTCTGTTTCTCACCCTCTGTTACAGCCCCTCTGATTCAGCCCCTCTGATTCAGCCCCTCTGATTCAGCCCCTCTGTTTCTCGCCCTCTGTTTCAGTCCCTCTGTTTCAGGCCCTCTGATTCAGCCCCTCTGATTCAGCCCCTCTGTTTCTCGCCCTCTGTTTCAGCCCCTCTGTTTCAGCCCTTCTGTTTCAGCCCCTCTGTTTCAGCCCCTCAGTTTCTCGCCCTCTGTTTCAACCCCTCTGTTTCTCGCCCTCTGTTTCAGCACCTCTGTTTCTCGCCCTCTGTTTCAGCCGCTCTGTTTCAGCCCCTCTGTTTCAGCCCCTCGGTTTCTCGCCCTCTGTTTCAGCCCCTCTGTTTCTCGCCCTTTGTTTCAGCACCTCTGTTTTTCGCCCTCTGTTTCAACCCCTCTGTTTCTCGCCCTCTGTATAAGCCCCTCTGTTTCAGCCCCTCTGTTTCAGCCCCTGTGTTTCAGCCCCTGTGTTTCTCGCCCTCAGTTTCTCGCCCTCTGTTTCAGCCCCTCTGTTTCTCGCCCTCTGTTTCAGCCCCTCTGTTTCAGGCCCTCTGATTCAGCCCCTCTGATTCAGCCCCTCTGTTTCTCGCCCTCTGTTTCAGCCCCTCTGTTTTAGCCCTTCTGTTTCAGCCCCTCTGTTTCAGCCCCTCAGTTTCTCGTCCTTTGTTTCAGCCCCTCTGTTTCTCGCCCTCTGTTTCAGCCCCTCTGTTTCTCGCCCTCTGTTTCAGCCCCTCTGTTTCAGCCCCTTTGTTTCAGCCCCTCTGATTCAGCCCCTCTGTTTCTCTCCCTCTGTTTCAGCCGCTCTGTTTCTCGCCCTCTGTTTCAGCCCCTCTGACTTAGCCCCTCTGTTTCAGCCCCTCTGTTTCAGCCCCTCTGTTTCTCGCCCTCTGTTTCAGCCCCTCGGTTTCACGCTCTCTGTTTCAGCCCCTCAGTTTCAGCCCCTCTGTTTCTCGCCTCTGTTTCTCACCCTCTGTTTCTCGCACTCTGTTTAACCCCCTCAGTTTTTTGCCCTCTGTTTCAGCCCCTCTGTTTCTCGCCCTCTGCTTCAGCCCCTCTGTTTCTCGCCCTCTTTTTCAGCCGCTCTGTTTTAGACCCTCTGTTTCAGCCCCTCTGTTTCAGCCCCTCTGATTCAGCCCCTCTGTTTCTCGCCCTGTGTTTCAGCCCCTCTGTTTCTCGCCCTCTGTTTCAGCCCCTCTGATTCAGCCCCTCTGTTTCAGCCCCTCTGTTTCAGCCCTTCTGTTTCTCGCCCTCTGTTTCAGCCCCTCTGATTCAGCCCCTCTGTTTCAGCCCTTCTGTTTCTCGCCCTCTGTTTCAGCCCCTCTGTTTCTCACCCTCTGTTTCAGCCCCTCAATTTCTCGCCCTCTGTTTCAGCCCATCTGATTCAGCCTCTCTGTTTCTCGCCCTGTGTTTCAGACCCACTGTTTCTCGCTCTCTGTTTCAGCTCCTCTGTTTCTCGCCCTCTGTTTCAGACCCTCTGTTTCAGCCCCTCTGTTTCAGTCCCTCCGTTTCTCGCCCTCTGTTTCTCGCCCTCTGTTTCAGTCAATCTGTTTCTCGCCCTCTCTTTCAGCCCCTCTGTTTCTCGCCCTCTGTTTCAGCCCCTCTGTTTCAGCCCCTCTGTTTCAGCCCCTCTGTTTCTCGCCCTCTGTTTCAGTACCTCTGTTTCTCGCCCACTGTTTCAGCCCCTCTGTTTCTCGCCCTGTTTCAGCCTCTCTGTTTCTCGCCCTCTATTTCAGCCCCTCTGTTTCAGCCCCGCTGTTTCAGCCACTCTGTTTCAGCCCCTCTGTTTCTCGCCCTCTGTTTCAGCGCATCTGTTTCTCGACCTCTGTTTCAGCCCCTCTGTTTCAGCCCCTCTGTTTCAGCCCCTCTGTTTCTCGCCCTCTGTTTCTCGCCCTCTGTTTCAGCCCCTCTGTTTCTCGCCCTCTCTTTCAGCCCATCTGTTTCAGCCCCTCTGTTTCGCGCTCTCTGTTTCAGCCCCTCTGTTTCAGCCCCTCTGTTCCAGCCCGTCTGTTTCTGGCCCTCTGTTTCAGCCCCTCTGTTTCAGCCCATCTGTTTCTTGCCCTCTGTTTCAGCCCCTCTGTTTCAGCACGTCTGTTTCAGCCACACTGTTTCAGCCCCACTGTTTCTCGCCCTCTGTTTCAGCCACTCTGTTTCTCGCCCTCTGTTTCAGCCCCTCTGTTTCAGCCCCGCTGAGTTAGCCCCTCTGTTTCAGCCCCTCTGAATCAGCCCCTCTGATTCAGCCCCTCTGTTTCAGCCCCTCTGTTTCTCGCCCTCTGTTTCTGAGCCTCTGTTTCTCGCCCTCTGTTTCAGCCCCTCTGTTTCTCGCCCTCTGTTTCAGCCCCTCTGTTTCAGCCCCTCTGTTTCAGTCCCTCTGTTTCTCGCCCTCTGTTTCTCGCCCTCTGTTTCAACCCCTCTGTTTCTCGCCCTCTGTTTCAGCCCCTCTGTTTCAGCCCCTCTGTTTCTCGCCCTCTGTTACAGCCCCTCTGTTTCTCGCCCTCTGTTTCAGCCCCTCTGTTTCAGCCCCTCAGTTTCAGCCCCTTTGTTTCAGCCCCTGTGTTTCTCGCCCTCTGTTTCTTGCCCCTCTGTTTCTTGCCCTCTTTTTCAGCCCCTCTATTTCTTGCCCTCTGTTTCAGCCCCTCTGTTCCAGCCCCTCTGATTCAGCCCCTCTGTTTCTCGCCCTCTGTTTCAGCCCCTCTGTTTTTCGCCCACTGTTTCAGCCCCTCTGTTTCTCGCCCTCTGTTTCAGGCTCTTTGTTTCAGCCCGTCTGTTTCAGACCCTCTGGTTCTGCCCCTCTGTTTCTCGCCCACTGTTTCTCGCCCTCTGTTTCAGCCCCTCTGTTTCAGCCCCTCTGATTCAACCCGTCTGATTCAGCCCCTCTGTTTCTCGCCCTCTGTTTCAGCCCCTCTGTTTCAGCCCCTCTGTTTCAGCCCCGCTGTTTCTCGCTCTCTGGTTCAGCCCCTCTGATTCTCGCCCTCTGTTTCAGCCCCTCTGTTTCTCGCCCTCTGTTTCAGTGCCTCTTTTTCAGCCCCTCTGTTTCCGCCCTCTGTTTCAGCCCCTCTGTTTCTCGCCCTCTGTTTCAGCCCCACTGTTTCAGCCCCTCTGTTTCAGCCCCTCTGTTTCAGCCCCTCTGTTTCTCGCTCTCTGTTTCAGCACCTCTGTTTCAGCCCCTCTGTTTCAGCCCCTCTGTTTCAGCCCCTCTGTTTCTCGCCCTCTGTTTCAGCCCCTCTCTTTCAGCCCCTCTGTTTTTCGCCCTCTGTTTCAGCCCCTCTGTTTCTCGCCCTCTGTTTCAGCCCCTCTGTTTATCGTCCTCTGTTTCAGCCCCGCTGATTCAGCCCCTCTGTTTCAGCACCTCTGAATCAGCCCCTCTGATTCAGCGCCTCTGTTACAGCCCCTCTGTTTCAGCCCCTCTGTTTCAGCCCCTCTGTTTCTCGCCCACTGTTTCAGCCCCTCTGTTTCTCGCCCTCTGTTTCAGCCCCTCTGTTTCAGCCCCTCTGTTTCAGCCCCTCTGTTTCTCGCCCTCTGTTTCTGCCCCTCTGTTTCTCGCCCTCTGTTTCAGCCCCTCTGTTTCTCGCCCTCTGTTTCAGCCACTCTGTTTCAGCCCCTCTGTGTCAGCCCCTCGTTTTCTCGCCCTCTGTTTCATCCCCTCTGTTTCAGCCCCTCTGTTTCTCGCCCTCTGTTTCTGCACCTCTGTTTCTCACCCTCTGTTTCAGCCCCTCTGTTTCTCGCCCTCTGTTTCAGCCCCGCTGATTCAGCCCCTCTGTTTCAGCCCCTCTGAATCAGCCCCTCTGATTCAGCCCCTCTGTTTCAGGCCCTCTGTTTCAGCCCCTCTGTTTCTCGCCCTCTGTTTCTGCACCTCTGTTTCTCGCCCTCTGTTTCAGCCCCTCTGTTTCTCGCCCTCTGTTTCAGCCCCTCTGATTCAGCCCATCTGTTTCAGCCCCTCTGATTCAGCCCCTCTGTTTATCGTCCACTGTTTCAGCCCCGCTGATTCAGGCCCTCTGTTTCAGCACCTCTGAATCAGCCCCTCTGATTCAGCGCCTCTGTTACAGCCCCTCTGTTTCAGCCCCTCTGTTTCAGCCCCTCTCTTTCTCGCCCTCTGTTTCAGCCCCTCTGTTTCTCGCCCTCTGTTTGAGCCCCTCTGTTTCAGCCCCTCTGTTTCAGCCCGTCTGTTTCTCGCCCTCTGTTTCTGCCCCTCTGTTTCTCGCCCTCTGTTTCAGCCCCTCTGTTTCTCGCCCTCTGTTTCAGCCCCTCTGTTTCAGCCCCTCTGTTTCAGCCCCTCTGTGTCAGCCCCTCTTTTTCTCGCCCTATGTTTCAGCCCCTCTGTTTCAGCCCCTCTGTTTCTCGCCCTCTGTTTCAGCCCCTCTGTTTCCCGCCCTCTGTTTCAGCCCCTCTGTTTCTCGCCCTCTGTTTCAGCCCCTCTGATTCAGCCCCTCTGTTTCTCGCCCTCTGTTTCAGCCCCTCTGTTTCAGCCCCTCTGTTTCTCACCCTCTGTTTCAGCCCCTCTGTGTCAGCCCCTCTGTGTCAGCCCCTCTTTTTCTCGCCCTATGTTTCAGCCCCTCTGTTTCAGCCCCTCTGTTTCTCGCCCTCTGTTTCTGCGCCTCTGTTTCTCGCCCTCTGTTTCAGCCCCTCTGTTTCTCGCCCTCTGTTTCAGCCCCGCTGATTCACCCCTCTGTTTCAGCCCCTCTGAATCAGCCCCTCTGATTCAGCCCCTCTGTTTCAGCCCCTCTGTTTCAGCCCCTCTGTTTCTCGCCCTCTGTTTCAGCCCCTCTGTTTCCCGCCCTCTGTTTCAGCCCCTCTGTTTCTCGCCCTCTGTTTCAGCCCCTCTGATTCAGCCCCTCTGTTTCTCGCCCTCTGTTTCAGCCCCTCTGTTTCAGCCCCTCTGTTTCTCACCCTCTGTTTCAGCCCCTCTGATTCAGCCCCTCTGATTCAGACCCTCTGATTCATCCCCTCTGTTTCCCGCCCCTCTGTTTCCCGCCCCTCTGTTTCCCGCACCTCTGTTTCAGCCCCTCTGTTCCACGCCCCGTGTTTCAGCCCCTCTGCTTCTCGCCCTCAGTTTCAGCCCCGCTGTTTCTCGCCCTCTGTTTCAGCCCCTCTGTCTCAACCCCTCTGTTTCAGTCCCTCTGTTTCTCGCCCTCTGTTTCTCGCCCTCGTTTCAGCCCCTCTGTTTCTCGCCCACTGTTTCAGCCCCTCTGTTTCAGCCCCACTGTTTCTCGCCCTCTGATTCAGCCCCTCTTTTTCCTGCCCTCTGTTTCAGACCCTCTGTTTCTCGCCCTCTGTTTCAGCCCCTCTGTTTCAGCCCCTCTGTTTCCCGCCCCTCTGTTTCCCGCCCCTCTGTTTTAGCCCCTCTGATTCACGCCCCGTGTTTCAGCCCCTCTGTTTCTCGCCCTCTGTTTAAGCCCCTCTGTTTCTCGCCCTCTGTTTCAGCCACTCTGTTTCAGCCCCTCTGTGTCAGCCCCTCGTTTTCTCGCCCTCGGTTTCAGCCCCTCTGTTTCAGCCCCTCTGTTTCTCGCCCTCTGTTTCTGCACCTCTGTTTCTCGCCCTCTGTTTCAGCCCCTCTGTTTCTCGCCCTCTGTTTCAGCACCTCTGATTCAGCCCCTCTGTTTCAGCCCCTCTGAATCAGCCCCTCTGATTCAGCCCCTCTGTTTCAGGCCCTCTGTTTCAGCCCCTCTGTTTCTCGCCCTCTGTTTCTGCACCTCTGTTTCTCGCCCTCTGTTTCAGCCCCTCTGTTTCTCGCCCTCTGTTTCAGCCCCTCTGATTCAGCCCATCTGTTTCAGCCCCTCTGATTCAGCCCCTCTGTTTATCGTCCTCTGTTTCAGCCCCGCTGATTCAGCCCCTCTGTTTCAGCACCTCTGAATCAGCCCCTCTGATTCAGCGCCTCTGTTACAGCCCCTCTGTTTCAGCCCCTCTGTTTCAGCCCCTCTCTTTCTCGCCCTCTGTTTCAGCCCCTCTGTTTCTCGCCCTCTGTTTGAGCCCCTCTGTTTCAGCCCCTCTGTTTCAGCCCGTCTGTTTCTCGCCCTCTGTTTCTGCCCCTCTGTTTCTCGCCCTCTGTTTCAGCCCCTCTGTTTCTCGCCCTCTGTTTCAGCCCCTCTGTTTCAGCCCCTCTGTTTCAGCCCCTCTGTGTCAGCCCCTCTTTTTCTCGCCCTATGTTACAGCCCCTCTGTTTCAGCCCCTCTGTTTCTCGCCCTCTGTTTCTGCGCCTATGTTTCTCGCCCTCTGTTTCAGCCCCTCTGTTTCTCGCCCTCTGTTTCAGCCCCGCTGATTCACCCCTCTGTTTCAGCCCCTCTGAATCAGCCCCTCTGATTCAGCCCCTCTGTTTCAGCGCCTCTGTTTCAGCCCCTCTGTTTCTCGCCCTCTGTTTCAGCCCCTCTGTTTCCCGCCCTCTGTTTCAGCCCCTCTGATTCAGCCCCTCTGTTTCAGCCCCTCTGTTTCAGCCCGTCTGTTTCTCGCCCTCTGTTTCTGCCCCTCTGTTTCTCGCCCTTTGTTTCAGCCCCTCTGTTTCTCGCCCTCTGTTTCAGCCCCTCTGTTTCAGCCCCTCTGTTTCAGCCCCTCTGTGTCAGCCCCTCTTTTTCTCGCCCTATGTTACAGCCCCTCTGTTTCAGCCCCTCTGTTTCTCGCCCTCTGTTTCTGCGCCTCTGTTTCTCGCCCTCTGTTTCAGCCCCTCTGTTTCTCGCCCTCTGTTTCAGCCCCGCTGATTCACCCCTCTGTTTCAGCCCCTCTGAATCAGCCCCTCTGATTCAGCCCCTCTGTTTCAGCGCCTCTGTTTCAGCCCCTCTGTTTCTCGCCCTCTGTTTCAGCCCCTCTGTTTCTCGCCCTCTGTTTCAGCCCCTCTGATTCAGCCCCTCTGTTTCTCGCCCTCTGTTTCAGCCCCTCTGTTTCAGCCCCTCTGTTTCTCACCCTCTGTTTCATCCCCTGTGTTTCAGCCCCTCTGTTTCAGCCCCTCTGTGTCAGCCCATTTTTTCTCGCCCTATGTTTCAGCCCCTCTGTTTCAGCCCCTCTGTTTCTCGCCCTCTGTTTCTGCGCCTCTGTTTCTCGCCCTCTGTTTCAGCCCCTCTGTTTCTCGCCCTCTGTTTCAGCCCCGCTGATTCACCCCTCTGTTTCAGCCCCTCTGATTCAGCCCCTCTGTTTCAGCGCCTCTGTTTCAGCCCCTCTGTTTCTCGCCCTCTGTTTCAGCCCCTCTGTTTCCCGCCCTCTGTTTCAGCCCCTCTGATTCAGCCCCTCTGTTTCAGCCCCTCTGTTTCAGCCCGTCTGTTTCTCGCCCTCTGTTTCAGCCCCTCTGATTCAGCCCCTCTGTTTCCGCCCTCTGTTTCAGCCCCTCTGTTTCTCGCCCTCTGTTTCAGCCCCACTGTTTCAGCCCCTCTGTTTCAGCCCCTCTGTTTCAGCCCCTCTGTTTCTCGCTCTCTGTTTCAGCACCTCTGTTTCAGCCCCTCTGTTTCAGCCCCTCTGTTTCAGCCCCTCTGTTTCTCGCCCTCTGTTTCAGCCCCTCTCTTTCAGCCCCTCTGTTTTTCGCCCTCTGTTTCAGCCCCTCTGTTTCTCGCCCTCTGTTTCAGCCCCTCTGTTTATCGTCCTCTGTTTCAGCCCCGCTGATTCAGCCCCTCTGTTTCAGCACCTCTGAATCAGCCCCTCTGATTCAGCGCCTCTGTTACAGCCCCTCTGTTTCAGCCCCTCTGTTTCAGCCCCTCTGTTTCTCGCCCACTGTTTCAGCCCCTCTGTTTCTCGCCCTCTGTTTCAGCCCCTCTGTTTCAGCCCCTCTGTTTCAGCCCCTCTGTTTCTCGCCCTCTGTTTCTGCCCCTCTGTTTCTCGCCCTCTGTTTCAGCCCCTCTGTTTCTCGCCCTCTGTTTCAGCCACTCTGTTTCAGCCCCTCTGTGTCAGCCCCTCGTTTTCTCGCCCTCTGTTTCATCCCCTCTGTTTCAGCCCCTCTGTTTCTCGCCCTCTGTTTCTGCACCTCTGTTTCTCACCCTCTGTTTCAGCCCCTCTGTTTCTCGCCCTCTGTTTCAGCCCCGCTGATTCAGCCCCTCTGTTTCAGCCCCTCTGAATCAGCCCCTCTGATTCAGCCCCTCTGTTTCAGGCCCTCTGTTTCAGCCCCTCTGTTTCTCGCCCTCTGTTTCTGCACCTCTGTTTCTCGCCCTCTGTTTCAGCCCCTCTGTTTCTCGCCCTCTGTTTCAGCCCCTCTGATTCAGCCCATCTGTTTCAGCCCCTCTGATTCAGCCCCTCTGTTTATCGTCCTCTGTTTCAGCCCCGCTGATTCAGGCCCTCTGTTTCAGCACCTCTGAATCAGCCCCTCTGATTCAGCGCCTCTGTTACAGCCCCTCTGTTTCAGCCCCTCTGTTTCAGCCCCTCTCTTTCTCGCCCTCTGTTTCAGCCCCTCTGTTTCTCGCCCTCTGTTTGAGCCCCTCTGTTTCAGCCCCTCTGTTTCAGCCCGTCTGTTTCTCGCCCTCTGTTTCTGCCCCTCTGTTTCTCGCCCTCTGTTTCAGCCCCTCTGTTTCTCGCCCTCTGTTTCAGCCCCTCTGTTTCAGCCCCTCTGTTTCAGCCCCTCTGTGTCAGCCCCTCTTTTTCTCGCCCTATGTTTCAGCCCCTCTGTTTCAGCCCCTCTGTTTCTCGCCCTCTGTTTCTGCGCCTCTGTTTCTCGCCCTCTGTTTCAGCCCCTCTGTTTCTCGCCCTCTGTTTCAGCCCCGCAGATTCACCCCTCTGTTTCAGCCCCTCTGAATCAGCCCCTCTGATTCAGCCCCTCTGTTTCAGCCCCTCTGTTTCAGCCCCTCTGTTTCTCGCCCTCTGTTTCAGCCCCTCTGTTTCCCGCCCTCTGTTTCAGCCCCTCTGTTTCTCGCCCTCTGTTTCAGCCCCTCTGATTCAGCCCCTCTGTTTCTCGCCCTCTGTTTCAGCCACTCTGTTTCAGCCCCTCTGTTTCTCACCCTCTGTTTCAGCCCCTCTGTTTCAGCCCCTCTGTGTCAGCCCCTCTTTTTCTCGCCCTATGTTTCAGCCCCTCTGTTTCAGCCCCTCTGTTTCTCGCCCTCTGTTTCTGCGCCTCTGTTTCTCGCCCTCTGTTTCAGCCCCTCTGTTTCTCGCCCTCTGTTTCAGCCCCGCTGATTCACCCCTCTGTTTCAGCCCCTCTGAATCAGCCCCTCTGATTCAGCCCCTCTGTTTCAGCCCCTCTGTTTCAGCCCGCTGTTTCTCGCCCTCTGTTTCAGCCCCTCTGTTTCCCGCCCTCTGTTTCAGCCCCTCTGTTTCTCGCCCTCTGTTTCAGCCCCTCTGATTCAGCCCCTCTGTTTCTCGCCCTCTGTTTCAGCCCCTCTGTTTCAGCCCCTCTGTTTCTCACCCTCTGTTTCAGCCCCTCTGATTCAGCCCCTCTGATTCAGACCCTCTGATTCATCCCCTCTGTTTCCCGCCCCTCTGTTTCCCGCCCCTCTGTTTCCCGCACCTCTGTTTCAGCCCCTCTGTTCCACGCCCCGTGTTTCAGCCCCTCTGCTTCTCGCCCTCAGTTTCAGCCCCGCTGTTTCTCGCCCTCTGTTTCAGCCCCTCTGTCTCAACCCCTCTGTTTCAGTCCCTCTGTTTCTCGCCCTCTGTTTCTCGCCCTCGTTTCAGCCCCTCTGTTTCTCGCCCACTGTTTCAGCCCCTCTGTTTCAGCCCCACTGTTTCTCGCCCTCTGATTCAGCCCCTCTTTTTCCTGCCCTCTGTTTCAGACCCTCTGTTTCTCGCCCTCTGTTTCAGCCCCTCTGTTTCAGCCCCTCTGTTTCCCGCCCCTCTGTTTCCCGCCCCTCTGTTTTAGCCCCTCTGATTCACGCCCCGTGTTTCAGCCCCTCTGTTTCTCGCCCTCTGTTTAAGCCCCTCTGTTTCTCGCCCTCTGTTTCAGCCACTCTGTTTCAGCCCCTCTGTGTCAGCCCCTCGTTTTCTCGCCCTCGGTTTCAGCCCCTCTGTTTCAGCCCCTCTGTTTCTCGCCCTCTGTTTCTGCACCTCTGTTTCTCGCCCTCTGTTTCAGCCCCTCTGTTTCTCGCCCTCTGTTTCAGCCCCTCTGATTCAGCCCCTCTGTTTCAGCCCCTCTGAATCAGCCCCTCTGATTCAGCCCCTCTGTTTCAGGCCCTCTGTTTCAGCCCCTCTGTTTCTCGCCCTCTGTTTCTGCACCTCTGTTTCTCGCCCTCTGTTTCAGCCCCTCTGTTTCTCGCCCTCTGTTTCAGCCCCTCTGATTCAGCCCATCTGTTTCAGCCCCTCTGATTCAGCCCCTCTGTTTATCGTCCTCTGTTTCAGCCCCGCTGATTCAGCCCCTCTGTTTCAGCACCTCTGAATCAGCCCCTCTGATTCAGCGCCTCTGTTACAGCCCCTCTGTTTCAGCCCCTCTGTTTCAGCCCCTCTCTTTCTCGCCCTCTGTTTCAGCCCCTCTGTTTCTCGCCCTCTGTTTGAGCCCCTCTGTTTCAGCCCCTCTGTTTCAGCCCGTCTGTTTCTCGCCCTCTGTTTCTGCCCCTCTGTTTCTCGCCCTCTGTTTCAGCCCCTCTGTTTCTCGCCCTCTGTTTCAGCCCCTCTGTTTCAGCCCCTCTGTTTCAGCCCCTCTGTGTCAGCCCCTCTTTTTCTCGCCCTATGTTACAGCCCCTCTGTTTCAGCCCCTCTGTTTCTCGCCCTCTGTTTCTGCGCCTCTGTTTCTCGCCCTCTGTTTCAGCCCCTCTGTTTCTCGCCCTCTGTTTCAGCCCCGCTGATTCACCCCTCTGTTTCAGCCCCTCTGAATCAGCCCCTCTGATTCAGCCCCTCTGTTTCAGCGCCTCTGTTTCAGCCCCTCTGTTTCTCGCCCTCTGTTTCAGCCCCTCTGTTTCCCGCCCTCTGTTTCAGCCCCTCTGATTCAGCCCCTCTGTTTCAGCCCCTCTGTTTCAGCCCGTCTGTTTCTCGCCCTCTGTTTCTGCCCCTCTGTTTCTCGCCCTTTGTTTCAGCCCCTCTGTTTCTCGCCCTCTGTTTCAGCCCCTCTGTTTCAGCCCCTCTGTTTCAGCCCCTCTGTGTCAGCCCCTCTTTTTCTCGCCCTATGTTACAGCCCCTCTGTTTCAGCCCCTCTGTTTCTCGCCCTCTGTTTCTGCGCCTCTGTTTCTCGCCCTCTGTTTCAGCCCCTCTGTTTCTCGCCCTCTGTTTCAGCCCCGCTGATTCACCCCTCTGTTTCAGCCCCTCTGAATCAGCCCCTCTGATTCAGCCCCTCTGTTTCAGCGCCTCTGTTTCAGCCCCTCTGTTTCTCGCCCTCTGTTTCAGCCCCTCTGTTTCTCGCCCTCTGTTTCAGCCCCTCTGATTCAGCCCCTCTGTTTCTCGCCCTCTGTTTCAGCCCCTCTGTTTCAGCCCCTCTGTTTCTCACCCTCTGTTTCATCCCCTCTGTTTCAGCCCCTCTGTTTCAGCCCCTCTGTGTCAGCCCCTCTTTTTCTCGCCCTATGTTTCAGCCCCTCTGTTTCAGCCCCTCTGTTTCTCGCCCTCTGTTTCTGCGCCTCTGTTTCTCGCCCTCTGTTTCAGCCCCTCTGTTTCTCGCCCTCTGTTTCAGCCCCGCTGATTCACCCCTCTGTTTCAGCCCCTCTGAATCAGCCCCTCTGATTCAGCCCCTCTGTTTCAGCCCCTCTGTTTCAGCCCCTCTGTTTCTCGCCCTCTGTTTCAGCCCCTCTGTTTCCCGCCCTCTGATTCAGCCCCTCTGTTTCTCGCCCTCTGTTTCAGCCCCTCTGATTCAGCCCCTCTGTTTCTCGCCCTCTGTTTCAGCCCCTCTGTTTCAGCCCCTCTGTTTCTCACCCTCTGTTTCAGCCCCTCTGATTCAGCCCCTCTGATTCAGGCCCTCTGATTCAGCCCCTCTGATTCATCCCCTCTGTTTCCCGCCCCTCTGTTTCCCGCCCCTCTGTTTCCCGCACCTCTGTTTCAGCCCCTCTGTTCCACGCCCCGCGTTTCAGCCCCTCTGCTTCTCGCCCTCAGTTTCAGCCCCGCTGTTTCTCGCCCTCTGTTTCAGCCCCTCTGTCTCAACCCCTCTGTTTCAGTCCGTCTGTTTCTCGCCCTCTGTTTCTCGCCCTCGTTTCAGCCCCTCTGTTTCTCGCCCACTGTTTCAGCCCCTCTGTTTCAGCCCCACTGTTTCTCGCCCTCTGATTCAGCCCCTCTTTTTCCTGCCCTCTGTTTCAGACCCTCTGTTTCTCGCCCTCTGTTTCAGCCCCTCTGTTTCAGCCCCTCTGTTTCCCGCCCCTCTGTTTCCCGCCCCTCTGTTTTAGCCCCTCTGTTTCACGCCCCGTGTTTCAGCCCCTCTGTTTCTCGCCCTCTGTTTAAGACCCTCTGTTTCTCGCCCTCTGTTTCAGCCTCTCTGTTTCAGCCCCTCTGTTTCTCGCCCTCTGTTTCAGCCCCTCTGTTTCTCGCCCTCTATTTCAGCCCCTCTGTTTCAGCCCCTCTGTTTCAGCCCCTCTGTTTCACGCCCTCTGTTTCAGCACCTGTTTCTCGCCCTCTGTTTCAGCCCCTCTGTTTCTCGCACTCTGTTTCAGCCCCTCTGATTCAGCCCCTCTGTTTCAGCCCCTCTGTTTCAGCCCCTCTGTGTCAGACCCTCTGTTTCTAGCCCACTGTTTCAGCCCCTCTGTTTCTCGCCCTCAGTTTCAGCCCCTCTGTTTCTCGCCCTCTGTTTCAGCCCCTCTGATTCGGCCACTCTGTTTCAGCCCCTCTGATTCAGCCCCTCTGATTCAGCCCCTCTGATTCAGCCCCTCTGTTTCTCGCCCTCTGTTTCAGCCCCTCTGTAACAGCCCCTCTGTTTCAGCCCCTCTGTTTCTCGCCCTCTGTTTCAGCCCCTCTGTTTCTCGCCCTCTGTTTCAGCCCCGCTGATTCACCCCTCTGTTTCAGCCCCTCTGAATCAGCCCCTCTGATTCAGCCCCTCTGTTTCAGCGCCTCTGTTTCAGCCCCTCTGTTTCTCGCCCTCTGTTTCAGCCCCTCTGTTTCCCGCCCTCTGTTTCAGCCCCTCTGATTCAGCCCCTCTGTTTCAGCCCCTCTGTTTCAGCCCGTCTGTTTCTCGCCCTCTGTTTCTGCCCCTCTGTTTCTCGCCCTCTGTTTCAGCCCCTCTGTTTCTCGCCCTCTGTTTCAGCCCCTCTGTTTCAGCCCCTCTGTTTCAGCCCCTCTGTGTCAGCCCCTCTTTTTCTCGCCCTATGTTACAGCCCCTCTGTTTCAGCCCCTCTGTTTCTCGCCCTCTGTTTCTGCGCCTCTGTTTCTCGCCCTCTGTTTCAGCCCCTCTGTTTCTCGCCCTCTGTTTCAGCCCCGCTGATTCACCCCTCTGTTTCAGCCCCTCTGAATCAGCCCCTCTGATTCAGCCCCTCTGTTTCAGCGCCTCTGTTTCAGCCCCTCTGTTTCTCGCCCTCTGTTTCAGCCCCTCTGTTTCTCGCCCTCTGTTTCAGCCCCTCTGATTCAGCCCCTCTGTTTCTCGCCCTCTGTTTCAGCCCCTCTGTTTCAGCCCCTCTGTTTCTCACCCTCTGTTTCATCCCCTCTGTTTCAGCCCCTCTGTTTCAGCCCCTCTGTGTCAGCCCCTCTTTTTCTCGTACTATGTTTCAGCCCCTCTGTTTCAGCCCCTCTGTTTCTCGCCCTCTGTTTCTGCGCCTCTGTTTCTCGCCCTCTGTTTCAGCCCCTCTGTTTCTCGCCCTCTGTTTCAGCCCCGCTGATTCACCCCTCTGTTTCAGCCCCTCTGAATCAGCCCCTCTGATTCAGCCCCTCTGTTTCAGCCCCTCTGTTTCAGCCCCTCTGTTTCTCGCCCTCTGTTTCAGCCCCTCTGTTTCCCGCCCTCTGATTCAGCCCCTCTGTTTCTCGCCCTCTGTTTCAGCCCCTCTGATTCAGCCCCTCTGTTTCTCGCCCTCTGTTTCAGCCCCTCTGTTTCAGCCCCTCTGTTTCTCACCCTCTGTTTCAGCCCCTCTGATTCAGCCCCTCTGATTCAGGCCCTCTGATTCAGCCCCTCTGATTCATCCCCTCTGTTTCCCGCCCCTCTGTTTCCCGCCCCTCTGTTTCCCGCACCTCTGTTTCAGCCCCTCTGTTCCACGCCCCGCGTTTCAGCCCCTCTGCTTCTCGCCCTCAGTTTCAGCCCCGCTGTTTCTCGCCCTCTGTTTCAGCCCCTCTGTCTCAACCCCTCTGTTTCAGTCCCTCTGTTTCTCGCCCTCTGTTTCTCGCCCTCGTTTCAGCCCCTCTGTTTCTCGCCCACTGTTTCAGCCCCTCTGTTTCAGCCCCACTGTTTCTCGCCCTCTGATTCAGCCCCTCTTTTTCCTGCCCTCTGTTTCAGACCCTCTGTTTCTCGCCCTCTGTTTCAGCCCCTCTGTTTCAGCCCCTCTGTTTCCCGCCCCTCTGTTTCCCGCCCCTCTGTTTTAGCCCCTCTGTTTCACGCCCCGTGTTTCAGCCCCTCTGTTTCTCGCCCTCTGTTTAAGCCCCTCTGTTTCTCGCCCTCTGTTTCAGCCTCTCTGTTTCAGCCCCTCTGTTTCTCGCCCTCTGTTTCAGCCACTCTGTTTCTCGCCCTCTGTTTCAGCCCCTCTGTTTCAGCCCCTCTGTTTCAGCCCCTCTGTTTCACGCCCTCTGTTTCAGCACCTGTTTCTCGCCCTCTGTTTCAGCCCCTCTGTTTCTCGCACTCTGTTTCAGCCCCTCTGATTCAGCCCCTCTGTTTCAGCCCCTCTGTTTCAGCCCCTCTGTGTCAGACCCTCTGTTTCTAGCCCACTGTTTCAGCCCCTCTGTTTCTCGCCCTCTGTTTCAGCCCCTCTGTTTCTCGCCCTCTGTTTCAGCCCCTCTGATTCGGCCACTCTGTTTCAGCCCCTCTGATTCAGCTCCTCTGATTCAGCCCCTCTGATTCAGCCTCTCTGTTTCTCGCCCTCTGTTTCAGCCCCTCTGTAACAGCCCCTCTGTTTCAGCCCCTCTGTTTCTCACCCTCTGTTTCAGCCCCTCTGTTTCTCACCCTCTGTTTCAGCCCCTCTGATTCAGCCCCTCTGATTCAGGTCCTCTGATTCAGCCCCTCTGTTTCAGCCCCTCTGTTTCCCGCCCCTCTGTTTCCCGCCCCTCTGTTTCCCGCCCCTCTGTTCCACGCCCCGTGTTTCAGCCCCTCTGCTTCTCGCCCTCAGTTTCAGCCCCTCTGTCTCAGCCCCTCTGTTTCAGTCCCTCTGTTTCTCGCCCTCTGTTTCTCACCCTCTGTTTCTCGCCCTCTGTTTCAGCCCCTCTGTTTTTCGCCCACTGTTTCAGCCCCTCTGTTTCTCGCCCTCTGTTTCCGGCTCTTTGTTTCAGCCCGTCTGTTTCAGACCCTCTGGTTCTGCCCCTCTGTTTCTCGCCCACTGTTTCTCGCCCTCTGTTTCAGCCCCTCTGTTTCAGCCCCTCTGATTCAGCCCGTCTGATTCAGCCCCTCTGTTTCTCGCCCTCTGTTTCAGCCCCTCTGTTTCAGCCCCTCTGTTTCAGCCCCGCTGTTTCTCGCTCTCTGGTTCAGCCCCTCTGATTCTCGCCCTCTGTTTCAGCCCCTCTGTTTCTCGCCCTCTGTTTCAGCGCCTCTTTTTCAGCCCCTCTGTTTCCGCCCTCTGTTTCAGCCCCTCTGTTTCTCGCCCTCTGTTTCAGCCCCACTGTTTCAGCCCCTCTGTTTCAGCCCCTCTGTTTCAGCCCCTCTGTTTCTCGCTCTCTGTTTCAGCACCTCTGTTTCAGCCCCTCTGTTTCAGCCCCTCTGTTTCAGCCCCTCTGTTTCTCGCCCTCTGTTTCAGCCCCTCTCTTTCAGCCCCTCTGTTTTTCGCCCTCTGTTTCAGCCCCTCTGTTTCTCGCCCTCTGTTTCAGCCCCTCTGTTTATCGTCCTCTGTTTCAGCCCCGCTGATTCAGCCCGTCTGTTTCAGCACCTCTGAATCAGCCCCTCTGATTCAGCGCCTCTGTTACAGCCCCTCTGTTTCAGCCCCTCTGTTTCAGCCCCTCTGTTTCTCGCCCACTGTTTCAGCCCCTCTGTTTCTCGCCCTCTGTTTCAGCCCCTCTGTTTCAGCCCCTCTGTTTCAGCCCCTCTGTTTCAGCCCCTCTGTTTCAGCCCCTCTGTTTCTCGCCCTCTGTTTCTGCCCCTCTGTTTCTCGCCCTCTGTTTCAGCCCCTCTGTTTCTCGCCCTCTGTTTCAGCCACTCTGTTTCAGCCCCTCTGTGTCAGCCCCTCGTTTTCTCGCCCTCTGTTTCATCCCCTCTGTTTCAGCCCCTCTGTTTCTCGCCCTCTGTTTCTGCACCTCTGTTTCTCACCCTCTGTTTCAGCCCCGCTGATTCACCCCTCTGTTTCAGCCCCTCTGAATCAGCCCCTCTGATTCAGCCCCTCTGTTTCAGCGCCTCTGTTTCAGCCCCTCTGTTTCTCGCCCTCTGTTTCAGCCCCTCTGTTTCCCGCCCTCTGTTTCAGCCCCTCTGATTCAGCCCCTCTGTTTCAGCCCCTCTGTTTCAGCCCGTCTGTTTCTTGCCCTCTGTTTCTGCCCCTCTGTTTCTCGCCCTTTGTTTCAGCCCCTCTGTTTCTCACCCTCTGTTTCAGCCCCTCTGTTTCAGCCCCTCTGTTTCAGCCCCTCTGTGTCAGCCCCTCTTTTTCTCGCCCTATGTTACAGCCCCTCTGTTTCAGCCCCTCTGTTTCTCGCCCTCTGTTTCTGCGCCTCTGTTTCTCGCCCTCTGTTTCAGCCCCTCTGTTTCTCGCCCTCTGTTTCAGCCCCGCTGATTCACCCCTCTGTTTCAGCCCCTCTGAATCAGCCCCTCTGATTCAGCCCCTCTGTTTCAGCGCCTCTGTTTCAGCCCCTCTGTTTCTCGCCCTCTGTTTCAGCCCCTCTGTTTCTCGCCCTCTGTTTCAGCCCCTCTGATTCAGCCCCTCTGTTTCTCGCCCTCTGTTTCAGCCCCTCTGTTTCAGCCCCTCTGTTTCTCACCCTCTGTTTCATCCCCTCTGTTTCAGCCCCTCTGTTTCAGCCCCTCTGTGTCAGCCCCTCTTTTTCTCGCCCTATGTTTCAGCCCCTCTGTTTCAGCCCCTCTGTTTCTCGCCCTCTGTTTCTGCGCCTCTGTTTCTCGCCCTCTGTTTCAGCCCCTCTGTTTCTCGCCCTCTGTTTCAGCCCCGCTGATTCACCCCTCTGTTTCAGCCCCTCTGAATCAGCCCCTCTGATTCAGCCCCTCTGTTTCAGCCCCTCTGTTTCAGCCCCTCTGTTTCTCGCCCTCTGTTTCAGCCCCTCTGTTTCCCGCCCTCTGATTCAGCCCCTCTGTTTCTCGCCCTCTGTTTCAGCCCCTCTGATTCAGCCCCTCTGTTTCTCGCCCTCTGTTTCAGCCCCTCTGTTTCAGCCCCTCTGTTTCTCACCCTCTGTTTCAGCCCCTCTGATTCAGCCCCTCTGATTCAGGCCCTCTGATTCAGCCCCTCTGATTCATCCCCTCTGTTTCCCGCCCCTCTGTTTCCCGCCCCTCTGTTTCCCGCACCTCTGTTTCAGCCCCTCTGTTCCACGCCCCGCGTTTCAGCCCCTCTGCTTCTCGCCCTCAGTTTCAGCCCCGCTGTTTCTCGCCCTCTGTTTCAGCCCCTCTGTCTCAACCCCTCTGTTTCAGTCCCTCTGTTTCTCGCCCTCTGTTTCTCGCCCTCGTTTCAGCCCCTCTGTTTCTCGCCCACTTTTTCAGCCCCTCTGTTTCAGCCCCACTGTTTCTCGCCCTCTGATTCAGCCCCTCTTTTTCCTGCCCTCTGTTTCAGCCCCTCTGTTTCTCGCCCTCTGTTTCTCGCCCTCTGTTTCTGCGCCTCTGTTTCTCGCCCTCTGTTTCAGCCCCTCTGTTTCTCGCCCTCTGTTTCAGCCCCGCTGATTCACCCCTCTGTTTCAGCCCCTCTGAATCAGCCCCTCTGATTCAGCCCCTCTGTTTCAGCGCCTCTGTTTCAGCCCCTCTGTTTCTCGCCCTCTGTTTCAGCCCCTCTGTTTCTCGCCCTCTGTTTCAGCCCCTCTGATTCAGCCCCTCTGTTTCTCGCCCTCTGTTTCAGCCCCTCTGTTTCAGCCCCTCTGTTTCTCACCCTCTGTTTCATCCCCTCTGTTTCAGCCCCTCTGTTTCAGCCCCTCTGTGTCAGCCCCTCTTTTTCTCGTACTATGTTTCAGCCCCTCTGTTTCAGCCCCTCTGTTTCTCGCCCTCTGTTTCTGCGCCTCTGTTTCTCGCCCTCTGTTTCAGCCCCTCTGTTTCTCGCCCTCTGTTTCAGCCCCGCTGATTCACCCCTCTGTTTCAGCCCCTCTGAATCAGCCCCTCTGATTCAGCCCCTCTGTTTCAGCCCCTCTGTTTCAGCCCCTCTGTTTCTCGCCCTCTGTTTCAGCCCCTCTGTTTCCCGCCCTCTGATTCAGCCCCTCTGTTTCTCGCCCTCTGTTTCAGCCCCTCTGATTCAGCCCCTCTGTTTCTCGCCCTCTGTTTCAGCCCCTCTGTTTCAGCCCCTCTGTTTCTCACCCTCTGTTTCAGCCCCTCTGATTCAGCCCCTCTGATTCAGGCCCTCTGATTCAGCCCCTCTGATTCATCCCCTCTGTTTCCCGCCCCTCTGTTTCCCGCCCCTCTGTTTCCCGCACCTCTGTTTCAGCCCCTCTGTTCCACGCCCCGCATTTCAGCCCCTCTGCTTCTCGCCCTCAGTTTCAGCCCCGCTGTTTCTCGCCCTCTGTTTCAGCCCCTCTGTCTCAACCCCTCTGTTTCAGTCCCTCTGTTTCTCGCCCTCTGTTTCTCGCCCTCGTTTCAGCCCCTCTGTTTCTCGCCCACTGTTTCAGCCCCTCTGTTTCAGCCCCACTGTTTCTCGCCCTCTGATTCAGCCCCTCTTTTTCCTGCCCTCTGTTTCAGACCCTCTGTTTCTCGCCCTCTGTTTCAGCCCCTCTGTTTCAGCCCCTCTGTTTCCCGCCCCTCTGTTTCCCGCCCCTCTGTTTTAGCCCCTCTGTTTCACGCCCCGTGTTTCAGCCCCTCTGTTTCTCGCCCTCTGTTTAAGCCCCTCTGTTTCTCGCCCTCTGTTTCAGCCTCTCTGTTTCAGCCCCTCTGTTTCTCGCCCTCTGTTTCAGCCACTCTGTTTCTCGCCCTCTGTTTCAGCCCCTCTGTTTCAGCCCCTCTGTTTCAGCCCCTCTGTTTCACGCCCTCTGTTTCAGCACCTGTTTCTCGCCCTCTGATTCAGCCCCTCTGTTTCTCGCACTCTGTTTCAGCCCCTCTGATTCAGCCCCTCTGTTTCAGCCCCTCTGTTTCAGCCCCTCTGTTTCTCACCCTCTGTTTCTAGCCCACTGTTTCAGCCCCTCTGTTTCTCGCCCTCTGTTTCAGCCCCTCTGTTTCTCGCCCTCTGTTTCAGCCCCTCTGATTCGGCCACTCTGTTTCAGCCCCTCTGATTCAGCCCCTCTGATTCAGCCCCTCTGATTCAGCCCCTCTGTTTCTCGCCCTCTGTTTCAGCCCCTCTGTATCAGCCCCTCTGTTTCAGCCCCTCTGTTTCTCACCCTCTGTTTCAGCCCCTCTGTTTCTCACCCTCTGTTTCAGCCCCTCTGATTCAGCCCCTCTGATTCAGGTCCTCTGATTCAGCCCCTCTGTTTCAGCCCCTCTGTTTCCCGCCCCTCTGTTTCCCGCCCCTCTGTTTCCCGCCCCTCTGTTCCACGCCCCGTGTTTCAGCCCCTCTGCTTCTCGCCCTCAGTTTCAGCCCCTCTGTTTCTCGCCCTCTGTTTCAGCCCCTCTGTCTCAGCCCCTCTGTTTCAGTCCCTCTGTTTCTCGCCCTCTGTTTCTCACCCTCTGTTTCTCGCCCTCTGTTTCAGCCCCTCTGTTTTTCGCCCACTGTTTCAGCCCCTCTGTTTCTCGCCCTCTGTTTCCGGCTCTTTGTTTCAGCCCGTCTGTTTCAGACCCTCTGGTTCTGCCCCTCTGTTTCTCGCCCACTGTTTCTCGCCCTCTGTTTCAGCCCCTCTGTTTCAGCCCCTCTGATTCAGCCCGTCTGATTCAGCCCCTCTGTTTCTCGCCCTCTGTTTCAGCCCCTCTGTTTCAGCCCCTCTGTTTCAGCCCCGCTGTTTCTCGCTCTCTGGTTCAGCCCCTCTGATTCTCGCCCTCTGTTTCAGCCCCTCTGTTTCTCGCCCTCTGTTTCAGCGCCTCTTTTTCAGCCCCTCTGTTTCCGCCCTCTGTTTCAGCCCCTCTGTTTCTCGCCCTCTGTTTCAGCCCCACTGTTTCAGCCCCTCTGTTTCAGCCCCTCTGTTTCAGCCCCTCTGTTTCTCGCTCTCTGTTTCAGCACCTCAGTTTCAGCCCCTCTGTTTCAGCCCCTCTGTTTCAGCCCCTCTGTTTCTCGCCCTCTGTTTCAGCCCCTCTCTTTCAGCCCCTCTGTTTTTCGCCCTCTGTTTCAGCCCCTCTGTTTCTCGCCCTCTGTTTCAGCCCCTCTGTTTATCGTCCTCTGTTTCAGCCCCGCTGATTCAGCCCCTCTGTTTCAGCACCTCTGAATCAGCCCCTCTGATTCAGCGCCTCTGTTACAGCCCCTCTGTTTCAGCCCCTCTGTTTCAGCCCCTCTGTTTCTCGCCCACTGTTTCAGCCCCTCTGTTTCTCGCCCTCTGTTTCAGCCCCTCTGTTTCAGCCCCTCTGTTTCAGCCCCTCTGTTTCAGCCCCTCTGTTTCTCGCCCTCTGTTTCTGCCCCTCTGTTTCTCGCCCTCTGTTTCAGCCCCTCTGTTTCTCGCCCTCTGTTTCAGCCACTCTGTTTCAGCCCCTCTGTGTCAGCCCCTCGTTTTCTCGCCCTCTGTTTCATCCCCTCTGTTTCAGCCCCTCTGTTTCTCGCCCTCTGTTTCTGCACCTCTGTTTCTCACCCTCTGTTTCAGCCCCTCTGTTTCTCGCCCTCTGTTTCAGCCCCGCTGATTCAGCCCCTCTGTTTCAGCCCCTCTGAATCAGCCCCTCTGATTCAGCCCCTCTGTTTCAGGCCCTCTGTTTCAGCCCCTCTGTTTCTCGCACTCTGTTTCTGCACCTCTGTTTCTCGCCCTCTGTTTCAGCCCCTCTGTTTCTCGCCCTCTGTTTCAGCCCCTCTGATTCAGCCCATCTGTTTCAGCCCCTCTGATTCAGCCCCTCTGTTTATCGTCCTCTGTTTCAGCCCCGCTGATTCAGGCCCTCTGTTTCAGCACCTCTGAATCAGCCCCTCTGATTCAGCGCCTCTGTTACAGCCCCTCTGTTTCAGCCCCTCTGTTTCAGCCCCTCTCTTTCTCGCCCTCTGTTTCAGCCCCTCTGTTTCTCGCCCTCTGTTTGAGCCCCTCTGTTTCAGCCCCTCTGTTTCAGCCCGTCTGTTTCTCGCCCTCTGTTTCTGCCCCTCTGTTTCTCGCCCTCTGTTTCAGCCCCTCTGTTTCTCGCCCTCTGTTTCAGCCCCTCTGTTTCAGCCCCTCTGTTTCAGCCCATCTGTGTCAGCCCCTCTTTTTCTCGCCCTATGTTTCAGCCCCTCTGTTTCAGCCCCTCTGTTTCTCGCCCTCTGTTTCTGCGCCTCTGTTTCTCGCCCTCTGTTTCAGCCCCTCTGTTTCTCGCCCTCTGTTTCAGCCCCGCAGATTCACCCCTCTGTTTCAGCCCCTCTGAATCAGCCCCTCTGATTCAGCCCCTCTGTTTCAGCCCCTCTGTTTCAGCCCCTCTGTTTCTCGCCCTCTGTTTCAGCCCCTCTGTTTCCCGCCCTCTGTTTCAGCCCCTCTGTTTCTCGCCCTCTGTTTCAGCCCCTCTGATTCAGCCCCTCTGTTTCTCGCCCTCTGTTTCAGCCCCTCTGTTTCAGCCCCTCTGTTTCTCACCCTCTGTTTCAGCCCCTCTGTTTCAGCCCCTCTGTGTCAGCCCCTCTTTTTCTCGCCCTATGTTTCAGCCCCTCTGTTTCAGCCCCTCTGTTTCTCGCCCTCTGTTTCTGCGCCTCTGTTTCTCGCCCTCTGTTTCAGCCCCTCTGTTTCTCGCCCTCTGTTTCAGCCCCGCTGATTCACCCCTCTGTTTCAGCCCCTCTGAATCAGCCCCTCTGATTCAGCCCATCTGTTTCAGCCCCTCTGTTTCAGCCCCTCTGTTTCTCGCCCTCTGTTTCAGCCCCTCTGTTTCCCGCCCTCTGTTTCAGCCCCTCTGTTTCTCGCCCTCTGTTTCAGCCCCTCTGATTCAGCCCCTCTGTTTCTCGCCCTCTGTTTCAGCCCCTCTGTTTCAGCCCCTCTGTTTCTCACCCTCTGTTTCAGCCCCTCTGATTCAGCCCCTCTGATTCAGACCCTCTGATTCAGCCCCTCTGATTCATCCCCTCTGTTTCCCGCCCCTCTGTTTCCCGCCCCTCTGTTTCCCGCACCTCTGTTTCAGCCCCTCTGTTCCACGCCCCGTGTTTCAGCCCCTCTGCTTCTCGCCCTCAGTTTCAGCCCCGCTGTTTCTCGCCCTCTGTTTCAGCCCCTCTGTCTCAACCCCTCTGTTTCAGTCCCTCTGTTTCTCGCCCTCTGTTTCTCGCCCTCGTTTCAGCCCCTCTGTTTCTCGCCCACTGTTTCAGCCCCTCTGTTTCAGCCCCACTGTTTCTCGCCCTCTGATTCAGCCCCTCTTTTTCCTGCCCTCTGTTTCAGCCACTCTGTTTCAGCCCCTCTGTGTCAGCCCCTCGTTTTCTCGCCCTCGGTTTCAGCCCCTCTGTTTCAGCCCCTCTGTTTCTCGCCCTCTGTTTCTGCACCTCTGTTTCTCGCCCTCTGTTTCAGCCCCTCTGTTTCTCGCCCTCTGTTTCAGCCCCGCTGATTCAGCCCCTCTGTTTCAGCCCCTCTGAATCAGCCCCTCTGATTCAGCCCCTCTGTTTCAGGCCCTCTGTTTCAGCCCCTCTGTTTCTCGCCCTCTGTTTCTGCACCTCTGTTTCTCGCCCTCTGTTTCAGCCCCTCTGTCTCTCGCCCTCTGTTTCAGCCCCTCTGATTCAGCCCATCTGTTTCAGCCCCTCTGATTCAGCCCCTCTGTTTATCGTCCTCTGTTTCAGCCCCGCTGATTCAGCCCCTCTGTTTCAGCACCTCTGAATCAGGCCCTCTGATTCAGCGCCTCTGTTACAGCCCCTCTGTTTCAGCCCCTCTGTTTCAGCCCCTCTCTTTCTCGCCCTCTGTTTCAGCCCCTCTGTTTCTCGCCCTCTGTTTGAGCCCCTCTGTTTCAGCCCCTCTGTTTCAGCCCCTCTGTTTCTCGCCCTCTGTTTCTGCCCCTCTGTTTCTCGCCCTCTGTTTCAGCCCCTCTGTTTCTCGCCCTCTGTTTCAGCCCCTCTGTTTCAGCCCCTCTGTTTCAGCCCATCTGTGTCAGCCCCTCTTTTTCTCGCCCTATGTTACAGCCCCTCTGTTTCAGCCCCTCTGTTTCTCGCCCTCTGTTTCTGCGCCTCTGTTTCTCGCCCTCTGTTTCAGCCCCTCTGTTTCTCGCCCTCTGTTTCAGCCCCGCTGATTCACCCCTCTGTTTCAGCCCCTCTGAATCAGCCCCTCTGATTCAGCCCCTCTGTTTCAGCGCCTCTGTTTCAGCCCCTCTGTTTCTCGCCCTCTGTTTCAGCCCCTCTGTTTCCCGCCCTCTGTTTCAGCCCCTCTGTTTCTCGCCCTCTGTTTCAGCCCCTCTGATTCAGCCCCTCTGTTTCTCGCCCTCTGTTTCAGCCCCTCTGTTTCAGCCCCTCTGTTTCTCACCCTCTGTTTCATCCCCTCTGTTTCAGCCCCTCTGTTTCAGCCCCTCTGTGTCAGCCCCTCTTTTTCTCGCCCTATGTTTCAGCCCCTCTGTTTCAGCCCCTCTGTTTCTCGCCCTCTGTTTCTGCGCCTCTGTTTCTCGCCCTCTGTTTCAGCCCCTCTGTTTCTCGCCCTCTGTTTCAGCCCTGCTGATTCACCCCTCTGTTTCAGCCCCTCTGAATCAGCCCCTCTGATTCAGCCCATCTGTTTCAGCCCCTCTGTTTCAGCCCCTCTGTTTCTCGCCCTCTGTTTCAGCCCCTCTGTTTCCCGCCCTCTGATTCAGCCCCTCTGTTTCTCGCCCTCTGTTTCAGCCCCTCTGATTCAGCCCCTCTGTTTCTCGCCCTCTGTTTCAGCCCCTCTGTTTCAGCCCCTCTGTTTCTCACCCTCTGTTTCAGCCCCTCTGATTCAGCCCCTCTGATTCAGGCCCTCTGATTCAGCCCCTCTGATTCATCCCCTCTGTTTCCCGCCCCTCTGTTTCCCGCCCCTCTGTTTCCCGCACCTCTGTTTCAGCCCCTCTGTTCCACGCCCCGCGTTTCAGCCCCTCTGCTTCTCGCCCTCAGTTTCAGCCCCGCTGTTTCTCGCCCTCTGTTTCAGCCCCTCTGTCTCAACCCCTCTGTTTCAGTCCCTCTGTTTCTCGCCCTCTGTTTCTCGCCCTCGTTTCAGCCCCTCTGTTTCTCGCCCACTGTTTCAGCCCCTCTGTTTCAGCCCCACTGTTTCTCGCCCTCTGATTCAGCCCCTCTTTTTCCTGCCCTCTGTTTCAGACCCTCTGTTTCTCGCCCTCTGTTTAAGCCCCTCTGTTTCAGCCCCTCTGTTTCCCGCCCCTCTGTTTCCCGCCCCTCTGTTTTAGCCCCTCTGTTTCACGCCCCGTGTTTCAGCCCCTCTGTTTCTCGCCCTCTGTTTAAGCCCCTCTGTTTCTCGCCCTCTGTTTCAGCCTCTCTGTTTCAGCCCCTCTGTTTCTCGCCCTCTGTTTCAGCCACTCTGTTTCTCGCCCTCTGTTTCAGCCCCTCTGTTTCAGCCCCTCTGTTTCAGCCCCTCTGTTTCACGCCCTCTGTTTCAGCACCTGTTTCTCGCCCTCTGTTTCAGCCCCTCTGTTTCTCGCACTCTGTTTCAGCCCCTCTGATTCAGCCCCTCTGTTTCAGCCCCTCTGTTTCAGCCCCTCTGTGTCAGACCCTCTGTTTCAAGCCCACTGTTTCAGCCCCTCTGTTTCTCGCCCTCTGTTTCAGCCCCTCTGTTTCTCGCCCTCTGTTTCAGCCCCTCTGATTCGGCCACTCTGTTTCAGCCCCTCTGATTCAGCCCCTCTGATTCAGCCCCTCTGATTCAGCCCCTCTGTTTCTCGCCCTCTGTTTCAGCCCCTCTGTAACAGCCCCTCTGTTTCAGCCCCTCTGTTTCTCACCCTCTGTTTCAGCCCCTCTGTTTCTCACCCTCTGTTTCAGCCCCTCTGATTCAGCCCCTCTGATTCAGGTCCTCTGATTCAGCCCCTCTGATTCAGCCCCTCTGTTTCCCGCCCCTCTGTTTCCCGCCCCTCTGTTTCCCGCCCCTCTGTTCCACGCCCCGTGTTTCAGCCCCTCTGCTTCTCGCCCTCAGTTTCAGCCCCTCTGTTTCTCGCCCTCTGTTTCAGCCCCTCTGTCTCAGCCCCTCTGTTTCAGTCCCTCTGATTCTCGCCCTCTGTTTCTCGCCCTCTGTTTCAGCCCCTCTGTTTCTCGCCCACTGTTTCAGCCCCTTTGTTTCAGCCCCTCTGCTTCTCGCCCTCAGTTTCAGCCCCGCTGTTTCTCGCCCTCTGTTTCAGCCCCTCTGTCTCAACCCCTCTGTTTCAGTCCCTCTGTTTCTCGCCCTCTGTTTCTCGCCCTCGTTTCAGCCCCTCTGTTTCTCGCCCACTGTTTCAGCCCCTCTGTTTCAGCCCCACTGTTTCTCGCCCTCTGATTCAGCCCCTCTTTTTCCTGCCCTCTGTTTCAGACCCTCTGTTTCTCGCCCTCTGTTTAAGCCCCTCTGTTTCAGCCCCTCTGTTTCCCGCCCCTCTGTTTCCCGCCCCTCTGTTTCAGCCCCTCTGTTTCTCGCCCTCTGTTTCAGCACCTGTTTCTCGCCCTCTGTTTCAGGCCCTCTGTTTCTCGCCCTCTGTTTCAGCCTCTCTGTTTCAGCCCCTCTGTTTCTCGCCCTCTGTTTCAGCCAGTCTGTTTCTCGCCCTCTGTTTCAGCCCCTCTGTTTCAGCCCCTCTGTTTCAGCCCCTCTGTTTCACGCCCTCTGTTTCAGCACCTGTTTCTCGCCCTCTGTTTCAGCCCCTCTGTTTCTCGCACTCTGTTTCAGCCCCTCTGATTCAGCCCCTCTGTTTCAGCCCCTCTGTTTCAGCCCCTCTGTGTCAGACCCTCTGTTTCAAGCCCACTGTTTCAGCCCCTCTGTTTCTCGCCCTCTGTTTCAGCCCCTCTGTTTCTCGCCCTCTGTTTCAGCCCCTCTGATTCGGCCACTCTGTTTCAGCCCCTCTGATTCAGCCCCTCTGATTCAGCCCCTCTGTTTCTCGCCCTCTGTTTCAGCCCCTCTGTAACAGCCCCTCTGTTTCAGCCCCTCTGTTTCTCACCCTCTGTTTCAGCCCCTCTGTTTCTCACCCTCTGTTTCAGCCCCTCTGATTCAGCCCCTCTGATTCAGGTCCTCTGATTCAGCCCCTCTGATTCAGCCCCTCTGTTTCCCGCCCCTCTGTTTCCCGCCCCTCTGTTTCCCGCCCCTCTGTTCCACGCCCCGTGTTTCAGCCCCTCTGCTTCTCGCCCTCAGTTTCAGCCCCTCTGTTTCTCGCCCTCTGTTTCAGCCCCTCTGTCTCAGCCCCTCTGTTTCAGTCCCTCTGATTCTCGCCCTCTGTTTCTCGCCCTCTGTTTCAGCCCCTCTGTTTCTCGCCCACTGTTTCAGCCCCTTTGTTTCAGCCCCTCTCTTTCTCGCCCTCTGTTTCAGCCCCTCTGTTTCTCGCCCTTTGTTTCAGCCCCTCTGTTTCTCGCCCTCTGTTTCAGCGCCTCTGTTTAAGCCCCTCTGTTTCCCGCCCCTCTGTTTCCCGCCCCTCTGTTTTAGCCCCTCTGTTTCACACCCCGTGTTTCAGCCCCTCTGTTTCTCGCCCTCTGTTTAAGCCCCTCTGTTTCTCGCCCTCTGTTTCAGCCCCTCTGTTTCAGCCACTCTGTTTCAGTCCCTCTGTTTCTCGCCCTCTGTTTCAGCCCCTCTGTTTCTCGCCCTCTGTTTCAGCCCCTCTGTTTCAGCCCCTCTGTTTCTCGCCCTCTGTTTCAGCCCCTCTGTTTCTCGCCCTCTGTTTCAGCCCCTCTGTTTCAGCCCCTCTGATTCAGCCCCTCTGTTTCAGCCCCTCTGTTTCTCGCCCTCTGTTTCAGCACCTGTTTCTCGCCCTCTGTTTCAGGCCCTCTGTTTCTCGCACTCTGTTTCAGCCCCTCTGATTCAGCCCCTCTGTTTCAGCCCCTCTGATTCAGCCCCTCTGTTTCAGCCCCTCTGTTTCAGCCCCTCTGTTTCTCGCCCTCGGTTTCTCACCCACAGATTCAGCCCGTCTGTTTCAGCCCCTCTGATTCAGCCCCTCTGTTTCAGCCCCTCTGTTTCAGCCCCTCTGTTTCTCACTTTCTGTTTCTCACCCTCTGTTTCTCGCCCTCTGTTTCAGCCCCTCTGTTTTTCGCCATCTGTTTCAGCCCCTCTGTTTCTCGCCCTCTGTTTCGGGCTATCTGTTTCAGCCCGTCTGTTTCAGCCCCTCTGTTACTTGCCCTCTGTTTCTCGCCCTCTGTTTCAGCCCCTCTGTTTCTCGCCCTCTGTTTCAGCCACTCTGTTTCAGACCCTCTGATTCAGCCCCTCTGATTCAGCCCCTCTGTTTCTCGCCCTCTGTTTCAGCCCCTCTGTTCCAGCCCTTCTGTTTCTCGCCCTCTGTTTCAGCCCCTCTGTTTCTCACCCTCTGTTTCTGCCCCTCTGTTTCTCGCCCTCTGTTTTAGCCCCTCTGTTTCTCGCCCTCTGTTTCAGCCCCTCTGTTTCTCGCCCTCTGATTCAGCCCCTCTGATTTAGCCCCTCTGTTTCAGCCCCTCTGTTTCAGCCCCTCTGTTTCTCGCCCTATGTTTCAGCCCCTCTGTTTCGCGCTCTCTTTTTCAGCCCCTGTGTTTCTCGCCCTCTGTTTCTGCGCCTCTGTTTCTCGCCCTCTATTTCAGCCCCTCTGTTTCTTGCCCTCTGTTTCAGCCCCGCCGATTCAGCCCCTCTGTTTCAGCCCCTCTGAATTAGCCACTCTGATTCAGCCCCTCTGTTTCAGCCGCTCTGTTTCAGCCCCTCTCTTTCTCGCCCTCTGTTTCAGCCCCTCTGTTTCTCTCCCTCTGTTTCAGCCGCTCTGTTTCAGCCCATCAGCTTCTCGCCCTCTGTTTCAGCCCCTCTGTTTCTCGCCCTCTGTTTCAGCCCCTCTGATTCAGCCCCTCTGTTTCTCGCCCTCAGTTTCAGCCCCTCTGTTTCTCGCCCACTGTTTCAGCCCCTCTGTTTCAGCCCCTCTGTTTCAGCCCCTCTGTGTCAGCCCCTCTGTTTCTCGCCCTCTGTTTCAGCCCCACTGTTTCTCGCCCTCGGTTTCAGCCCCTCTGTTTCTCGCCCGCTGTTTCGCCCCCTCTGTTTCTCGCCCTCTGTTTCAGCCCCTCTGTTTCAGCCCCTCTGTTTCAGTCCCTCTGTTTCTCGCCCTCTGTTTCTCGCCTTCAGTTTCAGCCCCTCTGTTTCTCACCCTCTGATTCAGCCCCTCTGTTTCAGCCCCTCTGTTTCTCGCCCTCTGTTTCAGCCCCTCTGTTTCTCGCCCTCTGTTACAGCCCCTCTGTTTCAGCCCCTCTGTTTCAGCCCCTCTGTTTCAGCCCCTGGTTTTCTCGCCCTCTGTTTCAGCCCCTCTGTTTCTCGCCCTCTGTTTCAGCCCCTCTGTTTCTCGCCCTCTGTTTCAGCCCCTCTGTTTCAGTCCCTCTGTTTCAGCCCATCTGTGTCAGCCCCTCTTTTTCTCGCCCTATGTTACAGCCCCTCTGTTTCAGCCCGTCTGTTTCTCGCCCTCTGTTTCTGCCCCTCTGTTTCTCGCCCTCTGTTTCAGCCCCTCTGTTTCTCGCCCTCTGTTTCAGCCCCTCTGTTTCAGCCCCTCTGTTTCAGCCCATCTGTGTCAGCCCCTCTTTTTCTCGCCCTATGTTACAGCCCCTCTGTTTCAGCCCCTCTGTTTCTCGCCCTCTGTTTCTGCGCCTCTGTTTCTCGCCCTCTGTTTCAGCCCCTCTGTTTCTCGCCCTCTGTTTCAGCCCCGCTGATTCACCCCTCTGTTTCAGCCCCTCTGAATCAGCCCCTCTGATTCAGCCCCTCTGTTTCAGCGCCTCTGTTTCAGCCCCTCTGTTTCTCGCCCTCTGTTTCAGCCCCTCTGTTTCCCGCCCTCTGTTTCAGCCCCTCTGTTTCTCGCCCTCTGTTTCAGCCCCTCTGATTCAGCCCCTCTGTTTCTCGCCCTCTGTTTCAGCCCCTCTGTTTCAGCCCCTCTGTTTCTCACCCTCTGTTTCATCCCCTCTGTTTCAGCCCCTCTGTTTCAGCCCCTCTGTGTCAGCCCCTCTTTTTCTCGCCCTATGTTTCAGCCCCTCTGTTTCAGCCCCTCTGTTTCTCGCCCTCTGTTTCTGCGCCTCTGTTTCTCGCCCTCTGTTTCAGCCCCTCTGTTTCTCGCCCTCTGTTTCAGCCCTGCTGATTCACCCCTCTGTTTCAGCCCCTCTGAATCAGCCCCTCTGATTCAGCCCCTCTGTTTCAGCCCCTCTGTTTCAGCCCCTCTGTTTCTCGCCCTCTGTTTCAGCCCCTCTGTTTCCCGCCCTCTGATTCAGCCCCTCTGTTTCTCGCCCTCTGTTTCAGCCCCTCTGATTCAGCCCCTCTGTTTCTCGCCCTCTGTTTCAGCCCCTCTGTTTCAGCCCCTCTGTTTCTCACCCTCTGTTTCAGCCCCTCTGATTCAGCCCCTCTGATTCAGGCCCTCTGATTCAGCCCCTCTGATTCATCCCCTCTGTTTCCCGCCCCTCTGTTTCCCGCCCCTCTGTTTCCCGCACCTCTGTTTCAGCCCCTCTGTTCCACGCCCCGCGTTTCAGCCCCTCTGCTTCTCGCCCTCAGTTTCAGCCCCGCTGTTTCTCGCCCTCTGTTTCAGCCCCTCTGTCTCAACCCCTCTGTTTCTCGCCCTATGTTTCAGCCCCTCTGTTTCGCGCTCTCTTTTTCAGCCCCTGTGTTTCTCGCCCTCTGTTTCTGCGCCTCTGTTTCTCGCCCTCTATTTCAGCCCCTCTGTTTCTTGCCCTCTGTTTCAGCCCCGCCGATTCAGCCCCTCTGTTTCAGCCCCTCTGTTTCAGCCCCTCTGTTTCAGCCCCTCTGTTTCCCGACCCTCTGTTTCCCGCCCCTCTGTTTTAGCCCCTCTGTTTCACGCCCCGTGTTTCAGCCCCTCTGTTTCTCGCCCTCTGTTTAAGCCCCTCTGTTTCTCGCCCTCTGTTTCAGCCTCTCTGTTTCAGCCCATCTGTTTCTCGCCCTCTGTTTCAGCCACTCTGTTTCTCGCCCTCTGTTTCAGCCCCTCTGTTTCAGCCCCTCTGTTTCAGCCCCTCTGTTTCACGCCCTCTGTTTCAGCACCTGTTTCTCGCCCTCTGTTTCAGCCCCTCTGTTTCTCGCACTCTGTTTCAGCCCCTCTGATTCAGCCCCTCTGTTTCAGCCCCTCTGTTTCAGCCCCTCTGTGTCAGACCCTCTGTTTCAAGCCCACTGTTTCAGCCCCTCTGTTTCTCGCCCTCTGTTTCAGCCCCTCTGTTTCTCGCCCTCTGTTTCAGCCCCTCTGATTCGGCCACTCTGTTTCAGCCCCTCTGATTCAGCCCCTCTGATTCAGCCCCTCTGATTCAGCCCCTCTGTTTCTCGCCCTCTGTTTCAGCGCCTCTGTTTAAGCCCCTCTGTTTCCCGCCCCTCTGTTTCCCGCCCCTCTGTTTTAGCCCCTCTGTTTCACACCCCGTGTTTCAGCCCCTCTGTTTCTCGCCCTCTGTTTAAGCCCCTCTGTTTCTCGCCCTCTGTTTCAGCCCCTCTGTTTCAGCCACTCTGTTTCAGTCCCTCTGTTTCTCGCCCTCTGTTTCAGCCCCTCTGTTTCTCGCCCTCTGTTTCAGCCCCTCTGTTTCAGCCCCTCTGTTTCTCGCCCTCTGTTTCAGCCCCTCTGTTTCTCGCCCTCTGTTTCAGCCCCTCTGTTTCAGCCCCTCTGATTCAGCCCCTCTGTTTCAGCCCCTCTGTTTCTCGCCCTCTGTTTCAGCACCTGTTTCTCGCCCTCTGTTTCAGGCCCTCTGTTTCTCGCACTCTGTTTCAGCCCCTCTGATTCAGCCCCTCTGTTTCAGCCCCTCTGATTCAGCCCCTCTGTTTCAGCCCCTCTGTTTCAGCCCCTCTGTTTCTCGCCCTCGGTTTCTCACCCACAGATTCAGCCCGTCTGTTTCAGCCCCTCTGATTCAGCCCCTCTGTTTCAGCCCCTCTGTTTCAGCCCCTCTGTTTCTCACTTTCTGTTTCTCACCCTCTGTTTCTCGCCCTCTGTTTCAGCCCCTCTGTTTTTCGCCATCTGTTTCAGCCCCTCTGTTTCTCGCCCTCTGTTTCGGGCTATCTGTTTCAGCCCGTCTGTTTCAGCCCCTCTGTTACTTGCCCTCTGTTTCTCGCCCTCTGTTTCAGCCCCTCTGTTTCTCGCCCTCTGTTTCAGCCACTCTGTTTCAGACCCTCTGATTCAGCCCCTCTGATTCAGCCCCTCTGTTTCTCGCCCTCTGTTTCAGCCCCTCTGTTCCAGCCCTTCTGTTTCTCGCCCTCTGTTTCAGCCCCTCTGTTTCTCACCCTCTGTTTCTGCCCCTCTGTTTCTCGCCCTCTGTTTTAGCCCCTCTGTTTCTCGCCCTCTGTTTCAGCCCCTCTGTTTCTCGCCCTCTGATTCAGCCCCTCTGATTTAGCCCCTCTGTTTCAGCCCCTCTGTTTCAGCCCCTCTGTTTCTCGCCCTATGTTTCAGCCCCTCTGTTTCGCGCTCTCTTTTTCAGCCCCTGTGTTTCTCGCCCTCTGTTTCTGCGCCTCTGTTTCTCGCCCTCTATTTCAGCCCCTCTGTTTCTTGCCCTCTGTTTCAGCCCCGCCGATTCAGCCCCTCTGTTTCAGCCCCTCTGAATTAGCCACTCTGATTCAGCCCCTCTGTTTCAGCCGCTCTGTTTCAGCCCCTCTCTTTCTCGCCCTCTGTTTCAGCCCCTCTGTTTCTCTCCCTCTGTTTCAGCCGCTCTGTTTCAGCCCATCAGCTTCTCGCCCTCTGTTTCAGCCCCTCTGTTTCTCGCCCTCTGTTTCAGCCCCTCTGATTCAGCCCCTCTGTTTCTCGCCCTCAGTTTCAGCCCCTCTGTTTCTCGCCCACTGTTTCAGCCCCTCTGTTTCAGCCCCTCTGTTTCAGCCCCTCTGTGTCAGCCCCTCTGTTTCTCGCCCTCTGTTTCAGCCCCACTGTTTCTCGCCCTCGGTTTCAGCCCCTCTGTTTCTCGCCCGCTGTTTCGCCCCCTCTGTTTCTCGCCCTCTGTTTCAGCCCCTCTGTTTCAGCCCCTCTGTTTCAGTCCCTCTGTTTCTCGCCCTCTGTTTCTCGCCTTCAGTTTCAGCCCCTCTGTTTCTCACCCTCTGATTCAGCCCCTCTGTTTCAGCCCCTCTGTTTCTCGCCCTCTGTTTCAGCCCCTCTGTTTCTCGCCCTCTGTTACAGCCCCTCTGTTTCAGCCCCTCTGTTTCAGCCCCTCTGTTTCAGCCCCTGGTTTTCTCGCCCTCTGTTTCAGCCCCTCTGTTTCTCGCCCTCTGTTTCAGCCCCTCTGTTTCTCGCCCTCTGTTTCAGCCCCTCTGTTTCAGCCCCTCTGTTTCAGCCCATCTGTGTCAGCCCCTCTTTTTCTCGCCCTATGTTACAGCCCCTCTGTTTCAGCCCGTCTGTTTCTCGCCCTCTGTTTCTGCCCCTCTGTTTCTCGCCCTCTGTTTCAGCCCCTCTGTTTCTCGCCCTCTGTTTCAGCCCCTCTGTTTCAGCCCCTCTGTTTCAGCCCATCTGTGTCAGCCCCTCTTTTTCTCGCCCTATGTTACAGCCCCTCTGTTTCAGCCCCTCTGTTTCTCGCCCTCTGTTTCTGCGCCTCTGTTTCTCGCCCTCTGTTTCAGCCCCTCTGTTTCTCGCCCTCTGTTTCAGCCCCGCTGATTCACCCCTCTGTTTCAGCCCCTCTGAATCAGCCCCTCTGATTCAGCCCCTCTGTTTCAGCGCCTCTGTTTCAGCCCCTCTGTTTCTCGCCCTCTGTTTCAGCCCCTCTGTTTCCCGCCCTCTGTTTCAGCCCCTCTGTTTCTCGCCCTCTGTTTCAGCCCCTCTGATTCAGCCCCTCTGTTTCTCGCCCTCTGTTTCAGCCCCTCTGTTTCAGCCCCTCTGTTTCTCACCCTCTGTTTCATCCCCTCTGTTTCAGCCCCTCTGTTTCAGCCCCTCTGTGTCAGCCCCTCTTTTTCTCGCCCTATGTTTCAGCCCCTCTGTTTCAGCCCCTCTGTTTCTCGCCCTCTGTTTCTGCGCCTCTGTTTCTCGCCCTCTGTTTCAGCCCCTCTGTTTCTCGCCCTCTGTTTCAGCCCTGCTGATTCACCCCTCTGTTTCAGCCCCTCTGAATCAGCCCCTCTGATTCAGCCCCTCTGTTTCAGCCCCTCTGTTTCAGCCCCTCTGTTTCTCGCCCTCTGTTTCAGCCCCTCTGTTTCCCGCCCTCTGATTCAGCCCCTCTGTTTCTCGCCCTCTGTTTCAGCCCCTCTGATTCAGCCCCTCTGTTTCTCGCCCTCTGTTTCAGCCCCTCTGTTTCAGCCCCTCTGTTTCTCACCCTCTGTTTCAGCCCCTCTGATTCAGCCCCTCTGATTCAGGCCCTCTGATTCAGCCCCTCTGATTCATCCCCTCTGTTTCCCGCCCCTCTGTTTCCCGCCCCTCTGTTTCCCGCACCTCTGTTTCAGCCCCTCTGTTCCACGCCCCGCGTTTCAGCCCCTCTGCTTCTCGCCCTCAGTTTCAGCCCCGCTGTTTCTCGCCCTCTGTTTCAGCCCCTCTGTCTCAACCCCTCTGTTTCTCGCCCTATGTTTCAGCCCCTCTGTTTCGCGCTCTCTTTTTCAGCCCCTGTGTTTCTCGCCCTCTGTTTCTGCGCCTCTGTTTCTCGCCCTCTATTTCAGCCCCTCTGTTTCTTGCCCTCTGTTTCAGCCCCGCCGATTCAGCCCCTCTGTTTCAGCCCCTCTGTTTCAGCCCCTCTGTTTCAGCCCCTCTGTTTCCCGACCCTCTGTTTCCCGCCCCTCTGTTTTAGCCCCTCTGTTTCACGCCCCGTGTTTCAGCCCCTCTGTTTCTCGCCCTCTGTTTAAGCCCCTCTGTTTCTCGCCCTCTGTTTCAGCCTCTCTGTTTCAGCCCCTCTGTTTCTCGCCCTCTGTTTCAGCCACTCTGTTTCTCGCCCTCTGTTTCAGCCCCTCTGTTTCAGCCCCTCTGTTTCAGCCCCTCTGTTTCACGCCCTCTGTTTCAGCACCTGTTTCTCAACCCTCTGTTTCAGCCCCTCTGTTTCTCGCACTCTGTTTCAGCCCCTCTGATTCAGCCCCTCTGTTTCAGCCCCTCTGTTTCAGCCCCTCTGTGTCAGACCCTCTGTTTCAAGCCCACTGTTTCAGCCCCTCTGTTTCTCGCCCTCTGTTTCAGCCCCTCTGTTTCTCGCCCTCTGTTTCAGCCCCTCTGATTCGGCCACTCTGTTTCAGCCCCTCTGATTCAGCCCCTCTGATTCAGCCCCTCTGATTCAGCCCCTCTGTTTCTCGCCCTCTGTTTCAGCCCCTCTGTAACAGCCCCTCTGTTTCAGCCCCTCTGTTTCTCACCCTCTGTTTCAGCCCCTCTGTTTCTCACCCTCTGTTTCAGCCCCTCTGATTCAGCCCCTCTGATTCAGGTCCTCTGATTCAGCCCCTCTGATTCAGCCCCTCTGTTTCCCGCCCCTCTGTTTCCCGCCCCTCTGTTCCACGCCCCGTGTTTCAGCCCCTCTGCTTCTCGCCCTCAGTTTCAGCCCCTCTGTTTCTCGCCCTCTGTTTCAGCCCCTCTGTCTCAGCCCCTCTGTTTCAGTCCCTCTGATTCTCGCCCTCTGTTTCTCGCCCTCTGTTTCAGCCCCTCTGTTTCTCGCCCACTGTTTCAGCCCCTTTGTTTCAGCCCCTCTCTTTCTCGCCCTCTGTTTCAGCCCCTCTGTTTCTCGCCCTTTGTTTCAGCCCCTCTGTTTCTCGCCCTCTGTTTCAGCGCCTCTGTTTAAGCCCCTCTGTTTCCCGCCCCTCTGTTTCCCGCCCCTCTGTTTTAGCCCCTCTGTTTCACACCCCGTGTTTCAGCCCCTCTGTTTCTCGCCCTCTGTTTAAGCCCCTCTGTTTCTCGCCCTCTGTTTCAGCCCCTCTGTTTCAGCCACTCTGTTTCAGTCCCTCTGTTTCTCGCCCTCTGTTTCAGCCCCTCTGTTTCTCGCCCTCTGTTTCAGCCCCTCTGTTTCAGCCCCTCTGTTTCTCGCCCTCTGTTTCAGCCCCTCTGTTTCTCGCCCTCTGTTTCAGCCCCTCTGTTTCAGCCCCTCTGATTCAGCCCCTCTGTTTCAGCCCCTCTGTTTCTCGCCCTCTGTTTCAGCACCTGTTTCTCGCCCTCTGTTTCAGGCCCTCTGTTTCTCGCACTCTGTTTCAGCCCCTCTGATTCAGCCCCTCTGTTTCAGCCCCTCTGATTCAGCCCCTCTGTTTCAGCCCCTCTGTTTCAGCCCCTCTGTTTCTCGCCCTCGGTTTCTCACCCACAGATTCAGCCCGTCTGTTTCAGCCCCTCTGATTCAGCCCCTCTGTTTCAGCCCCTCTGTTTCAGCCCCTCTGTTTCTCACTTTCTGTTTCTCACCCTCTGTTTCTCGCCCTCTGTTTCAGCCCCTCTGTTTTTCGCCATCTGTTTCAGCCCCTCTGTTTCTCGCCCTCTGTTTCGGGCTATCTGTTTCAGCCCGTCTGTTTCAGCCCCTCTGTTACTTGCCCTCTGTTTCTCGCCCTCTGTTTCAGCCCCTCTGTTTCTCGCCCACTGTTTCAGCCACTCTGTTTCAGACCCTCTGATTCAGCCCCTCTGATTCAGCCCCTCTGTTTCTCGCCCTCTGTTTCAGCCCCTCTGTTCCAGCCCTTCTGTTTCTCGCCCTCTGTTTCAGCCCCTCTGTTTCTCACCCTCTGTTTCTGCCCCTCTGTTTCTCGCCCTCTGTTTTAGCCCCTCTGTTTCTCGCCCTCTGTTTCAGCCCCTCTGTTTCTCGCCCTCTGATTCAGCCCCTCTGATTTAGCCCCTCTGTTTCAGCCCCTCTGTTTCAGCCCCTCTGTTTCTCGCCCTATGTTTCAGCCCCTCTGTTTCGCGCTCTCTTTTTCAGCCCCTGTGTTTCTCGCCCTCTGTTTCTGCGCCTCTGTTTCTCGCCCTCTATTTCAGCCCCTCTGTTTCTTGCCCTCTGTTTCAGCCCCGCCGATTCAGCCCCTCTGTTTCAGCCCCTCTGAATTAGCCACTCTGATTCAGCCCCTCTGTTTCAGCCGCTCTGTTTCAGCCCCTCTCTTTCTCGCCCTCTGTTTCAGCCCCTCTGTTTCTCTCCCTCTGTTTCAGCCGCTCTGTTTCAGCCCATCAGCTTCTCGCCCTCTGTTTCAGCCCCTCTGTTTCTCGCCCTCTGATTCAGCCCCTCTGATTCAGCCCCACTGTTTCTCGCCCTCAGTTTCAGCCCCTCTGTTTCTCGCCCACTGTTTCAGCCCCTCTGTTTCAGCCCCTCTGTTTCAGCCCCTCTGTGTCAGCCCCTCTGTTTCTCGCCCTCTGTTTCAGCCCCACTGTTTCTCGCCCTCGGTTTCAGCCCCTCTGTTTCTCGCCCGCTGTTTCGCCCCCTCTGTTTCTCGCCCTCTGTTTCAGCCCCTCTGTTTCAGCCCCTCTGTTTCAGTCCCTCTGTTTCTCGCCCTCTGTTTCTCGCCTTCAGTTTCAGCCCCTCTGTTTCTCACCCTCTGATTCAGCCCCTCTGTTTCAGCCCCTCTGTTTCTCGCCCTCTGTTTCAGCCCCTCTGTTTCTCGCCCTCTGTTACAGCCCCTCTGTTTCAGCCCCTCTGTTTCAGCCCCTCTGTTTCAGCCCCTGGTTTTCTCGCCCTCTGTTTCAGCCCCTCTGTTTCTCGCCCTCTGTTTCAGCCCCTCTGATTCAGCCCCTCTGTTTCAGCCCCTCTGATTCAGCCCCTCTGTTTCAGCCCCTCTGTTTCAGCCCCTCTGTTTCTCACCCTCTGTTTCTCGCCCTCTGTTTCAGCTCCTCTGTTTTTCGCCCTCTGTTTCAGCCCCTCTGTTTCTCGCCCTCTGTCTCAGGCTCTCTGTTTCAGCCCGTCTGTTTCAGCCCCTCAGATGCAGCCCCTCTGTTTCTCGCCCTCTGTTTCTTGCCCGCTGTTTCAGCCCCTCTGTTTCTCGCCCTCTGTTTCAGCCCCTCTGCTTCAGCGCCTCTGATTCAGCCCCTCTGATTCAGCCCCTCTGTTTCTCGCCCTCTGTTTCAGCCCCTCTGTTTCAGCCCCTCTGTTTCAGCCCCTCTGTTTCTCGCCCTCTGGTTCAGCCCCACTGTTTCTCGCACTCTGTTTCAGCCCCTCTGTTTCAGCCCCTCTGTTTCAGCCCCTCTGTTTCAACCCCTCTGTTTCTCGTCCTCTGTTTCAGCCCCACTGTTTCAGCCCCTCTGTTTAAGCCCCTCTTTTTCAGCCCCTCTGTTTCTCGCCCTCTGTTTCAGCCCCTCTGTTTATCGTTCACTGTTTCAGCCCCTCTGTTTCAGCCCCTCTGTTTCTCGCCCACTGTTTTAGCCCCTCTGTTTCTCGCCCTCTGTTTCAGCCCCTCTGTTTCAGCCCCTCTGTTTCTCGCCCTCTGTTTCAGCCCCTCTGTTTCTCGCCCTCTGTTTCAGCCCCTCTGTTTCTCGCCCTCTGTTTCAGCCCCTCTGATTCAGCCCCTCTGTTTCAGCCCCTCTGATTCAGCCCCTCTGTTTCAGCCCCTCTGTTTCAGCCCCTCTGTTTCAACCCCACTGTTTCTCGCCCTCTGTTTCAGCACCTGTTTCTCGCCCTCTGTTTCAGGCCCTCTGTTTCTCGCACTCTGTTTCAGCCCCTCTGATTCAGCCCCTCTGTTTCAGCCCCTCTGATTCAGCCCCTCTGTTTCAGCCCCTCTGTTTCAGCCCCTCTGTTTCTCGCCCTCGGTTTCTCACCCACAGATTCAGCCCGTCTGTTTCAGCCCCTCTGATTCAGCCCCTCTGTTTCAGCCCCTCTGTTTCAGCCCCTCTGTTTCTCACTTTCTGTTTCTCACCCTCTGTTTCTCGCCCTCTGTTTCAGCCCCTCTGTTTTTCGCCATCTGTTTCAGCCCCTCTGTTTCTCGCCCTCTGTTTCGGGCTATCTGTTTCAGCCCGTCTGTTTCAGCCCCTCTGTTACTTGCCCTCTGTTTCTCGCCCTCTGTTTCAGCCCCTCTGTTTCTCGCCCACTGTTTCAGCCACTCTGTTTCAGACCCTCTGATTCAGCCCCTCTGATTCAGCCCCTCTGTTTCTCGCCCTCTGTTTCAGCCCCTCTGTTCCAGCCCTTCTGTTTCTCGCCCTCTGTTTCAGCCCCTCTGTTTCTCACCCTCTGTTTCTGCCCCTCTGTTTCTCGCCCTCTGTTTTAGCCCCTCTGTTTCTCGCCCTCTGTTTCAGCCCCTCTGTTTCTCGCCCTCTGATTCAGCCCCTCTGATTTAGCCCCTCTGTTTCAGCCCCTCTGTTTCAGCCCCTCTGTTTCTCGCCCTATGTTTCAGCCCCTCTGTTTCGCGCTCTCTTTTTCAGCCCCTGTGTTTCTCGCCCTCTGTTTCTGCGCCTCTGTTTCTCGCCCTCTATTTCAGCCCCTCTGTTTCTTGCCCTCTGTTTCAGCCCCGCCGATTCAGCCCCTCTGTTTCAGCCCCTCTGAATTAGCCACTCTGATTCAGCCCCTCTGTTTCAGCCGCTCTGTTTCAGCCCCTCTCTTTCTCGCCCTCTGTTTCAGCCCCTCTGTTTCTCTCCCTCTGTTTCAGCCGCTCTGTTTCAGCCCATCAGCTTCTCGCCCTCTGTTTCAGCCCCTCTGTTTCTCGCCCTCTGATTCAGCCCCTCTGATTCAGCCCCACTGTTTCTCGCCCTCAGTTTCAGCCCCTCTGTTTCTCGCCCACTGTTTCAGCCCCTCTGTTTCAGCCCCTCTGTTTCAGCCCCTCTGTGTCAGCCCCTCTGTTTCTCGCCCTCTGTTTCAGCCCCACTGTTTCTCGCCCTCGGTTTCAGCCCCTCTGTTTCTCGCCCGCTGTTTCGCCCCCTCTGTTTCTCGCCCTCTGTTTCAGCCCCTCTGTTTCAGCCCCTCTGTTTCAGTCCCTCTGTTTCTCGCCCTCTGTTTCTCGCCTTCAGTTTCAGCCCCTCTGTTTCTCACCCTCTGATTCAGCCCCTCTGTTTCAGCCCCTCTGTTTCTCGCCCTCTGTTTCAGCCCCTCTGTTTCTCGCCCTCTGTTACAGCCCCTCTGTTTCAGCCCCTCTGTTTCAGCCCCTCTGTTTCAGCCCCTGGTTTTCTCGCCCTCTGTTTCAGCCCCTCTGTTTCTCGCCCTCTGTTTCAGCCCCTCTGATTCAGCCCCTCTGTTTCAGCCCCTCTGATTCAGCCCCTCTGTTTCAGCCCCTCTGTTTCAGCCCCTCTGTTTCTCACCCTCTGTTTCTCGCCCTCTGTTTCAGCTCCTCTGTTTTTCGCCCTCTGTTTCAGCCCCTCTGTTTCTCGCCCTCTGTCTCAGGCTCTCTGTTTCAGCCCGTCTGTTTCAGCCCCTCAGATGCAGCCCCTCTGTTTCTCGCCCTCTGTTTCTTGCCCGCTGTTTCAGCCCCTCTGTTTCTCGCCCTCTGTTTCAGCCCCTCTGCTTCAGCGCCTCTGATTCAGCCCCTCTGATTCAGCCCCTCTGTTTCTCGCCCTCTGTTTCAGCCCCTCTGTTTCAGCCCCTCTGTTTCAGCCCCTCTGTTTCTCGCCCTCGGTTTCTCACCCACAGATTCAGCCCGTCTGTTTCAGCCCCTCTGATTCAGCCCCTCTGTTTCAGCCCCTCTGTTTCAGCCCCTCTGTTTCTCACTTTCTGTTTCTCACCCTCTGTTTCTCGCCCTCTGTTTCAGCCCCTCTGTTTTTCGCCATCTGTTTCAGCCCCTCTGTTTCTCGCCCTCTGTTTCGGGCTATCTGTTTCAGCCCGTCTGTTTCAGCCCCTCTGTTACTTGCCCTCTGTTTCTCGCCCTCTGTTTCAGCCCCTCTGTTTCTCGCCCACTGTTTCAGCCACTCTGTTTCAGACCCTCTGATTCAGCCCCTCTGATTCAGCCCCTCTGTTTCTCGCCCTCTGTTTCAGCCCCTCTGTTCCAGCCCTTCTGTTTCTCGCCCTCTGTTTCAGCCCCTCTGTTTCTCACCCTCTGTTTCTGCCCCTCTGTTTCTCGCCCTCTGTTTTAGCCCCTCTGTTTCTCGCCCTCTGTTTCAGCCCCTCTGTTTCTCGCCCTCTGATTCAGCCCCTCTGATTTAGCCCCTCTGTTTCAGCCCCTCTGTTTCAGCCCCTCTGTTTCTCGCCCTATGTTTCAGCCCCTCTGTTTCGCGCTCTCTTTTTCAGCCCCTGTGTTTCTCGCCCTCTGTTTCTGCGCCTCTGTTTCTCGCCCTCTATTTCAGCCCCTCTGTTTCTTGCCCTCTGTTTCAGCCCCGCCGATTCAGCCCCTCTGTTTCAGCCCCTCTGAATTAGCCACTCTGATTCAGCCCCTCTGTTTCAGCCGCTCTGTTTCAGCCCCTCTCTTTCTCGCCCTCTGTTTCAGCCCCTCTGTTTCTCTCCCTCTGTTTCAGCCGCTCTGTTTCAGCCCATCAGCTTCTCGCCCTCTGTTTCAGCCCCTCTGTTTCTCGCCCTCTGATTCAGCCCCTCTGATTCAGCCCCACTGTTTCTCGCCCTCAGTTTCAGCCCCTCTGTTTCTCGCCCACTGTTTCAGCCCCTCTGTTTCAGCCCCTCTGTTTCAGCCCCTCTGTGTCAGCCCCTCTGTTTCTCGCCCTCTGTTTCAGCCCCACTGTTTCTCGCCCTCGGTTTCAGCCCCTCTGTTTCTCGCCCGCTGTTTCGCCCCCTCTGTTTCTCGCCCTCTGTTTCAGCCCCTCTGTTTCAGCCCCTCTGTTTCAGTCCCTCTGTTTCTCGCCCTCTGTTTCTCGCCTTCAGTTTCAGCCCCTCTGTTTCTCACCCTCTGATTCAGCCCCTCTGTTTCAGCCCCTCTGTTTCTCGCCCTCTGTTTCAGCCCCTCTGTTTCTCGCCCTCTGTTACAGCCCCTCTGTTTCAGCCCCTCTGTTTCAGCCCCTCTGTTTCAGCCCCTGGTTTTCTCGCCCTCTGTTTCAGCCCCTCTGTTTCTCGCCCTCTGTTTCAGCCCCTCTGATTCAGCCCCTCTGTTTCAGCCCCTCTGATTCAGCCCCTCTGTTTCAGCCCCTCTGTTTCAGCCCCTCTGTTTCTCACCCTCTGTTTCTCGCCCTCTGTTTCAGCTCCTCTGTTTTTCGCCCTCTGTTTCAGCCCCTCTGTTTCTCGCCCTCTGTCTCAGGCTCTCTGTTTCAGCCCGTCTGTTTCAGCCCCTCAGATGCAGCCCCTCTGTTTCTCGCCCTCTGTTTCTTGCCCGCTGTTTCAGCCCCTCTGTTTCTCGCCCTCTGTTTCAGCCCCTCTGCTTCAGCGCCTCTGATTCAGCCCCTCTGATTCAGCCCCTCTGTTTCTCGCCCTCTGTTTCAGCCCCTCTGTTTCAGCCCCTCTGTTTCAGCCCCTCTGTTTCTCGCCCTCTGGTTCAGCCCCACTGTTTCTCGCACTCTGTTTCAGCCCCTCTGTTTCAGCCCCTCTGTTTCAGCCCCTCTGTTTCAACCCCTCTGTTTCTCGTCCTCTGTTTCAGCCCCACTGTTTCAGCCCCTCTGTTTAAGCCCCTCTTTTTCAGCCCCTCTGTTTCTCGCCCTCTGTTTCAGCCCCTCTGTTTATCGTTCACTGTTTCAGCCCCTCTGTTTCAGCCCCTCTGTTTCTCGCCCACTGTTTTAGCCCCTCTGTTTCTCGCCCTCTGTTTCAGCCCCTCTGTTTCAGCCCCTCTGTTTCTCGCCCTCTGTTTCAGCCCCTCTGTTTCTCGCCCTCTGTTTCAGCCCCTCTGTTTCTCGCCCTCTGTTTCAGCCCCTCTGATTCAGCCCCTCTGTTTCAGCCCCTCTGATTCAGCCCCTCTGTTTCAGCCCCTCTGTTTCAGCCCCTCTGTTTCAACCCCACTGTTTCTCGCCCTCTGGTTCTCACCCTCTGTTTCACGCCCTCTGTTTCAGCCCCTCTGTTTTTCGCCCTCTGTTTCAGCCCCTCTGTTTCAGCCCCTCTGTTTCAGCCCCTCTTTTTCAGCCCGTCTGTTTCAGGCATTCTGTTTCAGCACCTCTGTTTCTCGCCCTCTGTTTCTCGCCCGCTGTATCAGCCCCTCTGTTTCTCGCTCTCTGTTTCAGTCCCTCTGTTTCAGCCCCTCTGATTCAGCCCCACTGATTCAACCCCTCTGTTTCTCGCCCTCTGTTTCAGCCCCTCTGTTTCAGCCCCTCTGTTTCTCGCTCTCTGTTTCAGCCCCTCTGTTTCAGCCCGTCTGTTTCAGCGCCTCTGTTTCTCGCCCTCTGTTTAAGCCCCTCCGTTTCTCGCCCGCTGTTTCAGCCACTCTGTTTCAGCCCCTCTGTTTCAGCCCCTCTGTTTCAGCTTTTCTGTTTCTGCCCCTCTGTTTCTCGCCCTCTGTTTCAGCCCCTCTGTTTCTCGCCCTCTGTTTCAGCCCCTCTGTTTTTCGCCCTCTGTTTCAGCCCCTCTGTTTCAGCCCCTCTGATTCAGCCCCTCTGTTTAAGCCCCTCTCGTTCAGCCCCACTGTTTCTCTCTCTGTTTCTCGCCCTCTGTTTCAGCCCCTCTGTTTCTCGCCCTCTGTTTCAGCCCCTCTGTTTCAGCCCCTCTGTTTCAGCCCCTCTGTGTCAGCCCCTCTGTTTCTTGCCCTCTGTTTCAGCCCCTCTGTTTCTCGCCCTCTGATTCAGCCCCTCTGTTTCTCGCCCTCTATTTCAGCGCCTCTGTTTCAGCCCCTCTGTTTCAGCCCCTGTGTTTCTCGCCCTCTGTTTCAGCCCCTCTGTTTCTCGCCCTCTGTTTCAGCCCCTCTGATTCAGCCCCTCTGTTTCAGCCCCTCTGTTTCAGCCCCTCTGTTTCTCACCCTCTGTTTCTCGCCCTCTGTTTCAGCCCCTCTGTTTCTCGCCCTCTGTTTCAGCCCCTCTGTTTCTCGCCCTCTGTTTCAGGCTCTCTGTTTCAGCCCGTCTGTTTCAGCACCTCTGATTCAGCCCCTCTGATTCTCGCCCTGTGTTTCTTGCCGGCTGTTTCAGTCCCTCTGTTTCTCGCCCTCTGTTTCAGCCCCTCTGTTTCAGCCCCTCTGATTCAGCCGCTCTGATTCAGCCCCTCTGATTCTCGCCCTCTGTTGCAGCCCCTCTGTTTCAGCCGCTCTGTTTCTCGCACTCTGGTTCAGCCCCTCTGTTTCTCGCCCTCTGTTTCAGCCCGTCTGTTTCAGCCCCTCTGTTTATCGCCCTCTGTTTCAGCCCCACTGTTTCAGCCCCTCTGTTTCAGCCCCTCTGTTTCTCGCCCTCTGTTTCAGCCCCTCTGTTTCAGCCCCTCTGTTTCAGCCCATCTGTGTCAGCCCCTCTTTTTCTCGCCCTATGTTCCAGCCCCTCTGTTTCAGCCCGTCTGTTTCTCGCCCTCTGTTTCTGCCCCTCTGTTTCTCGCCCTCTGTTTCAGCCCCTCTGTTTCTCGCCCTCTGTTTCAGCCCCTCTGTTTCAGCCCCTCTGTTTCAGCCCATCTGTGTCAGCCCCTCTTTTTCTCGCCCTATGTTACAGCCCCTCTGTTTCAGCCCCTCTGTTTCTCGCCCTCTGTTTCTGCGCCTCTGTTTCTCGCCCTCTGTTTCAGCCCCTCTGTTTCTCGCCCTCTGTTTCAGCCCCGCTGATTCACCCCTCTGTTTCAGCCCCTCTGAATCAGCCCCTCTGATTCAGCCCCTCTGTTTCAGCGCCTCTGTTTCAGCCCCTCTGTTTCTCGCCCTCTGTTTCAGCCCCTCTGTTTCCCGCCCTCTGTTTCAGCCCCTCTGTTTCTCGCCCTCTGTTTCAGCCCCTCTGATTCAGCCCCTCTGTTTCTCGCCCTCTGTTTCAGCCCCTCTGTTTCAGCCCCTCTGTTTCTCACCCTCTGTTTCATCCCCTCTGTTTCAGCCCCTCTGTTTCAGCCCCTCTGTGTCAGCCCCTCTTTTTCTCGCCCTATGTTTCAGCCCCTCTGTTTCAGCCCCTCTGTTTCTCGCCCTCTGTTTCTGCGCCTCTGTTTCTCGCCCTCTGTTTCAGCCCCTCTGTTTCTCGCCCTCTGTTTCAGCCCTGCTGATTCACCCCTCTGTTTCAGCCCCTCTGAATCAGCCCCTCTGATTCAGCCCCTCTGTTTCAGCCCCTCTGTTTCAGCCCCTCTGTTTCTCGCCCTCTGTTTCAGCCCCTCTGTTTCCCGCCCTCTGATTCAGCCCCTCTGTTTCTCGCCCTCTGTTTCAGCCCCTCTGATTCAGCCCCTCTGTTTCTCGCCCTCTGTTTCAGCCCCTCTGTTTCAGCCCCTCTGTTTCTCACCCTCTGTTTCAGCCCCTCTGATTCAGCCCCTCTGATTCAGGCCCTCTGATTCAGCCCCTCTGATTCATCCCCTCTGTTTCCCGCCCCTCTGTTTCCCGTCCCTCTGTTTCCCGCACCTCTGTTTCAGCCCCTCTGTTCCACGCCCCGCGTTTCAGCCCCTCTGCTTCTCGCCCTCAGTTTCAGCCCCGCTGTTTCTCGCCCTCTGTTTCAGCCCCTCTGTCTCAACCCCTCTGTTTCTCGCCCTATGTTTCAGCCCCTCTGTTTCGCGCTCTCTTTTTCAGCCCCTGTGTTTCTCGCCCTCTGTTTCTGCGCCTCTGTTTCTCGCCCTCTATTTCAGCCCCTCTGTTTCTTGCCCTCTGTTTCAGCCCCGCCGATTCAGCCCCTCTGTTTCAGCCCCTCTGTTTCAGCCCCTCTGTTTCAGCCCCTCTGTTTCCCGCCCCTCTGTTTCCCGCCCCTCTGTTTTAGCCCCTCTGTTTCACGCCCCGTGTTTCAGCCCCTCTGTTTCTCGCCCTCTGTTTAAGCCCCTCTGTTTCTCGCCCTCTGTTTCAGCCTCTCTGTTTCAGCCCCTCTGTTTCTCGCCCTCTGTTTCAGCCACTCTGTTTCTCGCCCTCTGTTTCAGCCCCTCTGTTTCAGCCCCTCTGTTTCAGCCCCTCTGTTTCACGCCCTCTGTTTCAGCACCTGTTTCTCGCCCTCTGTTTCAGCCCCTCTGTTTCTCGCACTCTGTTTCAGCCCCTCTGATTCAGCCCCTCTGTTTCAGCCCCTCTGTTTCAGCCCCTCTGTGTCAGACCCTCTGTTTCAAGCCCACTGTTTCAGCCCCTCTGTTTCTCGCCCTCTGTTTCAGCCCCTCTGTTTCTCGCCCTCTGTTTCAGCCCCTCTGATTCGGCCACTCTGTTTCAGCCCCTCTGATTCAGCCCCTCTGATTCAGCCCCTCTGATTCAGCCCCTCTGTTTCTCGCCCTCTGTTTCAGCCCCTCTGTAACAGCCCCTCTGTTTCAGCCCCTCTGTTTCTCACCCTCTGTTTCAGCCCCTCTGTTTCTCACCCTCTGTTTCAGCCCCTCTGATTCAGCCCCTCTGATTCAGGTCCTCTGATTCAGCCCCTCTGATTCAGCCCCTCTGTTTCCCGCCCCTCTGTTTCCCGCCCCTCTGTTTCCCGCCCCTCTGTTCCACGCCCCGTGTTTCAGCCCCTCTGCTTCTCGCCCTCAGTTTCAGCCCCTCTGTTTCTCGCCCTCTGTTTCAGCCCCTCTGTCTCAGCCCCTCTGTTTCAGTCCCTCTGATTCTCGCCCTCTGTTTCTCGCCCTCTGTTTCAGCCCCTCTGTTTCTCGCCCACTGTTTCAGCCCCTTTGTTTCAGCCCCTCTCTTTCTCGCCCTCTGTTTCAGCCCCTCTGTTTCTCGCCCTTTGTTTCAGCCCCTCTGTTTCTCGCCCTCTGTTTCAGCGCCTCTGTTTAAGCCCCTCTGTTTCCCGCCCCTCTGTTTCCCGCCCCTCTGTTTTAGCCCCTCTGTTTCACACCCCGTGTTTCAGCCCCTCTGTTTCTCGCCCTCTGTTTAAGCCCCTCTGTTTCTCGCCCTCTGTTTCAGCCCCTCTGTTTCAGCCACTCTGTTTCAGTCCCTCTGTTTCTCGCCCTCTGTTTCAGCCCCTCTGTTTCTCGCCCTCTGTTTCAGCCCCTCTGTTTCAGCCCCTCTGTTTCTCGCCCTCTGTTTCAGCCCCTCTGTTTCTCGCCCTCTGTTTCAGCCCCTCTGTTTCAGCCCCTCTGATTCAGCCCCTCTGTTTCAGCCCCTCTGTTTCTCGCCCTCTGTTTCAGCACCTGTTTCTCGCCCTCTGTTTCAGGCCCTCTGTTTCTCGCACTCTGTTTCAGCCCCTCTGATTCAGCCCCTCTGTTTCAGCCCCTCTGATTCAGCCCCTCTGTTTCAGCCCCTCTGTTTCAGCCCCTCTGTTTCTCGCCCTCGGTTTCTCACCCACAGATTCAGCCCGTCTGTTTCAGCCCCTCTGATTCAGCCCCTCTGTTTCAGCCCCTCTGTTTCAGCCCCTCTGTTTCTCACTTTCTGTTTCTCACCCTCTGTTTCAGCCCCTCTGTTTTTCGCCATCTGTTTCAGCCCCTCTGTTTCTCGCCCTCTGTTTCGGGCTATCTGTTTCAGCCCGTCTGTTTCAGCCCCTCTGTTACTTGCCCTCTGTTTCTCGCCCTCTGTTTCAGCCCCTCTGTTTCTCGCCCTCTGTTTCAGCCACTCTGTTTCAGACCCTCTGATTCAGCCCCTCTGATTCAGCCCCTCTGTTTCTCGCCCTCTGTTTCAGCCCCTCTGTTCCAGCCCTTCTGTTTCTCGCCCTCTGTTTCAGCCCCTCTGTTTCTCACCCTCTGTTTCTGCCCCTCTGTTTCTCGCCCTCTGTTTTAGCCCCTCTGTTTCTCGCCCTCTGTTTCAGCCCCTCTGTTTCTCGCCCTCTGATTCAGCCCCTCTGATTTAGCCCCTCTGTTTCAGCCCCTCTGTTTCAGCCCCTCTGTTTCTCGCCCTATGTTTCAGCCCCTCTGTTTCGTGCTCTCTTTTTCAGCCCCTGTGTTTCTCGCCCTCTGTTTCTGCGCCTCTGTTTCTCGCCCTCTATTTCAGCCCCTCTGTTTCTTGCCCTCTGTTTCAGCCCCGCCGATTCAGCCCCTCTGTTTCAGCCCCTCTGAATTAGCCACTCTGATTCAGCCCCTCTGTTTCAGCCGCTCTGTTTCAGCCCCTCTCTTTCTCGCCCTCTGTTTCAGCCCCTCTGTTTCTCTCCCTCTGTTTCAGCCGCTCTGTTTCAGCCCATCAGCTTCTCGCCCTCTGTTTCAGCCCCTCTGTTTCTCGCCCTCTGATTCAGCCCCTCTGATTCAGCCCCTCTGTTTCTCGCCCTCAGTTTCAGCCCCTCTGTTTCTCGCCCACTGTTTCAGCCCCTCTGTTTCAGCCCCTCTGTTTCAGCCCCTCTGTGTCAGCCCCTCTGTTTCTCGCCCTCTGTTTCAGCCCCACTGTTTCTCGCCCTCGGTTTCAGCCCCTCTGTTTCTCGCCCGCTGTTTCGCCCCCTCTGTTTCTCGCCCTCTGTTTCAGCCCCTCTGTTTCAGCCCCTCTGTTTCAGTCCCTCTGTTTCTCGCCCTCTGTTTCTCGCCTTCAGTTTCAGCCCCTCTGTTTCTCACCCTCTGATTCAGCCCCTCTGTTTCAGCCCCTCTGTTTCTCGCCCTCTGTTTCAGCCCCTCTGTTTCTCGCCCTCTGTTACAGCCCCTCTGTTTCAGCCCCTCTGTTTCAGCCCCTCTGTTTCAGCCCCTGGTTTTCTCGCCCTCTGTTTCAGCCCCTCTGTTTCTCGCCCTCTGTTTCAGCCCCTCTGATTCAGCCCCTCTGTTTCAGCCCCTCTGATTCAGCCCCTCTGTTTCAGCCCCTCTGTTTCAGCCCCTCTGTTTCTCACCCTCTGTTTCTCGCCCTCTGTTTCAGCTCCTCTGTTTTTCGCCCTCTGTTTCAGCCCCTCTGTTTCTCGCCCTCTGTCTCAGGCTCTCTGTTTCAGCCCGTCTGTTTCAGCCCCTCAGATGCAGCCCCTCTGTTTCTCGCCCTCTGTTTCTTGCCCGCTGTTTCAGCCCCTCTGTTTCTCGCCCTCTGTTTCAGCCCCTCTGCTTCAGCGCCTCTGATTCAGCCCCTCTGATTCAGCCCCTCTGTTTCTCGCCCTCTGTTTCAGCCCCTCTGTTTCAGCCCCTCTGTTTCAGCCCCTCTGTTTCTCGCCCTCTGTTTCAGCCCCTCTGTTTCAGCCCCTCTGTTTCAGCCCCTCTGTTTCAACCCCTCTGTTTCTCGTCCTCTGTTTCAGCCCCACTGTTTCAGCCCCTCTGTTTAAGCCCCTCTTTTTCAGCCCCTCTGTTTCTCGCCCTCTGTTTCAGCCCCTCTGTTTATCGTTCACTGTTTCAGCCCCTCTGTTTCAGCCCCTCTGTTTCTCGCCCACTGTTTTAGCCCCTCTGTTTCTCGCCCTCTGTTTCAGCCCCTCTGTTTCAGCCCCTCTGTTTCTCGCCCTCAGTTTCAGCCCCTCTGTTTCTCGCCCTCTGTTTCAGCCCCTCTGTTTCTCGCCCTCTGTTTCAGCCCCTCTGATTCAGCCCCTCTGTTTCAGCCCCTCTGATTCAGCCCCTCTGTTTCAGCCCCTCTGTTTCAGCCCCTCTGTTTCAACCCCACTGTTTCTCGCCCTCTGGTTCTCACCCTCTGTTTCACGCCCTCTGTTTCAGCCCCTCTGTTTTTCGCCCTCTGTTTCAGCCCCTCTGTTTCAGCCCCTCTGTTTCAGCCCCTCTTTTTCAGCCCGTCTGTTTCAGGCATTCTGTTTCAGCACCTCTGTTTCTCGCCCTCTGTTTCTCGCCCGCTGTATCAGCCCCTCTGTTTCTCGCTCTCTGTTTCAGTCCCTCTGTTTCAGCCCCTCTGATTCAGCCCCACTGATTCAACCCCTCTGTTTCTCGCCCTCTGTTTCAGCCCCTCTGTTTCAGCCCCTCTGTTTCTCGCTCTCTGTTTCAGCCCCTCTGTTTCAGCCCGTCTGTTTCAGCGCCTCTGTTTCTCGCCCTCTGTTTAAGCCCCTCCGTTTCTCGCCCGCTGTTTCAGCCACTCTGTTTCAGCCCCTCTGTTTCAGCCCCTCTGTTTCAGCTTTTCTGTTTCTGCCCCTCTGTTTCTCGCCCTCTGTTTCAGCCCCTCTGTTTCTCGCCCTCTGTTTCAGCCCCTCTGTTTTTCGCCCTCTGTTTCAGCCCCTCTGTTTCAGCCCCTCTGATTCAGCCCCTCTGTTTAAGCCCCTCTCGTTCAGCCCCACTGTTTCTCTCTCTGTTTCTCGCCCTCTGTTTCAGCCCCTCTGTTTCTCGCCCTCTGTTTCAGCCCCTCTGTTTCAGCCCCTCTGTTTCAGCCCCTCTGTGTCAGCCCCTCTGTTTCTTGCCCTCTGTTTCAGCCCCTCTGTTTCTCGCCCTCTGATTCAGCCCCTCTGTTTCTCGCCCTCTATTTCAGCGCCTCTGTTTCAGCCCCTCTGTTTCTGCCCCTGTGTTTCTCGCCCTCTGTTTCAGCCCCTCTGTTTCTCGCCCTCTGTTTCAGCCCCTCTGATTCAGCCCCTCTGTTTCAGCCCCTCTGTTTCAGCCCCTCTGTTTCTCACCCTCTGTTTCTCGCCCTCTGTTTCAGCCCCTCTGTTTCTCGCCCTCTGTTTCAGCCCCTCTGTTTCTCGCCCTCTGTTTCAGGCTCTCTGTTTCAGCCCGTCTGTTTCAGCACCTCTGATTCAGCCCCTCTGATTCTCGCCCTGTGTTTCTTGCCCGCTGTTTCAGTCCCTCTGTTTCTCGCCCTCTGTTTCAGCCCCTCTGTTTCAGCCCCTCTGATTCAGCCGCTCTGATTCAGCCCCTCTGATTCTCGCCCTCTGTTGCAGCCCCTCTGTTTCAGCCGCTCTGTTTCTCGCACTCTGGTTCAGCCCCTCTGTTTCTCGCCCTCTGTTTCAGCCCGTCTGTTTCAGCCCCTCTGTTTATCGCCCTCTGTTTCAGCCCCACTGTTTCAGCCCCTCTGTTTCAGCCCCTCTGTTTCTCGCCCTCTGTTTCAGCCCCTCTGTTTCTCGCCCACTGTTTCATCCCCTCTGTTCCAGCCCCTCTGTTTCTCGCCCTCTGTTTCAGCCCCTCTGTTTCTCGCCCTCTGTTTCAGCCCCTCTGTTTCAGCCCCTCTGATTCAGCTCCTCTGTTTCAGCCCCTCTGTATCTCGCCCTCTGTTTCAGCCCCTCTGTTTCTCGCCCTCTGTTTCAGCCCCTCTGATTCAGCCCCTCTGTTTCAGCCCCTCTGATTCAGCCCCTCTGTTTATGCCCCTCTGTTTCAGTCCCACTGTTTCTCGCCCTCTGTTTCTCACCCTCTGTTTCTCGCACTCAGTTTCAGCCCCGCTGTTTTTCGCCCTCTGTTTCAGCCCCTCTGTTTCTCGCCCTCTGTTTCAGACTCTCTGTTTCAGCCCGTCTGTTTCAGGCCCTCTGTTTCAGCACCTCTGTTTCTCGCCCTCTGTTTCTCGCCAGCTGTATCAGCCCCTCTGTTTCAGCCCCTCTGATTCAGCCCCTCTGTTTCAGCCCCTCTGAATCAGCCCCTCTGATTCAGCCCCTCTGTTTCAGACCCTCTGTTTCAGCCCCTCTGTTTCTCGCCCTCTGTTACAGCCCCTCTGTTTCTCGCCCTCTGTTTCTGCCCCTCTGTTTCTCGTCCTCTGTTTCAGCCCCTCTGTTTCAGCCCCTCTGTTTCAGCCCCTCTGTTTCAGCCCCTGGTTTTCTCGCCCTCTGTTTCAGCCCCTCTGTTTCTCGCCCTCTGTTTCAGCCCCTCTGATTCCGCCCCTCTGTTTCAGCCCCTCTGATTCAGCCCCTCTGTTTCAGCCCCTCTGTTTCAGCCCCTCTGTTACTCACCCTCTGTTTCTCGCCCTCTGTTTCAGCCCCTCAGTTTTTCGCCCTCTGTTTCAGCCCCTCTGTTTCTCGCCCTCTGTCTCAGGCTCTCTGTTTCAGCCCGTCTGTTTCAGCCCCTCTGATGCAGCCCCTCTGTTTCTCGCCCTCTGTTTCTTGCCCGCTGTTTCAGCCCCTCTGTTTCAGCCCCTCTGAATCAGCCCCTCTGATTCAGCCCCTCTGATTCAGCCCCTCTGATTCAGCCCCTCTGTTTCTCGCCCTCTGTTTCAGCCCCTCTGTTTCTCGCTCTCTGTTTCAGCCCCTCTGTTTCAGCCCGTCTGTTTCAGCGCCTCTGTTTCTCGCCCTCTGTTTAAACCCCTCCGTTTCTCGCCCGCTGTTTCAGCCCCTCTGTTTCAGCCCCTCTGTTTCAGCCCCTCTGTTTCAGCTTTTCTGTTTCTGCCCCTCTGTTTCTCGCCCTCTGTTTCAGCCCCTCTGTTTCTCGCCCTCTGTTTCAGCCCCTCTTTTTCAGCCCCTCTGTTTCTCGCCCTCTGTTTCATCCCCTCTGTTTCTCGCCCTCTGTTTCAGCCCCTCTGATTTAGCCCCTCTGTTTCAGCCCCTCTGATTCAGCCCCTCTGTTTCAGCCCCTCTGTTTCAGCCCCTCTGTTTCTCACCCACTGTTTCTCGCCCTCTGTTTCAGCCCCTCTGTTTTTCGCCCTCTGTTTCAGCCCCTCTGTTTCAACCCCTCTGATTCAGCCCCTCTGTTTCAGCCCCTCTCGTTCAGCCCCACTGTTTCTCGCTCTCTGTTTCTCGCCCTCTGTTTCAGCCCCTCTGTTTCTCGCCCTCTGTTTCAGCCCCTCTGTTTCAGCCCCTCTGTTTCAGCCCCTCTGTGTCAGCCCCTCTGTTTCTTGCCCTCTGTTTCAGCCCCTCTGTTTCTCGCCCTCTGATTCAGCCCCTCTGTTTCTCGCCCTCTATTTCAGCGCCTCTGTTTCAGCCCCTCTGTTTCAGCCCCTCTGTTTCAGCCCCTGTGTTTCTCGCCCTCTGTTTCAGCCCCTCTGTTTCTCGCCCTCTGTTTCAGCCCCTCTGATTCAGCCCCTCTGTTTCAGCCCCTCTGTTTCAGCCCCTCTGTTTCTCACCCTCTGTTTCTCGCCCTCTGTTTCAGCCCCTCTGTTTCTCGCCCTCTGTTTCAGCCCCTCTGTTTCTCGCCCTCTGTTTCAGGCTCTCTGTTTCAGCCTGTCTGTTTCAGCACCTCTGATTCAGCCCCTCTGATTCTCGCACTGAGTTTCTTGCCCGCTGTTTCAGTCCCTCTGTTTCTCGCCCTCTGTTTCAGCCCCTCTGTTTCAGCCCCTCTGATTCAGCCGCTCTGATTCAGCCCCTCTGATTCTTGCCCTCTGTTGCAGCCCCTCTGTTTCAGCCCCTCTGTTTCTCGCACTCTGGTTCAGCCCCTCTGTTTCTCGCCCTCTGTTTCAGCCCGTCTGTTTCAGCCCCTCTGTTTATCGCCCTCTGTTTCAGCCCCACTGTTTCAGCCCCTCTGTTTCAGCCCCTCTGTTTCTCGCCCTCTGTTTCAGCCCCTCTGTTTCTCGCCCACTGTTTCATCCCCTCTGTTCCAGCCCCTCTGTTTCTCGCCCTCTGTTTCAGCCCCTCTGTTTCTCGCCCTCTGTTTCAGCCCCTCTGTTTCAGCCCCTCTGATTCAGCTCCTCTGTTTCAGCCCCTCTGTTTCTCGCCCTCTGTTTCAGCCCCTCTGTTTCTCGCCCTCTGTTTCAGCCCCTCTGATTCAGCCCCTCTGTTTATGCCCCTCTGTTTCAGTCCCACTGTTTCTCGCCCTCTGTTTCTCACCCTCTGTTTCTCGCACTCAGTTTCAGCCCCGCTGTTTTTCGCCCTCTGTTTCAGCCCCTCTGTTTCTCGCCCTCTGTTTCAGACTCTCTGTTTCAGCCCGTCTGATTCAGCCCCTCTGTTTCAGACCCTCTGTTTCAGCCCCTCTGTTTCTCGCCCTCTGTTACAGCCCCTCTGTTTCTCGCCCTCTGTTTCAGCCCCTCTGTTTCTCGTCCTCTGTTTCAGCCCCTCTGTTTCAGCCCCTCTGTTTCAGCCCCTCTGTTTCAGCCCCTGGTTTTCTCGCCCTCTGTTTCAGCCCCTCTGTTTCTCGCCCTCTGTTTCAGCCCCGCTGATTCAGCCCCTCTGTTTCAGCCCCTCTGATTCAGCCCCTCTGTTTCAGCCCCTCTGTTTCTCGCCCTCTGTTTCTGCCCCTCTGTTTCTCGCCCTCTGTTTCAGCCCCTCTGTTTCTCGCCCTCTGTTTCAGCCACTCTGTTTCAGCCCCTCTGTGTCAGCCCCTCGTTTTCTCGCCCTCTGTTTCATCCCCTCTGTTTCAGCCCCTCTGTTTCTCGCCCTCTGTTTCTGCACCTCTGTTTCTCACCCTCTGTTTCAGCCCCTCTGTTTCTCGCCCTCTGTTTCAGCCACGCTGATTCAGCCCCTCTGTTTCAGCCCCTCTGAATCAGCCCCTCTGATTCAGCCCCTCTGTTTCAGCCCCTCTGATTCAGCCCCTCTGTTTCAGCCCCTCTGTTTCAGCCCCTCTGTTTCTCACCCTCTGTTTCTCGCCCTCTGTTTCAGCCCCTCTGTTTCTCGCCCTCTGTTTCAGCCCCTCTGTTTCTCGCCCTCTGTTTCAGGCTCTCTGTTTCAGCCCGTCTGTTTCAGCACCTCTGATTCAGCCCCTCTGATTCTCGCACTGTGTTTCTTGCCCGCTGTTTCAGTCCCTCTGTTTCTCGCCCTCTGTTTCAGCCCCTCTGTATCAGCCCCTCTGATTCAGCCGCTCTGATTCAGCCCCTCTGATTCTTGCCCTCTGTTGCAGCCCCTCTGTTTCAGCCCCTCTGTTTCTCGCACTCTGGTTCAGCCCCTCTGTTTCTCGCCCTCTGTTTCAGCCCGTCTGTTTCAGCCCCTCTGTTTATCGCCCTCTGTTTCAGCCCCACTGTTTCAGCCCCTCTGTTTCAGCCCCTCTGTTTCTCGCCCTCTGTTTCAGCCCCTCTGTTTCTCGCCCACTGTTTCATCCCCTCTGTTCCAGCCCCTCTGTTTCTCGCCCTCTGTTTCAGCCCCTCTGTTTCTCGCCCTCTGTTTCAGCCCCTCTGTTTCAGCCCCTCTGATTCAGCTCCTCTGTTTCAGCCCCTCTGTTTCTCGCCCTCTGTTTCAGCCCCTCTGTTTCTCGCCCTCTGTTTCAGCCCCTCTGATTCAGCCCCTCTGTTTCAGCCCCTCTGATTCAGCCCCTCTGTTTATGCCCCTCTGTTTCAGTCCCACTGTTTCTCGCCCTCTGTTTCTCACCCTCTGTTTCTCGCACTCAGTTTCAGCCCCGCTGTTTTTCGCCCTCTGTTTCAGCCCCTCTGTTTCTCGCCCTCTGTTTCAGACTCTCTGTTTCAGCCCGTCTGCTTCAGGCCCTCTGTTTCAGCACCTCTGTTTCAGCCCCTCTGTTTCTCGCCAGCTGTATCAGCCCCTCTGTTTCAGCCCCTCCGATTCAGCCCCTCTGTTTCAGCCCCTCTGAATCAGCCCCTCTGATTCAGCCCCTCTGTTTCAGACCCTCTGTTTCAGCCCCTCTGTTTCTCGCCCTCTGTTACAGCCCCTCTGTTTCTCGCCCTCTGTTTCAGCCCCTCTGTTTCTCGTCCTCTGTTTCAGCCCCTCTGTTTCAGCCCCTCTGTTTCAGCCCCTCTGTTTCAGCCCCTGGTTTTCTCGCCCTCTGTTTCAGCCCCTCTGTTTCTCGCCCTCTGTTTCAGCCCCTCTGATTCAGCCCCTCTGTTTCAGGCCCTCTGTTTCAGCCCCTCTGTTTCTCGCCCTCTGTTTCTGCACCTCTGTTTCTCACCCTCTGTTTCAGCCCCTCTGTTTCTCGCCCTCTGTTTCAGCCCCGCTGATTCAGCCCCTCTGTTTCAGCCCCTCTGAATCAGCCCCTCTGATTCAGCCCCTCTGTTTCAGGCCCTCTGTTTCAGCCCCTCTGTTTCTCGCCCTCTGTTTCTGCACCTCTGTTTCTCGCCCTCTGTTTCAGCCCCTCTGTTTCTCGCCCTCTGTTTCAGCCCCTCTGATTCAGCCCATCTGTTTCAGCCCCTCTGATTCAGCCCCTCTGTTTATCGTCCTCTGTTTCAGCCCCGCTGATTCAGGCCCTCTGTTTCAGCACCTCTGAATCAGCCCCTCTGATTCAGCGCCTCTGTTACAGCCCCTCTGTTTCAGCCCCTCTGTTTCAGCCCCTCTCTTTCTCGCCCTCTGTTTCAGCCCCTCTGTTTCTCGCCCTCTGTTTGAGCCCCTCTGTTTCAGCCCCTCTGTTTCAGCCCGTCTGTTTCTCGCCCTCTGTTTCTGCCCCTCTGTTTCTCGCCCTCTGTTTCAGCCCCTCTGTTTCTCGCCCTCTGTTTCAGCCCCTCTGTTTCAGCCCCTCTGTTTCAGCCCCTCTGTGTCAGCCCCTCTGTTTCTCGCCCTCTGTTTCTGCGCCTCTGTTTCTCGCCCTCTGTTTCAGCCCCTCTGTTTCTCGCCCTCTGTTTCAGCCCCGCAGATTCACCCCTCTGTTTCAGCCCCTCTGAATCAGCCCCTCTGATTCAGCCCCTCTGTTTCAGCCCCTCTGTTTCAGCCCCTCTGTTTCTCGCCCTCTGTTTCAGCCCCTCTGTTTCCCGCCCTCTGTTTCAGCCCCTCTGTTTCTCGCCCTCTGTTTCAGCCCCTCTGATTCAGCCCCTCTGTTTCTCGCCCTCTGTTTCAGCCGCTCTGTTTCAGCCCCTCTGTTTCTCACCCTCTGTTTCAGCCCCTCTGTTTCAGCCCCTCTGTGTCAGCCCCTCTTTTTCTCGCCCTATGTTTCAGCCCCTCTGTTTCAGCCCCTCTGTTTCTCGCCCTCTGTTTCTGCGCCTCTGTTTCTCGCCCTCTGTTTCAGCCCCTCTGTTTCTCGCCCTCTGTTTCAGCCCCGCTGATTCACCCCTCTGTTTCAGCCCCTCTGAATCAGCCCCTCTGATTCAGCCCCTCTGTTTCAGCCCCTCTGTTTCAGCCCCTCTGTTTCTCGCCCTCTGTTTCAGCCCCTCTGTTTCCCGCCCTCTGTTTCAGCCCCTCTGTTTCTCGCCCTCTGTTTCAGCCCCTCTGATTCAGCCCCTCTGTTTCTCGCCCTCTGTTTCAGCCCCTCTGTTTCAGCCCCTCTGTTTCTCACCCTCTGTTTCAGCCCCTCTGATTCAGCCCCTCTGATTCAGACCCTCTGATTCAGCCCCTCTGATTCATCCCCTCTGTTTCCCGCCCCTCTGTTTCCCGCCCCTCTGTTTCCCGCACCTCTGTTTCAGCCCCTCTGTTCCACGCCCCGTGTTTCAGCCCCTCTGCTTCTCGCCCTCAGTTTCAGCCCCGCTGTTTCTCGCCCTCTGTTTCAGCCCCTCTGTCTCAACCCCTCTGTTTCAGTCCCTCTGTTTCTCGCCCTCTGTTTCTCGCCCTCGTTTCAGCCCCTCTGTTTCTCGCCCACTGTTTCAGCCCCTCTGTTTCAGCCCCACTGTTTCTCGCCCTCTGATTCAGCCCCTCTTTTTCCTGCCCTCTGTTTCAGCCACTCTGTTTCAGCCCCTCTGTGTCAGCCCCTCGTTTTCTCGCCCTCGGTTTCAGCCCCTCTGTTTCAGCCCCTCTGTTTCTCGCCCTCTGTTTCTGCACCTCTGTTTCTCGCCCTCTGTTTCAGCCCCTCTGTTTCTCGCCCTCTGTTTCAGCCCCGCTGATTCAGCCCCTCTGTTTCAGCCCCTCTGAATCAGCCCCTCTGATTCAGCCCCTCTGTTTCAGGCCCTCTGTTTCAGCCCCTCTGTTTCTCGCCCTCTTTTTCTGCACCTCTGTTTCTCGCCCTCTGTTTCAGCCCCTCTGTTTCTCGCCCTCTGTTTCAGCCCCTCTGATTCAGCCCATCTGTTTCAGCCCCTCTGATTCAGCCCCTCTGTTTATCGTCCTCTGTTTCAGCCCCGCTGATTCAGCCCCTCTGTTTCAGCACCTCTGAATCAGCCCCTCTGATTCAGCGCCTCTGTTACAGCCCCTATGTTTCAGCCCCTCTGTTTCAGCCCCTCTCTTTCTCGCCCTCTGTTTCAGCCCCTCTGTTTCTCGCCCTCTGTTTGAGCCCCTCTGTTTCAGCCCCTCTGTTTCAGCCCGTCTGTTTCTCGCCCTCTGTTTCTGCCCCTCTGTTTCTCGCCCTCTGTTTCAGCCCCTCTGTTTCTCGCCCTCTGTTTCAGCCCCTCTGTTTCAGCCCCTCTGTTTCAGCCCATCTGTGTCAGCCCCTCTTTTTCTCGCCCTATGTTACAGCCCCTCTGTTTCAGCCCCTCTGTTTCTCGCCCTCTGTTTCTGCGCCTCTGTTTCTCGCCCTCTGTTTCAGCCCCTCTGTTTCTCGCCCTCTGTTTCAGCCCCGCTGATTCACCCCTCTGTTTCAGCCCCTCTGAATCAGCCCCTCTGATTCAGCCCCTCTGTTTCAGCGCCTCTGTTTCAGCCCCTCTGTTTCTCGCCCTCTGTTTCAGCCCCTCTGTTTCCCGCCCTCTGTTTCAGCCCCTCTGTTTCTCGCCCTCTGTTTCAGCCCCTGTGATTCAGCCCCTCTGTTTGTCGCCCTCTGTTTCAGCCCCTCTGTTTCAGCCCCTCTGTTTCTCACCCTCTGTTTCATCCCCTCTGTTTCAGCCCCTCTGTTTCAGCCCCTCTGTGTCAGCCCCTCTTTTTCTCGCCCTATGTTTCAGCCCCTCTGTTTCAGCCCCTCTGTTTCTCGCCCTCTGTTTCTGCACCTCTGTTTCTCGCCCTCTGTTTCAGCCCCTCTGTTTCTCGCCCTCTGTTTCAGCCCCGCTGATTCAGCCCCTCTGTTTCAGCCCCTCTGAATCAGCCCCTCTGATTCAGCCCCTCTGTTTCAGGCCCTCTGTTTCAGCCCCTCTGTTTCTCGCCCTCTGTTTCTGCACCTCTGTTTCTCGCCCTCTGTTTCAGCCCCTCTGTTTCTCGCCCTCTGTTTCAGCCCCTCTGATTCAGCCCATCTGTTTCAGCCCCTCTGATTCAGCCCCTCTGTTTATCGTCCTCTGTTTCAGCCCCGCTGATTCAGCCCCTCTGTTTCAGCACCTCTGAATCAGCCCCTCTGATTCAGCGCCTCTGTTACAGCCCCTCTGTTTCAGCCCCTCTGTTTCAGCCCCTCTCTTTCTCGCCCTCTGTTTCAGCCCCTCTGTTTCTCGCCCTCTGTTTGAGCCCCTCTGTTTCAGCCCCTCTGTTTCAGCCCGTCTGTTTCTCGCCCTCTGTTTCTGCCCCTCTGTTTCTCGCCCTCTGTTTCAGCCCCTCTGTTTCTCGCCCTCTGTTTCAGCCCCTCTGTTTCAGCCCCTCTGTTTCAGCCCATCTGTGTCAGCCCCTCTTTTTCTCGCCCTATGTTACAGCCCCTCTGTTTCAGCCCCTCTGTTTCTCGCCCTCTGTTTCTGCGCCTCTGTTTCTCGCCCTCTGTTTCAGCCCCTCTGTTTCTCGCCCTCTGTTTCAGCCCCGCTGATTCACCCCTCTGTTTCAGCCCCTCTGAATCAGCCCCTCTGATTCAGCCCCTCTGTTTCAGCGCCTCTGTTTCAGCCCCTCTGTTTCTCGCCCTCTGTTTCAGCCCCTCTGTTTCCCGCCCTCTGTTTCAGCCCCTCTGTTTCTCGCCCTCTGTTTCAGCCCCTCTGATTCAGCCCCTCTGTTTCTCGCCCTCTGTTTCAGCCCCTCTGTTTCAGCCCCTCTGTTTCTCACCCTCTGTTTCATCCCCTCTGTTTCAGCCCCTCTGTTTCAGCCCCTCTGTGTCAGCCCCTCTTTTTCTCGCCCTATGTTTCAGCCCCTCTGTTTCAGCCCCTCTGTTTCTCGCCCTCTGTTTCTGCGCCTCTGTTTCTCGCCCTCTGTTTCAGCCCCTCTGTTTCTCGCCCTCTGTTTCAGCCCTGCTGATTCACCCCTCTGTTTCAGCCCCTCTGAATCAGCCCCTCTGATTCAGCCCCTCTGTTTCAGCCCCTCTGTTTCAGCCCCTCTGTTTCTCGCCCTCTGTTTCAGCCCCTCTGTTTCCCGCCCTCTGATTCAGCCCCTCTGTTTCTCGCCCTCTGTTTCAGCCCCTCTGATTCAGCCCCTCTGTTTCTCGCCCTCTGTTTCAGCCCCTCTGTTTCAGCCCCTCTGTTTCTCACCCTCTGTTTCAGCCCCTCTGATTCAGCCCCTCTGATTCAGGCCCTCTGATTCAGCCCCTCTGATTCATCCCCTCTGTTTCCCGCCCCTCTGTTTCCCGCCCCTCTGTTTCCCGCACCTCTGTTTCAGCCCCTCTGTTCCACGCCCCGCGTTTCAGCCCCTCTGCTTCTCGCCCTCAGTTTCAGCCCCGCTGTTTCTCGCCCTCTGTTTCAGCCCCTCTGTCTCAACCCCTCTGTTTCAGTCCCTCTGTTTCTCGCCCTCTGTTTCTCGCCCTCGTTTCAGCCCCTCTGTTTCTCGCCCACTGTTTCAGCCCCTCTGTTTCAGCCCCACTGTTTCTCGCCCTCTGATTCAGCCCCTCTTTTTCCTGCCCTCTGTTTCCCGCCCCTCTGTTTCCCGCCCCTCTGTTTTAGCCCCTCTGTTTCACGCCCCGTGTTTCAGCCCCTCTGTTTCTCGCCCTCTGTTTAAGCCCCTCTGTTTCCCGCCCCTCTGTTTCCCGCCCCTCTGTTTTAGCCCCTCTGTTTCACGCCCCGTGTTTCAGCCCCTCTGATTCTCGCCCTCTGTTTAAGCCCCTCTGTTTCTCGCCCTCTGTTTCAGCCTCTCTGTTTCAGCCCCTCTGTTTCTCGCCCTCTGTTTCAGCCACTCTGTTTCTCGCCCTCTGTTTCTCGCCCTCTGTTTCAGACTCTCTGTTTCAGCCCGTCTGCTTCAGGCCCTCTGTTTCAGCACCTCTGTTTCAGCCCCTCTGTTTCTCGCCAGCTGTATCAGCCCCTCTGTTTCAGCCCCTCCGATTCAGCCCCTCTGTTTCAGCCCCTCTGAATCAGCCCCTCTGATTCAGCCCCTCTGTTTCAGACCCTCTGTTTCAGCCCCTCTGTTTCTCGCCCTCTGTTACAGCCCCTCTGTTTCTCGCCCTCTGTTTCAGCCCCTCTGTTTCTCGTCCTCTGTTTCAGCCCCTCTGTTTCAGCCCCTCTGTTTCAGCCCCTCTGTTTCAGCCCCTGGTTTTCTCGCCCTCTGTTTCAGCCCCTCTGTTTCTCGCCCTCTGTTTCAGCCCCTCTGATTCAGCCCCTCTGTTTCAGCCCCTCTGATTCAGCCCCTCTGTTTCAGCCCCTCTGTTTCTCGCCCTCTGTTTCTGCCCCTCTGTTTCTCGCCCTCTGTTTCAGCCCCTCTGTTTCTCGCCCTCTGTTTCAGCCACTCTGTTTCAGCCCCTCTGTGTCAGCCCCTCGTTTTCTCGCCCTCTGTTTCATCCCCTCTGTTTCAGCCCCTCTGTTTCTCGCCCTCTGTTTCTGCACCTCTGTTTCTCACCCTCTGTTTCAGCCCCTCTGTTTCTCGCCCTCTGTTTCAGCCCCGCTGATTCAGCCCCTCTGTTTCAGCCCCTCTGAATCAGCCCCTCTGATTCAGCCCCTCTGTTTCAGCCCCTCTGATTCAGCCCCTCTGTTTCAGCCCCTCTGTTTCAGCCCCTCTGTTTCTCACCCTCTGTTTCTCGCCCTCTGTTTCAGCCCCTCTGTTTCTCGCCCTCTGTTTCAGCCCCTCTGTTTCTCGCCCTCTGTTTCAGGCTCTCTGTTTCAGCCCGTCTGTTTCAGCACCTCTGATTCAGCCCCTCTGATTCTCGCACTGTGTTTCTTGCCCGCTGTTTCAGTCCCTCTGTTTCTCGCCCTCTGTTTCAGCCCCTCTGTATCAGCCCCTCTGATTCAGCCGCTCTGATTCAGCCCCTCTGATTCTTGCCCTCTGTTGCAGCCCCTCTGTTTCAGCCCCTCTGTTTCTCGCACTCTGGTTCAGCCCCTCTGTTTCTCGCCCTCTGTTTCAGCCCGTCTGTTTCAGCCCCTCTGTTTATCGCCCTCTGTTTCAGCCCCACTGTTTCAGCCCCTCTGTTTCAGCCCCTCTGTTTCTCGCCCTCTGTTTCAGCCCCTCTGTTTCTCGCCCACTGTTTCATCCCCTCTGTTCCAGCCCCTCTGTTTCTCGCCCTCTGTTTCAGCCCCTCTGTTTCTCGCCCTCTGTTTCAGCCCCTCTGTTTCAGCCCCTCTGATTCATCTCCTCTGTTTCAGCCCCTCTGTTTCTCGCCCTCTGTTTCAGCCCCTCTGTTTCTCGCCCTCTGTTTCAGCCCCTCTGATTCAGCCCCTCTGTTTCAGCCCCTCTGATTCAGCCCCTCTGTTTATGCCCCTCTGTTTCAGTCCCACTGTTTCTCGCCCTCTGTTTCTCACCCTCTGTTTCTCGCACTCAGTTTCAGCCCCGCTGTTTTTCGCCCTCTGTTTCAGCCCCTCTGTTTCTCGCCCTCTGTTTCAGACTCTCTGTTTCAGCCCGTCTGCTTCAGGCCCTCTGTTTCAGCACCTCTGTTTCAGCCCCTCTGTTTCTCGCCAGCTGTATCAGCCCCTCTGTTTCAGCCCCTCCGATTCAGCCCCTCTGTTTCAGCCCCTCTGAATCAGCCCCTCTGATTCAGCCCCTCTGTTTCAGACCCTCTGTTTCAGCCCCTCTGTTTCTCGCCCTCTGTTACAGCCCCTCTATTTCTCGCCCTCTGTTTCAGCCCCTCTGTTTCTCGTCCTCTGTTTCAGCCCCTCTGTTTCAGCCCCTCTGTTTCAGCCCCTCTGTTTCAGCCCCTGGTTTTCTCGCCCTCTGTTTCAGCCCCTCTGTTTCAGCCCCTCTGATTCAGCCCCTCTGTTTCAGCCCCTCTGTTTCTCGCCCTCTGTTTCTGCCCCTCTGTTTCTCGCCCTCTGTTTCAGCCCCTCTGTTTCTCGCCCTCTGTTTCAGCCACTCTGTTTCAGCCCCTCTGTGTCAGCCCCTCGTTTTCTCGCCCTCTGTTTCATCCCCTCTGTTTCAGCCCCTCTGTTTCTCGCCCTCTGTTTCTGCACCTCTGTTTCTCACCCTCTGTTTCAGCCCCTCTGTTTCTCGCCCTCTGTTTCAGCCCCGCTGATTCAGCCCCTCTGTTTCAGCCCCTCTGAATCAGCCCCTCTGATTCAGCCCCTCTGTTTCAGGCCCTCTGTTTCAGCCCCTCTGTTTCTCGCCCTCTGTTTCTGCACCTCTGTTTCTCGCCCTCTGTTTCAGCCCCTCTGTTTCTCGCCCTCTGTTTCAGCCCCTCTGATTCAGCCCATCTGTTTCAGCCCCTCTGATTCAGCCCCTCTGTTTATCGTCCTCTGTTTCAGCCCCGCTGATTCAGGCCCTCTGTTTCAGCACCTCTGAATCAGCCCCTCTGATTCAGCGCCTCTGTTACAGCCCCTCTGTTTCAGCCCCTCTGTTTCAGCCCCTCTCTTTCTCGCCCTCTGTTTCAGCCCCTCTGTTTCTCGCCCTCTGTTTGAGCCCCTCTGTTTCAGCCCCTCTGTTTCAGCCCGTCTGTTTCTCGCCCTCTGTTTCTGCCCCTCTGTTTCTCGCCCTCTGTTTCAGCCCCTCTGTTTCTCGCCCTCTGTTTCAGCCCCTCTGTTTCAGCCCCTCTGTTTCAGCCCCTCTGTGTCAGCCCCTCTGTTTCTCGCCCTCTGTTTCTGCGCCTCTGTTTCTCGCCCTCTGTTTCAGCCCCTCTGTTTCTCGCCCTCTGTTTCAGCCCCGCAGATTCACCCCTCTGTTTCAGCCCCTCTGAATCAGCCCCTCTGATTCAGCCCCTCTGTTTCAGCCCCTCTGTTTCAGCCCCTCTGTTTCTCGCCCTCTGTTTCAGCCCCTCTGTTTCCCGCCCTCTGTTTCAGCCCCTCTGTTTCTCGCCCTCTGTTTCAGCCCCTCTGATTCAGCCCCTCTGTTTCTCGCCCTCTGTTTCAGCCGCTCCGTTTCAGCCCCTCTGTTTCTCACCCTCTGTTTCAGCCCCTCTGTTTCAGCCCCTCTGTGTCAGCCCCTCTTTTTCTCGCCCTATGTTTCAGCCCCTCTGTTTCAGCCCCTCTGTTTCTCGCCCTCTGTTTCTGCGCCTCTGTTTCTCGCCCTCTGTTTCAGCCCCTCTGTTTCTCGCCCTCTGTTTCAGCCCCGCTGATTCACCCCTCTGTTTCAGCCCCTCTGAATCAGCCCCTCTGATTCAGCCCCTCTGTTTCAGCCCCTCTGTTTCAGCCCCTCTGTTTCTCGCCCTCTGTTTCAGCCCCTCTGTTTCCCGCCCTCTGTTTCAGCCCCTCTGTTTCTCGCCCTCTGTTTCAGCCCCTCTGATTCAGCCCCTCTGTTTCTCGCCCTCTGTTTCAGCCCCTCTGTTTCAGCCCCTCTGTTTCTCACCCTCTGTTTCAGCCCCTCTGATTCAGCCCCTCTGATTCAGACCCTCTGATTCAGCCCCTCTGATTCATCCCCTCTGTTTCCCGCCCCTCTGTTTCCCGCCCCTCTGTTTCCCGCACCTCTGTTTCAGCCCCTCTGTTCCACGCCCCGTGTTTCAGCCCCTCTGCTTCTCGCCCTCAGTTTCAGCCCCGCTGTTTCTCGCCCTCTGTTTCAGCCCCTCTGTCTCAACCCCTCTGTTTCAGTCCCTCTGTTTCTCGCCCTCTGTTTCTCGCCCTCGTTTCAGCCCCTCTGTTTCTCGCCCACTGTTTCAGCCCCTCTGTTTCAGCCCCACTGTTTCTCGCCCTCTGATTCAGCCCCTCTTTTTCCTGCCCTCTGTTTCAGCCACTCTGTTTCAGCCCCTCTGTGTCAGCCCCTCGTTTTCTCGCCCTCGGTTTCAGCCCCTCTGTTTCAGCCCCTCTGTTTCTCGCCCTCTGTTTCTGCACCTCTGTTTCTCGCCCTCTGTTTCAGCCCCTCTGTTTCTCGCCCTCTGTTTCAGCCCCGCTGATTCAGCCCCTCTGTTTCAGCCCCTCTGAATCAGCCCCTCTGATTCAGCCCCTCTGTTTCAGGCCCTCTGTTTCAGCCCCTCTGTTTCTCGCCAGCTGTATCAGCCCCTCTGTTTCAGCCCCTCCGATTCAGCCCCTCTGTTTCAGCCCCTCTGAATCAGCCCCTCTGATTCAGCCCCTCTGTTTCAGACCCTCTGTTTCAGCCCCTCTGTTTCTCGCCCTCTGTTACAGCCCCTCTGTTTCTCGCCCTCTGTTTCAGCCCCTCTGTTTCTCGTCCTCTGTTTCAGCCCCTCTGTTTCAGCCCCTCTGTTTCAGCCCCTCTGTTTCAGCCCCTGGTTTTCTCGCCCTCTGTTTCAGCCCCTCTGTTTCTCGCCCTCTGTTTCAGCCCCTCTGATTCAGCCCCTCTGTTTCAGCCCCTCTGATTCAGCCCCTCTGTTTCAGCCCCTCTGTTTCTCGCCCTCTGTTTCTGCCCCTCTGTTTCTCGCCCTCTGTTTCAGCCCCTCTGTTTCTCGCCCTCTGTTTCAGCCACTCTGTTTCAGCCCCTCTGTGTCAGCCCCTCGTTTTCTCGCCCTCTGTTTCATCCCCTCTGTTTCAGCCCCTCTGTTTCTCGCCCTCTGTTTCTGCACCTCTGTTTCTCACCCTCTGTTTCAGCCCCTCTGTTTCTCGCCCTCTGTTTCAGCCCCGCTGATTCAGCCCCTCTGTTTCAGCCCCTCTGAATCAGCCCCTCTGATTCAGCCCCTCTGTTTCAGGCCCTCTGTTTCAGCCCCTCTGTTTCTCGCCCTCTGTTTCTGCACCTCTGTTTCTCGCCCTCTGTTTCAGCCCCTCTGTTTCTCGCCCTCTGTTTCAGCCCCTCTGATTCAGCCCATCTGTTTCAGCCCCTCTGATTCAGCCCCTCTGTTTATCGTCCTCTGTTTCAGCCCCGCTGATTCAGGCCCTCTGGTTCAGCACCTCTGAATCAGCCCCTCTGATTCAGCGCCTCTGTTACAGCCCCTCTGTTTCAGCCCCTCTGTTTCAGCCCCTCTCTTTCTCGCCCTCTGTTTCAGCCCCTCTGTTTCTCGCCCTCTGTTTGAGCCCCTCTGTTTCAGCCCCTCTGTTTCAGCCCGTCTGTTTCTCGCCCTCTGTTTCTGCCCCTCTGTTTCTCGCCCTCTGTTTCAGCCCCTCTGTTTCTCGCCCTCTGTTTCAGCCCCTCTGTTTCAGCCCCTCTGTTTCAGCCCCTCTGTGTCAGCCCCTCTTTTTCTCGCCCTATGTTTCAGCCCCTCTGTTTCAGCCCCTCTGTTTCTCGCCCTCTGTTTCTGCGCCTCTGTTTCTCGCCCTCTGTTTCAGCCCCTCTGTTTCTCGCCCTCTGTTTCAGCCCCGCAGATTCACCCCTCTGTTTCAGCCCCTCTGAATCAGCCCCTCTGATTCAGCCCCTCTGTTTCAGCCCCTCTGTTTCAGCCCCTCTGTTTCTCGCCCTCTGTTTCAGCCCCTCTGTTTCCCGCCCTCTGTTTCAGCCCCTCTGTTTCTCGCCCTCTGTTTCAGCCCCTCTGATTCAGCCCCTCTGTTTCTCGCCCTCTGTTTCAGCCCCTCTGTTTCAGCCCCTCTGTTTCTCACCCTCTGTTTCAGCCCCTCTGTTTCAGCCCCTCTGTGTCAGCCCCTCTTTTTCTCGCCCTATGTTTCAGCCCCTCTGTTTCAGCCCCTCTGTTTCTCGCCCTCTGTTTCTGCGCCTCTGTTTCTCGCCCTCTGTTTCAGCCCCTCTGTTTCTCGCCCTCTGTTTCAGCCCCGATGATTCACCCCTCTGTTTCCGCCCCTCTGAATCAGCCCCTCTGATTCAGCCCCTCTGTTTCAGCCCCTCTGTTTCAGCCCCTCTGTTTCTCGCCCTCTGTTTCAGCCCCTCTGTTTCCCGCCCTCTGTTTCAGCCCCTCTGTTTCTCGCCCTCTGTTTCAGCCCCTCTGATTCAGCCCCTCTGTTTCTCGCCCTCTGTTTCAGCCCCTCTGTTTCAGCCCCTCTGTTTCTCACCCTCTGTTTCAGCCCCTCTGATTCAGCCCCTCTGATTCAGACCCTCTGATTCAGCCCCTCTGATTCATCCCCTCTGTTTCCCGCCCCTCTGTTTCCCGCCCCTCTGTTTCCCGCACCTCTGTTTCAGCCCCTCTGTTCCACGCCCCGTGTTTCAGCCCCTCTGCTTCTCGCCCTCAGTTTCAGCCCCGCTGTTTCTCGCCCTCTGTTTCAGCCCCTCTGTCTCAACCCCTCTGTTTCAGTCCCTCTGTTTCTCGCCCTCTGTTTCTCGCCCTCGTTTCAGCCCCTCTGTTTCTCGCCCACTGTTTCAGCCCCTCTGTTTCAGCCCCACTGTTTCTCGCCCTCTGATTCAGCCCCTCTTTTTCCTGCCCTCTGTTTCAGCCACTCTGTTTCAGCCCCTCTGTGTCAGCCCCTCGTTTTCTCGCCCTCGGTTTCAGCCCCTCTGTTTCAGCCCCTCTGTTTCTCGCCCTCTGTTTCTGCACCTCTGTTTCTCGCCCTCTGTTTCAGCCCCTCTGTTTCTCGCCCTCTGTTTCAGCCCCGCTGATTCAGCCCCTCTGTTTCAGCCCCTCTGAATCAGCCCCTCTGATTCAGCCCCTCTGTTTCAGGCCCTCTGTTTCAGCCCCTCTGTTTCTCGCCCTCTTTTTCTGCACCTCTGTTTCTCGCCCTCTGTTTCAGCCCCTCTGTTTCTCGCCCTCTGTTTCAGCCCCTCTGATTCAGCCCATCTGTTTCAGCCCCTCTGATTCAGCCCCTCTGTTTATCGTCCTCTGTTTCAGCCCCGCTGATTCAGCCCCTCTGTTTCAGCACCTCTGAATCAGCCCCTCTGATTCAGCGCCTCTGTTACAGCCCCTCTGTTTCAGCCCCTCTGTTTCAGCCCCTCTCTTTCTCGCCCTCTGTTTCAGCCCCTCTGTTTCTCGCCCTCTGTTTGAGCCCCTCTGTTTCAGCCCCTCTGTTTCAGCCCGTCTGTTTCTCGCCCTCTGTTTCTGCCCCTCTGTTTCTCGCCCTCTGTTTCAGCCCCTCTGTTTCTCGCCCTCTGTTTCAGCCCCTCTGTTTCAGCCCCTCTGTTTCAGCCCATCTGTGTCAGCCCCTCTTTTTCTCGCCCTATGTTACAGCCCCTCTGTTTCAGCCCCTCTGTTTCTCGCCCTCTGTTTCTGCGCCTCTGTTTCTCGCCCTCTGTTTCAGCCCCTCTGTTTCTCGCCCTCTGTTTCAGCCCCGCTGATTCACCCCTCTGTTTCAGCCCCTCTGAATCAGCCCCTCTGATTCAGCCCCTCTGTTTCAGCGCCTCTGTTTCAGCCCCTCTGTTTCTCGCCCTCTGTTTCAGCCCCTCTGTTTCCCGCCCTCTGTTTCAGCCCCTCTGTTTCTCGCCCTCTGTTTCAGCCCCTCTGATTCAGCCCCTCTGTTTCTCGCCCTCTGTTTCAGCCCCTCTGTTTCAGCCCCTCTGTTTCTCACCCTCTGTTTCATCCCCTCTGTTTCAGCCCCTCTGTTTCAGCCCCTCTGTGTCAGCCCCTCTTTTTCTCGCCCTATGTTTCAGCCCCTCTGTTTCAGCCCCTCTGTTTCTCGCCCTCTGTTTCTGCACCTCTGTTTCTCGCCCTCTGTTTCAGCCCCTCTGTTTCTCGCCCTCTGTTTCAGCCCCGCTGATTCAGCCCCTCTGTTTCAGCCCCTCTGAATCAGCCCCTCTGATTCAGCCCCTCTGTTTCAGGCCCTCTGTTTCAGCCCCTCTGTTTCTCGCCCTCTGTTTCTGCACCTCTGTTTCTCGCCCTCTGTTTCAGCCCCTCTGTTTCTCGCCCTCTGTTTCAGCCCCTCTGATTCAGCCCATCTGTTTCAGCCCCTCTGATTCAGCCCCTCTGTTTATCGTCCTCTGTTTCAGCCCCGCTGATTCAGCCCCTCTGTTTCAGCACCTCTGAATCAGCCCCTCTGATTCAGCGCCTCTGTTACAGCCCCTCTGTTTCAGCCCCTCTGTTTCAGCCCCTCTCTTTCTCGCCCTCTGTTTCAGCCCCTCTGTTTCTCGCCCTCTGTTTGAGCCCCTCTGTTTCAGCCCCTCTGTTTCAGCCCGTCTGTTTCTCGCCCTCTGTTTCTGCCCCTCTGTTTCTCGCCCTCTGTTTCAGCCCCTCTGTTTCTCGCCCTCTGTTTCAGCCCCTCTGTTTCAGCCCCTCTGTTTCAGCCCATCTGTGTCAGCCCCTCTTTTTCTCGCCCTATGTTACAGCCCCTCTGTTTCAGCCCCTCTGTTTCTCGCCCTCTGTTTCTGCGCCTCTGTTTCTCGCCCTCTGTTTCAGCCCCTCTGTTTCTCGCCCTCTGTTTCAGCCCCGCTGATTCACCCCTCTGTTTCAGCCCCTCTGAATCAGCCCCTCTGATTCAGCCCCTCTGTTTCAGCGCCTCTGTTTCAGCCCCTCTGTTTCTCGCCCTCTGTTTCAGCCCCTCTGTTTCCCGCCCTCTGTTTCAGCCCCTCTGTTTCTCGCCCTCTGTTTCAGCCCCTCTGATTCAGCCCCTCTGTTTCTCGCCCTCTGTTTCAGCCCCTCTGTTTCAGCCCCTCTGTTTCTCACCCTCTGTTTCATCCCCTCTGTTTCAGCCCCTCTGTTTCAGCCCCTCTGTGTCAGCCCCTCTTTTTCTCGCCCTATGTTTCAGCCCCTCTGTTTCAGCCCCTCTGTTTCTCGCCCTCTGTTTCTGCGCCTCTGTTTCTCGCCCTCTGTTTCAGCCCCTCTGTTTCTCGCCCTCTGTTTCAGCCCTGCTGATTCACCCCTCTGTTTCAGCCCCTCTGAATCAGCCCCTCTGATTCAGCCCCTCTGTTTCAGCCCCTCTGTTTCAGCCCCTCTGTTTCTCGCCCTCTGTTTCAGCCCCTCTGTTTCCCGCCCTCTGATTCAGCCCCTCTGTTTCTCGCCCTCTGTTTCAGCCCCTCTGATTCAGCCCCTCTGTTTCTCGCCCTCTGTTTCAGCCCCTCTGTTTCAGCCCCTCTGTTTCTCACCCTCTGTTTCAGCCCCTCTGATTCAGCCCCTCTGATTCAGGCCCTCTGATTCAGCCCCTCTGATTCATCCCCTCTGTTTCCCGCCCCTCTGTTTCCCGCCCCTCTGTTTCCCGCACCTCTGTTTCAGCCCCTCTGTTCCACGCCCCGCGTTTCAGCCCCTCTGCTTCTCGCCCTCAGTTTCAGCCCCGCTGTTTCTCGCCCTCTGTTTCAGCCCCTCTGTCTCAACCCCTCTGTTTCAGTCCCTCTGTTTCTCGCCCTCTGTTTCTCGCCCTCGTTTCAGCCCCTCTGTTTCTCGCCCACTGTTTCAGCCCCTCTGTTTCAGCCCCACTGTTTCTCGCCCTCTGATTCAGCCCCTCTTTTTCCTGCCCTCTGTTTCAGACCCTCTGTTTCTCGCCCTCTGTTTCAGCCCCTCTGTTTCCCGCCCCTCTGTTTCCCGCCCCTCTGTTTTAGCCCCTCTGTTTCACGCCCCGTGTTTCAGCCCCTCTGTTTCTCGCCCTCTGTTTAAGCCCCTCTGTTTCTCGCCCTCTGTTTCAGCCTCTCTGTTTCAGCCCCTCTGTTTCTCGCCCTCTGTTTCAGCCACTCTGTTTCTCGCCCTCTGTTTCAGCCCCTCTGTTTCAGCCCCTCTGTTTCAGCCCCTCTGTTTCACGCCCTCTGTTTCAGCACCTGTTTCTCGCCCTCTGTTTCAGCCCCTCTGTTTCTCGCACTCTGTTTCAGCCCCTCTGATTCAGCCCCTCTGTTTCAGCCCCTCTGTTTCAGCCCCTCTGTGTCAGACCCTCTGTTTCTAGCCCACTGTTTCAGCCCCTCTGTTTCTCGCCCTCTGTTTCAGCCCCTCTGTTTCTCGCCCTCTGTTTCAGCCCCTCTGATTCGGCCACTCTGTTTCAGCCCCTCTGATTCAGCCCCTCTGATTCAGCCCCTCTGATTCAGCCCCTCTGTTTCTCGCCCTCTGTTTCAGCCCCTCTGTAACAGCCCCTCTGTTTCAGCCCCTCTGTTTCTCACCCTCTGTTTCAGCCCCTCTGATTCAGCCCCTCTGATTCAGGTCCTCTGATTCAGCCCCTCTGATTCAGCCCCTCTGTTTCCCGCCCCTCTGTTTCCCGCCCCTCTGTTTCCCGACCCTCTGTTCCACGCCACGTGTTTCAGCCCCTCTGCTTCTCGCCCTCAGTTTCAGCCCCTCTGTTTCTCGCCCTCTGTTTCAGCCCCTCTGTCTCAGCCCCTCTGTTTCAGTCCCTCTGTTTCTCGCCCTCTGTTTCTCGCCCTCTGTTTCAGCCCCTCTGTTTCTCGCCCACTGTTTCAGCCCCTTTGTTTCAGCCCCTCTCTTTCTCGCCCTCTGTTTCAGCCCCTCTGTTTCTCGCCCTTTGTTTCAGCCCCTCTGTTTCTCGCCCTCTGTTTCAGCGCCTCTGTTTAAGCCCCTCTGTTTCCCGCCCCTCTGTTTCCGGCCCCTCTGTTTTAGCCCCTCTGTTTCACACCCCGTGTTTCAGCCCCTCTGTTTCTCGCCCTCTGTTTAAGCCCCTCTGTTTCTCGCCCTCTGTTTCAGCCCCTCTGTTTCAGCCACTCTGTTTCAGTCCCTCTGTTTCTCGCCCTCTGTTTCAGCCCCTCTGTTTCTCGCCCTCTGTTTCAGCCCCTCTGTTTCAGCCCCTCTGTTTCTCGCCCTCTGTTTCAGCCCCTCTGTTTCTCGCCCTCTGTTTCAGCCCCTCTGTTTCAGCCCCTCTGATTCAGCCCCTCTGTTTCAGCCCCTCTGTTTCTCGCCCTCTGTTTCAGCACCTGTTTCTCGCCCTCTGTTTCAGGCCCTCTGTTTCTCGCACTCTGTTTCAGCCCCTCTGATTCAGCCCCTCTGTTTCAGCCCCTCTGATTCAGCCCCTCTGTTTCAGCCCCTCTGTTTCAGCCCCTCTGTTTCTCGCCCTCGGTTTCTCACCCACAGATTCAGCCCGTCTGTTTCAGCCCCTCTGATTCAGCCCCTCTGTTTCAGCCCCTCTGTTTCAGCCCCTCTGTTTCTCGCTTTCTGTTTCTCACCCTCTGTTTCTCGCCCTCTGTTTCAGCCCCTCTGTTTTTCGCCATCTGTTTCAGCCCCTCTGTTTCTCGCCCTCTGTTTCGGGCTATCTGTTTCAGCCCGTCTGTTTCAGCCCCTCTGTTACTCGCCCTCTGTTTCTCGCCCTCTGTTTCAGCCCCTCTGTTTCTCGCACTCTGTTTCAGCCACTCTGTTTCAGACCCTCTGATTCAGCCCCTCTGATTCAGCCCCTCTGTTTCTCGCCCTCTGTTTCAGCCCCTCTGTTCCAGCCCTTCTGTTTCTCGCCCTCTGTTTCAGCCCCTCTGTTTCTCACCCTCTGTTTCTGCCCCTCTGTTTCTCGCCCTCTGTTTTAGCCCCTCTGTTTCTCGCCCTCTGTTTCAGCCCCTCTGTTTCTCGCCCTCTGATTCAGCCCCTCTGATTTAGCCCCTCTGTTTCAGCCCCTCTGTTTCAGCCCCTCTGTTTCTCGCCCTATGTTTCAGCCCCTCTGTTTCGCGCTCTCTTTTTCAGCCCCTGTGTTTCTCGCCCTCTGTTTCTGCGCCTCTGTTTCTCGCCCTCTATTTCAGCCCCTCTGTTTCTTGCCCTCTGTTTCAGCCCCGCCGATTCAGCCCCTCTGTTTCAGCCCCTCTGAATTAGCCACTCTGATTCAGCCCCTCTGTTTCAGCCGCTCTGTTTCAGCCCCTCTCTTTCTCGCCCTCTGTTTCAGCCCCTCTGTTTCTCTCCCTCTGTTTCAGCCGCTCTGTTTCAGCCCATCAGCTTCTCGCCCTCTGTTTCAGCCCCTCTGTTTCTCGCCCTCTGTTTCAGCCCCTCTGATTCAGCCCCTCTGTTTCTCGCCCTCAGTTTCAGCCCCTCTGTTTCTCGCCCACTGTTTCAGCCCCTCTGTTTCAGCCCCTCTGTTTCAGCCCCTCTGTGTCAGCCCCTCTGTTTCTCGCCCTCTGTTTCAGCCCCACTGTTTCTCGCCCTCGGTTTCAGCCCCTCTGTTTCTCGCCCGCTGTTTCGCCCCCTCTGTTTCTCGCCCTCTGTTTCAGCCCCTCTGTTTCAGCCCCTCTGTTTCAGTCCGTCTGTTTCTCGCCCTCTGTTTCTCGCCTTCAGTTTCAGCCCCTCTGTTTCTCACCCTCTGATTCAGCCCCTCTGTTTCAGCCCCTCTGTTTCTCGCCCTCTGTTTCAGCCCCTCTGTTTCTCGCCCTCTGTTACAGCCCCTCTGTTTCAGCCCCTCTGTTTCAGCCCCTCTGTTTCAGCCCCTGGTTTTCTCGCCCTCTGTTTCAGCCCCTCTGTTTCTCGCCCTCTGTTTCAGCCCCTCTGATTCAGCCCCTCTGTTTCAGCCCCTCTGATTCAGCCCCTCTGTTTCAGCCCCTCTGTTTCAGCCCCTCTGTTTCTCACCCTCTGTTTCTCGCCCTCTGTTTCAGCTCCTCTGTTTTTCGCCCTCTGTTTCAGCCCCTCTGTTTCTCGCCCTCTGTCTCAGGCTCTCTGTTTCAGCCCGTCTGTTTCAGCCCCTCAGATGCAGCCCCTCTGTTTCTCGCCCTCTGTTTCTTGCCCGCTGTTTCAGCCCCTCTGTTTCTCGCCCTCTGTTTCAGCCCCTCTGCTTCAGCGCCTCTGATTCAGCCCCTCTGATTCAGCCCCTCTGTTTCTCGCCCTCTGTTTCAGCCCCTCTGTTTGAGCCCCTCTGTTTCAGCCCCTCTGTTTCTCGCCCTCTGGGTCAGCCCCACTGTTTCTTGCACTCTGTTTCAGCCCCTCTGTTTCAGCCCCTCTGTTTCAGCCCCTCTGTTTCAACCCCTCTGTTTCTCGTCCTCTGTTTCAGCCCCACTGTTTCAGCCCCTCTGTTTAAGCCCCTCTTTTTCAGCCCCTCTGTTTCTCGCCCTCTGTTTCAGCCCCTCTGTTTATCGTTCACTGTTTCAGCCCCTCTGTTTCAGCCCCTCTGTTTCTCGCCCACTGTTTTAGCCCCTCTGTTTCTCGCCCTCTGTTTCAGCCCCTCTGTTTCAGCCCCTCTGTTTCTCGCCCTCTGTTTCAGCCCCTCTGTTTCTCGCCCTCTGTTTCAGCCCCTCTGTTTCTCGCCCTCTGTTTCAGCCCCTCTGATTCAGCCCCTCTGTTTCAGCCCCTCTGATTCAGCCCCTCTGTTTCAGCCCCTCTGTTTCAGCCCCTCTGTTTCAACCCCACTGTTTCTCGCCCTCTGGTTCTCACCCTCTGTTTCACGCCCTCTGTTTCAGCCCCTCTGTTTTTCGCCCTCTGTTTCAGCCCCTCTGTTTCAGCCCCTCTGTTTCAGCCCCTCTTTTTCAGCCCGTCTGTTTCAGGCATTCTGTTTCAGCACCTCTGTTTCTCGCCCTCTGTTTCTCGCCCGCTGTATCAGCCCCTCTGTTTCTCGCTCTCTGTTTCAGTCCCTCTGTTTCAGCCCCTCTGATTCAGCCCCACTGATTCAACCCCTCTGTTTCTCGCCCTCTGTTTCAGCCCCTCTGTTTCAGCCCCTCTGTTTCTCGCTCTCTGTTTCAGCCCCTCTGTTTCAGCCCGTCTGTTTCAGCGCCTCTGTTTCTCGCCCTCTGTTTAAGCCCCTCCGTTTCTTGCTCGCTGTTTCAGCCACTCTGTTTCAGCCCCTCTGTTTCAGCCCCTCTGTTTCAGCTTTTCTGTTTCTGCCCCTCTGTTTCTCGCCCTCTGTTTCAGCCCCTCTGTTTCTCGCCCTCTGTTTCAGCCCCTCTGTTTTTCGCCCTCTGTTTCAGCCCCTCTGTTTCAGCCCCTCTGATTCAGCCCCTCTGTTTAAGCCCCTCTCGTTCAGCCCCACTGTTTCTCTCTCTGTTTCTCGCCCTCTGTTTCAGCCCCTCTGTTTCTCGCCCTCTGTTTCAGCCCCTCTGTTTCAGCCCCTCTGTTTCAGCCCCTCTGTGTCAGCCCCTCTGTTTCTTGCCCTCTGTTTCAGCCCCTCTGTTTCTCGCCCTCTGATTCAGCCCCTCTGTTTCTCGCCCTCTATTTCAGCGCCTCTGTTTCAGCCCCTCTGTTTCAGCCCCTGTGTTTCTCGCCCTCTGTTTCAGCCCCTCTGTTTCTCGCCCTCTGTTTCAGCCCCTCTGATTCAGCCCCTCTGTTTCAGCCCCTCTGTTTCAGCCCCTCTGTTTCTCACCCTCTGTTTCTCGCCCTCTGTTTCAGCCCCTCTGTTTCTCGCCCTCTGTTTCAGCCCCTCTGTTTCTCGCCCTCTGTTTCAGGCTCTCTGTTTCAGCCCGTCTGTTTCAGCACCTCTGATTCAGCCCCTCTGATTCTCGCCCTGTGTTTCTTGCCCGCTGTTTCAGTCCCTCTGTTTCTCGCCCTCTGTTTCAGCCCCTCTGTTTCAGCCCCTCTGATTCAGCCGCTCTGATTCAGCCCCTCTGATTCTCGCCCTCTGTTGCAGCCCCTCTGTTTCAGCCGCTCTGTTTCTCGCACTCTGGTTCAGCCCCTCTGTTTCTCGCCCTCTGTTTCAGCCCGTCTGTTTCAGCCCCTCTGTTTATCGCCCTCTGTTTCAGCCCCACTGTTTCAGCCCCTCTGTTTCAGCCCCTCTGTTTCTCGCCCTCTGTTTCAGCCCCTCTGTTTCTCGCCCACTGTTTCATCCCCTCTGTTCCAGACCCTCTGTTTCTCGCCCTCTGTTTCAGCCCCTCTGTTTCTCGCCCTCTGTTTCAGCCCCTCTGTTTCAGCCCCTCTGATTCAGCTCCTCTGTTTCAGCCCCTCTGTTTCTCGCCCTCTGTTTCAGCCCCTCTGTTTCTCGCCCTCTGTTTCAGCCCCTCTGATTCAGCCCCTCTGTTTCAGCCCCTCTGATTCAGCCCCTCTGTTTATGCCCCTCTGTTTCAGTCCCACTGTTTCTCGCCCTCTGTTTCTCACCCTCTGTTTCTCGCACTCAGTTTCAGCCCCGCTGTTTTTCGCCCTCTGTTTCAGCCCCTCTGTTTCTCGCCCTCTGTTTCAGACTCTCTGTTTCAGCCCGTCTGTTTCAGGCCCTCTGTTTCAGCACCTCTGTTTCTCGCCCTCTGTTTCTCGCCAGCTGTATCAGCCCCTCTGTTTCAGCCCATCTGATTCAGCCCCTCTGTTTCAGCCCCTCTGAATCAGCCCCTCTGATTCAGCCCCTCTGTTTCAGACCCTCTGTTACAGCCCCTCTGTTTCTCGCCCTCTGTTTCTGCCCCTCTGTTTCTCGTCCTCTGTTTCAGCCCCTCTGTTTCAGCCCCTCTGTTTCAGCCCCTCTGTTTCAGCCCCTGGTTTTCTCGCCCTCTGTTTCAGCCCCTCTGTTTCTCGCCCTCTGTTTCAGCCCCTCTGATTCAGCCCCTCTGGTTCAGCCCCTCTGATTCAGCCCCTCTGTTTCAGCCCCTCTGTTTCAGCCCCTCTGTTACTCACCCTCTGTTTCTCGCCCTCTGTTTCAGCCCCTCAGTTTTTCGCCCTCTGTTTCAGCCCCTCTGTTTCTCGCCCTCTGTCTCAGGCTCTCTGTTTCAGCCCGTCTGTTTCAGCCCCTCTGATGCAGCCCCTCTGTTTCTCGCCCTCTGTTTCTTGCCCGCTGTTTCATCCCCTCTGTTTCAGCCCCTCTGAATCAGCCCCTCTGATTCAGCCCCTCTGATTCAGCCCCTCTGATTCAGCCCCTCTGTTTCTCGCCCTCTGTTTCAGCCCCTCTGTTTCTCGCTCTCTGTTTCAGCCCCTCTGTTTCAGCCCGTCTGTTTCAGCGCCTCTGTTTCTCGCCCTCTGTTTAAACCCCTCCGTTTCTCGCCCGCTGTTTCAGCCCCTCTGTTTCAGCCCCTCTGTTTCAGCCCCTCTGTTTCAGCTTTTCTGTTTCTGCCCCTCTGTTTCTCGCCCTCTGTTTCAGCCCCTCTGTTTCTCGCCCTCTGTTTCAGCCCCTCTTTTCCAGCCCCTCTGTTTCTCGCCCTCTGTTTCATCCCCTCTGTTTCTCGCCCTCTGTTTCAGCCCCTCTGATTTAGCCCCTCTGTTTCAGCCCCTCTGATTCAGCCCCTCTGTTTCAGCCCCTCTGTTTCAGCCCCTCTGTTTCTCACCCACTGTTTCTCGCCCTCTGTTTCAGCCCCTCTGTTTTTCGCACTCTGTTTCAGCCCCTCTGTTTCAGCCCCTCTGATTCAGCCCCTCTGTTTCAGCCCCTCTCGTTCAGCCCCACTGTTTCTCGCTCTCTGTTTCTCGCCCTCTGTTTCAGCCCCTCTGTTTCTCGCCCTCTGTTTCAGCCTCTCTGTTTCAGCCCCTCTGTTTCAGCCCCTCTGTGTCAGCCCCTCTGTTTCTTGCCCTCTGTTTCAGCCCCTCTGTTTCTCGCCCTCTGATTCAGCCCCTCTGTTTCTCGCCCTCTATTTCAGCGCCTCTGTTTCAGCCCCTCTGTTTCAGCCCCTCTGTTTCAGCCCCTGTGTTTCTCGCCCTCTGTTTCAGCCCCTCTGTTTCTCGCCCTCTGTTTCAGCCCCTCTGATTCAGCCCCTCTGTTTCAGCCCCTCTGTTTCAGCCCCTCTGTTTCTCACCCTCTGTTTCTCGCCCTCTGTTTCAGCCCCTCTGTTTCTCGCCCTCTGTTTCAGCCCCTCTGTTTCTCGCCCTCTGTTTCAGGCTCTCTGTTTCAGCCCGTCTGTTTCAGCACCTCTGATTCAGCCCCTCTGATTCTCGCACTGTGTTTCTTGCCCGCTGTTTCAGTCCCTCTGTTTCTCGCCCTCTGTTTCAGCCCCTCTGTTTCAGCCCCTCTGATTCAGCCGCTCTGATTCAGCCCCTCTGATTCTTGCCCTCTGTTGCAGCCCCTCTGTTTCAGCCCCTCTGTTTCTCGCACTCTGGTTCAGCCCCTCTGTTTCTCGCCCTCTGTTTCAGCCCGTCTGTTTCAGCCCCTCTGTTTATCGCCCTCTGTTTCAGCCCCACTGTTTCAGCCCCTCTGTTTCAGCCCCTCTGTTTCTCGCCCTCTGTTTCAGCCCCTCTGTTTCTCGCCCACTGTTTCATCCCCTCTGTTCCAGCCCCTCTGTTTCTCGCCCTCTGTTTCAGCCCCTCTGTTTCTCGCCCTCTGTTTCAGCCCCTCTGTTTCAGCCCCTCTGATTCAGCTCCTCTGTTTCAGCCCCTCTGTTTCTCGCCCTCTGTTTCAGCCCCTCTGTTTCTCGCCCTCTGTTTCAGCCCCTCTGATTCAGCCCCTCTGTTTCAGCCCCTCTGATTCAGCCCCTCTGTTTATGCCCCTCTGTTTCAGTCCCACTGTTTCTCGCCCTCTGTTTCTCACCCTCTGTTTCTCGCACTCAGTTTCAGCCCCGCTGTTTTTCGCCCTCTGTTTCAGCCCCTCTGTTTCTCGCCCTCTGTTTCAGACTCTCTGTTTCAGCCCGTCTGCTTCAGGCCCTCTGTTTCAGCACCTCTGTTTCAGCCCCTCTGTTTCTCGCCAGCTGTATCAGCCCCTCTGTTTCAGCCCCTCCGATTCAGCCCCTCTGTTTCAGCCCCTCTGAATCAGCCCCTCTGATTCAGCCCCTCTGTTTCAGACCCTCTGTTTCAGCCCCTCTGTTTCTCGCCCTCTGTTTCAGCCCCTCTGTTTCTCGTCCTCTGTTTCAGCCCCTCTGTTTCAGCCCCTCTGTTTCAGCCCCTCGGTTTCAGCCCCTGGTTTTCTCGCCCTCTGTTTCAGCCCCTCTGTTTCTCGCCCTCTGTTTCAGCCCCTCTGATTCAGCCCCTCTGTTTCAGCCCCTCTGATTCAGCCCCTCTGTTTCAGCCCCTCTGTTTCTCGCCCTCTGTTTCAGCCCCTCTGATTCAGCCCCTCTGTTTCAGCCCCTCTGATTCAGCCCCTCTGTTTATGCCCCTCTGTTTCAGTCCCACTGTTTCTCGCCCTCTGTTTCTCACCCTCTGTTTCTCGCACTCAGTTTCAGCCCCGCTGTTTTTCGCCCTCTGTTTCAGCCCCTCTGTTTCTCGCCCTCTGTTTCAGACTCTCTGTTTCAGCCCGTCTGTTTCAGGCCCTCTGTTTCAGCACCTCTGTTTCTCGCCCTCTGTTTCTCGCCAGCTGTATCAGCCCCTCTGTTTCAGCCCCTCCGATTCAGCCCCTCTGTTACAGCCCCTCTGAATCAGCCCCTCTGTTTCAGACCCTCTGTTTCAGCCCCTCTGTTTCTCGCCCTCTGTTTCAGCCCCTCTGTTTCAGCCCCTCTGATTCAGCCCCTCTGTTTCAGCCCCTCTGTTTCTCGCCCTCTGTTTCTCGCCCTCTGTTTCAGCCCCTCTGTTTCTCGCCCTCTGTTTCAGCCCCTCTGTTTCAGCCCCTCTGATTCAGCCCCTCTGTTTCAGCCCCTCTGTTTCTCGCCCTCTGTTTCAGCACCTGTTTCTCGCCCTCTGTTTCAGGCCCTCTGTTTCTCGCACTCTGTTTCAGCCCCTCTGATTCAGCCCCTCTGTTTCAGCCCCTCTGATTCAGCCCCTCTGTTTCAGCCCCTCTGTTTCAGCCCCTCTGTTTCTCGCCCTCGGTTTCTCACCCACAGATTCAGCCCGTCTGTTTCAGCCCCTCTGATTCAGCCCCTCTGTTTCAGCCCCTCTGTTTCAGCCCCTCTGTTTCTCGCTTTCTGTTTCTCACCCTCTGTTTCTCGCCCTCTGTTTCAGCCCCTCTGTTTTTCGCCATCTGTTTCAGCCCCTCTGTTTCTCGCCCTCTGTTTCGGGCTATCTGTTTCAGCCCGTCTGTTTCAGCCCCTCTGTTACTCGCCCTCTGTTTCTCGCCCTCTGTTTCAGCCCCTCTGTTTCTCGCACTCTGTTTCAGCCACTCTGTTTCAGACCCTCTGATTCAGCCCCTCTGATTCAGCCCCTCTGTTTCTCGCCCTCTGTTTCAGCCCCTCTGTTCCAGCCCTTCTGTTTCTCGCCCTCTGTTTCAGCCCCTCTGTTTCTCACCCTCTGTTTCTGCCCCTCTGTTTCTCGCCCTCTGTTTTAGCCCCTCTGTTTCTCGCCCTCTGTTTCAGCCCCTCTGTTTCTCGCCCTCTGATTCAGCCCCTCTGATTTAGCCCCTCTGTTTCAGCCCCTCTGTTTCAGCCCCTCTGTTTCTCGCCCTATGTTTCAGCCCCTCTGTTTCGCGCTCTCTTTTTCAGCCCCTGTGTTTCTCGCCCTCTGTTTCTGCGCCTCTGTTTCTCGCCCTCTATTTCAGCCCCTCTGTTTCTTGCCCTCTGTTTCAGCCCCGCCGATTCAGCCCCTCTGTTTCAGCCCCTCTGAATTAGCCACTCTGATTCAGCCCCTCTGTTTCAGCCGCTCTGTTTCAGCCCCTCTCTTTCTCGCCCTCTGTTTCAGCCCCTCTGTTTCTCTCCCTCTGTTTCAGCCGCTCTGTTTCAGCCCATCAGCTTCTCGCCCTCTGTTTCAGCCCCTCTGTTTCTCGCCCTCTGTTTCAGCCCCTCTGATTCAGCCCCTCTGTTTCTCGCCCTCAGTTTCAGCCCCTCTGTTTCTCGCCCACTGTTTCAGCCCCTCTGTTTCAGCCCCTCTGTTTCAGCCCCTCTGTGTCAGCCCCTCTGTTTCTCGCCCTCTGTTTCAGCCCCACTGTTTCTCGCCCTCGGTTTCAGCCCCTCTGTTTCTCGCCCGCTGTTTCGCCCCCTCTGTTTCTCGCCCTCTGTTTCAGCCCCTCTGTTTCAGCCCCTCTGTTTCAGTCCCTCTGTTTCTCGCCCTCTGTTTCTCGCCTTCAGTTTCAGCCCCTCTGTTTCTCACCCTCTGATTCAGCCCCTCTGTTTCAGCCCCTCTGTTTCTCGCCCTCTGTTTCAGCCCCTCTGTTTCTCGCCCTCTGTTACAGCCCCTCTGTTTCAGCCCCTCTGTTTCAGCCCCTCTGTTTCAGCCCCTGGTTTTCTCGCCCTCTGTTTCAGCCCCTCTGTTTCTCGCCCTCTGTTTCAGCCCCTCTGATTCAGCCCCTCTGTTTCAGCCCCTCTGATTCAGCCCCTCTGTTTCAGCCCCTCTGTTTCAGCCCCTCTGTTTCTCACCCTCTGTTTCTCGCCCTCTGTTTCAGCTCCTCTGTTTTTCGCCCTCTGTTTCAGCCCCTCTGTTTCTCGCCCTCTGTCTCAGGCTCTCTGTTTCAGCCCGTCTGTTTCAGCCCCTCAGATGCAGCCCCTCTGTTTCTCGCCCTCTGTTTCTTGCCCGCTGTTTCAGCCCCTCTGTTTCTCGCCCTCTGTTTCAGCCCCTCTGCTTCAGCGCCTCTGATTCAGCCCCTCTGATTCAGCCCCTCTGTTTCTCGCCCTCTGTTTCAGCCCCTCTGTTTCAGCCCCTCTGTTTCAGCCCCTCTGTTTCTCGCCCTCTGGTTCAGCCCCACTGTTTCTTGCACTCTGTTTCAGCCCCTCTGTTTCAGCCCCTCTGTTTCAGCCCCTCTGTTTCAACCCCTCTGTTTCTCGTCCTCTGTTTCAGCCCCACTGTTTCAGCCCCTCTGTTTAAGCCCCTCTTTTTCAGCCCCTCTGTTTCTCGCCCTCTGTTTCAGCCCCTCTGTTTATCGTTCACTGTTTCAGCCCCTCTGTTTCAGCCCCTCTGTTTCTCGCCCACTGTTTTAGCCCCTCTGTTTCTCGCCCTCTGTTTCAGCCCCTCTGTTTCAGCCCCTCTGTTTCTCGCCCTCTGTTTCAGCCCCTCTGTTTCTCGCCCTCTGTTTCAGCCCCTCTGTTTCTCGCCCTCTGTTTCAGCCCCTCTGATTCAGCCCCTCTGTTTCAGCCCCTCTGATTCAGCCCCTCTGTTTCAGCCCCTCTGTTTCAGCCCCTCTGTTTCAACCCCACTGTTTCTCGCCCTCTGGTTCTCACCCTCTGTTTCACGCCCTCTGTTTCAGCCCCTCTGTTTTTCGCCCTCTGTTTCAGCCCCTCTGTTTCAGCCCCTCTGTTTCAGCCCCTCTTTTTCAGCCCGTCTGTTTCAGGCATTCTGTTTCAGCACCTCTGTTTCTCGCCCTCTGTTTCTCGCCCGCTGTATCAGCCCCTCTGTTTCTCGCTCTCTGTTTCAGTCCCTCTGTTTCAGCCCCTCTGATTCAGCCCCACTGATTCAACCCCTCTGTTTCTCGCCCTCTGTTTCAGCCCCTCTGTTTCAGCCCCTCTGTTTCTCGCTCTCTGTTTCAGCCCCTCTGTTTCAGCCCGTCTGTTTCAGCGCCTCTGTTTCTCGCCCTCTGTTTAAGCCCCTCCGTTTCTTGCTCGCTGTTTCAGCCACTCTGTTTCAGCCCCTCTGTTTCAGCCCCTCTGTTTCAGCTTTTCTGTTTCTGCCCCTCTGTTTCTCGCCCTCTGTTTCAGCCCCTCTGTTTCTCGCCCTCTGTTTCAGCCCCTCTGTTTTTCGCCCTCTGTTTCAGCCCCTCTGTTTCAGCCCCTCTGATTCAGCCCCTCTGTTTAAGCCCCTCTCGTTCAGCCCCACTGTTTCTCTCTCTGTTTCTCGCCCTCTGTTTCAGCCCCTCTGTTTCTCGCCCTCTGTTTCAGCCCCTCTGTTTCAGCCCCTCTGTTTCAGCCCCTCTGTGTCAGCCCCTCTGTTTCTTGCCCTCTGTTTCAGCCCCTCTGTTTCTCGCCCTCTGATTCAGCCCCTCTGTTTCTCGCCCTCTATTTCAGCGCCTCTGTTTCAGCCCCTCTGTTTCAGCCCCTGTGTTTCTCGCCCTCTGTTTCAGCCCCTCTGTTTCTCGCCCTCTGTTTCAGCCCCTCTGATTCAGCCCCTCTGTTTCAGCCCCTCTGTTTCAGCCCCTCTGTTTCTCACCCTCTGTTTCTCGCCCTCTGTTTCAGCCCCTCTGTTTCTCGCCCTCTGTTTCAGCCCCTCTGTTTCTCGCCCTCTGTTTCAGGCTCTCTGTTTCAGCCCGTCTGTTTCAGCACCTCTGATTCAGCCCCTCTGATTCTCGCCCTGTGTTTCTTGCCCGCTGTTTCAGTCCCTCTGTTTCTCGCCCTCTGTTTCAGCCCCTCTGTTTCAGCCCCTCTGATTCAGCCGCTCTGATTCAGCCCCTCTGATTCTCGCCCTCTGTTGCAGCCCCTCTGTTTCAGCCGCTCTGTTTCTCGCACTCTGGTTCAGCCCCTCTGTTTCTCGCCCTCTGTTTCAGCCCGTCTGTTTCAGCCCCTCTGTTCATCGCCCTCTGTTTCAGCCCCACTGTTTCAGCCCCTCTGTTTCAGCCCCTCTGTTTCTCGCCCTCTGTTTCAGCCCCTCTGTTTCTCGCCCACTGTTTCATCCCCTCTGTTCCAGACCCTCTGTTTCTCGCCCTCTGTTTCAGCCCCTCTGTTTCTCGCCATCTGTTTCAGCCCCTCTGTTTCAGCCCCTCTGATTCAGCTCCTCTGTTTCAGCCCCTCTGTTTCTCGCCCTCTGTTTCAGCCCCTCTGTTTCTCGCCCTCTGTTTCAGCCCCTCTGATTCAGCCCCTCTGTTTCAGCCCCTCTGATTCAGCCCCTCTGTTTATGCCCCTCTGTTTCAGTCCCACTGTTTCTCGCCCTCTGTTTCTCACCCTCTGTTTCTCGCACTCAGTTTCAGCCCCGCTGTTTTTCGCCCTCTGTTTCAGCCCCTCTGTTTCTCGCCCTCTGTTTCAGACTCTCTGTTTCAGCCCGTCTGTTTCAGGCCCTCTGTTTCAGCACCTCTGTTTCTCGCCCTCTGTTTCTCGCCAGCTGTATCAGCCCCTCTGTTTCAGCCCATCTGATTCAGCCCCTCTGTTTCAGCCCCTCTGAATCAGCCCCTCTGATTCAGCCCCTCTGTTTCAGACCCTCTGTTACAGCCCCTCTGTTTCTCGCCCTCTGTTTCTGCCCCTCTGTTTCTCGTCCTCTGTTTCAGCCCCTCTGTTTCAGCCCCTCTGTTTCAGCCCCTCTGTTTCAGCCCCTGGTTTTCTCGCCCTCTGTTTCAGCCCCTCTGTTTCTCGCCCTCTGTTTCAGCCCCTCTGATTCAGCCCCTCTGTTTCAGCCCCTCTGATTCAGCCCCTCTGTTTCAGCCCCTCTGTTTCAGCCCCTCTGTTACTCACCCTCTGTTTCTCGCCCTCTGTTTCAGCCCCTCAGTTTTTCGCCCTCTGTTTCAGCCCCTCTGTTTCTCGCCCTCTGTCTCAGGCTCTCTGTTTCAGCCCGTCTGTTTCAGCCCCTCTGATGCAGCCCCTCTGTTTCTCGCCCTCTGTTTCTTGCCCGCAGTTTCATCCCCTCTGTTTCAGCCCCTCTGAATCAGCCACTCTGATTCAGCCCCTCTGATTCAGCCCCTCTGATTCAGCCCCTCTGTTTCTCGCCCTCTGTTTCAGCCCCTCTGTTTCTCGCTCTCTGTTTCAGCCCCTCTGTTTCAGCCCGTCTGTTTCAGCGCCTCTGTTTCTCGCCCTCTGTTTAAACCCCTCCGTTTCTCGCCCGCTGTTTCAGCCCCTCTGTTTCAGCCCCTCTGTTTCAGCCCCTCTGTTTCAGCTTTTCTGTTTCTGCCCCTCTGTTTCTCGCCCTCTGTTTCAGCCCCTCTGTTTCTCGCCCTCTGTTTCAGCCCCTCTTTTCCAGCCCCTCTGTTTCTCGCCCTCTGTTTCATCCCCTCTGTTTCTCGCCCTCTGTTTCAGCCCCTCTGATTTAGCCCCTCTGTTTCAGCCCCTCTGATTCAGCCCCTCTGTTTCAGCCCCTCTGTTTCAGCCCCTCTGTTTCTCACCCACTGTTTCTCGCCCTCTGTTTCAGCCCCTCTGTTTTTCGCACTCTGTTTCAGCCCCTCTGTTTCAGCCCCTCTGAATCAGCCCCTCTGTTTCAGCCCCTCTCGTTCAGCCCCACTGTTTCTCGCTCTCTGTTTCTCGCCCTCTGTTTCAGCCCCTCTGTTTCTCGCCCTCTGTTTCAGCCCCTCTGTTTCAGCCCCTCTGTGTCAGCCCCTCTGTTTCTTGCCCTCTGTTTCAGCCCCTCTGTTTCTCGCCCTCTGATTCAGCCCCTCTGTTTCTCGCCCTCTATTTCAGCGCCTCTGTTTCAGCCCCTCTGTTTCAGCCCCTCTGTTTCAGCCCCTGTGTTTCTCGCCCTCTGTTTCAGCCCCTCTGTTTCTCGCCCTCTGTTTCAGCCCCTCTGATTCAGCCCCTCTGTTTCAGCCCCTCTGTTTCAGCCCCTCTGTTTCTCACCCTCTGTTTCTCGCCCTCTGTTTCAGCCCCTCTGTTTCTCGCCCTCTGTTTCAGCCCCTCTGTTTCTCGCCCTCTGTTTCAGGCTCTCTGTTTCAGCCCGTCTGTTTCAGCACCTCTGTTTCAGCCCCTCTGATTCTCGCACTGTGTTTCTTGCCCGCTGTTTCAGTCCCTCTGTTTCTCGCCCTCTGTTTCAGCCCCTCTGTTTCAGCCCCTCTGATTCAGCCGCTCTGATTCAGCCCCTCTGATTCTTGCCCTCTGTTGCAGCCCCTCTGTTTCAGCCCGTCTGTTTCTCGCACTCTGGTTCAGCCCCTCTGTTTCTCGCCCTCTGTTTCAGCCCGTCTGTTTCAGCCCCTCTGTTTATCGCCCTCTGTTTCAGCCCCACTGTTTCAGCCCCTCTGTTTCAGCCCCTCTGTTTCTCGCCCTCTGTTTCAGCCCCTCTGTTTCTCGCCCACTGTTTCATCCCCTCTGTTCCAGCCCCTCTGTTTCTCGCCCTCTGTTTCAGCCCCTCTGTTTCTCGCCCTCTGTTTCAGCCCCTCTGTTTCAGCCCCTCTGATTCAGCTCCTCTGTTTCAGCCCCTCTGTTTCTCGCCCTCTGTTTCAGCCCCTCTGTTTCTCGCCCTCTGTTTCAGCCCCTCTGATTCAGCCCCTCTGTTTCAGCCCCTCTGATTCAGCCCCTCTGTTTATGCCCCTCTGTTTCAGTCCCACTGTTTCTCGCCCTCTGTTTCTCACCCTCTGTTTCTCGCACTCAGTTTCAGCCCCGCTGTTTTTCGCCCTCTGTTTCAGCCCCTCTGTTTCTCGCCCTCTGTTTCAGACTCTCTGTTTCAGCCCGTCTGCTTCAGGCCCTCTGTTTCAGCACCTCTGTTTCAGCCCCTCTGTTTCTCGCCAGCTGTATCAGCCCCTCTGTTTCAGCCCCTCCGATTCAGCCCCTCTGTTTCAGCCCCTCTGAATCACCCCCTCTGATTCAGCCCCTCTGTTTCAGACCCTCTGTTTCAGCCCCTCTGTTTCTCGCCCTCTGTTTCAGCCCCTCTGTTTCTCGTCCTCTGTTTCAGCCCCTCTGTTTCAGCCCCTCTGTTTCAGCCCCTCTGTTTCAGCCCCTGGTTTTCTCGCCCTCTGTTTCAGCCCCTCTGTTTCTCGCCCTCTGTTTCAGCCCCTCTGTTTCAGCCCCTCTGTTTCAGCCCCTCTGATTCAGCCCCTCTGTTTCAGCCCCTCTGTTTCTCGCCCTCTGTTTCAGCCCCTCTGATTCAGCCCCTCTGTTTCAGCCCCTCTGATTCAGCCCCTCTGTTTATGCCCCTCTGTTTCAGTCCCACTGTTTCTCGCCCTCTGTTTCTCACCCTCTGTTTCTCGCACTCAGTTTCAGCCCCGCTGTTTTTCGCCCTCTGTTTCAGCCCCTCTGTTTCTCGCCCTCTGTTTCAGACTCTCTGTTTCAGCCCGTCTGTTTCAGGCCCTCTGTTTCAGCACCTCTGTTTCTCGCCCTCTGTTTCTCGCCAGCTGTATCAGCCCCTCTGTTTCAGCCCCTCCGATTCAGCCCCTCTGTTACAGCCCCTCTGAATCAGCCCCTCTGTTTCAGACCCTCTGTTTCAGCCCCTCTGTTTCTCGCCCTCTGTTACAGCCCCTCTGTTTCTCGCCCTCTGTTTCAGCCCCTCTGTTTCTCGTCCTCTGTTTCAGCCCCTCTGTTTCAGCCCCTCTGTTTCAGCCCCTCTGTTTCAGCCCCTGGTTTTCTCGCCCTCTGTTTCAGCCCCTCTGTTTCTCGCCCTCTGTTTCAGCCCCTCTGATTCCGCCCCTCTGTTTCAGCCCCTCTGATTCAGCCCCTCTGTTTCAGCCCCTCTGTTTCAGCCCCTCTGTTACTCACCCTCTGTTTCTCGCCCTCTGTTTCAGCCCCTCAGTTTTTCGCCCTCTGTTTCAGCCCCTCTGTTTCTCGCCCTCTGTCTCAGGCTCTCTGTTTCAGCCCGTCTGTTTCAGCCCCTCTGATGCCGCCCCTCCGTTTCTCGCCCTCTGTTTCTTGCCCGCTGTTTCAGCCCCTCTGTTTCAGCCCCTCTGAATCAGCCCCTCTGATTCAGCCCCTCTGATTCAGCCCCTCTGATTCAACCCCTCTGTTTCTCGCCCTCTGTTTCAGCTCCTCTGTTTCAGCCCCTCTGTTTCAGCCCCTCTGTTTCTCGTCCTCTCGTTCAGCCCCTCTGTTTCTCGCCCTCTGTTTCAGCCCCTCTGTTTCAGCCCCTCTGTTTCAGCCCCTCTGTTTCTCGCCCTCTGTTTCAGCCCCACTGTTTCAGCCCCTCTGTTTCAGCCCCTCTTTTTCAGCCACTCTGTTTCTCGCCCTCTGTTTCAGCCCCTCTGTTTCTCGCCCAAAATTTCAGCCCCTCTGTTTCAGCCCCTCTGTTTCTCGCCCTCTGTTTCAGCCCCTCTGTTACTCGCCCTCTGTTTCAGCCCCTCTATTTCTCGCCCTCTGTTCCAGCCCCTCTGATTCAGCCTCTCTGTTTCAGCCCCTCTGTTTCAGCCCCTCTGTTTCAGCCCCTCTGTTTCAGACCCTCTGTTTCTCGCCCTCTGTTTCAGCCCCTCTGTTTCAGCCCCTCTGTTTCAGCCCCTCTGTTTCAGCCACTCTGTTTCTCGCCCTCTGTTTCAGCCCCTCTGTTTCTCGCCCTCTGTTTCAGCCCCTCTGATTCAGCCCCTCTGTTTCAGCCCCTCTGTTTCAGCCCCTCTGTTTCAGCCCCACTGTTTCTCGCCCTCTGGTTCTCACCCTCTGTTTCTCGCCCTCTCTTTCAGCCCCTCTGTTTTTCGCCCTCTGTTTCAGCCCCTTTTTTTCAGCCCCTCTGTTTCAGCCCCTCTTTTTCAGCCCGTCTGTTTCAGGCCCTCTGTTTCAGCACCTCTGTTTCTCGCCCTCTGTTTCTCACCCGCTGTATCAGCCCCTCTGTTTCTCGCTCTCTGTTTCAGCCCCTCTGTTTCAGCCCCTCTGATTCAGCCCCTCTGATTCAGCCCCTCCGTTTCTCGCCCTGTCTTTCAGCCCCTCAGTTTCAGCCCCTCTGTTTCAGCCCCTCTGTTTCTCGCTCTCTGTTTCAGCCCCTCTGTTTCAGCCCGTCTGTTTCAGCGCCTCTGTTTCTCGCCCTCTGTTTAAGCCCCTCTGTTTCTCGCCCGCTGTTTCAGCCCCTCTGTTTCAGCCCCTCTGTTTCAGCCCCTCTGTTTCAGCTTTTCTGTTTCTGCCCCTCTGTTTCTCGCCCTCTGTTTCAGCCCCTCTGTTTCTCGCCCTCTGTTTCAGCCCCTCTTTTTCAGCCCCTCTGTTTCTCGCCCTCTGTTTCATCCCCTCTCTTTTCTCGCCCTCTGTTTCAGCCCCTCTGATTTAGCCCCTCTGTTTCAGCCCCTCTGATTCAGCCCCTCTGTTTCAGCCCCTCTGTTTCAGCCCCTCTGTTTCTCACACACTGTTTCTCGCCCTCTGTTTCAGCCCCTCTGTTTTTCGCCCTCTGTTTCAGCCCCTCTGTTTCAGCCCCTCTGATTCAGCCCCTCTGTTTCAGCCCCTCTCGTTCAGCCCCACTGTTTCTCGCTCTCTGTTTCTCGCCCTCTGTTTCAGCCCCTCTGTTTCTCGCCCTCTGTTTCAGCCCCTCTGTTTCAGCCCCTCTGTTTCAGCCCCTCTGTGTCAGCCCCTCTGTTTCTTGCCCTCTGTTTCAGCCCCTCTGTTTCTCGCCCTCTGATTCAGCCCCTCTGTTTCTCGCCCTCTATTTCAGCGCCTCTGTTTCAGCCTCTCTGTTTCAGCCCCTCTGTTTCAGCCCCTGTGTTTCTCGCCCTCTGTTTCAGCCCCTCTGTTTCTCGCCCTCTGTTTCAGCCCCTCTGATTCAGCCCCTCTGTTTCAGCCCCTCTGTTTCAGCCCCTCTGTTTCTCACCCTCTGTTTCTCGCCCTCTGTTTCAGCCCCTCTGTTTCTCGCCCTCTGTTTCAGCCCCTCTGTTTCTCGCCCTCTGTTTCAGGCTCTCTGTTTCAGCCCGTCTGTTTCAGCACCTCTGATTCAGCCCCTCTGATTCTCGCACTGTGTTTCTTGCCCGCTGTTTCAGTCCCTCTGTTTCTCGCCCTCTGTTTCAGCCCCTCTGTTTCAGCCCCTCTGATTCAGCCGCTCTGATTCAGCCCCACTGATTCTTGCCCTCTGTTGCAGCCCCTCTGTTTCAGCCCCTCTGTTTCTCGCACTCTGGTTCAGCCCCTCTGTTTCTCGCCCTCTGTTTCAGCCCGTCTGTTTCAGCCCCTCTGTTTATCGCCCTCTGTTTCAGCCCCACTGTTTCAGCCCCTCTGTTTCAGCCCCTCTGTTTCTCGCCCTCTGTTTCAGCCCCTCTGTTTCTCGCCCACTGTTTCATCCCCTCTGTTCCAGCCCCTCTGTTTCTCGCCCTCTGTTTCAGCCCCTCTGTTTCTCGCCCTCTGTTTCAGCCCCTCTGTTTCAGCCCCTCTGTTTCAGCCCCTCTGATTCAGCTCCTCTGTTTCAGCCCCTCTGTTTCTCGCCCTCTGTTTCAGCCCCTCTGTTTCTCGCCCTCTGTTTCAGCCCCTCTGATTCAGCCCCTCTGTTTCAGCCCCTCTGATTCAGCCCCTCTGTTTATGCCCCTCTGTTTCAGTCCCACTGTTTCTCGCCCTCTGTTTCTCACCCTCTGTTTCTCGCACTCAGTTTCAGCCCCGCTGTTTTTCGCCCTCTGTTTCAGCCCCTCTGTTTCTCGCCCTCTGTTTCAGACTCTCTGTTTCAGCCCGTCTGCTTCAGGCCCTCTGTTTCAGCACCTCTGTTTCAGCCCCTCTGTTTCTCGCCAGCTGTATCAGCCTCTCTGTTTCAGCCCCTCCGATTCAGCCCCTCTGTTTCAGCCCCTCTGAATCAGCCCCTCTGATTCAGCCCCTCTGTTTCAGACCCTCTGTTTCAGCCCCTCTGTTTCTCGCCCTCTGTTACAGCCCCTCTGTTTCTCGCCCTCTGTTTCAGCCCCTCTGTTTCTCGTCCTCTGTTTCAGCCCCTCTGTTTCAGCCCCTCTGTTTCAGCCCCTCTGTTTCAGCCCCTGGTTTTCTCGCCCTCTGTTTCAGCCCCTCTGTTTCTCGCCCTCTGTTTCAGCCCCTCTGATTCAGCCCCTCTGTTTCAGCCCCTCTGATTCAGCCCCTCTGTTTCAGCCCCTCTGTTTCAGCCCCTCTGTTACTCACCCTCTGTTTCTCGCCCTCTGTTTCAGCCCCTCAGTTTTTCGCCCTCTGTTTCAGCCCCTCTGTTTCTCGCCCTCTGTCTCAGGCTCTCTGTTTCAGCCCGTCTGTTTCAGCCCCTCTGATGCAGCCCCTCCGTTTCTCGCCCTCTGTTTCTTGCCCGCTGTTTCAGCCCCTCTGTTTCAGCCCCTCTGAATCAGCCCCTCTGATTCAGCCCCTCTGATTCAGCCCCTCTGATTCAACCCCTCTGTTTCTCGCCCTCTGTTTCAGCTCCTCTGTTTCAGCCCCTCTGTTTCAGCCCCTCTGTTTCTCGTCCTCTCGTTCAGCCCCTCTGTTTCTCGCCCTCTGTTTCAGCCCCTCTGTTTCAGCCCCTCTGTTTCAGCCCCTCTGTTTCTCGCCCTCTGTTTCAGCCCCACTGTTTCAGCCCCTCTGTTTCAGCCCCTCTTTTTCAGCCCCTCTGTTTCTCGCCCTCTGTTTCAGCCCCTCTGTTTCTCGCCCAAAATTTCAGCCCCTCTGTTTCAGCCCCTCTGTTTCTCGCCCTCTGTTTCAGCCCCTCTGTTACTCGCCCTCTGTTTCAGCCCCTCTGTTTCTCGCCCTCTGTTCCAGCACCTCTGATTCAGCCTCTCTGTTTCAGCCCCTCTGTTTCAGCCCCTCTGTTTCAGCCCCTCTGTTTCAGACCCTCTGTTTCAGCCCCTCTGTTTCAGCCCCTCTGTTTCTCGCCCTCTGTTTCAGCCCCTCTGTTTCTCGCCCTCTGTTTCAGCCCCTCTGATTCAGCCCCTCTGTTTCAGCCCCTCTGTTTCAGCCCCTCTGTTTCAGCCCCACTGTTTCTCGCCCTCTGGTTCTCACCCTCTGTTTCTCGCCCTCTCTTTCAGCCCCTCTGTTTTTCGCTCTCTGTTTCAGCCCCTCTGTTTCTCGCACTCTGTTTCAGCCCCTCTGTTTCAGCCCCTCTGTTTCAGCCCCTCTGGTTCTCGCCCTCTGTTTCAGCCCCTCTGTTTCTCGCCCTCTGTTTCAGCCCCTCTGATTCAGCCCCTCTGTTTCAGCCCCTCTGTTTCAGCCCCTCTGTTTCTCACCCTCTGTTTCTCGCCCTCTGTTTCAGCCCCTCTGTTTCTCGCCCTCTGTTTCAGCCCCTCTGTTTCTCGCCCTCTGTTTCAGGCTCTCTGTTTCAGCCCGTCTGTTTCAGCACCTCTGATTCAGCCCCTCTGATTCTCGCACTGTGTTTCTTGCCCGCTGTTTCAGTCCCTCTGTTTCTCGCCCTCTGTTTCAGCCCCTCTGTTTCAGCTCCTCTGATTCAGCCGCTCTGATTCAGCCCCTCTGATTCTTGCCCTCTGTTGCAGCCCCTCTGTTTCGGCCCCTCTGTTTCTCGCACTCTGGTTCAGCCCCTCTGTTTCTCGCCCTCTGTTTCAGCCCGTCTGTTTCAGCCCCTCTGTTTATCGCCCTCTGTTTCAGCCCCACTGTTTCAGCCCCTCTGTTTCAGCCCCTCTGTTTCTCGCCCTCTGTTTCAGCCCCTCTGTTTCTCGCCCACTGTTTCATCCCCTCTGTTCCAGCCCCTCTGTTTCTCGCCCTCTGTTTCAGCCCCTCTGTTTCTCGCCCTCTGTTTCAGCCCCTCTGTTTCAGCCCCTCTGATTCAGCTCCTCTGTTTCAGCCCCTCTGTTTCTCGCCCTCTGTTTCAGCCCCTCTGTTTCTCGCCCTCTGTTTCAGCCCCTCTGATTCAGCCCCTCTGTTTCAGCCCCTCTGATTCAGCCCCTCTGTTTATGCCCCTCTGTTTCAGTCCCACTGTTTCTCGCACTCTGTTTCTCACCCTCTGTTTCTCGCACTCAGTTTCAGCCCCGCTGTTTTTCGCCCTCTGTTTCAGCCCCTCTGTTTCAGCCCCTCTGATTCAGCCCCTCTGATTCAGCCCCTCCGTTTCTCGCCCTGTCTTTCAGCCCCTCAGTTTCAGCCCCTCTGTTTCAGCCCCTCTGTTTCTCGCTCTCTGTTTCAGCCCCTCTGTTTCAGCCCGTCTGTTTCAGCGCCTCTGTTTCTCGCCCTCTGTTTAAGCCCCTCTGTTTCTCGCCCGCTGTTTCAGCCCCTCTGTTTCAGCCCCTCTGTTTCAGCCCCTCTGTTTCAGCTTTTCTGTTTCTGCCCCTCTGTTTCTCGCCCTCTGTTTCAGCCCCTCTGTTTCTCGCCCTCTGTTTCAGCCCCTCTTTTTCAGCCCCTCTGTTTCTCGCCCTCTGTTTCATCCCCTCTGTTTCTCGCCCACTGTTTCAGCCCCTCTGATTTAGCCCCTCTGTTTCAGCACCTCTGATTCAGCCCCTCTGTTTCAGCCCCTCTGTTTCAGCCCCTCTGTTTTTCGCCCTCTGTTTCAGCCCCTCTGTTTCTCGCCCACTGTTTCAGGCTCTCTGTTTCAGCCCATCTGTTTCAGCCCCTCTCGTTCAGCCCCTCTGTTTCTCGCTCTCTGTTTCTCGCCCTCTGTTTCAGCCCCTCTGTTTCTCGCCCTCTGTTTCAGCCCCTCTGTTTCAGCCCCTCTGTTTCAGCCCCTCTGTTTCTCGCCCGCTGTTTCAGCCCCTCTGTTTCTCGCCCTCTGTTTCAGCCCCTCTGTTTCAGCCCCTCTGTTCCAGTCCCTCTGTTTCTCGCCCACTGTTTCTCGCCCTCTGTTTCAGCCCCTCTGCTTCGCGCCCTCTGTTTCAGCCCCTCTGTTTCAGCCCCTCTGTTTCTCGCCCTCTGTTTCAGCCCCTCTGTTTCTCGCCCTCTGTTACAGCCCCTCTGATTCTCGCCCTCTGTTTCAGCCCCTCTGTTTCTCGCCCTCTATTTCAGCGCCTCTGATTCAGCCCCTCTGATTCAGCCCCTCTGTTTCTCGCCCTCTGTTTCAGCCCCTCTGTTTCAGCCCCTCTGTTTCAGCCCCTCTGTTTCTCGCCCTCTGGTTCAGCCCCTCTGTTTCTCGCACTCTGTTTCAGCCCCTCTGTTTCAGCCCCTCTGTTTCAGCCCCTCTGTTTCAACCCCTCTGTTTCTCGTCCTCTGTTTCAGCCCCACTGTTTCAGCCCCTCTGTTTAAGCCCCTCTTTTTCAGCCCCTCTGTTTCTCGCCCTCTGTTTCAGCCCCTCTGTTTATCGTTCACTGTTTCAGCCCCTCTGTTTCAGCCCCTCTGTTTCTCGCCCACTGTTTTAGCCCCTCTGTTTCTCGCCCTCTGTTTCAGCCCCTCTGTTTCAGCCCCTCTGTTTCTCGCCCTCTGTTTCAGCCCCTCTGTTTCTCGCCCTCTGTTTCAGCCCCTCTGTTTCTCGCCCTCTGTTTCAGCCCCTCTGTTTCAGCCCCTCTGTTTCAGCCCCTCTGATTCAGCCCCTCTGTTTCAGCCCCTCTGTTTCAGCCCCTCTGTTTCAACCCCACTGTTTCTCGCCCTCTGGTTCTCACCCTCTGTTTCACGCCCTTTGTTTCAGCCCCTCTGTTTTTCGCCCTCTGTTTCAGCCCCTCTGTTTCAGCCCCTCTTTTTCAGCCCGTCTGTTTCAGGCCCTCTGTTTCAGCACCTCTGTTTCTCGCCCTCTGTTTCTCGCCCGCTGTATCAGCCCCTCTGTTTCTCGCTCTCTGTTTCAGTCCCTCTGTTTCAGCCCCTCTAATTCAGCCCCTCTGATTCAGCCCCTCTGTTTCTCGCCCTCTGTTTCAGCCCCTCTGTTTCTCGCTCTCTGTTTCAGCCCCTCTGTTTCAGCCCGTCTGTTTCAGCGCCTCTGTTTCTCGCCCTCTGTTTAAGCCCCTCCGTTTCTCGCCCGCTGTTTCAGCCCCTCTGTTTCAGCCCCTCTGTTTCAGCCCCTCTGTTTCAGCTTTTCTGTTTCTGCCCCTCTGTTTCTCGCCCTCTGTTTCAGCCCCTCTGTTTCTCGCCCTCTGTTTCAGCCCCTCTTTTTCAGCCCCTCTGTTTCTCGCCCTCTGTTTCATCCCCTCTGTTTCTCGCCCTCTGTTTCAGCCCCTCTGATTTAGCCCCTCTGTTTCAGCCCCTCTGTTTCAGCCCCTCTGTTTCAGCCCCTCTGTTTCTCGTCCTCTGTTTCAGCCCCTCTGTTTCAGCCCCTCTGTTTTTCGCCCTCTGTTTCAGCCCCTCTGTTTCAGCCACTCTGATTCAGCCCCTCTGTTTCAGCCCCTCTCGTTCAGCCCCACTGTTTCTCGCTCTCTGTTTCTCGCCATCTGTTTCAGCCCCTCTGTTTCTCGCCCTCTGTTTCAGCCCCTCTGTGTCAGCCCCTCTGTTTCTTGCCCTCTGTTTCAGCCCCTCTGTTTCTCGCCCTCTGATTCAGCCCCTCTGTTTCTCGCCCTCTATTTCAGCGCCTCTGTTTCAGCCCCTCTGTTTCAGCCCTCTGTTTCAGCCCCTCTGTTTCACGCCCTCTGTTTCAGCCCCTCTGTTTCTCGCCCTCTGTTTCAGCCCCTCTGATTCAGCCCCTCTGTTTCAGCCCCTCTGTTTCAGCCCCTCTGTTTCTCACCCTCTGTTTCTCGCCCTCTGTTTCAGCCCCTCTGTTTCTCGCCCTCTGTTTCAGCCCCTCTGTTTCTCGCCCTCTGTTTCAGGCTCTCTGTTTCAGCCCGTCTGTTTCAGCACCTCTGATTCAGCCCCTCTGATTCTCGCCCTGTGTTTCTTGCCCGCTGTTTCAGCCCCTCTGTTTCTCGCCCTCTGTTTCAGCCCCTCTGTTTCAGCCCCTCTGATTCAGCCGCTCTGATTCAGCCCCTCTGATTCTCGCCCTCTGTTGCAGCCCCTCTGTTTCAGCCCCTCTGTTTCTCGCACTCTGGTTCAGCCCCTCTGTTTCTCGCCCTCTGTTTCAGCCCGTCTGTTTCAGCCCCTCTGTTTATCGCCCTCTGTTTCAGCCACACTGTTTCAGCCCCTCTGTTTCAGCCCCTCTGTTTCTCGCCCTCTGTTTCAGCCCCTCTGTTTCTCGCCCACTGTTTCATCCCCTCTGTTCCAGCCCCTCTGTTTCTCGCCCTCTGTTTCAGCCCCTCTGTTTCTCGCCCTCTGTTTCAGCCCCTCTGTTTCAGCCCCTCTGATTCAGCTCCACTGTTTCAGACCCTCTGTTTCTCGCCCTCTGTTTCAGCCCCTCTGTTTCTCGCCCTCTGTTTCAGCCCCTCTGTTTCAGCCCCTCTGATTCAGCCCCTCTGTTTATGCCCCTCTGTTTCTGCCCCTCTGTTTCAGTCCCACTGTTTCTCGCCCTCTGTTTCTCACCCTCTGTTTCTCGCACTAAGTTTTAGCCCCGCTGTTTTTCGCCCTCTGTTTCAGCCCCTCTGTTTCTCGCCCTCTGTTTCAGACTCTCTGTTTCAGCCCGTCTGTTTCAAGCCCTCTGTTTCAGCACCTCTGTTTCTCGCCCTCTGTTTCTCGCCAGCTGTATCAGCCCCACTGTTTCAGCCCCTCTGATTCAGCCCCTCTGTTTCAGCCCCTCTATTTCAGCCCCTCAGTTTCAGCCCCTCTGTTTCAGACCCTCTGTTTCAGCCCCTCTGTTTCTCGCCCTCTGTTTCAGCCCCTCTGTTTCTCGTCCTCTGTTTCAGCCCCTCTGTTTCAGCCCCTCTGTTTCAGCCCCTCTGTTTCAGCCCCTGGTTTTCTCGCCCTCTGTTTCAGCCCCTCTGTTTCTCGCCCTCTGTTTCAGCCCCTCTGATTCAGCCCCTCTGTTTCAGCCCCTCTGATTCAGCCCCTCTGTTTCAGCCCCTCTGTTTCAGCCCCTCTGTTACTCACCCTCTGTTTCTCGCCCTCTGTTTCAGCCCCTCAGTTTTTCGCCCTCTGTTTCAGCCCCTCTGTTTCTCGCCCTCTGTCTCAGGCTCTCTGTTTCAGCCCGTCTGTTTCAGCCCCTCTGATGCAGCCCCTCTGTTTCTGCCCTCTGTTTCTTGCCCGCTGTTTCAGCCCCTCTGTTTCAGCCCGTCTGAATCAGCCCCTCTGATTCAGCCCCTCTGATTCAGCCCCTTGATTCAACCCCTCTGTTTCTCGCCCTCTGTTTCAGCTCCTCTGTTTCAGCCCCTCTGTTTCAGCCCCTCTGTTTCTCGCCCTCTGGTTCAGCCACTCTGTTTCTCGCCCTCTGTTTCAGCCCCTCTGTTTCAGCCGCTCTGTTTCAGCCCCTCTGTTTCTCGCCCTCTGTTTCAGCCCCACTGTTTCAGCCCCTCTGTTTCAGCCCCTCTTTTTCAGCTCCTCTGTTTCTCGCCCTCTGTTTCAGCCCCTCTGTTTCTCGCCCAAAATTTCAGCCCCTCTGTTTCAGCCCCTCTGTTTCTCGCCCTCTGTTTCAGCCCCTCTGTTACTCGCCCTCTCTTTCAGCCCCTCTGTTTCTCGCCCTCTGTTCCAGCCCCTCTGATTCAGCCCCTCTGTTTCAGCCCCTCTGTTTCAGCCCCTCTGTTTCAGCCCCTCTGTTTCAGCCCCTCTGTTTCTCGCCCTCTGTTTCATCCCCTCTGTTTCAGCTCCTCTGTTTCAGCCCCTCTGTTTCAGCCCCTCTGTTTCTCGCCCTCTGTTTCAGCCCCTCTGTTTCTCGCCCTCTGTTTCAGCCCCTCTGATTCAGCCCGTCTGTTTCAGCACCTCTGATTCAGCCCCTCTGATTCTCGCCCTGTGTTTCTTGCCCGCTGTTTGAGCCCCTCTGTTTCTCGCCCTCTGTTTCAGCCCCTCTGTTTCAGCCCCTCTGATTCAGCCGCTCTGATTCAGCCCCTCTGATTCTCGCCCTCTGTTGCAGCCCCTCTGTTTCAGCCCCTCTGTTTCTCGCACTCTGGTTCAGCCCCTCTGTTTCTCGCCCTCTGTTTCAGCCCGTCTGTTTCAGCCCCTCTGTTTATCGCCCTCTGTTTCAGCCCCACTGTTTCAGCCCCGCTGTTTCAGCCCCTCTGTTTCTCGCCCTCTGTTTCAGCCCCTCTGTTTCTCGCCCACTGTTTCATCCCCTCTGTTCCAGCCCCTCTGTTTCTCGCCCTCTGTTTCAGCCCCTCTGTTTCTCGCCCTCTGTTTCAGCCCCTCTGTTTCAGCCCCTCTGATTCAGCTCCTCTGTTTCAGCCCCTCTGTTTCTCGCCCTCTGTTTCAGCCCCTCTGTTTCTCTCCCTCTGTTTCAGCCCCTCTGATTCAGCCCCTCTGTTTCAGCCCCTCTGATTCAGCCCCTCTGTTTACGCCCCTCTGTTTCAGCCCCTCTGTTTCAGTCCCACTGTTTCTCGCCCTCTGTTTCTCACCCTCTTGTTTCTCGCACTCAGTTTCAGCCCCGCTGTTTTTCGCCCTCTGTTTCAGCCCCTCTGTTTCTCGCCCTCTGTTTCAGACTCTCTGTTTCAGCCCGTCTGCTTCAGGCCCTCTGTTTCAGCACCTCTGTTTCTCGCCCTCTGTTTCTCGCCAGCTGTATCAGCCCCTCTGTTTCAGCCCCTCTGATTCAGCCCCTCTGTTTCAGCCCCTCTGAATCAGCCCCTCTGTTTCAGCCCCTCTGTTTCAGACCCTCTGTTTCAGCCCCTCTGTTTCTCGCCCTCTGTTACAGCCCCTCTGTTTCTCGCCCTCTGTTTCAGCCCCTCTGTTTCTCGTCCTCTGTTTCAGCCCTTCTGTTTCAGCCCCTCTGTTTCAGCCCCTCTGTTTCAGCCCCTGGTTTTCTCGCCCTCTGTTTCAGCCCCTCTGTTTCTCGCCCTCTGTTTCAGCCCCTCTGATTCAGCCCCTCTGTTTCAGCCCCTCTGATTCAGCCCCTCTGTTTCAGCCCCTCTGTTTCAGCCCCTCTGTTACTCACCGTCTGTTTCTCGCCCTCTGTTTCAGCCCCTCAGTTTTTCGCCCTCTGTTTCAGCCCCTCTGTTTCTCGCCCTCTGTCTCAGGCTCTCTGTTTCAGCCGGTCTGTTTCAGCCCCTCTGATGCAGCCCCTCTGTTTCTCGCCCTCTGTTTCTTGCCCGCTGTTTCAGCCCCTCTGTTTCAGCCCCTCTGAATCAGCCCCTCTGATTCAGCCCTTCTGATTCAGCCCCTCTGATTCAACCCCTCTGTTTCTCGCCCTCTGTTTCAGCTCCTCTGTTTCAGCCCCTCTGTTTCAGCCCCTCTGTTTCTCGCCCTCTGGTTCAGCCCCTCTGTTTCTCGCCCTCTGTTTCAGCCCCTCTGTTTCAGCCCCTCTGTTTCAGCCCCTCTGTTTCTCGCCCTCTGTTTCAGCCCCACTGTTTCAGCCCCTCTGTTTCAGCCCCTCTTTTTCAGCCCCTCTGTTTCTCGCCCTCTGTTTCAGCCCCTCTGTTTCTCGCCCAAAATTTCAGCCCCTCTGTTTCAGCCCCTCTGTTTCTCGCCCTCTGTTTCAGCCCCTCTGTTACTCGCCCTCTGTTTCAGCCCCTCTGTTTCTCGCCCTCTGTTCCAGCCCCTCTGATTCAGCCCCTCTGTTTCAGCCCCTCTGTTTCAGCCCCTCTGTTTCAGCCCCTCTGTTTCAGCCCCTCTGTTTCTCGCCCTCTGTTTCAGCCCCTCTGTTTCAGCCCCTCTGTTTCAGCCCATCTGTTTCAGCCCCTCTGTTTCTCGCCCTCTGTTTCAGCCCCTCTGTTTCTCGCCCTCTGTTTCAGCCCCTCTGTTTCTCGCCCTCTGTTCCAGCCCCTCTGATTCAGCCCCTCTGTTTCAGCCCCTCTGTTTCAGCCCCTCTGTTTCAGCCCCTCTGTTTCAGCCCCTCTGTTTCTCGCCCTCTGTTTCAGCCCCTCTGTTTCAGCCCCTCTGTTTCAGCCCCTCTGTTTCAGCCCGTCTGTTTCAGGCCCTCTGTTTCAGCACCTCTGTTTCTCGCCCTCTGTTTCTCGCCAGCTGTATCAGCCCCTCTGTTTCAGCCCCTCTGATTCAGCCCCTCTGTTTCAGCCCCTCTGAATCAGCCCCTCTGATTCAGCCCCTCTGTTTCAGACCCTCTGTTACAGCCCCTCTGTTTCTCGCCCTCTGTTACAGCCCCTCTGTTTCTCGTCCTCTGTTTCAGCCCCTCTGTTTCAGCCCCTCTGTTTCAGCCCCTGGATTTCTCGCCCTCTGTTTCAGCCCCTCTGTTTCTCGCCCTCAGTTTCAGCCCCTCTGATTCAGCCCCTCTGTTTCAGCCCCTCTGATTCAGCCCCTCTGTTTCAGCCCCTCTGTTTCAGCCCCTCTGTTACTCACCCTCTGTTTCTCGCCCTCTGTTTCAGCCCCTCAGTTTTTCGCCCTCTGTTTCAGCCCCTCTGTTTCTCGCCCTCTGTCTCAGGCTCTCTGTTTCAGCCCGTCTGCTTCAGCCCCTCTGATGCAGCCCCTCTGTTTCTCTCCCTCTGTTTCTTACCCGCTGTTTCAGCCCCTCTGTTTCTCGCCCTCTGTTTCAGCCCCTCTGATTCAGCCCCTCTGTTTCAGCCCCTCTGATTCAGCCCCTCTGTTTCAGCCCCTCTGTTTCAGCCCCTCTGTTACTCACCGTCTGTTTCTCGCCCTCTGTTTCAGCCCCTCAGTTTTTCGCCCTCTGTTTCAGCCCCTCTGTTTCTCGCCCTCTGTCTCAGGCTCTCTGTTTCAGCCGGTCTGTTTCAGCCCCTCTGATGCAGCCCCTCTGTTTCTCGCCCTCTGTTTCTTGCCCGCTGTTTCAGCCCCTCTGTTTCAGCCCCTCTGAATCAGCCCCTCTGATTCAGCCCCTCTGATTCAGCCCCTCTGATTCAACCCCTCTGTTTCTCGCCCTCTGTTTCAGCTCCTCTGTTTCAGCCCCTCTGTTTCAGCCCCTCTGTTTCTCGCCCTCTGGTTCAGCCCCTCTGTTTCTCGCCCTCTGTTTCAGCCCCTCTGTTTCAGCCCCTCTGTTTCAGCCCCTCTGTTTCTCGCCCTCTGTTTCAGCCCCACTGTTTCAGCCCCTCTGTTTCAGCCCCTCTTTTTCAGCCCCTCTGTTTCTCGCCCTCTGTTTCAGCCCCTCTGTTTCTCGCCCAAAATTTCAGCCCCTCTGTTTCAGCCCCTCTGTTTCTCGCCCTCTGTTTCAGCCCCTCTGTTACTCGCCCTCTGTTTCAGCCCCTCTGTTTCTCGCCCTCTCTTCCAGCCCCTCTGATTCAGCCCCTCTGTTTCAGCCCCTCTGTTTCAGCCCCTCTGTTTCAGCCCCTCTGTTTCAGCCCCTCTGTTTCTCGCCCTCTGTTTCAGCCCCTCTGTTTCAGCCCCTCTGTTTCAGCCCATCTGTTTCAGCCCCTCTGTTTCTCGCCCTCTGTTTCAGCCCCTCTGTTTCTCGCCCTCTGTTTCAGCCCCTCTGTTTCTCGCCCTCTGTTCCAGCCCCTCTGATTCAGCCCCTCTGTTTCAGCCCCTCTGTTTCAGCCCCTCTGTTTCAGCCCCTCTGTTTCAGCCCCTCTGTTTCTCGCCCTCTGTTTCAGCCCCTCTGTTTCAGCCCCTCTGTTTCAGCCCCTCTGTTTCAGCCCGTCTGTTTCAGGCCCTCTGTTTCAGCACCTCTGTTTCTCGCCCTCTGTTTCTCGCCAGCTGTATCAGCCCCTCTGTTTCAGCCCCTCTGATTCAGCCCCTCTGTTTCAGCCCCTCTGAATCAGCCCCTCTGATTCAGCCCCTCTGTTTCAGACCCTCTGTTACAGCCCCTCTGTTTCTCGCCCTCTGTTACAGCCCCTCTGTTTCTCGTCCTCTGTTTCAGCCCCTCTGTTTCAGCCCCTCTGTTTCAGCCCCTGGATTTCTCGCCCTCTGTTTCAGCCCCTCTGTTTCTCGCCCTCAGTTTCAGCCCCTCTGATTCAGCCCCTCTGTTTCAGCCCCTCTGATTCAGCCCCTCTGTTTCAGCCCCTCTGTTTCAGCCCCTCTGTTACTCACCCTCTGTTTCTCGCCCTCTGTTTCAGCCCCTCAGTTTTTCGCCCTCTGTTTCAGCCCCTCTGTTTCTCGCCCTCTGTCTCAGGCTCTCTGTTTCAGCCCGTCTGCTTCAGCCCCTCTGATGCAGCCCCTCTGTTTCTCTCCCTCTGTTTCTTACCCGCTGTTTCAGCCCCTCTGTTTCAGCCCCTCTGAATCAGCCCCTCTGATTCAGCCCCTCTGATTCAGCCCCTCTGATTCAGCCCCTCTGTTTCTCGCCCTCTGTTTCAGCTCCTCTGTTTCAGCCCCTCTGTTTCAGCCCCTCTGTTTCTCGCCCTCTGGTTCACCCCCTCTGTTTCTCGCCCTCTGTTTCAGCCCCTCTGTTTCAGCCCCTCTGTTTCAGCCCCTCTGTTTCTCGCCCTCTGTTTCAGCCCCACTGTTTCAGCCCCTCTGTTTCAGCCCCTCTTTTTCAGCCCCTCTGTTTCTCGCCCTCTGTTTCAGCCCCTCTGTTTCTCGCCCAAAATTTCAGCCCCTCTGTTTCAGCCCCTCTGTTTCTCGCCCTCTGTTTCAGCCCCTCTGTTACTCGCCCTCTGTTTCAGCCCCTCTGTTTCTCGCCCTCTGTTCCAGCCCCTCTGATTCAGCCCCTCTGTTTCAGCCCCTCTGTTTCAGCCCCTCTGTTTCAGCCCCTCTGTTTCAGCTCCTCTGTTTCAGCCCCTCTGTTTCTCACCCTCTGTTTCAGCCCCTCTGTTTCAGCCCCTCTGTTTCAGCCCCTCTGTTTCAGCCCCTCTGTTTCTCGCCCTCTGTTTCAGCCCCTCTGTTTCTCGCCCTCTGTTCCAGCCCCTCTGATTCAGCCCCTCTGTTTCAGCCCCTCTGTTTCAGCCCCTCTGTTTCAGCCCCTCTGTTTCAGCCCCTCTGTTTCTCGCCCTCTGTTTCAGCCCCTCTGTTTCAGCCCCTCTGTTTCAGCCCCTCTGATTCTCGCCCTCTGTTTCAGCCCCTCTGTTTCTCGCCCTCTGTTTCAGCCCCTCTGATTCAGCCCCTCTGTTTCAGCCCCTCTGTTTCAGCCCCTATGTTTCAGCCCCACTGTTTCTCGCCCTCTGGTTCTCACCCTCTGTTTCTCGCCCTCTGTTTCAGCCCCACTGTTTCTCGCCCTCTGTTTCAGCCCCTTTTTTTCAGCCCCTCTGTTTCAGCCCCTCTTTTTCAGCCCGTCTGTTTCAGGCCCTCTGTTTCAGCACCTCTGTTTCTCGCCCTCTGTTTCTCACCCGCTGTATCAGCCCCTCTGTTTCTCGCTCTCTGTTTCAGCCCCTCTGTTTCAGCCCCTCTGATTCAGCCCCTCTGATTCAGCCCCTCCGTTTCTCGCCCTGTCTTTCAGCCCCTCAGTTTCAGCCCCTCTGTTTCAGCCCCTCTGTTTCTCGCTCTCTGTTTCAGCCCCTCTGTTTCAGCCCGTCTGTTTCAGCGCCTCTGTTTCTCGCCCTCTGTTTAAGCCCCTCTGTTTCTCGCCCGCTGTTTCAGCCCCTCTGTTTCAGCCCCTCTGTTTCAGCCCCTCTGTTTCAGCTTTTCTGTTTCTGCCCCTCTGTTTCTCGCCCTCTTTTTCAGCCCCTCTGTTTCTCGCCCTCTGTTTCAGCCCCTCTTTTTCAGCCCCTCTGTTTCTCGCCCTCTGTTTCATCCCCTCTGTTTCTCGCCCTCTGTTTCAGCCCCTCTGATTTAGCCCCTCTGTTTCAGCACCTCTGATTCAGCCCCTCTGTTTCAGCCCCTCTGTTTCAGCCCCTCTGTTTCTCACCCTCTGTTTCTCGCCCTCTGTGTCAGCCCCTCTGTTTCTCGCCCTCTGTTTCAGCCCCACTGTTTCTTACCCTCTGTTTCAGCCCCTCTGTTTCTCGCCCGCTGTTTCAGCCCCTCTGTTTCTCGCCCTCTGTTTCAGCCCCTCTGTTTCAGCCCCTCTGTTTCAGTCCCTCTGTTTCTCGCCCTCTGTTTCTCACCCTCTGTTTCAGCCCCTCTGCTTCGCGCCCTCTGTTTCAGCCCCTCTGTTTCAGCCCCTCTGTTTCTCGCCCTCTGTTTCAGCCCCTCTGTTTCTCGCCCTCTGTTGCAGCCCCTCTGATTCTCGCCCTCTGTTTCAGCCCCTCTGTTTCTCGCCCTCTATTTCAGCGCCTCTGTTTCAGCCCCTCTGTTTCAGCCCCTCTGTTTCAGCCCCTGTGTTTCTCGCCCTCTGTTTCAGCCCCCCTGTTTCTTGCCCTCTGTTTCAGCCCCTCTGATTCATCCCCTCTGTTTCAGCCCCTCTGATTCAGCCCCTCAGTTTCAGCCCCTCTGTTTCAGCCCCTCTGTTTCTCACCCTCTGTTTCTCGCCCTCTGTTTCAGCCCCTCTGTTTCTCTCCCTCTGTTTCAGCCCCTCTGTTTCTCGCCCTCTGTTTCAGGCTCTCTGTTTCAGCCCGTCTGTTTCAGCACCTCTTATTCAGCCCCTCTGTTTCTCGCCCTGTGTTTCTTGCCCGCTGTTTCAGCCCCTCTGTTTCTCGCCCTCTGTTTCAGCCCCTCTGTTTCTCGCCCTCTGTTACAGCCCCTCTGATTCTCGCCCTCTGTTTCAGCCCCTCTGTTTCTCGCCCTCTATTTCAGCGCCTCTGTTTCAGCCCCTCTGTTTCAGCCCCTCTGTTTCAGCCCCTGTGTTTCTCGCCCTCTGTTTCAGCCCCTCTGTTTCTTGCCCTCTGTTTCAGCCCCTCTGATTCATCCCCTCTGTTTCAGCCCCTCTGATTCAGCCCCTCTGTTTCAGCCCCTCTGTTTCAGCCCCTCTGTTTCTCCCCCTCTGTTTCTCGCCCTCTGTTTCAGCCCCTCTGTTTCTCTCCCTCTGTTTCAGCCCCTCTGTTTCTCGCCCTCTGTTTCAGGCTCTCTGTTTCAGCCCGTCTGTTTCAGCACCTCTGATTCAGCCCCTCTGTTTCTCGCCCTGTGTTTCTTGCCCGCTGTTTCAGCCCCTCTGTTTCTCGCCCTCTGTTTCAGCCCCTCTGTTTCAGCCCCTCTGATTCAGCCCCTCTGTTTCAGCCCCTCTGTTTCAGCCCCTCTGTTTCAGCCCCTCTGTTTCTCGCCCTCTGTTTCAGCCCCTCTGTTTCAGCCCCTCTGTTTCAGCCCCTCTGTTTCAGCTCCTCTGTTTCAGCCCCTCTGTTTCTCACCCTCTGTTTCTCGCCCTCTGTTTCAGCCCCTCTGTTTCAGCCCCTCTGTTTCAGCCCCTCTGTTTCTCGCCCTCTGTTTCAGCCCCTCTGTTTCTCGCCCTCTGTTTCAGCCCCTCTGTTTCTCGCCCTCTGTTCCAGCCCCTCTGATTCAGCCCCTCTGTTTCAGCCCCTCTGTTTCAGCCCCTCTGTTTCAGCCCCTCTGTTTCAGCCCCTCTGTTTCTCGCCCTCTGTTTCAGCCCCTCTGTTTCAGCCCCTCTGTTTCAGCCCCTCTGTTTCTCGCCCTCTGTTTCAGCCCCTCTGTTTCTCGCCCTCTGTTTCAGCCCCTCTGATTCAGCCCCTCTGTTTCAGCCCCTCTGTTTCAGCCCCTATGTTTCAGCCCCACTGTTTCTCGCCCTCTGGTTCTCACCCTCTGTTTCTCGCCCTCTGTTTCAGCCCCTCTGTTTTTCGCCCTCTGTTTCAGCCCCTTTTTTTCAGCCCCTCTGTTTCAGCCCCTCTTTTTCAGCCCGTCTGTTTCAGGCCCTCTGTTTCAGCACCTCTGTTTCTCGCCCTCTGTTTCTCACCCGCTGTATCAGCCCCTCTGTTTCTCGCTCTCTGTTTCAGCCCCTCTGTTTCAGCCCCTCTGATTCAGCCCCTCTGATTCAGCCCCTCCGTTTCTCGCCCTGTCTTTCAACCCCTCAGTTTCAGCCCCTCTGTTTCAGCCCCTCTGTTTCTCGCTCTCTGTTTCAGCCCCTCTGTTTCAGCCCGTCTGTTTCAGCGCCTCTGTTTCTCGCCCTCTGTTTAAGCCCCTCTGTTTCTCGCCCGCTGTTTCAGCCCCTCTGTTTCAGCTTTTCTGTTTCAGCCCCTCTGTTTCAGCTTTTCTGTTTCTGCCCCTCTGTTTCTCGCCCTCTGTTTCAGCCCCTCTGTTTCTCGCCCTCTGTTTCAGCCCCTCTTTTTCAGCCCCTCTGTTTCTCGCCCTCTGTTTCATCCCCTCTGTTTCTCGCCCTCTGTTTCAGCCCCTCTGATTTAGCCCCTCTGTTTCAGCACCTCTGATTCAGCCCCTCTGTTTCAGCCCCTCTGTTTCAGCCCCTCTGTTTCTCACCCTCTGTTTCTCGCCCTCTGTTTCAGCCCCTCTGTTTTTCGCCCTCTGTTTCAGCCCCTCTGTTTCTCGCCCACTGTTTCAGGGTCTCTGTTTCAGCCCATCTGTTTCAGCCCCTCTCGTTCAGCCCCTCTGTCTCTCGCTCTCTGTTTCTCGCCCTCTGTTTCAGCCCCTCTGTTTCTCGCCCTCTGTTTCAGCCCCTCTGTTTCAGCCCCTCTGTTTCAACCCCTCTGTGTCAGCCCCTCTGTTTCTCGCCCTCTGTTTCAGCCCCACAGTTTCTTACCCTCTGTTTCAGCCCCTCTGTTTCTCGCCCGCTGTTTCAGCCCCTCTGTTTCTCGCCCTCTGTTTCAGCCCCTCTGTTTCAGCCCCTCTGTTTCAGTCCCTCTGTTTCTCGCCCTCTGTTTCTCGCCCTCTGTTTCAGCCCCTCTGCTTCGCGCCCTCTGTTTCAGCCCCTCTGTTTCAGCCACTCTGTTTCTCGCCCTCTGTTTCAGCCCCTCTGTTTCTCGCCCTCTGTTACAGCCCCTCTGATTCTCGCCCTCTGTTTCAGCCCCTCTGTTTCTCGCCCTCTATTTCAGCGCCTCTGTTTCAGCCCCTCTGTTTCAGCCCCTCTGTTTCAGCCCCTGTGTTTCTCGCCCTCTGTTTCAGCCCCTCTGTTTCTTGCCCTCTGTTTCAGCCCCTCTGATTCATCCCCTCTGTTTCAGCCCCTCTGATTCAGCCCCTCTGTTTCAGCCCCTCTGTTTCAGCCCCTCTGTTTCTCAGCCTCTGTTTCTCGCCCTCTGTTTCAGCCCCTCTGTTTCTCTCCCTCTGTTTCAGCCCCTCTGTTTCTCGCCCTCTGTTTCAGGCTCTCTGTTTCAGCCCGTCTGTTTCAGCACCTCTGATTCAGCCCCTCTGTTTCTCGCCCTGTGTTTCTTGCCCGCTGTTTCAGCCCCTCTGTTTCTCGCCCTCTGTTTCAGCCCCTCTGTTTCAGCCCCTCTGATTCAGCCCCTCTGATTCTCGCCCTCTGTTTGAGCCCCTCTGTTTCAGCCCCTCTGTTTCTCGCACTCTGGTTCAGCCCCTCTGTTTCTAGCCCTCTGTTTCAGCCCCTCTGGTTCAGCCCCTCTGTTTCTAGCCCTCTGTTTCAGCCCCTCTGTTTCAGCCCCTCTGTTTATGCCCCTCTGTTTCTCGCCCTCTGTTTCAGCCCCTCTGTTACTCGCCCTCTCTTTCAGCCCCTCTGTTTCTCGCCTTCTGTTCCAGCCCCTCTGATTCAGCCCCTCTGTTTCAGCCCCTCTGTTTCAGCCCCTCTGTTTCAGCCCCTCTGTTTCAGCCCCTCTGTTTCTCGCCCTCTGTTTCATCCCCTCTGTTTCAGCCCCTCTGTTTCAGCCCCTCTGTTTCAGCCCCTCTGTTTCACGCCCTCTGTTTCAGCCCCTCTGTTTCTCGCCCTCTGTTTCAGCCCCTCTGATTCAGCCCCTCTGTTTCAGCCCCTCTGTTTCAGCCCCTCTGTTTCTCACCCTCTGTTTCTCGCCCTCTGTTTCAGCCCCTCTGTTTCTCGCCCTCTGTTTCAGCCCCTCTGTTTCTCGCCCTCTGTTTCAGGCTCTCTGTTTCAGCCCGTCTGTTTCAGCACCTCTGATTCAGCCCCTCTGATTCTCGCCCTGTGTTTCTTGCCCGCTGTTTCAGCCCCTCTGTTTCTCGCCCTCTGTTTCAGCCCCTCTGATTCAGCCCCTCTGATTCAGCCGCTCTGATTCAGCCCCTCTGATTCTCGCCCTCTGTTGCAGCCCCTCTGTTTCAGCCCCTCTGTTTCTCGCACTCTGGTTCAGCCCCTCTGTTTCTCGCCCTGTGTTTCAGCCCGTCTGTTTCAGCCCCTCTGTTTATCGCCCTCTGTTTCAGCCCCACTGTTTCAGCCCCTCTGTTTCAGCCCCTCTGTTTCTCGCCCTCTGTTTCAGCCCCTCTGTTTCTCGCCCACTGTTTCATCCCCTCTGTTCCAGCCCCTCTGTTTCTCGCCCTCTGTTTCAGCCCCTCTGTTTCTCGCCCTCTGTTTCAGCCCCTCTGTTTCTCACCCTCTGATTCAGCTCCTCTGTTTCAGCCCCTCTGTTTCTCGCCCTCTGTTTCAGCCCCTCTGTTTCACGCCCTCTGTTTCAGCCCCTCTGATTCAGCCCCTCTGTTTCAGCCCCTCTGATTCAGCCCCTCTGTTTATGCCCCTCTGTTTCAGCCCCTCTGTTTCAGTCCCACTGTTTCTCGCACTCTGTTTCTCACCCTCTGTTTCTCGCACTCAGTTTCAGCCCCGCTGTTTTTCGCCCTCTGTTTCAGCCCCTCTGTTTCTCGCCCTCTGTTTCAGACTCTCTGTTTCAGCCCGTCTGTTTCAGGCCCTCTGTTTCAGCACCTCTGTTTCTCGCCCTCTGTTTCTCGCCAGCTGTATCAGCCCCTCTGTTTCAGCCCCTCTGATTCAGCCCCTCTGTTTCAGCCCCTCTGAATCAGCCCTTCTGTTTCAGCCCCTCTGTTTCTGACCCTCTGTTTCAGCCCCTCTGTTTCTCGCCCTCTGTTACAGCCCCTCTGTTTCTCGCCCTCTGTTTCAGCCCCTCTGTTTCTCGTCCTCTGTTTCAGCCCCTCTGTTTCAGCCCCTCTGTTTCAGCCCCTCTGTTTCAGCCCCTGGTTTTCTCGCCCTCTGTTTCAGCCCCTCTGTTTCTCGCCCTCTGTTTCAGCCCCTCTGATTCAGCCCCTCTGTTTCAGCCCCTCTGATTCAGCCCCTCTGTTTCAGCCCCTCTGTTTCAGCCCCTCTGTTACTCACCCTCTGTTTCTCGCCCTCTGTTTCAGCCCCTCAGTTTTTCGCCCTCTGTTTCAGCCCCTCTGTTTCTCGCCCTCTGTCTCAGGCTCTCTGTTTCAGCCCGTCTGTTTCAGCCCCTCTGATGCAGCCCCTCTGTTTCTCGCCCTCTGTTTCTTGCCCGCTGTTTCAGCCCCTCTGTTTCTCGCCCTCTGTTTCAGCCCCTCTGTTTCAGCCCATCTGATTCAGCCCCTCTGACTCAACCCCTCTGTTTCTCGCCCTCTGTTTCAGCTCCTCGGTTTCAGCCCCTCTGTTTCAGCCCCTCTGTTTCTCGCCCTCTGGTTCAGCCCCTCTGTTTCTCGCCCTCTGTTTCAGCCCCTCTGTTTCAGCCCCTCTGTTTCAGCCCCTCTGTTTCTCGCCCTCTGTTTCAGCCCCACTGTTTCAGCCCCACTGTTTCAGCCCCTCTTTTTCAGCCCCTCTGTTTCTCGCCCAAAATTTCAGCCCCTCTGTTTCAGCCCCTCTGTTTCTCGCCCTCTGTTTCAGCCCCTCTGTTACTCACCCTCTGTTTCAGCCCCTCTGTTTCTCGCCCTCTGTTCCAGCCCCTCTGATTCAGCCCCTCTGTTTCAGCCCCTCTGTTTCAGCCCCTCTGTTTCAGCCCCTCTGTTTCAGCCCCTCTGTTTCTCGCCCTCTGTTTCAGCCCCTCTGTTTCAGCCCCTCTGTTTCACACCCTCTGTTTCAGCCCCCCTGTTTCTCGCCCTCTGTTTCAGCCCCTCTGTTTCTCGCCCTCTGTTTCAGCCCCTCTGTTTCTCGCCCTCTGTTCCAGCCCCTCTGATTCAGCCCCTCTGTTTCAGCCCCTCTGTTTCAGCCCCTCTGTTTCAGCCCCTCTGTTTCAGCCCCTCTGTTTCAGCCCCTCTGTTTCTCGCCCTCTGTTTCAGCCCCTCTGTTTCAGCCCCTCTGTTTCAGCCCCTCTGTTTCTCGCCCTCTGTTTCAGCCCCTCTGTTTCTCGCCCTCTGTTTCAGCCCCTCTGATTCTGCCCCTCTGTTTCAGCACCTCTGTTTCAGCCCCTCTGTTTCAGCCCCACTGTTTCTCGCCCTCTGGTTCTCACCCTCTGTTTCTCGCCCTCTGTTTCAGCCCCTCTGTTTTTCGCCCTCTCTTTCAGCCCCTTTTTTTCAGCCCCTCTGTTTCAGCCCCTCTTTTTCAGCCCGTCTGTTTCAGGCCCTCTGTTTCAGCACCTCTGTTTCTCGCCCTCTGTTTCTCGCCCTCTGTTTCAGCCCCTCTGTTTCAGCCCCTCTGATTCAGCCGCTCTGATTCAGCCCCTCTGATTCTCGCCCTCTGTTGCAGCCCCTCTGTTTCAGCCCCTCTGTTTCTCGCACTCTGGTTCAGCCCCTCTGTTTCTCGCCCTCTGTTTCAGCCCGTCTGTTTCAGCCCCTCTGTTTATCGCCCTCTGTTTCAGCCCCACTGTTTCAGCCCCTCTGTTTCAGCCCCTCTGTTTCTCGCCCTCTGTTTCAGCCCCTCTGTTTCTCGCCCACTGTTTCATCCCCTCTGTTACAGCCCCTCTGTTTCTCGCCCTCTGTTTCAGCCCCTCTGTTTCTCGCCTCTGTTTCAGCCCCTCTGTTTCAGCCCCTCTGATTCAGCTCCTCTGTTTCAGCCCCTCTGTTTCTCGCCCTCTGTTTCAGCCCCTCTGTTTCTCGCGCTCTGTTTCAGCCTCTCTGATTCAGCCCCTCTGTTTCAGCCCCTCTGATTCAGCCCCTCTGTTTATGCCCCTCAGTTTCAGCCCCTCTGTTTCAGTCCCACTGTTTCTCGCCCTCTGTTTCTCACCCTCTGTTTCTCGCACTCAGTTTCAGCCCCGCTGTTTTTCGCCCTCTGTTTCAGCCCCTCTGTTTCTCGCCCTCTGTTTCAGCCTCTCTGTTTCAGCCCGTCTGTTTCAGGCCCTCTGTTTCAGCACCTCTGTTTCTCGCCCTCTGTTTCTCGCCAGCTGTATCAGCCCCTCTGTTTCAGCCCCTCTGATTCAGCCCCTCTGTTTCAGCCCACTCTGAATCAGCCCCTCTGATTCAGCCCCTCTGTTTCAGACCCTCTGTTACAGCCCCTCTGTTTCTCGCCCTCTGTTACAGCCCCTCTGTTTCTCGCCCACTGTTTCAGCCCCTCTGTTTCTCGTCCTCTGTTTCAGCCCCTCTGTTTCAGCCCCTCTGTTTCAGCCCCTCTGTTTCAGCCCCTGGTTTTCTCGCCCTCTGTTTCAGCCCCTCTGTTTCTCGCCCTCTGTTTCAGCCCCTCTGATTCAGCCCCTCTGTTTCAGCCCCTCTGATTCAGCCCCTCTGTTTCAGCCCCTCTGTTTCAGCCCCTCTGTTACTCACCCTCTGTTTATCGCCCTCTGTTTCAGCCCCTCAGTTTTTCGCCCTCTGTTTCAGCCCCTCTGTTTCTCGCCCTCTGTCTCAGGCTCTCTGTTTCAGCCCGTCTGTTTCAGCCCCTCTGATGCAGCCCCTCTGTTTCTCGCCCTCTGTTTCTTGCCCGCTGATTCAGCCCCTCTGTTTCAGCGCCTCTGAATCAGCCCCTCTGATTCTGCCCCTCTGATTCAGCCCCTCTGATTCAACCCCTCTGTTCCTCGCCCTCTGTTTCAGCTCCTCTGTTTCAGCCCCTCTGTTTCAGCCCCTCTGTTTCTCGCCCTCTGGTTCAGCCCCTCTGTTTCTCGCCCTCTGTTTCAGCCCCTCTGTTTCAGCCCCTCTGTTTCAGCCCCTCTGTTTCTCGCCCTCTGTTTCAGCCCCACTGTTTCAGCCCCACTGTTTCAGCCCCTCTTTTTCAGACCCTCTGTTTCTCGCCCTCTGTTTCAGCCCCTCTGTTTCTCACCCAAAATTTCAGCCCCTCTGTTTCAGCCCCTCTGTTTCTCGCCCTCTGTTTCAGCCCCTCTGTTACTCGCCCTCTGTTTCAGCCCCTCTGTTTCTCGCCCTCTGTTCCAGCCCCTCTGATACAGCCCCTCTGTTTCAGCCCCTCTGTTTCAGCCCCTCTGTTTCAGCCCCTCTGTTTCAGCCCCTCTGTTTCTCACCCTCTGTTTCAGCCCCTCTGTTTCAGCCCCTCTGTTTCAGCCCCTCTGTTTCAGCCCCTCTGTTTCTCGCCCTCTGTTTCAGCCCCTCTGTTTCTCGTCCTCTGTTTCAGTCCCTCTGTTTCTCGCCCTCTGTTCCAGCCCCTCTGATTCAGCCCCTCTGTTTCAGCCCCTCTGTTTCAGCCCCTCTGTTTCAGCCCCTCTGTTTCTCGCCCTCTGTTTCAGCCCCTCTGTTTCAGCCCCTCTCTTTCAGCCCCTCTGTTTCAGCCCCTCTGTTTCTCGCCCTCTGTTTCAGCCCCTCTGTTTCTCGCCCTCTGTTTCAGCCCCTCTGATTCAGCCCCTCTGTTTCAGCCCCTCTGTTTCAGCCCCTATGTTTCAGCCCCACTGTTTCTCGCCCTCTGGTTCTCACCCTCTGTTTCTCGCCCTCTGTTTCAGCCCCTCTGTTTTTCGCCCTCTGTTTCAGCCCCTTTTTTTCAGCCCCTCTGTTTCAGCCCCTCTTTTTCAGCCCGTCTGTTTCAGGCCCTCTGTTTCAGCACCTCTGTTTCTCGCCCTCTGTTTCTCACCCGCTGTTTCAGCCCCTCTGTTTCTCGCCCTCTGTTTCAGCCCCTCTGATTCAGCCCCTCTGTTTCAGCCCCTCTGATTCAGCCCCTCTGTTTATGCCCCTCTGTTTCAGCCCCTCTGTTTCAGTCCCACTGTTTCTCGCACTCTGTTTCTCACCCTCTGTTTCTCGCACTCAGTTTCAGCCCCGCTGTTTTTCGCCATCTGTTTCAGCCCCTCTGTTTCTCGCCCTCTGTTTCAGACTCTCTGTTTCAGCCCGTCTGTTTCAGGGCCTCTGTTTCAGCACCTCTGTTTCTCGCCCTCTGTTTCTCGCCAGCTGTATCAGCCCCTCTGTTTCAGCCCCTCTGATTCAGCCCCTCTGTTTCAGCCCCTCTGAATCAGCCCCTCTGTTTCAGCCCCTCTGTTTCAGCCCCTCTTTTCAGCCCCTCTGTTTCTCGCCCTCTGTTTCAGCCCCTCTGTTTCAGCCCCTCTGTTTCAGCCCCTCTGTTTCAGCCCCTCTGTTTCTCGCCCTCTGTTTCAGCCCCTCTGTTTCTCGCCCTCTGTTTCAGCCCCTCTGTTTCTCGCCCTCTGTTCCAGCCCCTCTGATTCAGCCCCTCTGTTTCAGCCCCTCTGTTTCAGCCCCTCTGTTTCAGCCCCACTGTTTCAGCCCCTCTGTTTCTCGCCCTCTGTTTCAGCCCCTCTGTTTCAGCCCCTCTGTTTCTCGCCCTCTGTTTCAGCCCCTCTGTTTCTCGCCCTCTGTTTCAGCCCCTCTGATTCTGCCCCTCTGTTTCAGCACCTCTGTTTCAGCCCCTCTGTTTCAGCCCCACTGTTTCTCGCCCTCTGGTTCTCACCCTCTGTTTCTCGCCCTCTGTTTCAGCCCCTCTGTTTTTCGCCCTCTCTTTCAGCCCCTTTTTTTCAGCCCCTCTGTTTCAGCCCCTCTTTTTCAGCCCGTCTGTTTCAGGCCCTCTGTTTCAGCACCTCTGTTTCTCGCCCTCTGTTTCTCGCCCTCTGTTTCAGCCCCTCTGTTTCAGCCCCTCTGATTCAGCCGCTCTGATTCAGCCCCTCTGATTCTCGCCCTCTGTTGCAGCCCCTCTGTTTCAGCCCCTCTGTTTCTCGCACTCTGGTTCAGCCCCTCTGTTTCTCGCCCTCTGTTTCAGCCCGTCTGTTTCAGCCCCTCTGTTTATCGCCCTCTGTTTCAGCCCCACTGTTTCAGCCCCTCTGTTTCAGCCCCTCTGTTTCTCGCCCTCTGTTTCAGCCCCTCTGTTTCTCGCCCACTGTTTCATCCCTTCTGTTCCAGCCCCTCTGTTTCTCGCCCTCTGTTTCAGCCCCTCTGTTTCTCGCCTCTGTTTCAGCCCCTCTGTTTCAGCCCCTCTGATTCAGCTCCTCTGTTTCAGCCCCTCTGTTTCTCGCCCTCTGTTTCAGCCCCTCTGTTTCTCGCCCTCTGTTTCAGCCCCTCTGATTCATCCCCTCTGTTTCAGCCCCTCTGATTCAGCCCCTCTGTTTATGCCCCTCAGTTTCAGCCCCTCTGTTTCAGTCCCACTGTTTCTCGCCCTCTGTTTCTCACCCTCTGTTTCTCGCACTCAGTTTCAGCCCCGCTGTTTTTCGCCCTCTGTTTCAGCCCCTCTGTTTCTCGCCCTCTGTTTCAGACTCTCTGTTTCAGCCCGTCTGTTTCAGGCCCTCTGTTTCAGCACCTCTGTTTCTCGCCCTCTGTTTCTCGCCAGCTGTATCAGCCCCTCTGTTTCAGCCCCTCTGATTCAACCCCTCTGTTTCAGCCCCTCTGAATCAGCCCCTCTGATTCAGCCCCTCTGTTTCAGACACTCTGTTACAGCCCCTCTGTTTCTCGCCCTCTGTTACAGCCCCTCTGTTTCTCGCCCTCTGTTTCAGCCCCTCTGTTTCTCGTCCTCTGTTTCAGCCCCTCTGTTTCAGCCCCTCTGTTTCAGCCCCTGGTTTTCTCGCCCTCTGTTTCAGCCCCTCTGTTTCTCGCCCTCTGTTTCAGCCCCTCTGATTCCGCCCCTCTGTTTCAGCCCCTCTGATTCAGCCCCTCTGTTTCAGCCCCTCTGTTTCAGCCCCTCTGTTACTCACCCTCTGTTTCTCGCCCTCTGTTTCAGCCCCTCAGTTTTTCGCCCTCTGTTTCAGCCCCTCTGTTTCTCGCCCTCTGTCTCAGGCTCTCTGTTTCAGCCCGTCTGTTTCAGCCCCTCTGATGCAGCCCCTCTGTTTCTCGCCCTCTGTTTCTTGCCCGCTGTTTCAGCCCCTCTGTTTCAGCCCCTCTGAATCAGCCCCTCTGATTCAGCCCCTCTGATTCAGCCCCTCTGATTCAACCCCTCTGTTTCTCGCCCTCTGTTTCAGCTCCTCTGTTTCAGCCCTTCTGTTTCAGCCCCTCTGTTTCTCGCCCTCTGGTTCAGCCCCTCTGTTTCTCGCCCTCTGTTTCAGCCCCTCTGTTTCAGCCCCTCTGTTTCAGCCCCTCTGTTTCTCGCCCTCTGTTTCAGCCCCACTGTTTCAGCCCCTCTGTTTCAGCCCCTCTTTTTCAGCCCCTCTGTTTCTCGCCCTCTGTTTCAGCCCCTCTGTTTCTCGCCCAAAATTTCAGCCCCTCTGTTTCAGCCCCTCTGTTTCTCGCCCTCTGTTTCAGCCCCTCTGTTACTCGCCCTCTGTTTCAGCCCCTCTGTTTCTCGCCCTCTGTTCCAGCCCCTCTGATTCAGCCCCTCTGTTTCAGCCCCTCTGTTTCAGCCCCTCTGTTTCAGCCCCTCTGTTTCAGCCCCTCTGTTTCTCACCCTCTGTTTCAGCCCCTCTGTTTCAGCCCCTCTGTTTCAGCCCCTCTGTTTCAGCCCCCCTGTTTCTCGCACTCTGTTTCAGCCCCTCTGTTTCTCGCCCTCTGTTTCAGCCCCTCTGTTTCTCGCCCTCTGTTCCAGCCCCTCTCATTCAGCCCCTCTGTTTCAGCCCCGCTGTTTCAGCCCCTCTGTTTCAGCCCCTCTGTTTCTCGCCCTCTGTTTCAGCCCCTCTGTTTCAGCCCCTCTCTTTCAGCCCCTCTGTTTCAGCCCCTCTGTTTCTCGCCCTCTGTTTCAGCCCCTCTGTTTCTCGCCCTCTGTTTCAGCCACTCTGATTCAGCCCCTCTGTTTCAGCCCCTCTTTTTCAGCCCCTATGTTTCAGCCCCACTGTTTCTCGCCCTCTGGTTCTCACCCTCTGTTTCTCGCCCTCTGTTTCAGCCCCTCTGTTTTTCGCCCTCTGTTTCAGCCCCTTTTTTTCAGCCCCTCTGTTTCAGCCCCTCTTTTTCAGCCCGTCTGTTTCAGGCCCTCTGTTTCAGCACCTCTGTTTCTCGCCCTCTGTTTCTCACCCGCTGTATCAGCCCCTCTGTTTCTCGCTCTCTGTTTCAGCCCCTCTGTTTCAGCCCCTCTGATTCAGCCCCTCTGATTCAGCCCCTCCGTTTCTCGCCCTGTCTTTCAGCCCCTCAGTTTCAGCCCCTCTGTTTCAGCCCCTCTGTTTCTCGCTCTCTGTTTCAGCCCCACTGTTTCAGCCCGTCTGTTTCAGCGCCTCTGTTTCTCGCCCTCTGTTTAAGCCCCTCTGTTTCTCGCCCGCTGTTTCAGCCCCTCTGTTTCAGCCCCTCTGTTTCAGCCCCTCTGTTTCAGCTTTTCTGTTTCTGCCCCTCTGTTTCTCGCCCTCTGTTTCAGCCCCTCTGTTTCTCGCCCTCTGTTTCAGCCCCTCTTTTTCAGCCCCTCTGTTTCTCGCCCTCTGTTTCATTCCCTCTGTTTCTCGCCCTCTGTTTCAGCCCCTCTGATTTAGCCCCTCTGTTTCAGCACCTCTGATTCAGCCCCTCTGTTTCAGCCGCTCTGTTTCAGCCCCTCTGTTTCTCACCCTCTGTTTCTCGCCCTCTGTTTCAGCCCCTCTGTTTTTCGCCCTCTGTTTCAGCCCCTCTGTTTCTCGCCCTCTGTTTCAGGCTCTCTGTTTCAGCCCATCTGTTTCAGCCCCTCTCGTTCAGCCCCTCTGTTTCTCGCTCTCTGTTTCTCGCCCTCTGTGTCAGCCCCTCTGTTTCTCGCCCTCTGTTTCAGCCCCACTGTTTCTTACCCTCTGTTTCAGCCCCTCTGTTTCTCGCCCGCTGTTTCAGCCCCTCTGTTTCTCGCCCTCTGTTTCTCGCCCTCTGTTTAAGCCCCTCTGTTTCTCGCCCGCTGTTTCAGCCCCTCTGTTTCAGCCCCTCTGTTTCAGCCCCTCTGTTTCAGCTTTTCTGTTTCTGCCCCTCTGTTTCTCGCCCTCTGTTTCAGCCCCTCTGTTTCTCGCCCTCTGTTTCAGCCCCTCTTTTTCAGCCCCTCTGTTTCTCGCCCTCTGTTTCATCCCCTCTGTTTCTCGCCCTCTGTTTCAGCCCCTCTGATTTAGCCCCTCTGTTTCAGCACCTCTGATTCAGCCCCTCTGTTTCAGCCGCTCTGTTTCAGCCCCTCTGTTTCTCACCCTCTGTTTCTCGCCCTCTGTTTCAGCCCCGCTGTTTTTCGCCCTCTGTTTCAGCCCCTCTGTTTCTCGCCCTCTGTTTCAGGCTCTCTGTTTCAGCCCATCTGTTTCAGCCCCTCTCGTTCAGCCCCTCTGTTTCTCGCTCTCTGTTTCTCGCCCTCTGTGTCAGCCCCTCTGTTTCTCGCCCTCTGTTTCAGCCCCACTGTTTCTTACCCTCTGTTTCAGCCCCTCTGTTTCTCGCCCGCTGTTTCAGCCCCTCTGTTTCTCGCCCTCTGTTTCAGCCCCTCTGTTTCAGCCCCTCTGTTTCAGTCCCTCTGTTTCTCGCCCTCTGTTTCTCGCCCTCTGTTTCAGCCCCTCTGCTTCGCGCCCTCTGTTTCAGCCCCTCTGTTTCAGCCCCTCTGTTTCTCGCCCTCTGTTTCAGCCCCTCTGTTTCTCGCCCTCTGTTACAGCCCCTCTGATTCTCGCCCTCTGTTTCAGCCCCTCTGTTTCTCGCCCTCTATTTCAGCGCCTCTGTTCCAGCCCCTCTGTTTCAGCCCCTCTGTTTCAGCCCCTGTGTTTCTCGCCCTCTGTTTCAGCCCCTCTGTTTCTTGCCCTCTGTTTCAGCCCCTCTGATTCATCCCCTCTGTTTCAGCCCCTCTGATTCAGCCCCTCTGTTTCAGCCCCTCTGTTTCAGCCCCTCTGTTTCTCGCCCTCTGTTTCTCGCCCTCTGTTTCAGCCCCTCTGTTTCTCTCCCTCTGTTTCAGCCCCTCTGTTTCTCGCCCTCTGTTTCAGGCTCTCTGTTTCAGCCCGTCTGTTTCAGCACCTCTGATTCAGCCCCTCTGTTTCTCGCCCTGTGTTTCTTGCCCGCTGTTTCAGCCCCTCTGTTTCTCGCCCTGTGTTTCAGCCCCTCTGTTTCAGCCCCGCTGATTCAGCCCCTCTGATTCTCGCCCTCTGTTTCAGCCCCTCTGTTTCAGCCCCTCTGTTTCTCGCCCTCTGTTTCTCGCCCTCTGTTTCAGCCCCTCTGTTTCTCTCCCTCTGTTTCAGCCCCTCTGTTTCTCGCCCTCTGTTTCAGGCTCTCTGTTTCAGCCCGTCTGTTTCAGCACCTCTGATTCAGCCCCTCTGTTTCTCGCCCTGTGTTTCTTGCCCGCTGTTTCAGCCCCTCTGTTTCTCGCCCTGTGTTTCAGCCCCTCTGTTTCAGCCCCGCTGATTCAGCCCCTCTGATTCTCGCCCTCTGTTTCTAGCCCTCTGTTTCAGCCCCTCTGTTTCAGCCCCTCTGTTTCTCGCCCTCTGTTTCAGCCCCACTGTTTCAGCCCCTCTGTTTCAGCCCCTCTGTTTCAGCCCCTCTGTTTCTCGCCCTCTGTTTCAGCCCCTCTGTTTCTCGCCCACTGTTTCAGCCCCTCTGTTTCAGCCCCTCTGTTTCTCGCCCTCTGTTTCAGCCCCTCTGTTTCTCGCCCTCTGTTTCAGCCCCTCTGTTTCAGCCCCTCTGATTCAGCCCCTCTGTTTCAGCCCCTCTGTTTCTCGCCCTCTGTTTCAGCCCCTCTGTTTCTCGCCCTCTGTTTCAGCCCCTCTGATTCAGCCCCTCTGTTTATGCCCCTCTGTTTCAGCCCCTCTGTTTCAGCCCCACTGTTTCTCGCCCTCTGTTTCTCACCCTCTGTTTCTCGCCCTCTGTTTCAGCCCCTCTGTTTCAGCCCCTCTGATTCAGCCCCTCTGATTCTCGCCCTCTGTTTCAGCCCCTCTGTTTCAGACCCTCTGTTTCTCGCACTCTGGTTCAGCCCCTCTGTTTCTAGCCCTCTGTTTCAGCCCCTCTCGTTCAGCCCCTCTGTTTCTAGCCGTCTGTTTCAGCCCCTCTGTTTCAGCCCCTCTGTTTCTCGCCCTCTGTTTCAGCCCCACTGTTTCAGCCCCTCTGTTTCAGCCCCTCTGTTTCAGCCCCTCTGTTTCTCGCCCTCTGTTTCAGCCCCTCTGTTTCTCGCCCACTGTTTCAGCCCCTCTGTTTCAGCCCCTCTGTTTCTCGCCCTCTGTTTCAGCCCCTCTGTTTCAGCCCCTCTGTTTCAGCCCCTCTGTTTCAGCCCCTCTGTTTCTCGCCCTCTGTTTCAGCCCCTCTGTTTCTCGCCCTCTGTTTCAGCCCCTCTGTTTCTCGCCCTCTGTTCCAGCCCCTCTGATTCAGCCCCTCTGTTTCAGCCCCTCTGTTTCAGCCCCTCTGTTTCAGCCCCTCTTTTCAGCCCCTCTGTTTCTCGCCCTCTGTTTCAGCCCCTCTGTTTCAGCCCCTCTGTTTCAGCCCCTCTGTTTCTCGCCCTCTGTTCCAGCCCCTCTGTTTCTCGCCCTCTGTTTCAGCCCCTCTGTTTCTCGCCCTCTGTTCCAGCCCCTCTGATTCAGCCCCTCTGTTTCAGCCCCTCTGTTTCAGCCCCTCTGTTTCAGCCCCACTGTTTCAGCCCCTCTGTTTCTCGCCCTCTGTTTCAGCCCCTCTGTTTCAGCCCCTCTGTTTCTCGCCCTCTGTTTCAGCCCCTCTGTTTCTCACCCTCTGTTTCAGCCCCTCTGATTCTGCCCCTCTGTTTCAGCACCTCTGTTTCAGCCCCTCTGTTTCAGCCCCACTGTTTCTCGCCCTCTGGTTCTCACCCTCTGTTTCTCGCCCTCTGTTTCAGCCCCTCTGTTTTTCGCCCTCTCTTTCAGCCCCTTTTTTTCAGCCCCTCTGTTTCAGCCCCTCTTTTTCAGCCCGTCTGTTTCAGGCCCTCTGTTTCAGCACCTCTGTTTCTCGCCCTCTGTTTCTCGCCCTCTGTTTCAGCCCCTCTGTTTCAGCCCCTCTGATTCAGCCGCTCTGATTCAGCCCCTCTGATTCTCGCCCTCTGTTGCAGCCCCTCTGTTTCAGCCCCTCTGTTTCTCGCACTCTGGTTCAGCCCCTCTGTTTCTCGCCCTCTGTTTCAGCCCGTCTGTTTCAGCCCCTCTGTTTATCGCCCTCTGTTTCAGCCCCACTGTTTCAGCCCCTCTGTTTCAGCCCCTCTGTTTCTCGCCCTCTGTTTCAGCCCCTCTGTTTCTCGCCCACTGTTTCATCCCCTCTGTTCCAGCCCCTCTGTTTCTCGCCCTCTGTTTCAGCCCCTCTGTTTCTCGCCTCTGTTTCAGCCCCTCTGTTTCAGCCCCTCTGATTCAGCTCCTCTGTTTCAGCCCCTCTGTTTCTCGCCCTCTGTTTCAGCCCCTCTGTTTCTCGCCCTCTGTTTCAGCCCCTCTGATTCATCCCCTCTGTTTCAGCCCCTCTGATTCAGCCCCTCTGTTTATGCCCCTCAGTTTCAGCCCCTCTGTTTCAGTCCCACTGTTTCTCGCCCTCTGTTTCTCACCCTCTGTTTCTCGCACTCAGTTTCAGCCCCGCTGTTTTTCGCCCTCTGTTTCAGCCCCTCTGTTTCTCGCCCTCTGTTTCAGACTCTCTGTTTCAGCCCGTCTGTTTCAGGCCCTCTGTTTCAGCACCTCTGTTTCTCGCCCTCTGTTTCTCGCCAGCTGTATCAGCCCCTCTGTTTCAGCCCCTCTGATTCAACGCCTCTGTTTCAGCCCCTCTGAATCAGCCCCTCTGATTCAGCCCCTCTGTTTCAGACCCTCTGTTACAGCCCCTCTGTTTCTCGCCCTCTGTTACAGCCCCTCTGTTTCTCGCCCTCTGTTTCAGCCCCTCTGTTTCTCGTCCTCTGTTTCAGCCCCTCTGTTTCAGCCCCTCTGTTTCAGCCCCTCTGTTTCAGCCCCTGGTTTTCTCGCCCTCTGTTTCAGCCCCTCTGTTTCTCGCCCTCTGTTTCAGCCCCTCTGATTCCGCCCCTCTGTTTCAGCCCCTCTGATTCAGCCCCTCTGTTTCAGCCCCTCTGTTTCAGCCCCTCTGTTACTCACCCTCTGTTTCTCGCCCTCTGTTTCAGCCCCTCAGTTTTTCGCCCTCTGTTTCAGCCCCTCTGTTTCTCGCCCTCTGTCTCAGGCTCTCTGTTTCAGCCCGTCTGTTTCAGCCCCTCTGATGCAGCCCCTCTGTTTCTCGCCCTCTGTTTCTTGCCCGCTGTTTCAGCCCCTCTGTTTCAGCCCCTCTGAATCAGCCCCTCTGATTCAGCCCCTCTGATTCAGCCCCTCTGATTCAACCCCTCTGTTTCTCGCCCTCTGTTTCAGCTCCTCTGTTTCAGCCCTTCTGTTTCAGCCCCTCTGTTTATCGCCCTCTGCTTCAGCCCCTCTGTTTCTCGCCCTCTGTTTCAGCCCCTCTGTTTCAGCCCCTCTGTTTCAGCCCCTCTGTTTCTCGCCCTCTGTTTCAGCCCCACTGTTTCAGCCCCTCTGTTTCAGCCCCTCTTTTTCAGCCCCTCTGTTTCTCGCCCTCTGTTTCAGCCCCTCTGTTTCTCGCCCAAAATTTCAGCCCCTCTGTTTCAGCCCCTCTGTTTCTCGCCCTCTGTTTCAGCCCCTCTGTTACTCGCCCTCTGTTTCAGCCCCTCTGTTTCTCGCCCTCTGTTCCAGCCCCTCTGATTCAGCCCCTCTGTTTCAGCCCCTCTGTTTCAGCCCCTCTGTTTCAGCCCCTCTGTTTCAGCCCCTCTGTTTCTCACCCTCTGTTTCAGCCCCTCTGTTTCAGCCCCTCTGTTTCAGCCCCTCTGTTTCAGCCCCCCTGTTTCTCGCCCTCTGTTTCAGCCCCTCTGTTTCTCGCCCTCTGTTTCAGCCCCTCTGTTTCTCGCCCTCTGTTCCAGCCCCTCTCATTCAGCCCCTCTGTTTCAGCCCCGCTGTTTCAGCCCCTCTGTTTCAGCCCCTCTGTTTCTCGCCCTCTGTTTCAGCCCCTCTGTTTCACCCCCTCTCTTTCAGCCCCTCTGTTTCAGCCCCTCTGTTTCTCGCCCTCTGTTTCAGCCCCTCTGTTTCTCGCCCTCTGTTTCAGCCCCTCTGATTCAGCCCCTCTGTTTCAGCCCCTCTTTTTCAGCCCCTATGTTTCAGCCCCACTGTTTCTCGCCCTCTGGTTCTCACCCTCTGTTTCTCGCCCTCTGTTTCAGCCCCTCTGTTTTTCGCCCTCTGTTTCAGCCCCTTTTTTTCAGCCCCTCTGTTTCAGCCCCTCTTTTTTAGCCCGTCTGTTTCAGGCCCTCTGTTTCAGCACCTCTGTTTCTCGCCCTCTGTTTCTCACCCGCTGTATCAGCCCCTCTGTTTCTCGCTCTCTGTTTCAGCCCCTCTGTTTCAGCCCCTCTGATTCAGCCCCTCTGATTCAGCCCCTCCGTTTCTCGCCCTGTCTTTCAGCCCCTCAGTTTCAGCCCCTCTGTTTCAGCCCCTCTGTTTCTCGCTCTCTGTTTCAGCCCCACTGTTTCAGCCCGTCTGTTTCAGCGCCTCTGTTTCTCGCCCTCTGTTTAAGCCCCTCTGTTTCTCGCCCGCTGTTTCAGCCCCTCTGTTTCAGCCCCTCTGTTTCAGCCCCTCTGTTTCAGCTTTTCTGTTTCTGCCCCTCTGTTTCTCGCCCTCTGTTTCAGCCCCTCTGTTTCTCGCCCTCTGTTTCAGCCCCTCTTTTTCAGCCCCTCTGTTTCTCGCCCTCTGTTTCATCCCCTCTGTTTCTCGCCCTCTGTTTCAGCCCCTCTGATTTAGCCCCTCTGTTTCAGCACCTCTGATTCAGCCCCTCTGTTTCAGCCGCTCTGTTTCAGCCCCTCTGTTTCTCACCCTCTGTTTCTCGCCCTCTGTTTCAGCCCCTCTGTTTTTCGCCCTCTGTTTCAGCCCCTCTGTTTCTCGCCCTCTGTTTCAGGCTCTCTGTTTCAGCCCATCTGTTTCAGCCCCTCTCGTTCAGCCCCTCTGTTTCTCGCTCTCTGTTTCTCGCCCTCTGTGTCAGCCCCTCTGTTTCTCGCCCTCTGTTTCAGCCCCACTGTTTCTTACCCTCTGTTTCAGCCCCTCTGTTTCTCGCCCGCTGTTTCAGCCCCTCTGTTTCTCGCCCTCTGTTTCAGCCCCTCTGTTTCAGCCCCTCTGTTTCTCGCTCTCTGTTTCTCGCCCTCTGATTCAGCCCCTCTGTTTCTCGCCCTCTGTTTCAGCCCCTCTGTTTCAGCCCCTCTGTTTCAGCCCCTCTGTGTCAGCCCCTCTGTTTCTTGCCCTCTGTTTCAGCCACACTGTTTCTTGCCCTCTGTTTCAGCCCCTCTGTTTCTCGCCCGCTGTTTCAGCCCCTCTGTTTCTCGCCCTCTGTTTCAGCCCCTCTGTTTCAGCCCCGCTGAATCAGCCCCTCTGATTCAGCCCCTCTGTTTCAGCCCCTCTGTTTCAGCCCCTCTGTTTCTCGCCCTCTGTTTCAGCACCGCCGATTCAGCCCCTCTGTTTGAGCCCCTCTGAATCAGCCCCTCTGATTCAGCCCCTCTGTTTCAGCCCCTCTGTTTCAGCCCCTCTGTTTCTCGCCCTCTGTTACAGCCCCTCTGTTTCTCGCCCTCTGTTTCAGACCCTCTGTTTCAGCCCCTCTGTTTCTCGCCCTCTGTTTCAGCCCCTCTGTTTCAGCCCCTCTGTTTCAGTCCCTCTGTTTCTCGCCCTCTGTTTCTCGCCCTCTGTTTCAGCCCCTCTGCTTCGCGCCCTCTGTTTCAGCCCCTCTGTTTCAGCCCCTCTGTTTCTCGCCCTCTGTTACAGCCCCTCTGTTTCTCGCCCTCTGTTTCAGCCCCTCTGTTTCAGCCCCTCTGATTCAGCCCCTCTGATTCAGCCCCTCTGTTTCAGCCCCTCTGTTTCAGCCCCTCTGTTTCAGTCCCACTGTTTCTCGCCCTCTGTTTCTCACCCTCTGTTTCTCGCACTCAGTTTCAGCCCCGCTGTTTTTCGCCCTCTGTTTCAGCCCCTCTGTTTCAGGCCCTCTGTTTCAGCACCTCTGTTTCTCGCCCGCTGTATCAGCCCCTCTGTTTCTCGCCCTCTGTTTCAGCCCCCCTGTTTCAGCTCCTCTGATTCAGCCCCTCTGATTCAGCCCCTCTGTTTCAGCCCCTCTGATTCAGCCCCTCTGTTTCAGCCCCTCTGTTTCAGCCCCTCTGTTTCTCGCCCTCTGTTACAGCCCCTCTGTTTCTCGCCCTCTGTTTCAGCCCCTCTGTTTCAGCCCCTCTGATTCAGCCCCTCTGATTCAGCCCCTCTGTTTCAGCCCCTCTGTTTCAGCCCCTCTGTTTCAGTCCCACTGTTTCTCGCCCTCTGTTTCTCACCCTCTGTTTCTCGCACTCAGTTTCAGCCCCGCTGTTTTTCGCCCTCTGTTTCAGCCCCTCTGTTTCAGGCTCTCTGTTTCAGGCTCTCTGTTTCAGCCCGTCTGTTTCAGGCCCTCTGTTTCAGCACCTCCGTTTCTCGCCCTCTGTTTCTCGCCCGCTGTATCAGCCCCTGGTTTTCTCGCCCTCTGTTTCAGCCACTCTGTTTCTCGCCCTCTGTTTCAGCCCCTCTGATTCAGCCCCTCTGTTTCAGCCCCTCTGATTCAGCCCCTCTGTTTCAGCCCCTCTGTTTCAGCCCCTCTGTTACTCACCCTCTGTTTCTCGCCCTCTGTTTCAGCCCCTCAGTTTTTCGCCCTCTGTTTCAGCCCCTCTATTTCTCGCCCTCTGTCTCAGGCTCTCTGTTTCAGCCCGTCTGTTTCAGCTCCTCTGTTTCAGCCCCTCTGTTTCAGCCCCTCTGTTTCAGCCCCTCAGTTTTTCGCCCTCTGTTTCAGCCCCTCTATTTCTCGCCCTCTGTCTCAGGCTCTCTGTTTCAGCCCGTCTGTTTCAGCACCTCTGATGCAGCCCCTCTGTTTCTCGCCCTCTGTTTCTTGCCCGCTGTTTCAGCCCCTCTGTTTCTCGCCCTCTGTTTCAGCCCCTCTGTTTCAGCCCCTCTGAATCAGCCCCTCTGATTCAACCCCTCTGTTTCTCGCCCTCTGTTTCAGCTCCTCTGTTTCAGCCCCTCTGTTTCAGCCCCTCTGTTTCAGTCCCACTGTTTCTCGCCCTCTGTTTCTCACCCTCTGTTTCTCGCACTCAGTTTCAGCCCCGCTGTTTTTCGCCCTCTGTTTCAGCCCCTCTGTTTCAGGCTCTCTGTTTCAGGCTCTCTGTTTCAGCCCGTCTGTTTCAGGCCCTCTGTTTCAGCACCTCCGTTTCTCGCCCTCTGTTTCTCGCCCGCTGTATCAGCCCCTCTGTTTCTCGCCCTCTGTTTCAGCCCCCCTGTTTCAGCTCCTCTGATTCAGCCCCTCTGATTCAGCCCCTCTGTTTCAGCCCCTCTGTTTCAGCCCCTCTGTTTCTCGCCCTCTGTTACAGCCCCTCTGTTTCTCGACCTCTGTTTCAGCCCCTCTGTTTCTCGTCCTCTGTTTCAGCCCCTCTGTTTCAGCCCCTCTGTTTCAGCCCCTCTGTTTCAGCCCCTGGTTTTCTCGCCCTCTGTTTCAGCCACTCTGTTTCTCGCCCTCTGTTTCAGCCCCTCTGATTCAGCCCCTCTGTTTCAGCCCCTCTGATTCAGCCCCTCTGTTTCAGCCCCTCTGTTTCAGCCCCTCTGTTACTCACCCTCTGTTTCTCGCCCTCTGTTTCAGCCCCTCAGTTTTTCGCCCTCTGTTTCAGCCCCTCTATTTCTCGCCCTCTGTCTCAGGCTCTCTGTTTCAGCCCGTCTGTTTCAGCACCTCTGATGCAGCCCCTCTGTTTCTCGCCCTCTGTTTCTTGCCCGCTGTTTCAGCCCCTCTGTTTCTCGCCCTCTGTTTCAGCCCCTCTGTTTCAGCCCCTCTGAATCAGCCCCTCTGATTCAACCCCTCTGTTTCTCGCCCTCTGTTTCAGCTCCTCTGTTTCAGCCCCTCTGTTTCAGCCACTCTATTTCAGCCCGTCTGTTTCAGCCCCTGTCGTTCAGCCCCTCTGTTTCTCGCTCTCTGTTTCTCGCCCTCTGTTTCAGCCCCTCTGTTTCTCGCCCTCTGTTTCAGCCCCTCTGTTTCAGCCCCTCTGTTTCAGCCCCTCTGTTTCAGCCCCTCTGTTTCTCGCCCGCTGTTTCAGCCCCTCTGTTTCTCGCCCTCTGTTTCAGCACCTCTGTTTCAGCCCCTCTGTTTCAGTCCCTCTGTTTCTCGCCCTCTGTTTCTCGCCCTCTGTTTCAGCCTCTCTGTTTCACGCCCTCTGTTTCAGCCCCTCTGATTCAGCCCCTCTGTTTCTCGCCCTCTGTTTCAGCCCCTCTGTTTCTCGCCCTCTGTTACAGCCCCTCTGATTCTCGCCCTCTGTTTCAGCCCCTCTGTTTCAGCCCCTCTGTTTCAGCCCCTCTGTGTCAGCCCCTCTGTTTCTCGCCCTCTGTTTCAGCCCCACTGTTTCTTACCCTCTGTTTCAGCCCCTCTGTTTCTCGCCCGCTGTTTCAGCCCCTCTGTTTCTCGCCCTCTGTTTCAGCCCCTCTGTTTCAGCCCCTCTGTTTCAGTCCCTCTGTTTCTCGCCCTCTGTTTCTCGCCCTCTGTTTCAGCCCCTCTGTTTCTCGCCCTCTGTTTCAGCCCCTCTGTTTCTCGCCCTCTGTTACAGCCCCTCTGATTCTCGCCCTCTGTTTCAGCCCCTCTGTTTCTCGCCCTCTATTTCAGCGCCTCTGTTTCAGCCCCTCTGTTTCAGCCCCTCTGTTTCAGCCCCTGTGTTTCTCGCCCTCTGTTTCAGCCCCTCTGTTTCTCGCCCTCTGTTTCAGCCCCTCTGATTCAGCCCCTCTGTTTCAGCCCCTCTGATTCAGCCCCTCTGTTTCAGCCCCTCTGTTTCTCACCCTCTGTTTCTCGCCCTCTGTTTCAGCCCCTCTGTTTCTCTCCCTCTTTTTCAGCCCCTCTGTTTCTCGCCCGCTGTTTCAGGCTCTCTGTTTCAGCCCGTCTGTTTCAGCACCTCTGATTCAGCCCCTCTGTTTCTCGCCCTGTGTTTCTTGCCCGCTGTTTCAGCCCCTCTGTTTCTCGCCCTCTGTTTCAGCCCCTCTGTTTCAGCCCCTCTGATTCAGCCCCTCTGATTCAGCCCCTCTGATTCTCGCCCACTGTTTCAGCCCCTCTGTTTCAGCCCCTCTGTTTCTCGCCCTGTGTTTCTTGCCCGCTGTTTCAGCCCCTCTGTTTCTCGCCCTCCGTTTCAGCCCCTCTGTTTCAGCCCCTCTGATTCAGCCCCTCTGTTTCTGCCCCTCTGTTTCTCGCCCACTGTTTCAGCCCCTCTGTTTCAGCCCCTCTGTTTCTCGCCCTCTGTTTCAGCCCCTCTGTTTCTCGCCCTCTGTTTCAGCCCCTCTGTTTCAGCCCCTCTGTTTCAGCCCCTCTGTTTCAGCCCCTCTGTTTCTCGCCCTCTGTTTCAGCCCCTCTGTTTCTCGCCCTCTGTTTCAGCCCCTCTGATTCAGCCCCTCTGTTTATGCCCCTCTGTTTCAGCCCCTCTGTTTCAGCCCCACTGTTTCTCGCCCTCTGTTTCTCACCCTCTGTTTCTCGCCCTCTGTTTCAGCCCCTCGTTTCTCGCCCTCTGTTTCAGGCTCTCTGTTTCAGCCCGTCTGTTTCAGGCCCTCTGTTTCAGCACCTCTGTTTCTCGCCCTCTGTTTCTCGCCCGCTGTATCAGCCCCTCTGTTTCTCGCCCTCTGTTTCAGCCCCTCTGTTTCAGCCCCTCTGATTCAGCCCCTCTGATTCAACCCCTCTGTTTCTCGCCCTCTGTTTCAGCTCTTCTGTTTCAGCCCCTCTGTTTCTCGTCCTCTGTTTCAGCCCCTCTGTTTCAGCCCCTCTGTTTCAGCCCCTGGTTTTCTCGCCCTCTGTTTCTCGCCCTCTGTTTCAGCCCCTCTGATTCAGCCCCTCTGTTTCAGCCCCTCTGATTCAGCCCCTCTGTTTCAGCCCCTCTGTTTCAGCCCCTCTGTTTCTCGCCCTCTGTTACAGCCCCTCTGTTTCTCGCCCTCTGTTTCAGCCCCTCTGTTTCAGCCCCTCTGATTCAGCCCCTCTGATTCAGCCCCTCTGTTTCAGCCCCTCTGTTTCAGCCCCTCTGTTTCAGTCCCACTGTTTCTCGCCCTCTGTTTCTCACCCTCTGTTTCTCGCACTCAGTTTCAGCCCCGCTGTTTTTCGCCCTCTGTTTCAGCCCCTCTGTTTCAGGCCCTCTGTTTCAGCACCTCTGTTTCTCGCCCGCTGTATCAGCCCCTCTGTTTCTCGCCCTCTGTTTCAGCCCCCCTGTTTCAGCTCCTCTGATTCAGCCCCTCTGATTCAGCCCCTCTGTTTCAGCCCCTCTGATTCAGCCCCTCTGTTTCAGCCCCTCTGTTTCAGCCCCTCTGTTTCTCGCCCTCTGTTACAGCCCCTCTGTTTCTCGCCCTCTGTTTCAGCCCCTCTGTTTCAGCCCCTCTGATTCAGCCCCTCTGATTCAGCCCCTCTGTTTCAGCCCCTCTGTTTCAGCCCCTCTGTTTCAGTCCCACTGTTTCTCGCCCTCTGTTTCTCACCCTCTGTTTCTCGCACTCAGTTTCAGCCCCGCTGTTTTTCGCCCTCTGTTTCAGCCCCTCTGTTTCAGGCTCTCTGTTTCAGGCTCTCTGTTTCAGCCCGTCTGTTTCAGGCCCTCTGTTTCAGCACCTCCGTTTCTCGCCCTCTGTTTCTCGCCCGCTGTATCAGCCCCTGGTTTTCTCGCCCTCTGTTTCAGCCACTCTGTTTCTCGCCCTCTGTTTCAGCCCCTCTGATTCAGCCCCTCTGTTTCAGCCCCTCTGATTCAGCCCCTCTGTTTCAGCCCCTCTGTTTCAGCCCCTCTGTTACTCACCCTCTGTTTCTCGCCCTCTGTTTCAGCCCCTCAGTTTTTCGCCCTCTGTTTCAGCCCCTCTATTTCTCGCCCTCTGTCTCAGGCTCTCTGTTTCAGCCCGTCTGTTTCAGCTCCTCTGTTTCAGCCCCTCTGTTTCAGCCCCTCTGTTTCAGCCCCTCAGTTTTTCGCCCTCTGTTTCAGCCCCTCTATTTCTCGCCCTCTGTCTCAGGCTCTCTGTTTCAGCCCGTCTGTTTCAGCACCTCTGATGCAGCCCCTCTGTTTCTCGCCCTCTGTTTCTTGCCCGCTGTTTCAGCCCCTCTGTTTCTCGCCCTCTGTTTCAGCCCCTCTGTTTCAGCCCCTCTGAATCAGCCCCTCTGATTCAACCCCTCTGTTTCTCGCCCTCTGTTTCAGCTCCTCTGTTTCAGCCCCTCTGTTTCAGCCCCTCTGTTTCAGTCCCACTGTTTCTCGCCCTCTGTTTCTCACCCTCTGTTTCTCGCACTCAGTTTCAGCCCCGCTGTTTTTCGCCCTCTGTTTCAGCCCCTCTGTTTCAGGCTCTCTGTTTCAGGCTCTCTGTTTCAGCCCGTCTGTTTCAGGCCCTCTGTTTCAGCACCTCCGTTTCTCGCCCTCTGTTTCTCGCCCGCTGTATCAGCCCCTCTGTTTCTCGCCCTCTGTTTCAGCCCCCCTGTTTCAGCTCCTCTGATTCAGCCCCTCTGATTCAGCCCCTCTGTTTCAGCCCCTCTGTTTCAGCCCCTCTGTTTCTCGCCCTCTGTTACAGCCCCTCTGTTTCTCGACCTCTGTTTCAGCCCCTCTGTTTCTCGTCCTCTGTTTCAGCCCCTCTGTTTCAGCCCCTCTGTTTCAGCCCCTCTGTTTCAGCCCCTGGTTTTCTCGCCCTCTGTTTCAGCCACTCTGTTTCTCGCCCTCTGTTTCAGCCCCTCTGATTCAGCCCCTCTGTTTCAGCCCCTCTGATTCAGCCCCTCTGTTTCAGCCCCTCTGTTTCAGCCCCTCTGTTACTCACCCTCTGTTTCTCGCCCTCTGTTTCAGCCCCTCAGTTTTTCGCCCTCTGTTTCAGCCCCTCTATTTCTCGCCCTCTGTCTCAGGCTCTCTGTTTCAGCCCGTCTGTTTCAGCACCTCTGATGCAGCCCCTCTGTTTCTCGCCCTCTGTTTCTTGCCCGCTGTTTCAGCCCCTCTGTTTCTCGCCCTCTGTTTCAGCCCCTCTGTTTCAGCCCCTCTGAATCAGCCCCTCTGATTCAACCCCTCTGTTTCTCGCCCTCTGTTTCAGCTCCTCTGTTTCAGCCCCTCTGTTTCAGCCACTCTATTTCAGCCCGTCTGTTTCAGCCCCTGTCGTTCAGCCCCTCTGTTTCTCGCTCTCTGTTTCTCGCCCTCTGTTTCAGCCCCTCTGTTTCTCGCCCTCTGTTTCAGCCCCTCTGTTTCAGCCCCTCTGTTTCAGCCCCTCTGTGTCAGCCCCTCTGTTTCTCGCCCTCTGTTTCAGCCCCACTGTTTCTTACCCTCTGTTTCAGCCCCTCTGTTTCTCGCCCGCTGTTTCAGCCCCTCTGTTTCTCGCCCTCTGTTTCAGCACCTCTGTTTCAGCCCCTCTGTTTCAGTCCCTCTGTTTCTCGCCCTCTGTTTCTCGCCCTCTGTTTCAGCCCCTCTGTTTCTCGCCCTCTGTTTCTTGCCCGCTGTTTCAGCCCCTCTGTTTCTCGCCCTCTGTTTCAGCCCCTCTGTTTCAGCCCCTCTGAATCAGCCCCTCTGATTCAACCCCTCTGTTTCTCGCCCTCTGTTTCAGCTCCTCTGTTTCAGCCCCTCTGTTTCAGCCACTCTATTTCAGCCCGTCTGTTTCAGCCCCTGTCGTTCAGCCCCTCTGTTTCTCGCTCTCTGTTTCTCGCCCTCTGTTTCAGCCCCTCTGTTTCTCGCCCTCTGTTTCAGCCCCTCTGTTTCAGCCCCTCTGTTTCAGCCCCTCTGTGTCAGCCCCTCTGTTTCTCGCCCTCTGTTTCAGCCCCACTGTTTCTTACCCTCTGTTTCAGCCCCTCTGTTTCTCGCCCGCTGTTTCAGCCCCTCTGTTTCTCGCCCTCTGTTTCAGCACCTCTGTTTCAGCCCCTCTGTTTCAGTCCCTCTGTTTCTCGCCCTCTGTTTCTCGCCCTCTGTTTCAGCCTCTCTGTTTCACGCCCTCTGTTTCAGCCCCTCTGTTTCAGCCCCTCTGTTTCTCGCCCTCTGTTTCAGCCCCTCTGTTTCTCGCCCTCTGTTACAGCCCCTCTGATTCTCGCCCTCTGTTTCAGCCCCTCTGTTTCAGCCCCTCTGTGTCAGCCCCTCTGTTTCTCGCCCTCTGTTTCAGCCCCACTGTTTCTTACCCTTTGTTTCAGCCCCTCTGTTTCTCGCCCGCTGTTTCAGCCCCTCTGTTTCTCGCCCTCTGTTTCAGCCCCTCTGTTTCAGCCCCTCTGTTTCAGTCCCTCTGTTTCTCGCCCTCTGTTTCTCGCCCTCTGTTTCAGCCCCTCTGTTTCTCGCCCTCTGTTTCAGCCCCTCTGTTTCTCGCCCTCTGTTACAGCCCCTCTGATTCTCGCCCTCTGTTTCAGCCCCTCTGTTTCTCGCCCTCTATTTCAGCGCCTCTGTTTCAGCCCCTCTGTTTCAGCCCCTCTGTTTCAGCCCCTGTGTTTCTCGCCCTCTGTTTCAGCCCCTCTGTTTCTCGCCCTCTGTTTCAGCCCCTCTGATTCAGCCCCTCTGTTTCAGCCACTCTGATTCAGCCCCTCTGTTTCAGCCCCTCTGTTTCTCACCCTCTGTTTCTCGCCCTCTGTTTCAGCCCCTCTGTTTCTCTCCCTCTTTTTCAGCCCCTCTGTTTCTCGCCCGCTGTTTCAGGCTCTCTGTTTCAGCCCGTCTGTTTCAGCACCTCTGATTCAGCCCCTCTGTTTCTCGCCCTGTGTTTCTTGCCCGCTGTTTCAGCCCCTCTGTTTCTCGCCCTCTGTTTCAGCCCCTCTGTTTCAGCCCCTCTGATTCAGCCCCTCTGATTCAGCCCCTCTGATTCTCGCCCACTGTTTCAGCCCCTCTGTTTCAGCCCCTCTGTTTCTCGCCCTGTGTTTCTTGCCCGCTGTTTCAGCCCCTCTGTTTCTCGCCCTCCGTTTCAGCCCCTCTGTTTCAGCCCCTCTGATTCAGCCCCTCTGTTTCAGCCCCTCTGTTTCTCGCCCACTGTTTCAGCCCCTCTGTTTCAGCCCCTCTGTTTCTCGCCCTCTGTTTCAGCCCCTCTGTTTCTCGCCCTCTGTTTCAGCCCCTCTGTTTCAGCCCCTCTGTTTCAGCCCCTCTGTTTCAGCCCCTCTGTTTCTCGCCCTCTGTTTCAGCCCCTCTGTTTCTCGCCCTCTGTTTCAGCCCCTCTGATTCAGCCCCTCTGTTTATGCCCCTCTGTTTCAGCCCCTCTGTTTCTCGCCCTCTGTTTCAGCCCCTCTGTTTCTCGCCCTCTGTTTCAGCCCCTCTGTTTCAGCCCCTCTGTTTCAGCCCCTCTGTTTCAGCCCCTCTGTTTCTCGCCCTCTGTTTCAGCCCCTCTGTTTCTCGCCCTCTGTTTCAGCCCCTCTGATTCAGCCCCTCTGTTTATGCCCCTCTGTTTCAGCCCCTCTGTTTCAGCCCCACTGTTTCTCGCCCTCTGTTTCTCACCCTCTGTTTCTCGCCCTCTGTTTCAGCCCCTCTGTTTCTCGCCCTCTGTTTCAGGCTCTCTGTTTCAGCCCGTCTGTTTCAGGCCCTCTGTTTCAGCACCTCTGTTTCTCGCCCTCTGTTTCTCGCCCGCTGTATCAGCCCCTCTGTTTCTCGCCCTCTGTTTCAGCCCCTCTGTTTCAGCCCCTCTGATTCAGCCCCTCTGATTCAGCCCCTCTGATTCTCGCCCTCTGTTTCAGCCCCTCTGTTTCTCGCCCTCTGTTTCAGCCCCTCTGTTTCAGCCCGTCTGTTTCAGCCACTCTGTTTCTCGCCCTCTGTTTCAGCCCCTCTGTTTCTCACCCTCTGTTTCAGCCCCTCTGATTCAGCCCCTCTGTTTATTGCCCTCTTTTTCAGCCCCTCTGTTTCAGCCCCTCTGTTTCAGCCCCTCTGTTTCCCGCACTCTGTTACAGCCCCTCTGTTTCTCGCCCTCTGTTTCAGCCCCTCTGTTTCAGCCCCTCTGTGTCAGCCCCTCTGTTTCTCGCCCTCTGTTTCAGCCCCACTGTTTCTTGCCCTCTGTTTCAGCCCCTCTGTTTCTCGCCCTCTGTTTCAGCCCCCCTGTTTCAGCTCCTCTGATTCAGCCCCTCTGATTCAGCCCCTCTGTTTCAGCCCCTCTGTTTCAGCCCCTCTGTTTCTCGCCCTCTGTTACAGCCCCTCTGTTTCTCGCCCTCTGTTTCAGCCCCTCTGTTTCTCGTCCTCTGTTTCAGCCCCTCTGTTTCAGCCCCTCTGTTTCAGCCCCTCTGTTTCAGCCCCTGGTTTTCTCGCCCTATGTTTCAGCCACTCTGTTTCTCGCCCTCTGTTTCAGCCCCTCTGATTCAGCCCCTCTGTTTCAGCCCCTCTGATTCAGCCCCTCTGTTACAGCCCCTCTGTTTCAGCCCCTCTGTTACTCACCCTCTGTTTCTCGCCCTCTGTTTCAGCCCCTCAGTTTTTCGCCCTCTGATTCAGCCCCTCTATTTCTCGCCCTCTGTCTCAGGCTCTCTATTTCAGCCCGTCCCTTTCAACCCCTGTCGTTCAGCCCCTCTGTTTCTCGCTCTCTGTTTCTCGCCCTCTGTTTCAGCCCCTCTGTTTCTCGCCCTCTGTTTCAGCCCCTCTGTTTCAGCCCCTCTGTTTCAGCCCCTCTATGTCAGCCCCTCTGTTTCTCGCCCTCTGTTTCAGCCCCACTGTTTCTTACCCTCTGTTTCAGCCCCTCTGTTTCTCGCCCGCTGTTTCAGCCCCTCTGTTTCTCGCCCTCTGTTTCAGCCCCTCTGTTTCAGGCCCTCTTTTTCAGTCCCTCTGTTTCTCGCCCTCTGTTTCTCGCCCTCTGTTTCAGCCCCTCTGTTTCACGCCCTCTGTTTCAGCCCCTCTGTTTCAGCCCCTCTGTTTCTCGCCCTCTGTTTCAGCCCCTCTGTTTCTCGCCCTCTGTTACAGCCCCTCTGATTCTCGCCCTCTGTTTCAGACCCTCTGTTTCTCGCCCTCTATTTCAGCGCCTCTGTTTCAGCCCCTCTGTTTCAGCCCCTCTGTTTCAGCCCCTGTGTTTCTCGCCCTCTGTTTCAGCCCCTCTGTTTCTCGCCCTCTGTTTCAGCCCATCTGATTCAGCCCCTCTGTTTCTTGCCCTCTGTTTCAGCCCCGCCGATTCAGCCCCTCTGTTTCAGCCCCTCTGAATCAGCCCCTCTGATTCAGCCCCTCTGTTTCAGCCCCTCTGTTTCAGCCCCTCTGTTTCTCGCCCTCTGTTTCAGCCCCTCTGTTTCTAGCCCTCTGTTTCAGCCCCTCTGTTTCAGCCCCTCTGTTTCAGCCCCTCTGATTCAGCGCCTCTGTTTCAGCCCCTCTGTTTCTCGCCCTCTGTTTCAGCCCCTCTGTTTCTCACCCTCTGTTTCAGCCCCTCTGTTTCTCGCCCTCTGTTTCAGCCCCTCTGATTCAGCCCCTCTGTTTCAGCCCCTCTGATTCAGCCCCTCTGTTTATGCCCCTCTGTTTCAGCCCCTCTGTTTCAGTCCCACTGTTTCTCGCCCTCTGTTTCTCACCCTCTGTTTCTCGCACTCAGTTTCAGCCCCGCTGTTTTTCGCCCTCTGTTTCAGCCCCTCTGTTTCTCGCCCTCTGTTTCAGGCTCTCTGTTTCAGCCCGTCTGTATCAGGCCCTCTGTTTCAGCACCTCTGTTTCTCGCTCTCTGTTTCTCGCCCGCTGTATCAGCCCCTCTGTTTCTCGCCCTCTGTTTCATCCCCCCTGTTTCAGCTCCTCTGATTCAGCCCCTCTGATTCAGCCCCTCTGATTCAGCCCCTCTGATTCAGCCCCTCTGTTTCAGCCCCTCTGTTTCTCGCCCTCTGTTACAGCCCCTCTGTTTCTCGCCCTCTGTTTCAGCCCCTCTGTTTCTCGTCCTTTGTTTCAGCCCCTCTGTTTCAGCCCCTCTGTTTCAGCCCCTCTGTTTCAGCCCCTGCTTTTCTCGCCCTCTGTTTCAGCCCCTCTGATTCAGCCCCTCTGTTTCAGCCCCTCTGATTCAGTCCCTCTGTTTCAGCCCCTCTGTTTCAGCCCCTCTGTTACTCACCCTCTGTTTCTCGCCCTCTGTTTCAGCCCCTCAGTTTTTCGCCCTCTGTTTCAGCCCCTCTGTTTCTCGCCCTCTGTCTCAGGCTCTCTGTTTCAGTCCGTCTGTTTCAGCACCTCTGATGCAGCCCCTCTGTTTCTCGCCCTCTGTATCTTGCCCGCTGTTTCAGCCCCTCTGTTTCTCGCCCTCTGTTTCAGCCCCTCTGATTCAGCCCCTCTGATTCAACCCCTCTGTTTCTCGCCCTCTGTTTCAGCTCCTCTGTTTCAGCCCCTCTGTTTCAGCCCCTCTGTTTCAGCCCCTCTGTTACAGCCCCTCTCGTTCAGCCCCTCTGTGTCAGCCCCTCTGTTTCTCGCTCTCTGTTTCTCGCCCTCTGTTTCAGCCCCTCTGTTTCTCGCCCTCTGTTTCAGCCCCTCTGTTTCAGCCCCTCTGTTTCTGCCCCTCTGTGTCAGCCCCTCTGTTTCTCGCCCACTGTTTCAGCCCCACTGTTTCTTACCCTCTGTTTCAGCCCCTCTGTTTCTCGCCCGCTGTTTCAGCCCCTCTGTTTCTAGCCCTCTGTTTCAGCCCCTCTGTTTCAGCCCCTCTGTTTCAGTCCCTCTGATTCTCGCCCTCTGTTTCTCGCCCTCTGTTTCAGCCCCTCTGTTTCACGCCCTCTGTTTCAGCCCCTCTGTTTCAGCCCCTCTGTTTCTCGCCCTCTGTTTCAGCCCCTCTGTTTCTCGCCCTCTGTTACAGCCCCTCTGATTCTCGCCCTCTGTTTCAGCCCCTCTGTTTCTCGCCCTCTATTTCAGCGCCTCTGTTTCAGCCCCTCTGTTTCAGCCCCTCTGTTTCAGCCCCTGTGTTTCTCGCCCTCTGTTTCAGCCCCTCTGTTTCTCGCCCTCTGTTTCAGCCCCTCTGATTCAGCCCCTCTGTTTCTGCCCCTCTGATTCAGCCCCTCTGTTTCAGCCCCTCTGTTTCTCACCCTCTGTTTCTCGCCCTCTGTTTCAGCCCCTCTGTTTCTCTCCCTCTGTTTCAGCCCCTCTGTTTCTCACCCGCTGTTTCAGGCTCTCTGTTTCAGCCCGTCTGTTTCAGCACCTCTGATTCAGCCCCTCTGTTTCTCGCCCTGTGTTTCTTGCCCGCTGTTTCAGCCCCTCTGTTTCTCGCCCTCTGTTTCAGCCCCTCTGTTTCAGCCCCTCTGATTCAGCCCCTCTGATTCAGCCCCTCTGATTCTCGCCCACTGTTTCAGCCCCTCTGTTTCAGCCCCTCTGTTTCTCGCCCTGTGTTTCTTGCCCGCTGTTTCAGCCCCTCTGTTTCTCGCCCTCTGTTTCAGCCCCTCTGTTTCAGCCCCTCTGATTCAGCCTCTCTGTTTCAGCCCCTCTGTTTCTCGCCCACTGTTTCAGCCCCTCTGTTTCAGCCCCTCTGTTTCTCGCCCTCTGTTTCAGCCCCTCTGTTTCTCGCCCTCTGTTTCAGCCCCTCTGTTTCAGCCCCTCTGTTTCAGCCCCTCTGTTTCAGCCCCTCTGTTTCTCGCCCTCTGTTTCAGCCCCTCTGTTTCTCGCCCTCTGTTTCAGCCCCTCTGATTCAGCCCCTCTGTTTCAGCCCCTCTGTTTCAGCCCCTCTGTTTCAGCCCCACTGTTTCTCGCCCTCTGTTTCTCACCCTCTGTTTCTCGCACTCTGTTTCAGCCCCTCTGTTTTTCGCCCTCTGTTTCAGCTCCTCTGTTTCAGCCCCTCTGTTTCAGCCCCTCTGTTTCAGCCCCTCTGTTACAGCCCCTCTCGTTCAGCCCCTCTGTGTCAGCCCCTCTGTTTCTCGCTCTCTGTTTCTCGCCCTCTGTTTCAGCCCCTCTGTTTCTCGCCCTCTGTTTCAGCCCCTCTGTTTCAGCCCCTCTGTTTCTGCCCCTCTGTGTCAGCCCCTCTGTTTCTCGCCCTCTGTTTCAGCCCCACTGTTTCTTACCCTCTGTTTCAGCCCCTCTGTTTCTCGCCCGCTGTTTCAGCCCCTCTGTTTCTAGCCCACTGTTTCAGCCCCTCTGTTTCAGCCCCTCTGTTTCAGTCCCTCTGATTCTCGCCCTCTGTTTCTCGCCCTCTGTTTCAGCCCCTCTGTTTCACGCCCTCTGTTTCAGCCCTTCTGTTTCAGCCCCTCTGTTTCTCGCCCTCTGTTTCAGCCCCTCTGTTTCTCGCCCTCTGTTACAGCCCCTCTGATTCTCGCCCTCTGTTTCAGCCCCTCTGTTTCTCGCCCTCTATTTCAGCGCCTCTGTTTCAGCCCCTCTGTTTCAGCCCCTCTGTTTCAGCCCCTGTGTTTCTCGCCCTCTGTTTCAGCCCCTCTGTTTCTCGCCCTCTGTTTCAGCCCCTCTGATTCAGCCCCTCTGTTTCAGCCCCTCTGATTCAGCCCCTCTGTTTCAGCCCCTCTGTTTCTCACCCTCTGTTTCTCGCCCTCTGTTTCAGCCCCTCTGTTTCTCTCCCTCTGTTTCAGCCCCTCTGTTTCTCACCCGCTGTTTCAGGCTCTCTGTTTCAGCCCGTCTGTTTCAGCACCTCTGATTCAGCCCCTCTGTTTCTCGCCCTGTGTTTCTTGCCCGCTGTTTCAGCCCCTCTGTTTCTCGCCCTCTGTTTCAGCCCCTCTGTTTCAGCCCCTCTGATTCAGCCCCTCTGATTCAGCCCCTCTGATTCTCGCCCACTGTTTCAGCCCCTCTGTTTCAGCCCCTCTGTTTCTCGCCCTGTGTTTCTTGCCCGCTGTTTCAGCCCCTCTGTTTCTCGCCCTCTGTTTCAGCCCCTCTGTTTCAGCCCCTCTGATTCAGCCCCTCTGTTTCAGCCCCTCTGTTTCTCGCCCACTGTTTCAGCCCCTCTGTTTCAGCCCCTCTGTTTCTCGCCCTCTGTTTCAGCCCCTCTGTTTCTTGCCCTCTGTTTCAGCCCCTCTGTTTCAGCCCCTCTGTTTCAGCCCCTCTGTTTCAGCCCCTCTGTTTCTCGCCCTCTGTTTCAGCCCCTCTGTTTCTCGCCCTCTGTTTCAGCCCCTCTGATTCAGCCCCTCTGTTTATGCCCCTCTGTTTCAGCCCCTCTGTTTCAGCCCCACTGTTTCTCGCCCTCTGTTTCTCACCCTCTGTTTCTCGCACTCTGTTTCAGCCCCTCTGTTTTTCGCCCTCTGTTTCAGCCCCTCTGTTTCTCGCCCTCTGTTTCAGGCTCTCTGTTTCAGCCCGTCTGTTTCAGGCCCTCTGTTTCAGCACCTCTGTTTCTCGCCCTCTGTTTCTCGCCCGCTGTATCAGCCCCTCTGGTTCTCGCCCTCTGTTTCAGCCCCTCTGTTTCAGCCCCTCTGATTCAGCCCCTCTGATTCAGCCCCTCTGTTTCTCGCCCTCTGTTTCAGCCCCTCTGTTTCTCGCCCTCTGTTTCAGCCCCTCTGTTTCAGCCCGTCTGTTTCAGCCACTCTGTTTCTCGCCCTCTGTTTCAGCCCCTCTGTTTCTCACCCTCTGTTTCAGCCCCTCTTATTCAGCCCCTCTGTTTATTGCCCTCTTTTTCAGCCCCTCTGTTTCAGCCCCTCTGTTTCAGCCCCACTGTTTCCCGCACTCTGTTACAGCCCCTCTGTTTCTCGCCCTCTGTTTCAGCCCCTCTGTTTCAGCCCCTCTGTGTCAGCCCCTCTGTTTCTCGCCCTCTGTTTCAGCCCCACTGTTTCTTGCCCTCTGTTTCAGCCCCTCTGTTTCTCGCCCGCAGTTTCAGCCCCTCTGTTTCTCGCCCTCTGTTTCTGCCCCTCTGTTTCAGCCCCTCTGTTTCAGTCCCTCTGTTTCTCGCCCTCTGTTTCTCGCCCTCTGTTTCAGCCTCTCTGTTTCGCGCCCTCTGTTTCAGCCCCTCTGTTTCAGCCCCTCTGTTTCTCGCCCTCTGTTTCAGCCCCTCTCTTTCTCGCCCTCTGTTACAGCCCCTCTGTTTCTCGCCCTCTGTTTCAGCCCCTCTGTTTCTCGCCCTCTGTTTCAGCGCCTCTTGTCAGCCCCTCTGTTTAAGCCCATCTGTTTCAGCCCCTGTGTTTCTCGCCCTCTGTTTCAGCCCCTCTGTTTCTCGCCCTCTGTTTCAGCCCCTCTGATTCAGCCCCTCTGTTTCAGCGCCTCTGATTCAGCCCCTCTGTTTAAGCCCCTCTGCTTCAGCCCCTCTGTTTCTCGCCCTCTGTTTCAGCCCCTCTATTTCTCGCCCTCTGTTTCAGCCCCGCCGATTCAGCCCCTCTGTTTCAGCCCCTCTGAATCAGCCCCTCTGATTCAGCCCCTCTGTTTCAGCCCCTCGGTTTCAGCCCCTCTCTTTCTCGCCCTCTGTTTCAGCCCCTCTGTTTCTCACCCTCTGTTTCAGCCCCACTGTTTCAGCCCATCTGCTTCTCGCCGTCTGTTTCAGCCCCTCTGTTTCTTGCCCTCTGTTTCAGCCCCGCCGATTCAGCCCCTCTGTTTCAGCCCCTCTGAATCAGCCCCTCTGATTCAGCCCCTCTGTTTCAGCCCCTCTGTTTCAGCCCCTCTGTTTCTCGCCCTCTGTTTCAGCCCCTCTGTTTCAGCCCCTCTGATTCAGCCCCTCTGTTTCAGCCCCTCTGTTTCTCGCCCTCTGTTTCAGCCCCTCTGTTTCTCTCCCTCTGTTTCAGCCCCTCTGATTCAGCCCCTCTGTTTCAGCCCCTCTGATTCAGCCCCTCTGTTTATGCCCCTCTGTTTCAGCCCCTCTGTTTCAGTCCCACTGTTTCTCGCCCTCTGTTTCTCACCCTCTGTTTCTCGCACTCAGTTTCAGCCCCGCTGTTTTTCGCCCTCTGTTTCAGCCCCTCTGTTTCTCGCCCTTTGTCTCAGGCTCTCTGTTTCAGCCCGTCTGTTTCAGGCCCTCTGTTTCAGCACCTCTGTTTCTCGCCCTCTGTTTCTCGCCCGCTGTATCAGCCCCTCTGTTTCTCGCCCTCTGTTTCAGCCCCCCTGTTTCAGCTCCTCTGTTTCAGGCCCTCTGTTACAGCTCCTCTGTTTCTCGCCCTCTGTTTCAGCCCCTCTGTTTCTCGTCCTGTGTTTCAGCCCCTCTGTTTCAGCACCTCTGTTTCAGCCCCTCTGTTTCAGCCCCTGGTTTTCTCGCCCTCTGTTTCAGCCCCTCTGTTTCTCGCCCTCTGTTTCAGCCCCTCTGATTCAGCCCCTCTGTTTCAGCCCCTCTGATTCAGCCCCTCTGTTTCAGCCCCTCTGTTTCAGCCCCTCTGTTACTCACCCTCTGTTTCTCGCCCTCTGTTTCAGCCCCTCAGTTTTTCGCCCTCTGTTTCAGCCCCTCTGTTTCTCGCCCTCTGTCTCAGGCTCTCTGTTTCAGCCCGTCTGTTTCAGCCCCTCTGATGCAGCCCCTCTGTTTCTCGCCCTCTGTTTCATGCCCGCTGTTTCAGCCCCTCTGTTTCTCGCCCTCTGTTTCAGCCCCTCTGTTTCAGCCCATCTGATCCAGCCCCTCTGATTCAACCCCTCTGTTTCTCGCCCTCTGTTTCAGCTCTTCTGTTTCAGCCCCTCTGTTTCTCGCCCTCTGGTTCAGCCCCTCTGTTCCTCGCCCTCTGTTTCAGCCCCTCTGTTTCAGCCCCTCTGTTTCAGCCCCTCTGTTTCTCGCCCTCTGTTTCAGCCCCTCTGTTTCAGCCCCTCTTTTTCAGCCCCTCTGTTTCTCGCCCTCTGATTCAGCCCCTCTGTTTCTCGCCCAAAATTTCAGCCCCTCTGTTTCAGCCCCTCTGTTTCTCGCCCTCTGTTTCAGCCACTCTGTTACTCGCCCTCTGTTTCAGCCCCTCTGTTTCAGCCCCTCTGTTTCAGCCCCTCTGTTTCTCGCCCTCTGTTTCAGCCCCTCTGTTTCAGCCCCTCTGATTCAGCCCCACTGTTTCAGCCCCACTGTTTCAGCCCGTCTGTTTCAGGCCCTCTGTTTCAGCCCCTCTGTTTCAGCCCCACTGTTTCTCGCCCTCTGGTTCTCACCCTCTGTTTCTCGCCCTCTGTTTCAGCCCCTCTGTTTTTCGCCCTCTGTTTCAGCCCCTCTTTTTCAGCCACTCGGTTTCAGCCCCTCTTTTTCAGCCCGTCTGTTTCAGGCCCTCTGTTTCAGCACCTCTGTATCTCGCCCTCTGTTTCTCGCCCGCTGTATCAGCCCCTCTGTTTCTCGCTCTCTGTTTCAGCCCCTCTGTTTCAGCCCCTCTGATTCAGCCCCTCTGTTTCAGCGCCTCTGTTTCTTGCCCTCTGTTTAAGCCCCTCTGTTTCTCGCCCGCTGTTTCAGCCCCTCTGTTTCTCGCTCTCTGTTTCAGCCCCTCTGTTTCAGCCCCTCTGATTCAGCCCCTCTGTTTCAGCGCCTCTGTTTCTCGCCCTCTGTTTAAGCCCCTCTGTTTCTCGCCCGCTGTTTCAGCCCCTCTGTTTCAGCCCCTCTGTTTCAGCCCCTCTGTTTCAGCTTTTCTGTTTCTGCCCCTCTGTTTCTCGCCCTCTGTTTCAGCCCCTCTGTTTCTCGCCCTCTGTTTCAGCCCCTCTTTTTCAGCCCCTCTGTTTCTCGCCCTCTGTTTCATCCCCTCTGTTTCTCGCCCTCTGTTTCAGCCCCTCTGATTTAGCCCCTCTGTTTCAGCCCCTCTGATTCAGCCCCTCTGTTTCAGCCCCTCTGTTTCAGCCCCTCTGTTTCTCACCCTCTGTTTCTCGCCCTCTGTTTCAGCCCCTCTGTTTTTCGCCCTCTGTTTCAGCCCCTCTGTTTCGCGCCCTCTGTTTCAGGCTCTCTGTTTCAGCCCGTCTGTTTCAGCCCCTCTCGTTCAGCCCCTCTGTTTCTCGCTCTCTGTTTCTCGCCCTCTGTTTCAGCCCCTCTGTTTCTCGCCCTCTGTTTCAGCCCCTCTGTTTCAGCCCCTCTGTTTCTCGCCCTCTGTTTCAGCCCCTCTGTTTCTCGCCCTCTGTTTCAGCCCCACTGTGTCTTACCCTCTGTTTCAGCCCCTCTGTTTCTCGCCCGCTGTTTCAGCCCTTCTGTTTCTCGCCCTCTGTTTCAGCCCCTCTGCTTAAGTCCCTCTGTTTCTCGCCCTCTGTTTCTCGCCCTCTGTTTCAGCCCCTCTGTTTCGCGCCCTCTATTTCAGCGCCTCTGTTTCAGCCCCTCTGTTTCAGCCCCTCTGTTTCAGCCCCTGTGTTTCTCGCCCTCTGTTTCAGCCCCTCTGTTTCTCGCCCTCTGTTTCAGCCCCTCTGATTCAGCCCCTCTGTTTCAGCCCCTCTGATTCAGCCCCTCTGTTTCAGCCCCTCTGTTTCAGCCCCTCTGTTTCTCACCCTCTGTTTCTCGCCCTCTGTTTCAGCCCCTCTGTTTCTCTCCCTCAGTTTCAGCCCCTCTGTTTCTCGCCCTCTGTTTCAGCCCCTCTGTTTCAGCCCCTCTGTTTCTCGCACTCTGGTCCAGCCCCTCTGTTTCTAGCCCTCTGTTTCAGCCCCTCTGGTTCAGCCCCTCTGTTTCTAGCCCTCTGTTTCAGCCCCTCTGTTTCAGCCCCTCTGTTTCTCGCCCTCTGTTTCAGCCCCTCTGTTTCTCGCCCACTGTTCAGCGCCTCTGTTTCAGCCCCTCTGTTTCTCGCCCTCTCTTTCAGCCCCTCTGTTTCTCGCCCTCTGTTTCAGCCCCTCTGTTTCAGCCCCTCTGTTTCAGCCCCTCTGTTTCAGCCCCTCTGTTTCTCGCCCTCTGTTTCAGCCCCTCTGTTTCTCGCCCTCTGTTTCTGCCCCTCTGCTTCAGCCCCTCTGTTTCAGCCCCTCTGATTCAGCCCCTCTGTTTATGCCCCTCTGTTTCAGCCCCTCTGTTTCAGCCCCACTGTTTCTCGCCCTCTGTTTCTCACCCTCTTTTTCTCGCACTCTGTTTCAGCCCCACTGTTTTTCGCCCTCTGTTTCAGCCCCTCTGTTTCTCGCCCTCTGTTTCAGGCTCTCTGTTTCAGCCCGTCTGTTTCAGGCCCTCTGTTTCAGCACCTCTGTTTCTCGCCCTCTGTTTCTCGCCCGCTGTATCAGCCCCTCTGTTTCTCGCCCTCTGTTTCAGCCCCTCTGTTTCAGGCCTCTGATTCAGCCCCTCTGATTTAGCCCCTCTGTTTCTCGCCCTCTGATTCAGCCCTTCAGATTCAGCCCCTCTGTTTCAGCCCCTCTGTTTCTCGCCCTCTGTTTCAGCCCCTCTGTTTCTCTCCCTCTGTTTCAGCCCCTCTGATTCAGCCCCTCTGTTTCAGCCCCTCTGATTCAGCCCCTCTGTTTATGCCCCTCTGTTTCAGCCCCTCTGTTTCAGTCCCACTGTTTCTCGCCCTCTGTTTCTCACCCTCTGTTTCTCGCACTCAGTTTCAGCCCCGCTGTTTTTCGCCCTCTGTTTCAGCCCCTCTGTTTCTCACCCTCTGTCTCACGCTCTCTGTTTCAGCCCTTCTGTTTCAGGCCCTGTGTTTCAGCACCTCTGTTTCTCGCCCTCTGTTTCTCGCCCGCTGTATCAGCCCCTCTGTTTCTCGCCCTCTGTTTCAGCCCCCCTGTTTCAGCTCCTCTGTTTCAGGCCCTCTGTTACAGCCCCTCTGTTTCTCGCCCTCTGTTTCAGCTCCTCTGTTTCTCGTCCTGTGTTTCAGCCCCTCTGTTTCAGCACCTCTGTTTCAGCCCCTCTGTTTCAGCCCCTGGTTTTCTCGCCCTCTGTTTCAGCCCCTCTGTTTCTCGCCCTCTGTTTCAGCCCCTCTGATTCAGCCCCTCTGTTTCAGCCCCTCTGATTCAGCCCCTCTGTTTCAGCCCCTCTGTTTCAGCCCCTCTGTTACTCACCCTCTGTTTCTCGCCCTCTGTTTCAGCCCCTCAGTTTTTCGCCCTCTGTTTCAGCCCCTCTGTTTCTCGCCCTCTGTCTCAGGCTCTCTGTTTCAGCCCGTCTGTTTCAGCCCCTCTGATGCAGCCCCTCTGTTTCTCGCCCTCTGTTTCTTGCCCGCTGTTTCAGCCCCTCTGTTTCTCGCCCTCTGTTTCAGCCCCTCTGTTTCAGCCCATCTGATCCAGCCCCTCTGATTCAACCCCTCTGTTTCTCGCCCTCTGTTTCAGCTCTTCTGTTTCAGCCCCTCTGTTTCAGCCCCTCTGTTTCTCGCCCTCTGGTTCAGCCCCTCTGTTCCTCGCCCTCTGTTTCAGCCCCTCTGTTTCAGCCCCTCTGTTTCAGCCCCTCTGTTTCTCACCCTCTGTTTCAGCCCCTCTGTTTCAGCCCCTCTTTTTCAGCCCCTCTGTTTCTCGCCCTCTGTTTCAGCCCCTCTGTTTCTCGCCCAAAATTTCAGCCCCTCTGATTCAGCCCCTCTGTTTCTCGCCCTCTGTTTCAGCCAATCTGTTACTCGCCCTCTGTTTCAGCCCCTCTGTTTCAGCCCCTCTGTTTCAGCCCCTCTGTTTCTCGCCCTCTGTTTCAGCCCCTCTGTTTCAGCCCCTCTGATTCAGCCCCACTGTTTCAGCCCCACTGTTTCAGCCCGTCTGTTTCAGGCCCTCTGTTTCAGCCCCTCTGTTTCAGCCCCACTGTTTCTCGCCCTCTGGTTCTCACCCTCTGTTTCTCACCCTCTGTTTCTCGCACTCTGTTTCAGCCCCTCTGTTTTTCGCCCTCTGTTTCAGCCCCTCTGTTTCTCGCCCTCTGTTTCAGGCTCTCTGTTTCAGCCCGTCTGTTTCAGGCCCTCTGTTTCAGCACCTCTGTTTCTCGCCCTCTGTTTCTCGCCCGCTGTATCAGCCCCTCTGTTTCTGGCCCTCTGTTTCAGCCCGTCTGTTTCAGGCCTCTGATTCAGCCCCTCTGATTTAGCCCCTCTGTTTCTCGCCCTCTGATTCAGCCCCTCTGATTCAGCCCCTCTGTTTCAGCCCCTCTGTTTCAGGCTCTCTGTTTCAGCCCGTCTGTTTCAGGCCCTCTGTTTCAGCACCTCTGTTTCTCGCCCTCTGTTTCTCGCCCGCTGTATCAGCCCCTCTGTTTCTCGCCCTCTGTTTCAGCCCCTCTGTTTCTCTCCCATTGTTTCAGCCCCTCTGATTCAGCCCCTCTGTTTCAGCCCCTCTGATTCAGCCCCTCTGTTTATGCCCCTCTGTTTCAGCCCCTCTGTTTCAGGCCCACTGTTTCTCGCCCTCTGTTTCTCACCCTCTGTTTCTCGCACTCAGTTTCAGCCCCGCTGTTTTTCGCCCTCTGTTTCAGCCCCTCTGTTTCTCGCCCTCTGTCTCACGCTCTCTGTTTCAGCCCGTCTGTTTCAGGCCCTCTGTTTCAGCACCTCTGTTTCTCGCCCTCTGTTTCTCGCCCGCTGTATCAGCCCCTCTGTTTCTCGCCCTCTGTTTCAGCCCCCCTGTTTCAGCTCCTCTGTTTCAGGCCCTCTGTTACAGCCCCTCTGTTTCTCGCCCTCTGTTTCAGCCCCTCTGTTTCTCGTCCTGTGTTTCAGCCCCTCTGTTTCAGCACCTCTGTTTCAGCCCCTCTGTTTCAGCCCCTGGTTTTCTCGCCCTCTGTTTCAGCCCCTCTGTTTCTCGCCCTCTGTTTCAGCCCCTCTGATTCAGCCCCTCTGTTTCAGCCCCTCTGATTCAGCCCCTCTGTTTCAGCCCCTCTGTTTCAGCCCCTCTGTTACTCACCCTCTGTTTCTCGCCCTCTGTTTCAGCCCCTCAGTTTTTCGCCCTCTGTTTCAGCTCCTCTGTTTCAGGCCCTCTGTTACAGCCCCTCTGTTTCTCGCCCTGTGTTTCAGCCCCTCTGTTTCTCGTCCTGTGTTTCAGCCCCTCTGTTTCAGCACCTCTGTTTCAGCCCCTCTGTTTCAGCCCCTGGTTTTCTCGCCCTCTGTTTCAGCCCCTCTGTTTCTCGCCCTCTGTTTCAGCCCCTCTGATTCAGCCCCTCTGTTTCAGCCCCTCTGATTCAGCCCCTCTGTTTCAGCCCCTCTGTTTCAGCCCCTCTGTTACTCACCCTCTGTTTCTCGCCCTCTGTTTCAGCCCCTCAGTTTTTCGCCCTCTGTTTCAGCTCCTCTGTTTCAGGCCCTCTGTTACAGCCCCTCTGTTTCTCGCCCTCTGTTTCAGCCCCTCTGTTTCTCGTCCTGTGTTTCAGCCCCTCTGTTTCAGCACCTCTGTTTCAGCCCCTCTGTTTCAGCCCCTGGTTTTCTCGCCCTCTGTTTCAGCCCCTCTGTTTCTCGCCCTCTGTTTCAGCCCCTCTGATTCAGCCCCTCTGTTTCAGCCCCTCTGATTCATCCCCTCTGTTTCAGCCCCTCTGTTTCAGCCCCTCTGTTACTCACCCTCTGTTTCTCGCCCTCTGTTTCAGCCCCTCAGTTTTTCGCCCTCTGTTTCAGCCCCTCTGATGCAGCCCCTCTGTTTCTCGCCCTCTGTTTCTTGCCCGCTGTTTCAGCCCCTCTGTTTCTCGCCCTCTGTTTCAGCCCCTCTGTTTCAGCCCATCTGATCCAGCCCCTCTGATTCAACCCCTCTGTTTCTCGCCCTCTGTTTCAGCATTTCTGTTTCAGCCCCTCTGTTTCAGCCCCTCTGTTTCTCGCCCTCTGGTTCAGCCCCTCTGTTCCTCGCCCTCTGTTTCAGCCCCTCTGTTTCAGCCCCTCTGTTTCAGCCCCTCTGTTTCTCACCCTCTGTTTCAGCCCCTCTGTTTCAGCCCCTCTTTTTCAGCCCCTCTGTTTCTCGCCCTCTGTTTCAGCCCCTCTGTTTCTCGCCCAAAATTTCAGCCCCTCTGTTTCAGCCCCTCTGTTTCTCGCCCTCTGTTTCAGCCACTCTGTTACTCGCCCTCTGTTTCAGCCCCTCTGTTTCTGCCCCTCTGTTTCAGCCCGTCTGTTTCAGGCCCTCTGTTTCAGCCCCTCTGTTTCAGCCCCACTGTTTCTCGCCCTCTGGTTCTCACCCTCTGTTTCTCACCCTCTGTTTCTCGCACTCTGTTTCAGCCCCTCTGTTTTTCGCCCTCTGTTTCAGCCCCTCTGTTTCACGCCCTCTGATTCAGCCCCTCTGATTTAGCCCCTCTGTTTCTCGCCCTCTGATTCAGCCCCTCTGATTCAGCCCCTCTGTTTCAGCCCCTCTGTTTCAGGCTCTCTGTTTCAGCCCGTCTGTTTCAGGCCCTCTGTTTCAGCACCTCTGTTTCTCGCCCTCTGTTTCTCGCCCGCTGTATCAGCCCCTCTGTTTCTCGCCCTCTGTTTCAGCCCCTCTGTTTCTCTCCCTCTGTTTCAGCCCCTCTGATTCAGCCCCTCTGTTTCAGCCCCTCTGATTCAGCCCCTCTGTTTATGCCCCTCTGTTTCAGCCCCTCTGTTTCAGCCCCTCTGTTTCTCGCTCTCTGTTTCAGCCCCTCTGTTTCATCCCCACTCATTCAGCCCCTCTGTTTCAGCCCCTCTGTTTCTCGCCCTCTGTTTAAGCCCCTCTGTTTCTCGCCCGCTGTTTCAGCCCCTCTGTTTCAGCCCCTCTGTTTCAGCCCCTCTGTTTCAGCTTTTCTGTTTCTGCCCCTCTGTTTCTCGCCCTCTGTTTCAGCCCCTCTGTTTCTCGCCCTCTGTTTCAGCCCCTCTTTTTCAGCCCCTCTGTTTCTCGCCCTCTGTTTCAGCCCCTCTGTTTCTCGCCCTCTGTTTCAGCCCCTCTGATTTAGCCCCTCTGTTTCAGCCCCTCTGATTCAGCCCCTCTGTTTCAGCCCCTCTGTTTCAGCCCCTCTGTTTCTCACCCTCTGTTTCTCGCCCTCTGTTTCAGCCCCTCTGTTTTTCACCCTCTGTTTCAGCCCCTCTGTTTCGCGCCCTCTGTTTCAGGCTCTCTGTTTCAGCCCGTCTGTTTCAGCCCCTCTCGTTCAGCCCCTCTGTTTCTCGCTCTCTGTTTCTCGCCCTCTGTTTCAGCCCCTCTGTTTCTCGCCCTCTGTTTCAGCCCCTCTGTTTCAGCCCCTCTGTTTCAGCCCCTCTGTGTCAGCCCCTCTGTTTCTCGCCCTCTGTTTCAGCCCCACTGTGTCTTACCCTCTGTTTCAGCCCCTCTGTTTCTCGCCCGCTGTTTCAGCCCTTCTGTTTCTCGCCCTCTGATTCAGCCCCTCTGTTTAAGTCCCTCTGTTTCTCGCCCTCTGTTTCTCGCCCTCTGTTTCAGCCCCTCTGTTTTTCGCCCTCTGTTTCAGCCCCTCTGTTTCGCGCCCTCTGTTTCAGGCTCTCTGTTTCAGCCCGTCTGTTTCAGCCCCTCTCGTTCAGCCCCTCTGTTTCTCGCTCTCTGTTTCTCGCCCTCTGTTTCAGCCCCTCTGTTTCTCGCCCTCTGTTTCAGCCCCTCTGTGTCAGCCCCTCTGTTTCAGCCCCTCTGTTTCTCGCCCGCTGTTTCAGCCCTTCTGTTTCTCACCCTCTGTTTCAGCCCCTCTGTTTAAGTCCCTCTGTTTCTCGCCCTCTGTTTCTCGCCCTCTGTTTCAGCCCCACTGTTTCGCGCCCTCTATTTCAGCGCCTCTGTTTCAGCCCCTCTGTTTCAGCCCCTCTGTTTCAGCCCCTGTGGTTCTCGCCCTCTGTTTCAGCCCCTCTGTTTCTCGCCCTCTGTTTCAGCCCCTCTGATTCAGCCCCTCTGTTTCAGCCCCTCTGATTCAGCCCCTCTGTTTCAGCCCCTCTGTTTCAGCCCCTCTGTTTCTCACCCTCTGTTTCTCGCCCTCTGTTTCAGCCCCTCTGTTTCTCTCCCTCTGTTTCAGCCCCTCTGTTTCTCGCCCTCTGTTTCAGCCCCTCTGTTTCAGCCCCTCTGTTTCACGCACTCTGGTCCAGCCCCTCTGTTTCTAGCCCTCTGTTTCAGCCCCTCTGGTTCAGCCCCTCTGTTTCTAGCCCTCTGTTTCAGCCCCTCTGTTTCAGCCCCTCTGTTTCTCGCCCTCTGTTTCAGCCCCTCTGTTTCTCGCCCTCTGTTTCAGCCCCTCTGTTTCAGGCCTCTGATTCAGCCCCTCTGATTTAGCCCCTCTGTTTCTCGCCCTCTGATTCAGCCCCTCTGATTCAGCCCCTCTGTTTCAGCCCCTCTGTTTCTCGCCCTCTGTTTCAGCCCCTCTGTTTCTCTCCCTCTGTTTCAGCCCCTCTGATTCAGCCCCTCTGTTTCAGCCCCTCTGATTCAGCCCCTCTGTTTATGCCCCTCTGTTTCAGCCCCTCTGTTTCAGTCCCACTGTTTCTCGCCCTCTGTTTCTCACCCTCTGTTTCTCGCACTCAGTTTCAGCCCCGCTGTTTTTCGCCCTCTGTTTCAGCCCCTCTGTTTCTCGCCCTCTGTCTCACGCTCTCTGTTTCAGCCCGTCTGTTTCAGGCCCTCTGTTTCAGCACCTCTGTTTCTCGCCCTCTGTTTCTCGCCCGCTGTATCAGCCCCTCTGTTTCTCGCCCTCTGTTTCAGCCCCCCTGTTTCAGCTCCTCTGTTTCAGGCCCTCTGTTACAGCCCCTCTGTTTCTCGCCCTCTGTTTCAGCCCCTCTGTTTCTCGTCCTGTGTTTCAGCCCCTCTGTTTCAGCACCTCTGTTTCAGCCCCTCTGTTTCAGCCCCTGGTTTTCTCGCCCTCTGTTTCAGCCCCTCTGTTTCTCGCCCTCTGTTTCAGCCCCTCTGATTCAGCCCCTCTGTTTCAGCCCCTCTGATTCAGCCCCTCTGTTTCAGCCCCTCTGTTTCAGCCCCTCTGTTACTCACCCTCTGTTTCTCGCCCTCTGTTTCAGCCCCTCAGTTTTTCGCCCTCTGTTTCAGCCCCTCTGTTTCTCGCCCTCTGTCTCAGGCTCTCTGTTTCAGCCCGTCTGTTTCAGCCCCTCTGATGCAGCCCCTCTGTTTCTCGCCCTCTGTTTCTTGCCCGCTGTTTCAGCCCCTCTGTTTCTCGCCCTCTGTTTCAGCCCCTCTGTTTCGGCCCATCTGATCCAGCCCCTCTGATTCAACCCCTCTGTTTCTCGCCCTCTGTTTCAGCTCCTCTGTTTCAGCCCCTCTGTTTCTCGCCCTCTGGTTCAGCCCCTCTGTTCCTCGCCCTCTGTTTCAGCCCCTCTGTTTCAGCCCCTCTGTTTCAGCCCCTCTGTTTCTCGCCCTCTGTTTCAGCCCCTCTGTTTCAGCCCCTCTTTTTCAGCCCCTCTGTTTCTCGCCCTCTGTTTCAGCCCCTCTGTTTCTCGCCCAAAATTTCAGCCCCTCTGTTTCAGCCCCTCTGTTTCTCGCCCTCTGTTTCAGCCACTCTGTTACTCGCCCTCTGTTTCAGCCCCTCTGTTTCAGCCCCTCTGTTTCAGCCCCTCTGTTTCTCGCCCTCTGTTTCAGCCCCTCTGTTTCAGCCCCTCTGATTCAGCCCCACTGTTTCAGCCCCACTGTTTCAGCCCGTCTGTTTCAGGCCCTCTGTTTCAGCCCCTCTGTTTCAGCCCCACTGTTTCTCGCCCTCTGGTTCTCACCCTCTGTTTCTCGCCCTCTGTTTCAGCCCCTCTGTTTTTCGCCCTCTGTTTCAGCCCCTCTTTTTCAGCCACTCGGTTTCAGCCCCTCTTTTTCAGCCCGTCTGTTTCAGGCCCTCTGTTTCAGCACCTCTGTATCTCGCCCTCTGTTTCTCGCCCGCTGTATCAGCCCCTCTGTTTCTCGCTCTCTGTTTCAGCCCCTCTGTTTCAGCCCCTCTGATTCAGCCCCTCTGTTTCAGCGCCTCTGTTTCTCGCCCTCTGTTTAAGCCCCTCTGTTTCTCGCCCGCTGTTTCAGCCCCTCTGTTTCTCGCTCTCTGTTTCAGCCCCTCTGTTTCAGCCCCTCTGATTCAGCCCCTCTGTTTCAGCGCCTCTGTTTCTCGCCCTCTGTTTAAGCCCCTCTGTTTCTCGCCCGCTGTTTCAGCCCCTCTGTTTCAGCCCCTCTGTTTCAGCCCCTCTGTTTCAGCTTTTCTGTTTCTGCCCCTCTGTTTCTCGCCCTCTGTTTCAGCCCCTCTGTTTCTCGCCCTCTGTTTCAGCCCCTCTTTTTCAGCCCCTCTGTTTCTCGCCCTCTGTTTCATCCCCTCTGTTTCTCGCCCTCTGTTTCAGCCCCTCTGATTTAGCCCCTCTGTTTCAGCCCCTCTGATTCAGCCCCTCTGTTTCAGCCCCTCTGTTTCAGCCCCTCTGTTTCTCACCCTCTGTTTCTCGCCCTCTGTTTCAGCCCCTCTGTTTTTCGCCCTCTGTTTCAGCCCCTCTGTTTCGCGCCCTCTGTTTCAGGCTCTCTGTTTCAGCCCGTCTGTTTCAGACCCTCTCGTTCAGCCCCTCTGTTTCTCGCTCTCTGTTTCTCGCCATCTGTTTCAGCCCCTCTGTTTCTCGCCCTCTGTTTCAGCCCCTCTGTTTCAGCCCCTCTGTGTCAGCCCCTCTGTTTCTCGCCCTCTGTTTCAGCCCCACTGTGTCTTACCCTCTGTTTCAGCCCCTCTGTTTCTCGCCCGCTGTTTCAGCCCTTCTGTTTCTCGCCCTCTGTTTCAGCCCCTCTGTTTAAGTCCCTCTGTTTCTCGCCCTCTGTTTCTCGCCCTCTGTTTCAGCCCCTCTGTTTCGCGCCCTCTGTTTCAGCCCCTCTGTTTCAGCCCCTCTGTTTCTCGCCCTCTGTTTCAGCCCCTCTGTTTCTCGCCCTCTGTTACAGCCCCTCTGATTCTCGCCCTCTGTTTCAGCCCCTCTGTTTCTCGCCCTCTATTTCAGCGCCTCTGTTTCAGCCCCTCTGTTTCAGCCCCTCTGTTTCAGCCCCTGTGTTTCTCGCCCTCTGTTTCAGCCCCTCTGTTTCTCGCCCTCTGTTTCAGCCCCTCTGATTCAGCCCCTCTGTTTCAGCCCCTCTGATTCAGCCCCTCTGTTTCAGCCCTTCTGTTTCAGCCCCTCTGTTTCTCACCCTCTGTTTCTCGCCCTCTGTTTCAGCCCCTCTGTTTCTCTCCCTCTGTTTCAGCCCCTCTGTTTCTCGCCCTCTGTTTCAGCCCCTCTGTTTCAGCCCCTCTGTTTCTCGCCCTCTGGTCCAGCCCCTCTGTTTCTAGCCCTCTGTTTCAGCCCCTCTGGTTCAGCCCCTCTGTTTCTAGCCCTCTGTTTCAGCCCCTCTGTTTCAGCCCCTCTGTTTCTCGCCCTCTGTTTCAGCCCCTCTGTTTCTCGCCCACTGTTTCAGCGCCTCTGTTTCAGCCCCTATGTTTCTCGCCCTCTGTTTCAGCCCCTCTGTTTCTCGCCCTCTGTTTCAGCCCCTCTGTTTCAGCCCCTCTGTTTCAGCCCCTCTGTTTCAGCCCCTCTGTTTCTCGCCCTCTGTTTCTGCCCCTCTGATTCAGCCCCTCTGTTTCAGCCCCTCTGATTCAGCCCCTCTGTTTATGCCCCTCTGTTTCAGCCCCTCTGTTTCAGCCCCACTGTTTCTCGCCCTCTGTTTCTCACCCTCTGTTTCTCGCCCTCTGTTTCAGCCCCTCTGTTTTTCGCCCTCTGTTTCAGCCCCTCTGCTTCTCGCCCTCTGTTTCAGGCTCTCTGTTTCAGCCCGTCTGTTTCAGGCCCTCTGTTTCAGCACCTCTGTTTCTCGCCCTCTGTTTCTCGCCCGCTGTATCAGCCCCTCTGTTTCTCGCCCTCTGTTTCAGCCCCTCTGTTTCAGGCCTCTGATTCAGCCCCTCTGATTTAGCCCCTCTGTTTCTCGCCCTCTGTTTCAGCCCCTCTGTTTCTCGCCCTCTGTTTCAGCCCCTCTGTTTCAGCCCGTCTGTTTCAGCCACTCTGTTTCTCGCCCTTTGTTTCAGCCCCTCTGTTTCTCACCCTCTGTTTCAGCCCCTCTGATTCAGCCCCTCTGTTTCTCGCCCTCAGTTTCAGCCCCACTGTTTCAGCCCCTCTGTTTCAGCCCCTCTTTTTCAGCCCCTCTGTTTCTCGCCCTCTGTTTCCGCCCCTCTGTTTCTCGCCCAAAATTTCACCCCCTCTGTTTCAGCCCCTCTGTTTCAGCCCCTCTGTTTCAGCCCCTCTGTGTCAGCCCCTCTGTTTCTCGCCCTCTGTTTCAGCCCCACTGTGTCTTACCCTCTGTTTCAGCCCCTCTGTTTCTCGCCCGCTGTTTCAGCCCTTCTGTTTCTCGCCCTCTGTTTCAGCCCCTCTGTTTAAGTCCCTCTGTTTCTCGCCCTCTGTTTCTCGCCCTCTGTTTCAGCCCCTCTGTTTTTCGCCCTCTGTTTCAGCCCCTCTGTTTCGCGCCCTCTGTTTCAGGCTCTCTGTTTCAGCCCGTCTGTTTCAGCCCCTCTCGTTCAGCCCCTCTGTTTCTCGCTCTCTGTTTCTCGCCCTCTGTTTCAGCCCCTCTGTTTCTCGCCCTCTGTTTCAGCCCCTCTGTGTCAGCCCCTCTGTTTCAGCCCCTCTGTTTCAGCCCCACTGTGTCTTACCCTCTGTTTCAGCCCCTCTGTTTCTCGCCCGCTGTTTCAGCCCTTCTGTTTCTCGCCCTCTGTTTCAGCCCCTCTGTTTAAGTCCCTCTGTTTCTCGCCCTCTGTTTCTCGCCCTCTGTTTCAGCCCCTCTGTTTCTCGCCCACTGTTTCAGCGCCTCTGTTTCAGCCCCTCTGTTTCAGCCCCTCTGTTTCAGCCCCTGTGGTTCTCGCCCTCTGTTTCAGCCCCTCTGTTTCTCGCCCTCTGTTTCAGCCCCTCTGATTCAGCCCCTCTGTTTCAGCCCCTCTGATTCAGCCCCTCTGTTTCAGCCCCTCTGTTTCAGCCCCTCTGTTTCTCACCCTCTGTTTCTCGCCCTCTGTTTCAGCCCCTCTGTTTCTCTCCCTCTGTTTCAGCCCCTCTGTTTCTCGCCCTCTGTTTCAGCCCCTCTGTTTCAGCCCCTCTGTTTCTCGCACTCTGGTCCAGCCCCTCTGTTTCTAGCCCTCTGTTTCAGCCCCTCTGGTTCAGCCCCTCTGTTTCTAGCCCTCTGTTTCAGCCCCTCTGTTTCAGCCCCTCTGTTTCTCGCCCTCTGTTTCAGCCCCTCTGTTTCTCGCCCTCTGTTTCAGCCCCTCTGTTTCAGGCCTCTGATTCAGCCCCTCTGATTTAGCCCCTCTGTTTCTCGCCCTCTGATTCAGCCCCTCTGATTCAGCCCCTCTGTTTCAGCCCCTCTGTTTCTCGCCCTCTGTTTCAGCCCCTCTGTTTCTCTCCCTCTGTTTCAGCCCCTCTGATTCAGCCCCTCTGTTTCAGCCCCTCTGATTCAGCCCCTCTGTTTATGCCCCTCTGTTTCAGCCCCTCTGTTTCAGTCCCACTGTTTCTCGCCCTCTGTTTCTCACCCTCTGTTTCTCGCACTCAGTTTCAGCCCCGCTGTTTTTCGCCCTCTGTTTCAGCCCCTCTGTTTCTCGCCCTCTGTCTCACGCTCTCTGTTTCAGCCCGTCTGTTTCAGGCCCTCTGTTTCAGCACCTCTGTTTCTCGCCCTCTGTTTCTCGCCCGCTGTATCAGCCCCTCTGTTTCTCGCCCTCTGTTTCAGCCCCCCTGTTTCAGCTCCTCTGTTTCAGGCCCTCTGTTACAGCCCCTCTGTTTCTCGCCCTCTGTTTCAGCCCCTCTGTTTCTCGTCCTGTGTTTCAGCCCCTCTGTTTCAGCACCTCTGTTTCAGCCCCTCTGTTTCAGCCCCTGGTTTTCTCGCCCTCTGTTTCAGCCCCTCTGTTTCTCGCCCTCTGTTTCAGCCCCTCTGATTCAGCCCCTCTGTTTCAGCCCCTCTGATTCAGCCCCTCTGTTTCAGCCCCTCTGTTTCAGCCCCTCTGTTACTCACCCTCTGTTTCTCGCCCTCTGTTTCAGCCCCTCAGTTTTTCGCCCTCTGTTTCAGCCCCTCTGTTTCTCGCCCTCTGTCTCAGGCTCTCTGTTTCAGCCCGTCTGTTTCAGCCCCTCTGATGCAGCCCCTCTGTTTCTCGCCCTCTGTTTCTTGCCCGCTGTTTCAGCCCCTCTGTTTCTCGCCCTCTGTTTCAGCCCCTCTGTTTCGGCCCATCTGATCCAGCCCCTCTGATTCAACCCCTCTGTTTCTCGCCCTCTGTTTCAGCTCCTCTGTTTCAGCCCCTCTGTTTCAGCCCCTCTGTTTCTCGCCCTCTGGTTCAGCCCCTCTGTTCCTCGCCCTCTGTTTCAGCCCCTCTGTTTCAGCCCCTCTGTTTCAGCCCCTCTGTTTCTCGCCCTCTGTTTCAGCCCCTCTTCTTCAGCCCCTCTTTTTCAGCCCCTCTGTTTCTCGCCCTCTGTTTCAGCCCCTCTGTTTCTCGCCCAAAATTTCAGCCCCTCTGTTTCAGCCCCTCTGTTTCTCGCCCTCTGTTTCAGCCACTCTGTTACTCGCCCTCTGTTTCAGCCCCTCTGTTTCAGCCCCTCTGTTTCAGCCCCTCTGTTTCTCGCCCTCTGTTTCAGCCCCTCTGTTTCAGCCCCTCTGATTCAGCCCCACTGTTTCAGCCCCACTGTTTCAGCCCGTCTGTTTCAGGCCCTCTGTTTCAGCCCCTCTGTTTCAGCCCCACTGTTTCTCGCCCTCTGGTTCTCACCCTCTGTTTCTCGCCCTCTGTTTCAGCCCCTCTGTTTCTCGACCTCTGTTTCAGCCCCTCTTTTTCAGCCACTCGGTTTCAGCCCCTCTTTTTCAGCCCGTCTGTTTCAGGCCCTCTGTTTCAGCACCTCTGTATCTCGCCCTCTGTTTCTCGCCCGCTGTATCAGCCCCTCTGTTTCTCGCTCTCTGTTTCAGCCCCTCTGTTTCAGCCCCTCTGATTCAGCCCCTCTGTTTCAGCGCCTCTGTTTCTCGCCCTCTGTTTAAGCCCCTCTGTTTCTCGCCCGCTGTTTCAGCCCCTCTGTTTCTCGCTCTCTGTTTCAGCCCCTCTGTTTCAGCCCCTCTGATTCAGCCCCTCTGTTTCAGCGCCTCTGTTTCTCGCCCTCTGTTTAAGCCCCTCTGTTTCTCGCCCGCTGTTTCAGCCCCTCTGTTTCAGCCCCTCTGTTTCAGCCCCTCTGTTTCAGCTTTTCTGTTTCTGCCCCTCTGTTTCTCGCCCTCTGTTTCAGCCCCTCTGTTTCTCGCCCTCTGTTTCAGCCCCTCTTTTTCAGCCCCTCTGTTTCTCGCCCTCTGTTTCATCCCCTCTGTTTCTCGCCCTCTGTTTCAGCCCCTCTGATTTAGCCCCTCTGTTTCAGCCCCTCTGATTCAGCCCCTCTGTTTCAGCCCCTCTGTTTCAGCCCCTCTGTTTCTCACCCTCTGTTTCTCGCCCTCTGTTTCAGCCCCTCTGTTTTTCGCCCTCTGTTTCAGCCCCTCTGTTTCGCGCCCTCTGTTTCAGGCTCTCTGTTTCAGCCCGTCTGTTTCAGACCCTCTCGTTCAGCCCCTCTGTTTCTCGCTCTCTGTTTCTCGCCATCTGTTTCAGCCCCTCTGTTTCTCGCCCTCTGTTTCAGCCCCTCTGTTTCAGCCCCTCTGTGTCAGCCCCTCTGTTTCTCGCCCTCTGTTTCAGCCCCACTGTGTCTTACCCTCTGTTTCAGCCCCTCTGTTTCTCGCCCGCTGTTTCAGCCCTTCTGTTTCTCGCCCTCTGTTTCAGCCCCTCTGTTTAAGTCCCTCTGTTTCTCGCCCTCTGTTTCTCGCCCTCTGTTTCAGCCCCTCTGTTTCGCGCCCTCTGTTTCAGCCCCTCTGTTTCAGCCCCTCTGTTTCTCGCCCTCTGTTTCAGCCCCTCTGTTTCTCGCCCTCTGTTACAGCCCCTCTGATTCTCGCCCTCTGTTTCAGCCCCTCTGTTTCTCGCCCTCTATTTCAGCGCCTCTGTTTCAGCCCCTCTGTTTCAGCCCCTCTGTTTCAGCCCCTGTGTTTCTCGCCCTCTGTTTCAGCCGCTCTGTTTCTCGCCCTCTGTTTCAGCCCCTCTGATTCAGCCCCTCTGTTTCAGCCCCTCTGATTCAGCCCCTCTGTTTCAGCCCTTCTGTTTCAGCCCCTCTGTTTCTCACCCTCTGTTTCTCGCCCTCTGTTTCAGCCCCTCTGTTTCTCTCCCTCTGTTTCAGCCCCTCTGTTTCTCGCCCTCTGTTTCAGCCCCTCTGTTTCAGCCCCTCTGTTTCTCGCCCTCTGGTCCAGCCCCTCTGTTTCTAGCCCTCTGTTTCAGCCCCTCTGGTTCAGCCCCTCTGTTTCTAGCCCTCTGTTTCAGCCCCTCTGTTTCAGCCCCTCTGTTTCTCGCCCTCTGTTTCAGCCCCTCTGTTTCTCGCCCACTGTTTCAGCGCCTCTGTTTCAGCCACTATGTTTCTCGCCCTCTGTTTCAGCCCCTCTGTTTCTCGCCCTCTGTTTCAGCCCCTCTGTTTCAGCCCCTCTGTTTCAGCCCCTCTGTTTCAGCCCCTCTGTTTCTCGCCCTCTGTTTCTGCCCCTCTGATTCAGCCCCTCTGTTTCAGCCCCTCTGATTCAGCCCCTCTGTTTATGCCCCTCTGTTTCAGCCCCTCTGTTTCAGCCCCACTGTTTCTCGCCCTCTGTTTCTCACCCTCTGTTTCTCGCCCTCTGTTTCAGCCCCTCTGTTTTTCGCCCTCTGTTTCAGCCCCTCTGTTTCTCGCCCTCTGTTTCAGGCTCTCTGTTTCAGCCCGTCTGTTTCAGGCCCTCTGTTTCAGCACCTCTGTTTCTCGCCCTCTGTTTCTCGCCCGCTGTATCAGCCCCTCTGTTTCTCGCCCTCTGTTTCAGCCCCTCTGTTTCAGGCCTCTGATTCAGCCCCTCTGATTTAGCCCCTCTGTTTCTCGCCCTCTGTTTCAGCCCCTCTGTTTCTCGCCCTCTGTTTCAGCCCCTCTGTTTCAGCCCGTCTGTTTCAGCCACTCTGTTTCTCGCCCTCTGTTTCAGCCCCTCTGTTTCTCACCCTCTGTTTCAGCCCCTCTGATTCAGCCCCTCTGTTTCTCGCCCTCAGTTTCAGCCCCACTGTTTCAGCCCCTCTGTTTCAGCCCCTCTTTTTCAGCCCCTCTGTTTCTCGCCCTCTGTTTCCGCCCCTCTGTTTCTCGCCCAAAATTTCACCCCCTCTGTATCAGCCCCTCTGTTTCTCGCCCTCTGTTTCAGCCACTCTGTTACTCGCCCTCTGTTTCAGCCCCTCTGTTTCAGCCCCTCTGTTTCAGCCCCTCTGTTTCAGCCCCTCTGTTTCTCGCCCTCTGTTTCAGCCCCTCTGTTTCTCGCCCTCTGTTTCAGCCCCTCTGATTCAGCCCCTCTGTTTCAGCCACTCTGTTTCTCGCCCTCTGTTTCAGCCCCTCTGTTTCTCGCCCTCTGTTACAGCCCCTCTGTTTCAGCCCCTCTGTTTCAGCCCCTCTGTTTCAGTCCCACTGTTTCTCGCCCTCTGTTTCTCACCCTCTGTTTCTCGCACTCAGTTTCAGCCCCTCTGTTTCTCGCTCTCTGTTTCAGCCCCTCTGTTTCAGCCCCTCTGATTCAGCCCCTCTGTTTCAGCGCCTCTGTTTCTCGCCCTCTGTTTAAGCCCCTCTGTTTCTCGCCCGCTGTTTCAGCCCCTCTGTTTCTCGCTCTCTGTTTCAGCCCCTCTGTTTCAGCCCCTCTGATTCAGCCCCTCTGTTTCAGAGCCTGTTTCTCGCCCTCTGTTTAAGCCCCTCTGTTTCTCGCCCGCTGTTTCAGACCCTCTGTTTCAGCCCCTCTGTTTCAGCCCCTCTGTTTCAGCTTTTCTGTTTCTGCCCCTCTGTTTCTCGCCCTCTGTTTCAGCCCCTCTGTTTCTCGCCCTCTGTTTCAGCCCCTCTTTTTCAGCCCCTCTGTTTCTCGCCCTCTGTTTCATCCGCTCTGTTTCTCGCCCTCTGTTTCAGCCCCTCTGATTTAGCCCCTCTGTTTCAGCCCCTCTGATTCAGCCCCTCTGTTTCAGCCCCTCTGTTTCAGCCCCTCTGTTTCTCACCCTCTGTTTCTCGCCCTCTGTTTCAGACCCTCTGTTTTTCGCCCTCTGTTTCAGGCCCTCTGTTTCGCGCCCTCTGTTTCAGGCTCTCTGTTTCTGCCCGTCTGTTTCAGCCCCTCTCGTTCAGCCCCTCTGTTTCTTGCTCTCTGTTTCTCGCCCTCTGTTTCAGCCCCTCTGTTTCTCGCCCTCTGTTTCAGCCCCTCTGTTTCAGCCCCTCTGTTTCAGCCCCTCTGTGTCAGCCCCTCTGTTTCTCGCCCTCTGTTTCAGCCCCACTGTGTCTTACCCTCTGTTTCAGCCCCTCTGTTTCTCGCCCGCTGTTTCAGCCCTTCTGTTTCTCGCCCTCTGTTTCAGCCCCTCTGTTTATGTCCCTCTGTTTCTCGCCCTCTGTTTCTCGCCCTCTGTTTCAGCCCCTCTGTTTCGCGCCCTCTGTTTCAGCCCCTCTGTTTCAGCCCCTCTGTTTCTCGCCCTCTGTTTCAGCCCCTCTGATTCTCGCCCTCTGTTTCAGCCCCTCTGTTTCTCGCCCTCTATTTCAGCGCCTCTGTTTCAGCCCCTCTGTTTCAGCCCCTCTGTTTCAGCCCCTGTGTTTCTCGCCCTCTGTTTCAGCCCCTCTGTTTCTCGCCCTCTGTTTCAGCCCCTCTGATTCAGCCCCTCTGTTTCAGCCCCTCTGATTCAGCCCCTCTGTTTCAGCCCCTATGTTTCAGCCCCTCTGTTTCTCACCCTCTGTTTCTCGCCCTCTGTTTCAGCCCCTCTGTTTCTCTCCCTCTGTTTCAGCCCCTCTGTTTCTCGCGCTCTGTTTTAGCCCCTCTGTTTCAGCCCCTCTGTTTCTCGCACTCTGGTCCAGCCCCTCTGTTTCTAGCCCTCAGTTTCAGCCCCTCTGGTTCAGCCCCTCTGTTTCTAGCCCTCTGTTTCAGCCCCTCTGTTTCAGCCCCTCTGTTTCTCGCCCTCTGTTTCAGCCCCTCTGTTTCTCGCCCACTGTTTCAGCGCCTCTGTTTCAGCCCCTCTGTTTCTCGCCCTCTGTTTCAGCCCCTCTGTTTCTCGCCCTCTGTTTCAGCCCCTCTGTTTCAGCCCCTCTGTTTCAGCCCCTCTGTTTCAGCCCCTCTGTTTCAGCCCCTCTGTTTCAGCCCCTCTGTTTCTCGCCCTCTGTTTCTGCCCCTCTGATTCAGCCCCTCTGTTTCAGCCCCTCTGATTCAGCCCCTCTGTTTATGCCCCTCTGTTTCAGCCCCTCTGTTTCAGCCCCACTGTTTCTCGCCCTCTGTTTCTCACCCTCTGTTTCTCGCACTCTGTTTCAGCCCCTCTGTTTTTCGCCCTCTGTTTCAGCCCCTCTGTTTCTCCCCCTCTGTTTCAGGCTCTCTGTTTCAGCCCGTCTGTTTCAGGCCCTCTGTTTCAGCACCTCTGTTTCTCGCCCTCTGTTTCTCGCCCGCTGTATCAGCCCCTCTGTTTCTCGCCCTCTGTTTCAGCCCCTCTGTTTCAGGCCTCTGATTCAGCCCCTCTGATTTAGCCCCTCTGTTTCTCGCCCTCTGATTCAGCCCCTCTGTTTCTCGCCCTCTGTTTCAGCCCCTCTGTTTCTCACCCTCTGTTTCAGCCCCTCTGATTCAGCCCCTCTGTTTCTCGCCCTCTGTTTCAGCCCCACTGTTTCAGCCCCTCTGTTTCAGCACCTCTGTTTCAGCCCCTCTGTTTCTCGCCCTCTGTTTCAGCCCCTCTTTTTCAGCCCGTCTGTTTCAGCGCCTCTGTTTCAGCCCCTCTGTTTCTCGCCCTCTGTTTCAGCCCCTCTGTTTCTCGCCCTCTGTTTCAGCCCCTCTGATTCAGCCCCTCTGATTCAGCCCCTCTGTTTCAGCCCCACTGTTTCTCGCCCTCTGTTTCAGCCCCTCTGTTTCTCTCCCTCTGTTTCAGCCCCTCTGATTCAGCCCCTCTGTTTCAGCCCCTCTGATTCAGCCCCTCTGTTTATGCCCCTCTGTTTCAGCCCCTCTGTTTCAGTCCCACTGTTTCTCGCCCTCTGTTTCTCACCCTCTGTTTCTCGCACTCAGTTTCAGCCCCGCTGTTTTTCGCCCTCTGTTTCAGCCCCTCTGTTTCTCACCCTCTGTCTCACGCTCTCTGTTTCAGCCCGTCTGTTTCAGGCCCTCTGTTTCAGCACCTCTGTTTCTCGCCCTCTGTTTCTCGCCCGCTGTATCAGCCCCTCTGTTTCTCGCCCTCTGTTTCAGCCCCCCTGTTTCAGCTCCTCTGTTTCAGGCCCTCTGTTACAGCCCCTCTGTTTCTCGCCCTCTGTTTCAGCCCCTCTGTTTCTCGTCCTGTGTTTCAGCCCCTCTGTTTCAGCACCTCTGTTTCAGCACCTCTGTTTCAGCCCCTGGTTTTCTCGCCCTCTGTTTCAGCCCCTCTGTTTCTCGCCCTCTGTTTCAGCCCCTCTGATTCAGCCCCTCTGTTTCAGCCCCTCTGATTCAGCCCCTCTGTTTCAGCCCCTCTGTTTCAGCCCCTCTGTTACTCACCCTCTGTTTCTCGCCCTCTGTTTCAGCCCCTCAGTTTTTCGCCCTCTGTTTCAGCCCCTCTGTTTCTCGCCCTCTGTCTCAGGCTCTCTGTTTCAGCCCGTCTGTTTCAGCCCCTCTGATGCAGCCCCTCTGTTTCTCGCCCTCTGTTTCTTGCCCGCTGTTTCAGCCCCTCTGTTTCTCGCCCTCTGTTTCAGCCCCTCTGTTTCAGCCCATCTGATCCAGCCCCTCTGATTCAACCCCTCTGTTTCTCGCCCTCTGTTTCAGCTCTTCTGTTTCAGCCCCTCTGTTTCAGCCCCTCTGTTTCTCGCCCTCTGGTTCAGCCCCTCTGTTCCTCGCCCTCTGTTTCAGCCCCTCTGTTTCAGCCCCTCTGTTTCAGCCCCTCTGTTTCTCACCCTCTGTTTCAGCCCCTCTGTTTCAGCCCCTCTTTTTCAGCCCCTCTGTTTCTCGCCCTCTGTTTCAGCCCCTCTGTTTCTCGCCCAAAATTTCAGCCCCTCTGTTTCAGCCCCTCTGTTTCTCGCCCTCTGTTTCAGCCACTCTGTTACTCACCCTCTGTTTCAGCCCCTCTGTTTCAGCCCCTCAGTTTCAGCCCCTCTGTTTCAGCCCCTCTGTTTCTCGCCCTCTGTTTCAGCCCCTCTGTTTCAGCCCCTCTGATTCAGCCCCACTGTTTCAGCCCGTCTGTTTCAGCCCGTCTGTTTCAGGCCCTCTGTTTCAGCCCCTCTGTTTCAGCCCCACTGTTTCTCGCCCTCTGGTTCTCACCCTCTGTTTCTCGCACTCTGTTTCAGCCCCTCTGTTTTTCGCCCTCTGTTTCAGCCCCTCTGTTTCTCGCCCTCTGTTTCAGGCTCTCTGTTTCAGCCCGTCTGTTTCAGGCCCTCTGTTTCAGCACCTCTGTTTCTCGCCCTCTGTTTCTCGCCCGCTGTATCAGCCCCTCTGTTTCTCGCCCTCTGTTTCAGCCCCTCTGTTTCAGGCCTCTGATTCAGCCCCTCTGATTTAGCCCCTCTGTTTCTCGCCCTCTGATTCAGCCCCTCTGATTCAGCCCCTCTGTTTCAGCCCCTCTGTTTCTCGCCCTCTGTTTCAGCCCCTCTGTTTCTCTCCCTCTGTTTCAGCCCCTCTGATTCAGCCCCTCTGTTTCAGCCCCTCTGATTCAGCCCCTCTGTTTATGCCCCTCTGTTTCAGCCCCTCTGTTTCAGTCCCACTGTTTCTCGCCCTCTGTTTCTCACCCTCTGTTTCTCGCACTCAGTTTCAGCCCCGCTGTTTTTCGCCCTCTGTTTCAGCCCCTCTGTTTCTCACCCTCTGTCTCACGCTCTCTGTTTCAGCCCGTCTGTTTCAGGCCCTCTGTTTCAATACCTCTGTTTCTCGCCCTCTGTTTCTCGCCCGCTGTATCAGCCCCTCTGTTTCTCGCCCTCTGTTTCAGCCCCCCTGTTTCAGCTCCTCTGTTTCAGGCCCTCTGTTACAGCCCCTCTGTTTCTCGCCCTCTGTTTCAGCCCCTCTGTTTCTCGTCCTGTGTTTCAGCCCCTCTGTTTCAGCACCTCTGTTTCAGCCCCTCTGTTTCAGCCCCTGGTTTTCTCGCCCTCTGTTTCAGCCCCTCTGTTTCTCGCCCTCTGTTTCAGCCCCTCTGATTCAGCCCCTCTGTTTCAGCCCCTCTGATTCAGCCCCTCTGTTTCAGCCCCTCTGTTTCAGCCCCTCTGTTACTCACCCTCTGTTTCTCGCCCTCTGTCTCAGGCTCTCTGTTTCAGCCCGTCTGTTTCAGCCCCTCTTATGCAGCCCCTCTGTTTCTCGCCCTCTGTTTCTTGCCCGCTGTTTCAGCCCCTCTGTTTCTCGCCCTCTGTTTCAGCCCCTCTGTTTCAGCCCATCTGATCCAGCCCCTCTGATTCAACCCCTCTGTTTCTCGCCCTCTGTTTCAGCTCTTCTGTTTCAGCCCCTCTGTTTCAGCCCCTCTGTTTCTCGCCCTCTGGTTCAGCCCCTCTGTTCCTCGCCCTCTGTTTCAGCCCCTCTGTTTCAGCCCCTCTGTTTCAGCCCCTCTGTTTCTCACCCTCTGTTTCAGCCCCTCTGTTTCAGCCCCTCTTTTTCAGCCCCTCTGTTTCTCGCCCTCTGTTTCAGCCCCTCTGTTTCTCGCCCAAAATTTCAGCCCCTCTGTTTCAGCCCCGCTGTTTCTCGCCCTCTGTTTCAGCCACTCTGTTACTCGCCCTCTGTTTCAGCCCCTCTGTTTCAGCCCCTCTGTTTCAGCCCCTCTGTTTCAGCCCCTCTGTTTCTCGCCCTCTGTTTCAGCCCCTCTGTTTCAGCCCCTCTGATTCAGCCCCTCTGTTTCAGCCCCACTGTTTCTCGCCCTCTGGTTCTCACCCTCTGTTTCTCGCCCTCTGTTTCAGCCCCTCTGTTTTTCGCCCTCTGTTTCAGCCCCTCTTTTTCAGCCACTCGGTTTCAGCCCCTCTTTTTCAGCCCGTCTGTTTCAGGCCCTCTGTTTCAGCACCTCTGTATCTCGCCCTCTGTTTCTCGCCCGCTGTCTCAGCCCCTCTGTTTCTCGCTCTCTGTTTCAGCCCCTCTGTTTCAGCCCCTCTGATTCAGCCCCTCTGTTTCAGCGCCTCTGTTTCTCGCCCTCTGTTTAAGCCCCTCTGTTTCTCGCCCGCTGTTTCAGCCCCTCTGTTTCAGCCCCTCTGTTTCAGCCCCTCTGTTTCATCTTTTCTGTTTCTGCCCCTCTGTTTCTCGCCCTCTGTTTCAGCCCCTCTGTTTCTCGCCCTCTGTTTCAGCCCCTCTTTTTCAGCCCCTCTGTTTTTCGCCCTCTGTTTCATCCCCTCTGTTTCTCGCCCTCTGTTTCAGCCCCTCTGATTTAGCCCCTCTGTTTCAGCCCCACTGATTCAGCCCCTCTGTTTCAGCCCCTCTGTTTCAGCCCCTCTGTTTCTCACCCTCTGTTTCTCGCCCTCTGTTTCAGCCCCTCTGTTTTTCGCCCTCTGTTTCAGCCCCTCTGTTTCGCGCCCTCTGTTTCAGGCTCTCTGTTTCAGCCCGTCTGTTTCAGCCCCTCTCGTTCAGCCCCTCTGTTTCTCGCTCTCTGTTTCTCGCCCTCTGTTTCAGCCCCTCTGTTTCTCGCCCTCAGTTTCAGCCCCTCTGTTTCAGCCCTTCTGTTTCAGCCCCTCTGTGTCAGCCCCTCTGTTTCTCGCCCTCTGTTTCAGCCCCACTGTGTCTTACCCTCTGTTTCAGCCCCTCTGTTTCTCGCCCGCTGTTTCAGCCCTTCTGTTTCTCGCCCTCTGTTTCAGCCCCTCTGTTTCAGCCCCTCTGTTTCAGCCCCTCTGTTTCAGCCCCACTGTGTCTTACCCTCTGTTTCAGCCCCTCTGTTTCTCGCCCGCTGTTTCAGCCCTTCTGTTTCTCGCCCTCTGTTTCAGCCCCTCTGTTTAAGTCCCTCTGTTTCTCGCCCTCTGTTTCTCGCCCTCTGTTTCAGCCCCTCTGTTTCGCGCCCTCTATTTCAGCGCCTCTGTTTCAGCCCCTCTGTTTCAGCCCCTCTGTTTCAGCCCCTGTGTTTCTCGCCCTCTGTTTCAGCCCCTCTGTTTCTCGCCCTCTGTTTCAGCCCCTCTGATTCAGCCCCTCTGTTTCAGCCCCTCTGATTCAGCCCCTCTGTTTCAGCCCCTCTGTTTCAGCCCCTCTGTTTTTCACCCTCTGTTTCTCGCCCTCTGTTTCAGCCCCTCTGTTTCTCGCCCTCTGTTTCAGCCCCTCTGTTTCAGCCCCTCTGTTTCTCGCACTCTGGTCCAGCCCCTCTGTTTCTAGCCCTCTGTTTCAGCCCCTCTGGTTCAGCCACTCTGTTTCTAGCCCTCTGTTTCAGCCCCTCTGTTTCAGCCCCTCTGTTTCTCGCCCTCTGTTTCAGCCCCTCTGTTTCTCGCCCACTGTTTCAGCGCCTCTGTTTCAGCCCCTCTGTTTCTCGCCCTCTGTTTCAGCCCCTCTGTTTCTCGCCCTCTGTTTCAGCCCCTCTGTTTCAGCCCCTATGTTTCAGCCCCTCTGTTTCAGCCCCTCTGTTTCTCGCCCTCTGTTTCTGCCCCTCTGATTCAGCCCCTCTGTTTCAGCCCCTCTGATTCAGCCCCTCTGTTTATGCCCCTCTGTTTCAGCCCCTCTGTTTCAGCCCCACTGTTTCTCGCCCTCTGTTTCTCACCCTCTGTTTCTCGCACTCTGTTTCAGCCCCTCTGTTTTTCGCCCTCTGTTTCAGCCCCTCTGTTTCTCGCCCTCTGTTTCAGGCTCTCTGTTTCAGCCCGTCTGTTTCAGTCCCTCTGTTTCAGCACCTCTGTTTCTCGCCCTCTGTTTCTCGCCCGCTGTATCAGCCCCTCTGTTTCTCGCCCTCTGTTTCAGCTCCTCTGATTCAGCCCCTCTGTTTCAGCCCCTCTGATTCAGCCCCTCTGTTTCAGCCCCTCTGTTTCAGCCCCTCTGTTACTCACCCTCTGTTTCTCGCCCTCTGTCTCAGGCTCTCTGTTTCAGCCCGTCTGTTTCAGCCCCTCTGATGCAGCCCCTCTGTTTCTCGCCCTCTGTTTCTTGCCCGCTGTTTCAGCCCCTCTGTTTCTCGCCCTCTGTTTCAGCCCCTCTGTTTCAGCCCATCTGATCCAGCCCCTCTGATTCAACCCCTCTGTTTCTCGCCCTCTGTTTCAGCTCTTCTGTTTCAGCCCCTCTGTTTCAGCCCCTCTGTTTCTCGCCCTCTGGTTCAGCCCCTCTGTTCCTCGCCCTCTGTTTCAGCCCCTCTGTTTCAGCCCCTCTGTTTCAGCCCCTCTGTTTCTCACCCTCTGTTTCAGCCCCTCTGTTTCAGCCCCTCTTTTTCAGCCCCTCTGTTTCTCGCCCTCTGTTTCAGCCCCTCTGTTTCTCGCCCAAAATTTCAGCCTCTCTGTTTCAGCCCCTCTGTTTCTCGCCCTCTGTTTCAGCCACTCTGTTACTCGCCCTCTGTTTCAGCCCCTCTGTTTCAGCCCCTCTGTTTCAGCCCCTCTGTTTCAGCCCCTCTGTTTCTCGCCCTCTGTTTCAGCCGCTCTGTTTCAGCCCGTCTGATTCAGCCCCACTGTTTCAGCCCCACTGTTTCAGCCCGTCTGTTTCAGCCCCTCTGTTTCAGCCCCACTGTTTCTCGCCCTCTGTTTCTCACCCTCTGTTTCTCGCACTCTGTTTCAGCCCCTCTGTTTTTCGCCCTCTGTTTCAGCCCCTCTGTTTCTCGCCCTCTGTTTCAGGCTCTCTGTTTCAGCCCGTCTGTTTCAGTCCCTCTGTTTCAGCACCTCTGTTTCTCGCCCTCTGTTTCTCGCCCGCTGTATCAGCCCCTCTGTTTCTCGCCCTCTGTTTCAGCCCCTCTGATTCAGCCCCTCTGTTTCAGCCCCTCTGATTCAGCCCCTCTGTTTCAGCCCCTCTGTTTCAGCCCCTCTGTTACTCACCCTCTGTTTCTCGCCCTCTGTCTCAGGCTCTCTGTTTCAGCCCGTCTGTTTCAGCCCCTCTGATGCAGCCCCTCTGTTTCTCGCCCTCTGTTTCTTGCCCGCTGTTTCAGCCCCTCTGTTTCTCGCCCTCTGTTTCAGCCCCTCTGTTTCAGCCCATCTGATCCAGCCCCTCTGATTCAACCCCTCTGTTTCTCGCCCTCTGTTTCAGCTCTTCTGTTTCAGCCCCTCTGTTTCAGCCCCTCTGTTTCTCGCCCTCTGGTTCAGCCCCTCTGTTCCTCGCCCTCTGTTTCAGCCCCTCTGTTTCAGCCCCTCTGTTTCAGCCCCTCTGTTTCTCACCCTCTGTTTCAGCCCCTCTGTTTCAGCCCCTCTTTTTCAGCCCCTCTGTTTCTCGCCCTCTGTTTCAGCCCCTCTGTTTCTCGCCCAAAATTTCAGCCCCTCTGTTTCAGCCCCTCTGTTTCTCGCCCTCTGTTTCAGCCACTCTGTTACTCGCCCTCTGTTTCAGCCCCTCTGTTTCAGCCCCTCTGTTTCAGCCCCTCTGTTTCAGCCCCTCTGTTTCTCGCCCTCTGTTTCAGCCGCTCTGTTTCAGCCCGTCTGATTCAGCCCCACTGTTTCAGCCCCACTGTTTCAGCCCGTCTGTTTCAGGCCCTCTGTTTCAGCCCCTCTGTTTCAGCCCCACTGTTTCTCGCCCTCTGGTTCTCACCCTCTGTTTCTCGCCCTCTGTTTCAGCCCCTCTGTTTTTCGCCCTCTGTTTCAGCCCCTCTTTTTCAGCCACTCGGTTTCAGCCCCTCTTTTTCAGCCCGTCTGTTTCAGGCCCTCTGTTTCAGCACCTCTGTATCTCGCCCTCTGTTTCTCGCCCGCTGTATCAGCCCCTCTGTTTCTCGCTCTCTGTTTCAGCCCCTCTGTTTCAGCCCCTCTGATTCAGCCCCTCTGTTTCAGCGCCTCTGTTTCTCGCCCTCTGTTTAAGCCCCTCTGTTTCTCGCCCGCTGTTTCAGCCCCTCTGTTTCTCGCTCTCTGTTTCAGCCCCTCTGTTTCAGCCCCTCTGATTCAGCCCCTCTGTTTCAGCGCCTCTGTTTCTCGCCCTCTGTTTAAGCCCCTCTGTTTCTCGCCCGCTGTTTCAGCCCCTCTGTTTCAGCCCCTCTGTTTCAGCCCCTCTGTTTCAGCTTTTCTGTTTCTGCCCCTCTGTTTCTCGCCCTCTGTTTCAGCCCCTCTGTTTCTCGCCCTCTGTTTCAGCCCCTCTTTTTCAGCCCCTCTGTTTCTCGCCCTCTGTTTCATCCCCTCTGTTTCTCGCCCTCTGTTTCAGCCCCTCTGATTTAGCCCCTCTGTTTCAGCCCCTCTGATTCAGCCCCTCTGTTTCAGCCCCTCTGTTTCAGCCCCTCTGTTTCTCACCCTCTGTTTCTCGCCCTCTGTTTCAGCCCCTCTGTTTTTCGCCCTCTGTTTCAGCCCCTCTGTTTCGCGCCCTCTGTTTCAGGCTCTCTGTTTCAGCCCGTCTGTTTCAGCCCCTCTCGTTCAGCCCCTCTGTTTCTCGCTCTCTGTTTCTCGCCCTCTGTTTCAGCCCCTCTGTTTCTCGCCCTCTGTTTCAGCCCCTCTGTTTCAGCCCTTCTGTTTCAGCCCCTCTGTGTCAGCCCCTCTGTTTCTCGCCCTCTGTTTCAGCCCCACTGTGTCTTACCCTCTGTTTCAGCCCCTCTGTTTCTCGCCCGCTGTTTCAGCCCTTCTGTTTCTCGCCCTCTGTTTCAGCCCCTCTGTTTAAGTCCCTCTGTTTCTCGCCCTCTGTTTCTCGCCCTCTGTTTCAGCCCCTCTGTTTTTCGCCCTCTGTTTCAGCCCCTCTGTTTCGCGCCCTCTGTTTCAGGCTCTCTGTTTCAGCCCGTCTGTTTCAGCCCCTCTCGTTCAGCCCCTCTGTTTCTCGCCCGCTGTTTCAGCCCTTCTGTTTCTCGCCCTCTGTTTCAGCCCCTCTGTTTAAGTCCCTCTGTTTCTCGCCCTCTGTTTCTCGCCCTCTGTTTCAGCCCCTCTGTTTTTCGCCCTCTGTTTCAGCCCCTCTGTTTCTCGCCCTCTGTTTCAGCCCCTCTGTTTCAGCCCCTCTGTTTCAGCCCCACTGTGTCTTACCCTCTGTTTCAGCCCCTCTGTTTCTCGCCCGCTGTTTCAGCCCTTCTGTTTCTCGCCCTCTGTTTCAGCCCCTCTGTTTAAGTCCCTCTGTTTCTCGCCCTCTGTTTCTCGCCCTCTGTTTCAGCCCCTCTGTTTCGCGCCCTCTATTTCAGCGCCTCTGTTTCAGCCCCTCTGTTTCAGCCCCTCTGTTTCAGCCCCTGTGTTTCTCGCCCTCTGTTTCAGCCCCTCTGTTTCTCGCCCTCTGTTTCAGCCCCTCTGATTCAGCCCCTCTGTTTCAGCCCCTCTGATTCAGCCCCTCTGTTTCAGCCCCTCTGTTTCAGCCCCTCTGTTTCTCGCCCTCTGTTTCAGCCCCTCTGTTTCTCTCCCTCTGTTTCAGCCCCTCTGTTTCTCGCCCTCTGTTTCAGCCCCTCTGTTTCAGCCCCTCTGTTTCTCGCACTCTGGTCCAGCCCCTCTGTTTCTAGCCCTCTGTTTCAGCCCCTCTGGTTCAGCCCCTCTGTTTCTAGCCCTCTGTTTCAGCCCCTCTGTTTCAGCCCCTCTCTTTCTCGCCCTCTGTTTCAGCCCCTCTGTTTCTCGCCCACTGTTTCAGCGCCTCTGTTTCAGCCCCTCTGTTTCTCGCCCTCTGTTTCAGCCCCTCTGTTTCTCGCCCTCTGTTTCAGCCCCTCTGTTTCAGCCCCTCTGTTTCAGCCCCTCTGTTTCAGCCCCTCTGTTTCTCGCCCTCTGTTTCTGCCCCTCTGATTCAGCCCCTCTGTTTCAGCCCCTCTGATTCAGCCCCTCTGTTTATGCCCCTCTGTTTCAGCCCCTCTGTTTCAGCCCCACTGTTTCTCGCCCTCTGTTTCTCACCCTCTGTTTCTCGCACTCTGTTTCAGCCCCTCTGTTTTTCGCCCTCTGTTTCAGCCCCTCTGTTTCTCGCCCTCTGTTTCAGGCTCTCTGTTTCAGCCCGTCTGTTTCAGTCCCTCTGTTTCAGCACCTCTGTTTCTCGCCCTCTGTTTCTCGCCCGCTGTATCAGCCCCTCTGTTTCTCGCCCTCTGTTTCAGCCCCTCTGTTTCAGGCCTCTGATTCAGCCCCTCTGATTTAGCCCCTCTGTTTCTCGCCCTCTGATTCAGCCCCTCTGATTCAGCCCCTCTGTTTCAGCCCCTCTGTTTCTCGCCCTCTGTTTCAGCCCCTCTGTTTCTCTCCCTCTGTTTCAGCCCCTCTGATTCAGCCCCTCTGTTTCAGCCCCTCTGATTCAGCCCCTCTGTTTATGCCCCTCTGTTTCAGCCCCTCTGTTTCAGTCCCACTGTTTCTCGCCCTCTGTTTCTCACCCTCTGTTTCTCGCACTCAGTTTCAGCCCCGCTGTTTTTCGCCCTCTGTTTCAGCCCCTCTGTTTCTCGCCCTCTGTCTCACGCTCTCTGTTTCAGCCCGTCTGTTTCAGGCCCTCTGTTTCAGCACCTCTGTTTCTCGCCCTCTGTTTCTCGCCCGCTGTATCAGCCCCTCTGTTTCTCGCCCTCTGTTTCAGCCCCCCTGTTTCAGCTCCTCTGTTTCAGGCCCTCTGTTACAGCCCCTCTGTTTCTCGCCCTCTGTTTCAGCCCCTCTGTTTCAGCACCTCTGTTTCAGCCCCTCTGTTTCAGCCCCTGGTTTTCTCGCCCTCTGTTTCAGCCCCTCTGTTTCTCGCCCTCTGTTTCAGCCACTCTGATTCAGCCCCTCTGTTTCAGCCCCTCCGATTCAGCCCCTCTGTTTCAGCCCCTCTGTTTCAGCCCCTCTGTTACTCACCCTCTGTTTCTCGCCCTCTGTTTCAGCCCCTCTGTTTTTCGCCCTCTGTTTCAGCCCCTCTGTTTCTCGCCCTCTGTCTCAGGCTCTCTGTTTCAGCCCGTCTGTTTCAGCCCCTCTGATGCAGCCCCTCTGTTTCTCGCCCTCTGTTTCTTGCCCGCTGTTTCAGCCCCTCTGTTTCTCGCCCTCTGTTTCAGCCCCTCTGTTTCAGCCCATCTGATCCAGCCCCTCTGATTCAACCCCTCTGTTTCTCGCCCTCTCTTTCAGCTCCTCTGTTTCAACCCCTCTGTTTCAGCCCCTCTGTTTCTCGCCCTCTGGTTCAGCCCCTCTGTTCCTCGCCCTCTGTTTCAGCCCCTCTGTTTCAGCCCCTCTGTTTCAGCCCCTCTGTTTCTCGCCCTCTGTTTCAGCCCCTCTGTTTCAGCCCCTCTTTTTCAGCCCCTCTGTTTCTCGCCCTCTGTTTCAGCCCCTCTGTTTCTAGCCCAAAATTTCAGCCCCTCTGTTTCAGCCCCTCTGTTTCTCGCCCTCTGTTTCAGCCACTCTGTTACTCGCCCTCTGTTTCAGCCCCTCTGTTTCAGCCCCTCTGTTTCAGCCCCTCTGTTTCAGCCCCTCTGTTTCTCGCCCTCTGTTTCAGCCCCTCTGTTTCAGCCCCTCTGATTCAGCCCCACTGTTTCAGCCCCACTGTTTCAGCCCGTCTGTTTCAGGCCCTCTGTTTCAGCCCCTCTGTTTCAGCCCCACTGTTTCTCGCGCTCTGGTTCTCACCCTCTGTTTCTCGCCCTCTGTTTCAGCCCCTCTGTTTTTCGCCCTCTGTTTCAGCCCCTCTTTTTCAGCCACTCGGTTTCAGCCCCTCTTTTTCAGCCCGTCTGTTTCAGGCCCTCTGTTTCAGCACCTCTGTATCTCGCCCTCTGTTTCTCGCCCGCTGTATCAGCCCCTCTGTTTCTCGCTCTCTGTTTCAGCCCCTCTGTTTCAGCCCCTCTGATTCAGCCCCTCTGTTTCAGCGCCTCTGTTTCTCGCCCTCTGTTTAAGCCCCTCTGTTTCTCGCCCGCTGTTTCAGCCCCTCTGTTTCTCGCTCTCTGTTTCAGCCCCTCTTTTTCAGCCCCTCTGATTCAGCCCCTCTGTTTCAGCGCCTCTGTTTCTCGCCCTCTGTTTAAGCCCCTCTGTTTCTCGCCCGCTGTTTCAGCCCCTCTGTTTCAGCCCCTCTGTTTCAGACCCTCTGTTTCAGCTTTTCTGTTTCTGCCCCTCTGTTTCTCGCCCTCTGTTTCAGCCCCTCTGTTTCTCGCCCTCTGTTTCAGCCCCTCTTTTTCAGCCCCTCTGTTTCTCGACCTCTGTTTCATCCCCTCTGTTTCTCGCCCTCTGTTTCATCCCCTCTGTTTCTCGCCCTCTGTTTCATCCCCTCTGTTTCTCGCCCTCTGATTTAGCCCCTCTGTTTCAGCCCCTCTGATTCAGCCCCTCTGTTTCAGCCCCTCTGTTTCAGCCCCTCTGTTTCTCACCCTCTGTTTCTCGCCCTCTGTTTCAGCCCCTCTGTTTTTCGCCCTCTGTTTCAGCCCCTCTGTTTCGCGCCCTCTGTTTCAGGCTCTCTGTTTCAGCCCGTCTGTTTCAGCCCCTCTCGTTCAGCCCCTCTGTTTCTCGCTCTCTGTTTCTCGCCCTCTGTTTCAGCCCCTCTGTTTCTCGCCCTCTGTTTCAGCCCCTCTGTTTCAGCCCCTCTGTGTCAGCCCCTCTGTTTCTCGCCCTCTGTTTCAGCCCCACTGTGTCTTACCCTCTGTTTCAGCCCCTCTGTTTCTCGCCCGCTGTTTCAGCCCTTCTGTTTCTCGCCCTCTGTTTCAGCCCCTCTGTTTAAGTCCCTCTGTTTCTCGCCCTCTGTTTCTCGCCCTCTGTTTCAGCCCCTCTGTTTCGCGCCCTCTGTTTCAGCCCCTCTGTTTCAGCCCCTCTGTTTCTCGCACTCTGTTTCAGCCCCTCTGTTTCTCGCCCTCTGTTACAGCCCCTCTGATTCTCACCCTCTGTTTCAGCCCCTCTGTTTCTCGCCCTCTATTTCAGCGCCTCTGTTTCAGCCCCTCTGTTTCAGCCCCTCTGTTTCAGCCCCTGTGTTTCTCGCCCTCTGTTTCAGCCCCTCTGTTTCCCGCCCTCTGTTTCATCCCCTCTGTTTCTCGCCCTCTGTTTCAGCCCCTCTGATTTAGCCCCTCTGTTTCAGCCCCTCTGATTCAGCCCCTCTGTTTCAGCCCCTCTGTTTCAGCCCCTCTGTTTCTCACCCTCTGTTTCTCGCCCTCTGTTTCAGCCCCTCTGTTTTTCGCCCTCTGTTTCAGCCCCTCTGTTTCGCGCCCTCTGTTTCAGCCCGTCTGTTTCAGCCCCTCTCGTTCAGCCCCTCTGTTTCTCGCTCTCTGTTTCTCGCCCTCTGTTTCAGCCCCTCTGTTTCTCGCCCTCTGTTTCAGCCCCTCTGTTTCAGACCCTCTGTGTCAGCCCCTCTGTTTCTCGCCCTCTGTTTCAGCCCCACTGTGTCTTACCCTCTGTTTCAGCCCCTCTGTTTCTCGCCCGCTGTTTCAGCCCTTCTGTTTCTCGCCCTCTGTTTCAGCCCCTCTGTTTAAGTCCCTCTGTTTCTCGCCCTCTGATTCTCGCCCTCTGTTTCAGCCCCTCTGTTTCGCGCCCTGTGTTTCAGCCCCTCTGTTTCAGCCCCTCTGTTTCTCGCCCTCTGTTTCAGCCCCTCTGTTTCTCGCCCTCTGTTACAGCCCCTCTGATTCTCGCCCTCTGTTTCAGCCCCTCTGTTTCTCGCCCTCTATTTCAGCGCCTCTGTTTCAGCCCCTCTGTTTCAGCCCCTCTGTTTCAGCCCCTGTGTTTCTCGCCCTCTGTTTCAGCCCCTCTGTTTCTCGCCCTCTGTTTCAGCCCCTCTGATTCAGCCCCTCTGTTTCAGCCCCTCTGATTCAGCCCCTCTGTTTCAGCCCTTCTGTTTCAGCCCCTCTGTTTCTCACCCTCTGTTTCTCGCCCTCTGTTTCAGCCCCTCTGTTTCTCTCCCTCTGTTTCAGCCCCTCTGTTTCTCGCCCTCTGTTTCAGCCCCTCTGTTTCAGCCCCTCTGTTTCTCGCCCTCTGGTCCAGCCCCTCTGTTTCTAGCCCTCTGTTTCAGCCCCTCTGGTTCAGCCCCTCTGTTTCTAGCCCTCTGTTTCAGCCCCTCTGTTTCAGCCCCTCTGTTTCTCGCCCTCTGTTTCAGCCCCTCTGTTTCTCGCCCACTGTTTCAGCGCCTCTGTTTCAGCCCCTATGTTTCTCGCCCTCTGTTTCAGCCCCTCTGTTTCTCGCCCTCTGTTTCAGCCCCTCTGTTTCAGCCCCTCTGTTTCAGCCCCTCTGTTTCAGCCCCTCTGTTTCTCGCCCTCTGTTTCAGCCCCTCTGTTTCTCGCCCTCTGTTTCTGCCCCTCTGATTCAGCCCCTCTGTTTCAGCCCCTCTGATTCAGCCCGTCTGTTTCAGGCCCTCTGTTTCAGCCCCTCTGTTTCAGCCCCACTGTTTCTCGCCCTCTGTTTCTCACCCTCTGTTTCTCGCACTCTGTTTCAGCCCCTCTGTTTTTCGCCCTCTGTTTCAGCCCCTCTGTTTCTCCCCCTCTGTTTCAGGCTCTCTGTTTCAGCCCGTCTGTTTCAGGCCCTCTGTTTCAGCACCTCTGTTTCTCGCCCTCTGTTTCTCGCCCTCTGTATCAGCCCCTCTGTTTCTCGCCCTCTGTTTCAGCCCCTCTGTTTCAGGCCTCTGATTCAGCCCCTCTGATTTAGCCCCTCTGTTTCTCGCCCTCTGTTTCAGCCCCTCTGTTTCAGCCCCTCTGTTTCAGCACCTCTGTTTAAGCCCCTCTGTTTCTCGCCCGCTGTTTCAGCCCCTCTGTTTCTCGCTCTCTGTTTCAGCCCCTCTGTTTCAGCCCCTCTGATTCAGCCCCTCTGTTTCAGCGCCTCTGTTTCTCGCCCTCTGTTTAAGCCCCTCTGTTTCTCGCCCGCTGTTTCAGCCCCTCTGTTTCAGCCCCTCTGTTTCAGCCCCTCTGTTTCAGCTTTTCTGTTTCTGCCCCTCTGTTTCTCGCCCTCTGTTTCAGCCCCTCTGTTTCTCGCCCTCTGTTTCAGCCGCTCTTTTTCAGCCCCTCTGTTTCTCGCCCTCTGTTTCATCCCCTCTGTTTCTCGCCCTCTGTTTCAGCCCCTCTGATTTAGCCCCTCTGTTTCAGCCCCTCTGATTCAGCCCCTCTGTTTCAGCCCCTCTGTTTCTCACCCTCTGTTTCTCGCCCTCTGTTTCAGCCCCTCTGTTTTTCGCCCTCTGTTTCAGCCCCTCTGTTTCGCGCCCTCTGTTTCAGGCTCTCTGTTTCAGCCCGTCTGTTTCAGCCCCTCTCGTTCAGCCCCTCTGTTTCTCGCTCTCTGTGTCTCGCCCTCTGTTTCAGCCCCTCTGTTTCTCGCCCTCTGTTTCAGCCCCTCTGTTTCAGCCCCTCTGTTTCAGCCCCTCTGTGTCAGCCCCTCTGTTTCTCGCCCTCTGTTTCAGCCCCACTGTGTCTTACCCTCTGTTTCAGCCCCTCTGTTTCTCGCCCGCTGTTTCAGCCCTTCTGTTTCTCGCCCTCTGTTTCAGCCCCTCTGTTTCTCGCCCTCTGTTTCAGGCTCTCTGTTTCAGCCCGTCTGTTTCAGCCCCTCTCGTTCAGCCCCTCTGTTTCTCGCTCTCTGTTTCTCGCCCTCTGTTTCAGCCCCTCTGTTTCTCGCCCTCTGTTTCTCGCCCTCTGTTTCAGCCCCTCTGTTTTTCGCCCTCTGTTTCAGCCCCTCTGTTTCGCGCCCTCTGTTTCAGGCTCTCTGTTTCAGCCCGTCTGTTTCAGCCCCTCTCGTTCAGCCCCTCTGTTTCTCGCTCTCTGTTTCTCGCCCTCTGTTTCAGCCCCTCTGTTTCTCGCCCTCTGTTTCAGCCCCTCTGTTTCAGCCCCTCTGTTTCAGCCCCTCTGTTTCAGCCCCACTGTGTCTTACCCTCTGTTTCAGCCCCTCTGTTTCTCGCCCGCTGTTTCAGCCCTTCTGTTTCTCGCCCTCTGTTTCAGCCCCTCTGTTTAAGTCCCTCTGTTTCTCGCCCTCTGTTTCTCGCCCTCTGTTTCAGCCCCTCTGTTTCGCGCCCTCTATTTCAGCGCCTCTGTTTCAGCCCCTCTGTTTCAGCCCCTCTGTTTCAGCCCCTGTGGTTCTCGCCCTCTGTTTCAGCCCCTCTGTTTCTCGCCCTCTGTTTCAGCCCCTCTGATTCAGCCCCTCTGTTTCAGCCCCTCTGATTCAGCCCCTCTGTTTCAGCCCCTCTGTTTCAGCCCCTCTGTTTCTCACCCTCTGTTTCTCGCCCTCTGTTTCAGCCCCTCTGTTTCTCTCCCTCTGTTTCAGCCCCTCTGTTTCTCGCCCTCTGTTTCAGCCCCTCTGTTTCAGCCCCTCTGTTTCTCGCACTCTGGTCCAGCCCCTCTGTTTCTAGCCCTCTGTTTCAGCCCCTCTGGTTCAGCCCCTCTGTTTCTAGCCCTCTGTTTCAGCCCCTCTGTTTCAGCCCCTCTGTTTCTCGCCCTCTGTTTCAGCCCCTCTGTTTCTCGCCCACTGTTTCAGCGCCTCTGTTTCAGCCCCTCTGTTTCTCGCCCTCTGTTTCAGCCCCTCTGTTTCTCGCCCTCTGTTTCAGCCCCTCTGTTTCAGCCCCTCTGTTTCAGCCCCTCTGTTTCAGCCCCTCTGTTTCTCGCCCTCTGTTTCTGCCCCTCTGATTCAGCCCCTCTGTTTCAGCCCCTCTGATTCAGCCCCTCTGTTTATGCCCCTCTGTTTCAGCCCCTCTGTTTCAGCCCCACTGTTTCTCGCCCTCTGTTTCTCACCCTCTGTTTCTCGCACTCTGTTTCAGCCCCTCTGTTTTTCGCCCTCTGTTTCAGCCCCTCTGTTTCTCGCCCTCTGTTTCAGGCTCTCTGTTTCAGCCCGTCTGTTTCAGGCCCTCTGTTTCAGCACCTCTGTTTCTCGCCCTCTGTTTCTCGCCCGCTGTATCAGCCCCTCTGTTTCTCGCCCTCTGTTTCAGCCCCTCTGTTTCAGGCCTCTGATTCAGCCCCTCTGATTTAGCCCCTCTGTTTCTCGCCCTCTGATTCAGCCCCTCTGATTCAGCCCCTCTGTTTCAGCCCCTCTGTTTCTCGCCCTCTGTTTCAGCCCCTCTGTTTCTCTCCCTCTGTTTCAGCCCCTCTGATTCAGCCCCTCTGTTTCAGCCCCTCTGATTCAGCCCCTCTGTTTATGCCCCTCTGTTTCAGCCCCTCTGTTTCAGTCCCACTGTTTCTCGCCCTCTGTTTCTCACCCTCTGTTTCTCGCACTCAGTTTCAGCCCCGCTGTTTTTCGCCCTTTGTTTCAGCCCCTCTGTTTCTCGCCTTCTGTCTCACGCTCTCTGTTTCAGCCCGTCCGTTTCAGGCCCTCTGTTTCAGCACCTCTGTTTCCCGCCCTCTGTTTCTCGCCCGCTGTATCAGCCCCTCTGTTTCTCGCCCTCTGTTTCAGCCCCCCTGTTTCAGCTCCTCTGTTTCAGGCCCTCTGTTACAGTCCCTCTGTTTCTCGCCCTCTGTTTCAGCCCCTCTGTTTCTCGTCCTGTGTTTCAGCCCCTCTGTTTCAGCACCTCTGTTTCAGCCCCTCTGTTTCAGCCCCTGGTTTTCTCGCCCTCTGTTTCAGCCCCTCTGTTTCTCGCCCTCTGTTTCAGCCCCTCTGATTCAGCCCCTCTGTTTCAGCCCCTCTGATTCAGCCCCTCTGTTTCAGCCCCTCTGTTTCAGCCCCTCTGTTACTCACCCTCTGTTTCTCGCCCTTTGTTTCAGCCCCTCTGTTTTTCGCCCTCTGTTTCAGCCCCTCTGTTTCTCGCCCTCTGTCTCAGGCTCTCTGTTTCAGCCCGTCTGTTTCAGCCCCTCTGATGCAGCCCCTCTGTTTCTCGCCCTCTGTTTCTTGCCCGCTGTTTCAGCCCCTCTGTTTCTCGCCCTCTGTTTCAGCCCCTCTGTTTCAGCCCATCTGATCCAGCCCCTCTGATTCAACGCCTCTGTTTCTCGCCCTCTGTTTCAGCTCCTCTGTTTCAGCCCCTCTGTTTCAGCCCCTCTGTTTCTCGCCCTCTGGTTCAGCCCCTCTGTTCCTCGCCCTCTGTTTCAGCCCCTCTGTTTCAGCCCCTCTGTTTCAGCCCCTCTGTTTCAGCCCCTCTGTTTCTCGCCCTCTGTTTCTCGCCCTCTGTTTCAGTCCCTCTGTTTCTCGCCCTCTGTTTCTCGCCCTCTGTTTCAGCCCCTCTGTTTCTCGCCCAAAATTTCAGCCCCTCTGTTTCAGCCCCTCTGTTTCTCGCCCTCTGTTTCAACCACTCTGTTACTCGCCCTCTGTTTCAGCCCCTCTGTTTCAGCCCCTCTGTTTCAGCCCCTCTGTTTCTCGCCCTCTGTTTCAGCCCCTCTGTTTCAGCCCCTCTGATTCAGCCCCACTGTTTCAGCCCCACTATTTCAGCCCGTCTGTTTCAGGCCCTCTTTTTCAGCCCCTCTGTTTCAGCCCCACTGTTTCTCGCCCTCTGGTTCTCACCCTCTGTTTCTCGCCCTCTGTTTCAGCCCCTCTGTTTTTCGCCCTCTGTTTCAGCCCCTCTTTTTCAGCCACTCGGTTTCAGCCCCTCTTTTTCAGCCCGTCTGTTTCAGGCCCTCTGTTTCAGCACCTCTGTATCTCGCCCTCTGTTTCTCGCCCGCTGTATCAGCCCCTCTGTTTCTCGCTCTCTGTTTCAGCCCCTCTGTTTCAGCCCCTCTGATTCAGCCCCTCTGTTTCAGCGCCTCTGTTTCTCGCCCTCTGTTTAAGCCCCTCTGTTTCTCGCCCGCTGTTTCAGCCCCTCTGTTTCTCGCTCTCTGTTTCAGCCCCTCTGTTTCAGCCCCTCTGATTCAGCCCCTCTGTTTCAGCGCCTCTGTTTCTCGCCCTCTGTTTAAGCCCCTCTGTTTCTCGCCCGCTGTTTCAGCCCCTCTGTTTCAGCCCCTCTGTTTCAGCTTTTCTGTTTCTGCCCCTCTGTTTCTCGCCCTCTGTTTCAGCCCCTCTGTTTCTCGCCCTCTGTTTCAGCCCCTCTTTTTCAGCCCCTCTGTTTCTCGCCCTCTGTTTTATCCCCTCTGTTTCTCGCCCTCTGTTTCAGCCCCTCTGATTTAGCCCCTCTGTTTCAGCCCCTCTGATTCAGCCCCTCTGTTTCAGCCCCTCTGTTTCAGCCCCTCTGTTTCTCGCCCTCTGTTTCTCGCCCTCTGTTTCAGCCCCTCTGTTTTTCGCCCTCTGTTTCAGCCCCTCTGTTTCGCGCCCTCTGTTTCAGGCTCTCTGTTTCAGCCCGTCTGTTTCAGCCCCTCTCGTTCAGCCCCTCTGTTTCTCGCTCTCTGTTTCTCGCCCTCTGTTTCAGCCCCTCTGTTTCTCGCCCTCTGTTTCAGCCCCTCTGTTTCAGCCCCTCTGTGTCAGCCCCTCTGTTTCTCGCCCTCTGTTTCAGCCCCACTGTGTCTTACCCTCTGTTTCAGCCCCTCTGTTTCTCGCCCGCTGTTTCAGCCCTTCTGTTTCTCGCCCTCTGTTTCAGCCCCTCTGTTTAAGTCCCTCTGTTTCTCGCCCTCTGTTTCTCGCCCTCTGTTTCAGCCCCTCTGTTTCGCGCCCTCTGTTTCAGCCCCTCTGTTTCAGCCCCTCTGTTTCTCGCCGTCTGTTTCAGCCCCTCTGTTTCTCGCCCTCTGTTACAGCCCCTCTGATTCTCGCCCTCTGTTTCAGCCCCTCTGTTTCTCGCCCTCTATTTCAGCGCCTCTGTTTCAGCCCCTCTGTTTCAGCCCCTCTGTTTCAGCCCCTGTGTTTCTCGCCCTCTGTTTCAGCCCCTCTGTTTCTCGCCCTCTGTTTCATCCCCTCTGTTTCTCGCCCTCTGTTTCAGCCCCTCTGATTTAGCCCCTCTGTTTCAGCCCCTCTGATTCAGCCCCTCTGTTTCAGCCCCTCTGTTTCAGCCCCTCTGTTTCTCACCCTCTATTTCTCGCCCTCTGTTTCAGACCCTCTGTTTTTCGCCCTCTGTTTCAGCCCCTCTGTTTCGCGCCCTCTGTTTCAGTCTCTCTGTTTCAGCCCGTCTGTTTCAGCCCCTCTCGTTCAGCCCCTCTGTTTCTCGCTCTCTGTTTCTCGCCCTCTGTTTCAGCCCCTCTGTTTCTCGCCCTCTGTTTCAGCCCCTCTGTTTCAGCCCCTGTGTTTCAGCCCCTCTGTGTCAGCCCCTCTGTTTCTCGCCCTCTGTTTCAGCCCCACTGTGTCTTACCCTCTGTTTCAGCCCCTCTGTTTCTCGCCCGCTGTTTCAGCCCTTCTGTTTCTCGCCCTCTGTTTCAGCCACTCTGTTTAAGTCCCTCTGTTTCTCGCCCTCTGATTCTCGCCCTCTGTTTCAGCCCCTCTGTTTCGCGCCCTCTGTTTCAGCCCCTCTGTTTCAGCCCCTCTGTTTCTCGCCCTCTGTTTCAGCCCCTCTGTTTCTCACCCTCTGTTACAGCCCCTCTGATTCTCGCCCTCTGTTTCAGCCCCTCTGTTTCTCGCCCTCTATTTCAGCGCCTCTGTTTCAGCCCCTCTGTTTCAGCCCCTCTGTTTCAGCCCCTGTGTTTCTCGCCCTCTGTTTCAGCCCCTCTGTTTCTCGCCCTCTGTTTCAGCCCCTCTGATTCAGCCCCTCTGTTTCAGCCCCTCTGATTCAGCCCCTCTGTTTCAGCCCCTCTGTTTCAGCCCCTCTGTTTCTCACCCTCTGTTTCTCGCCCTCTGTTTCAGCCCCTCTGTTTCTCTCCCTCTGTTTCAGCCCCTCTGTTTCTCGCCCTCTGTTTCAGCCCCTCTGTTTCAGCCCCTCTGTTTCTCGCCCTCTGGTCCAGCCCCTCTGTTTCTAGCCCTCTGTTTCAGCCCCTCTGTTTCAGCCCCTCTGTTTCAGCCCCTGTGTTTCTCGCCCTCTGTTTCAGCCCCTCTGTTTTTCGCCCTCTGTTTCAGCCCCTCTGATTCAGCCCCTCTGTTTCAGCCCCTCTGATTCAGCCCCTCTGTTTCAGCCCTTCTGTTTCAGCCCCTCTGTTTCTCACCCTCTGTTTCTCGCCCTCTGTTTCAGCCCCTCTGTTTCTCTCCCTCTGTTTCAGCCCCTCTGTTTCTCGCCCTCTGTTTCAGCCCCTCTGTTTCTCGCCCTCTGTTTCTGCCCCTCTGATTCAGCCCCTCTGTTTCAGCCCCTCTGATTCAGCCCCTCTGTTTATGCCCCTCTGTTTCAGCCCCTCTGTTTCAGCCCCACTGTTTCTCGCCCTCTGTTTCTCACCCTCTGTTTCTCGCACTCTGTTTCAGCCCCTCTGTTTTTCGCCCTCTGTTTCAGCCCCTCTGTTTCTCGCCCTCTGTTTCAGGCTCTCTGTTTCAGCCCGTCTGTTTCAGGCCCTCTGTTTCAGCACCTCTGTTTCTCGCCCTCTGTTTCTCGCCCGCTGTATCAGCCCCTCTGTTTCTCGCCCTCTGTTTCAGCCCCTCTGTTTCAGGCCTCTGATTCAGCCCCTCTGATTTAGCCCCTCTGTTTCTCGCCCTCTGTTTCAGCCCCTCTGTTTCTCGCCCTCTGTTTCAGCCCCTCTGTTTCAGCCCCTCTGTTTCAGCCACTCTGTTTCTCGCCCTCTGTTTCAGCCCCTCTGTTTCTCACCCTCTGTTTCAGCCCCTCTGATTCAGCCCCTCTGTTTCTCGCCCTCTGTTTCAGCCCCACTGTTTCAGCCCCTCTGTTTCAGCCCCTCTTTTTCAGCCCCTCTGTTTCTCGCCCTCTGTTTCCGCCCCTCTGTTTCTCGCCCAAAATTTCACACCCTCTGTATCAGCCCCTCTGTTTCTCGCCCTCTGTTTCAGCCCCTCTGTTACTCGCCCTCTGTTTCAGCCCCTCTGTTTCAGCCCCTCTGTTTCAGCCCCTCTGTTTCAGCCCCTCTGTTTCTCGCCCTCTGTTTCAGCCCCTCTGTTTCTCGCCCTCTGTTTCAGCCCCTCTGATTCAGCCCCTCTGTTTCAGCCACTCTGTTTCTCGCCCTCTGTTTCAGCCCCTCTGTTTCTCGCCCTCTGTTACAGCCCCTCTGTTTCAGCCCCTCTGTTTCAGCCCCTCTGTTTCAGCCCCTCTTTTTCAGCCCCTCTGTTTCTCGCCCTCTGTTTCAGCCCCTCTGTTGCTCGCCCAAAATTTCAGCCCCTCTGTATCAGCCCCTCTGTTTCTCGCCCTCTGTTTCAGCCACTCTGTTTCAGCCCCTCTGTTTCTCGCCCTCTGTTTCAGCCCCTCTGTTTCTCGCCCTCTGTTTCAGCCCCTCTGTTTCAGCCCGTCTGTTTCAGCCACTCTGTTTCTCGCCCTCTGTTTCAGCCCCTCTGTTTCTCACCCTCTGTTTCAGCCCCTCTGATTCAGCCCCTCTGTTTCTCGCCCTCTGTTTCAGCCCCTCTGTTTCTCACCCTCTGTTTCAGCCCCTCTGATTCAGCCCCTCTGTTTCTCGCCCTCTGTTTCAGCCCCACTGTTTCAGCCCCTCTGTTTCAGCCCCTCTTTTTCAGCCCCTCTGTTTCTCGCCCTCTGTTTCAGCCCCTCTGTTTCTCGCCCAAAATTTCAGCCCCTCTGTATCAGCCCCTCTGTTTCTCGCCCTCTGTTTCAGCCACTCTGTTACTCGCCCTCTGTTTCAGCCCCTCTGTTTCAGCCCCTCTGTTTCAGCCCCTCTGTTTCTCGCCCTCTGTTTCAGCCCCTCTGTTTCTCGCCCTCTGTTTCAGCCCCTCTGATTCAGCCCCTCTGTTTCAGCCCCTCTGTTTCAGCCCCTCTGTTTCAGCCCCTCTGTTTCAGCCCCACTGTTTCTCGCCCTCTGGTTCTCACCCTCTGTTTCTCGCCCTCTGTTTCAGCCCCTCTGTTTTTCGCCCTCTGTTTCAGCCCCTCTTTTTCAGCCCCTCTGTTTCAGCCCCTCTTTTTCAGCCCGTCTGTTTCAGGCCCTCTGTTTCAGCACCTCTGTTTCTCGCCCGCTGTATCAGACCCTCTGTTTCTCGCTCTCTGTTTCAGCCCCTCTGTTTCAGCCCCTCTGATTCAGCCCCTCTGATTCAGCCCCTCCGTTTCTCGCCCTGTGTTTCAGCCCCTCAGTTTCAGCCCCTCTGTTTCAGCCCCTCTGTTTCTCGCCCTCTGTTTCAGCCCCTCTGTTTCAGCCCTTCTGTTTCAGCGCCTCTGTTTCTCGCCCTCTGTTTAAGCCCCTCTGTTTCTCGCCCGCTGTTTCAGCCCCTCTGTTTCAGCCCCTCTGTTTCAGCCCCTCTGTTTCAGCTTTTCTGTTTCTGCCCCTCTGTTTCTCGCCCTCTGTTTCAGCCCCTCTGTTTCTCGCCCTCTGTTTCAGCCCCTCTGTTTCAGCCCCTCTGTTTCAGTCCCACTGTTTCTCGCCCTCTGTTTCTCACCCTCTGTTTCTCGCACTCAGTTTCAGCTCCTCTGTTTCTCGCTCTCTGTTTCAGCCCCTCTGTTTCAGCCCCTCTGATTCAGCCCCTCTGTTTCAGCGCCTCTGTTTCTCGCCCTCTGTTTAAGCCCCTCTGTTTCTCGCCCGCTGTTTCAGCCCCTCTGTTTCTCGCTCTCTGTTTCAGCCCCTCTGTTTCAGCCCCTCTGATTCAGCCCCTCTGTTTCAGCGCCTGTTTCTCGCCCTCTGTTTAAGCCCCTCTGTTTCTCGCCCGCTGTTTCAGCCCCTCTGTTTCAGCCCCTCTGTTTCAGCCCCTCTGTTTCAGCTTTTCTGTTTCTGCCCCTCTGTTTCTCGCCCTCTGTTTCAGCCCCTCTGTTTCTCGCCCTCTGTTTCTCGCCCTCTGTTTCAGCCCCTCTGATTTAGCCCCTCTGTTTCAGCCCCTCTGATTCAGCCCCTCTGTTTCAGGCCCTCTGTTTCAGCCCCTCTGTTTCTCACCCTCTGTTTCTCGCCCTCTGTTTCAGCCCCTCTGTTTTTCGCCCTCTGTTTCAGCCCCTCTGTTTCGCGCCCTCTGTTTCAGGCTCTCTGTTTCAGCCCGTCTGTTTCAGCCCCTCTCGTTCAGCCCCTCTGTTTCTCGCTCTCTGTTTCTCGCCCTCTGTTTCAGCCTCTCTGTTTCTCGCCCTCTGTTTCAGCCCCTCTGTTTCAGCCCCTCTGTTTCAGCCCCTCTGTGTCAGCCCCTCTGTTTCTCGCCCTCTGTTTCAGCCCCACTGTGTCTTACCCTCTGTTTCAGCCCCTCTGTTTCTCGCCCGCTGTTTCAGCCCTTCTGTTTCTCGCCCTCTGTTTCAGCCCCTCTGTTTATGTCCCTCTGTTTCTCGCCCTCTGTTTCTCGCCCTCTGTTTCAGCCCCTCTGTTTCGCGCCCTCTGTTTCAGCCCCTCTGTTTCAGCCACTCTGTTTCTCGCCCTCTGTTTCAGCCCCTCTGTTTCTCGCCCTCTGTTACAGCCCCTCTGATTCTCGCCCTCTGTTTCAGCCCCTCTGTTTCTCGCCCTCTATTTCAGCGCCTCTGCTTCAGCCCCTCTGTTTCAGCCCATCTGTTTCAGCCCCTCTGTTTCTCGCCCTCTGTTTCAGCCCCTCTGTTTCTCGCCCTCTGTTTCAGCCCCTCTGATTCAGCCCCTCTGTTTCAGCCCCTCTGATTCAGCCCCTCTGTTTCAGCCCCTCTGTTTCAGCCCCTCTGTTTCTCACCCTCTGTTTCTCGCCCTCTGTTTCTGCCCCTCTGTTTCTCTCCCTCTGTTTCAGCCTCTCTGTTTCTCGCCCTCTGTTTCAGCCCCTCTGTTTCAGCCCCTCTGTTTCTCGCACTCTGGTCCAGCCCCTCTGTTTCTAGCCCTCAGTTTCAGCCCCTCTGGTTCAGCCCCTCTGTTTCTAGCCCTCTGTTTCAGCCCCTCTGTTTCAGCCCGTCTGTTTCTCGCCCTCGGTTTCAGCCCCTCTGTTTCTCGCCCACTGTTTCAGCGCCTCTGTTTCAGCCCCTCTGTTTCTCGCCCTCTGTTTCAGCCCCTCTGTTTCTCGCCCTCTGTTTCAGCCCCTCTGTTTCAGCCCCTCTGTTTCAGCCCCTCTGTTTCAGCCCCTCTGTTTCTCGCCCTCTGTTTCAGCGTCTCTGTTTCTCGCCCTCTGTTTCTGCCCCTCTGATTAAGCCCCTCTGTTTCAGCCCCTCTGATTCAGCCCCTCTGTTTATGCCCCTCTGTTTCAGCCCCTCTGTTTCATCCCCACTGTTTCTCGCCCTCTGTTTCTCACCCTCTGTTTCTCGCCCTCTGTTTCAGCCCCTCTGTTTCTCGCCCTCTGTTTCAGGCTCTCTGTTTCAGCCCGTCTGTTTCAGGCCCTCTGTTTCAGCACCTCTGTTTCTCGCCCTCTGTTTCTCGCCCGCTGTATCAGCCCCTCTGTTTCTCGCCCTCTGTTTCAGCCCCTCTGTTTCAGGCCTCTGATTCAGCCCCTCTGATTTAGCCCCTCTGTTTCTCGCCCTCTGTTTCAGCCCCTCTGTTTCTCGCCCTCTGTTTCAGCCCCTCTGTTTCAGCCCCTCTGTTTCAGCCACTCTGTTTCTCGCCCTCTGTTTCAGCCCCTCTGTTTCTCACCCTCTGTTTCAGCCCCTCTGATTCAGCCCCTCTGTTTCTCGCCCTCTGTTTCAGCCCCACTGTTTCAGCCCCTCTGTTTCAGCCCCTCTTTTTCAGCCCCTCTGTTTCTCGCCCTCTGTTTCCGCCCCTCTGTTTCTCGCCCAAAATTTCACCCCCTCTGTATCAGCCCCTCTGTTTCTCGCCCTCTGTTTCAGCCACTCTGTTACTCGCCCTCTGTTTCAGCCCCTCTGTTTCAGCCCCTCTGTTTCAGCCCCTCTGTTTCAGCCCCTCTGTTTCTCGCCCTCTGTTTCAGCCCCTCTGTTTCTCGCCCTCTGTTTCAGCCCCTCTGATTCAGCCCCTCTGTTTCAGCCACTCTGTTTCTCGCCCTCTGTTTCAGCCCCTCTGTTTCTCGCCCTCTGTTACAGCCCCTCTGTTTCAGCCCCTCTGTTTCAGCCCCTCTGTTTCAGCCCCTCTTTTTCAGCCCCTCTGTTTCTCGCCCTCTGTTTCAGCCCCTCTGTTTCTCGCCCAAAATTTCAGCCCCTCTGTATCAGCCCCTCTGTTTCTCGCCCTCTGTTTCAGCCACTCTGTTACTCGCCCTCTGTTACAGCCCCTCTGTTTCAGCCCCTCTGTTTCTCGCCCTCTGTTTCAGCCCCTCTGTTTCTCGCCCTCTGTTTCAGCCCCTCTGTTTCAGCCCGTCTGTTTCAGCCACTCTGTTTCTCGCCCTCTGTTTCAGCCCCTCTGTTTCTCACCCTCTGTTTCAGCCCCTCTGATTCAGCCCCTCTGTTTCTCGCCCTCTGTTTCAGCCCCACTGTTTCAGCCCCTCTGTTTCAGCCCCTCTTTTTCAGCCCCTCTGTTTCTCGCCCTCTGTTTCAGCCCCTCTGTTTCTCGCCCAAAATTTCAGCCCCTCTGTATCAGCCCCTCTGTTTCTCGCCCTCTGTTTCAGCCACTCTGTTACTCGCCCTCTGTTTCAGCCCCTCTGTTTCAGCCCCTCTGTTTCAGCCCCTCTGTTTCAGCCCCTCTGTTTCTCGCCCTCTGTTTCAGCCCCTCTGTTTCTCGCCCTCTGTTTCAGCCCCTCTGATTCAGCCCCTCTGTTTCAGCCCCTCTGTTTCAGCCCCTCTGTTTCAGCCCCACTGTTTCTCGCCCTCTGGTTCTCACCCTCTGTTTCTCGCCCTCTGTTTCAGCCCCTCTGTTTTTCGCCCTCTGTATCAGCCCCTCTTTTTCAGCCCCTCTGTTTCAGCCCCTCTTTTTCAGCCCATCTGTTTCAGGCCCTCTGTTTCAGCACCTCTGTTTCTCGCCCGCTGTATCAGCCCCTCTGTTTCTCGCTCTCTGTTTCAGCCCCTCTGTTTCAGCCCCTCTGATTCAGCCCCTCTGATTCAGCCCCTCCGTTTCTCGCCCTGTGTTTCAGCCCCTCAGTTTCAGCCCCTCAGTTTCAGCCCCTGTGTTTCTCGCCCTCTGTTTCAGCCCCTCTGTTTCAGCCCCTCTGTTTCAGCCCCCCTGTTTCTCGACCTCTGTTTCAGCCCCTCTGTTTCTCGCCCTCTGTTACAGCCCCTCTGATTCTCGCCCTCTGATTCAGCCCCTCTGTTTCAGCCCCTCTGATTCAGCCCCTCTGTTTATGCCCCTCTGTTTCAGCCCCTCTGTTTCAGTACCACTGTTTCTCGCCCTCTGTTTCTCACCCTCTGTTTCTCGCCCGCTGTATCAGCCCCTCTGTTTCTCGCTCTCTGTTTCAGCCCCTCTGTTTCAGCCCCTCTGATTCAGCCGCTCTGATTCAGCCCCTCCGTTTCTCGCCCTGTGTTTCAGCCCCTCAGTTTCAGCCCCTCTGTTTCAGCCCCTGTGTTTCTCGCCCTCTGTTTCAGCCCCTCTGTTTCAGCCCGTCTGTTTCAGCGCCTCTGTTTCTCGCCCTCTGTTTAAGCCCCTCTGTTTCTCGCCCGCTGTTTCAGCCCCTCTGTTTCAGCCCCTCTGTTTCAGCCCCTCTGTTTCAGCTTTTCTGTTTCTGCCCCTCTGTTTCTCGCCCTCTGTTTCAGCCCCTCTGTTTCTCGCCCTCTGTTTCAGCCCCTCTGATTCAGCCCCTCTGTTTCAGCCCCTCTGTTTCAGTCCCACTGTTTCTCGCCCTCTGTTTCTCACCCTCTGTTTCTCGCACTCAGTTTCAGCCCCGCTGTTTTTCGCCCTCTGTTTCAGCCCCTCTGTTTCTCGCCCTCTGTTTCAGGCTCTCTGTTTCAGCCCGTCTGTTTCAGGCCCTCTGTTTCAGCACCTCTGTTTCTCGCCCTCTGTTTCTCGCCCGCTGTATCAGCCCCTCTGTTTCTCGCCCTCTGTTTCAGCCCCCCTGTTTCAGCTCCTCTGATTCAGCCCCTCTGATTCAGCCCCTCTGTTTCAGCCCCTCTGTTTCAGCCCCTCTGTTTCTCGCCCTCTGTTACAGCCCCTCTGTTTCTTGCCCTCTGTTTCAGCCCCTCTATTTCTCGCCCTCTGTTTCAGCCCCTCTGATTCAGCCCCTCTGTTTCAGCCCCTCTGATTCAGCCCCTCTGTTTATGCCCCTCTGTTTCAGCCCCTCTGTTTCAGTCCCACTGTTTCTCGCCCTCTGTTTCTCACCCTCTGTTTCTCGCACTCAGTTTCAGCCCCGCTGTATTTCGCCCTCTGTTTCAGCCCCTCTGTTTCTCGCCCTCTGTTTCAGGCTCTCTGTTTCAGCCCGTCTGTTTCAGGCCCTCTGTTTCAGCACCTCTGTTTCTTGCCCTCTGTTTCTCGCCCGCTGTATCAGCCCCTCTGATTCAGCCCCTCTGTTTCAGCCCCTCTGTTTCAGCCCCTCTGTTTCAGCCCCACTGTTTCTCGCCCTCTGGTTCTCACCCTCTGTTTCTCGCCCTCTGTTTCAGCCCCTCTGTTTTTCGCCCTCTGTTTCAGCCCCTCTTTTTCAGCCCCTCTGTTTCAGCCCCTCTTTTTCAGCCCATCTGTTTCAGGCCCTCTGTTTCAGCACCTCTGTTTCTCGCCCGCTGTATCAGCCCCTCTGTTTCTCGCTCTCTGTTTCAGCCCCTCTGTTTCAGCCCCTCTGATTCAGCCCCTCTGATTCAGCCCCTCCGTTTCTCGCCCTGTGTTTCAGCCCCTCAGTTTCAGCCCCTCTGTTTCAGCCCCTGTGTTTCTCGCCCTCTGTTTCAGCCCCTCTGTTTCAGCCCGTCTGTTTCAGCGCCTCTGTTTCTCGCCCTCTGTTTAAGCCCCTCTGTTTCTCGCCCGCTGTTTCAGCCCCTCTGTTTCAGCCCCTCTGTTTCAGCCCCTCTGTTTCAGCTTTTCTGTTTCTGCCCCTCTGTTTCTCGCCCTCTGTTTCAGCCCCTCTGTTTCTCGCCCTCTGTTTCAGCCCCTCTGATTCAGCCCCTCTGTTTCAGCCCCTCTGTTTCAGTCCCACTGTTTCTCGCCCTCTGTTTCTCACCCTCTGTTTCTCGCACTCAGTTTCAGCCCCGCTGTTTTTCGCCCTCTGTTTCAGCCCCTCTGTTTCTCGCCCTCTGTTTCAGGCTCTCTGTTTCAGCCCGTCTGTTTCAGGCCCTCTGTTTCAGCACCTCTGTTTCTCGCCCTCTGTTTCTCGCCCGCTGTATCAGCCCCTCTGTTTCTCGCCCTCTGTTTCAGCCCCCCTGTTTCAGCTCCTCTGATTCAGCCCCTCTGATTCAGCCCCTCTGTTTCAGCCCCTCTGTTTCAGCCCCTCTGTTTCTCGCCCTCTGTTACAGCCCCTCTGTTTCTTGCCCTCTGTTTCAGCCCCTCTATTTCTCGCCCTCTGTTTCAGCCCCTCTGATTCAGCCCCTCTGTTTCAGCCCCTCTGATTCAGCCCCTCTGTTTATGCCCCTCTGTTTCAGCCCCTCTGTTTCAGTCCCACTGTTTCTCGCCCTCTGTTTCTCACCCTCTGTTTCTCGCACTCAGTTTCAGCCCCGCTGTATTTCGCCCTCTGTTTCAGCCCCTCTGTTTCTCGCCCTCTGTTTCAGGCTCTCTGTTTCAGCCCGTCTGTTTCAGGCCCTCTGTTTCAGCACCTCTGTTTCTTGCCCTCTGTTTCTCGCCCGCTGTATCAGCCCCTCTGTTTCTCGCCCTCTGTTTCAGCCCCCCTGTTTCAGCTCCTCTGATTCAGCCCCTCTGATTCAGCCCCTCTGTTTCAGCCCCTCTGTTTCAGCCCCTCTGTTTCTCGCCCTCTGTTACAGCCCCTCTGTTTCTCGCCCTCTGTTTCAGCCCCTCTGTTTCTCGTCCTCTGTTTCAGCCCCTCTGTTTCAGCCCCTCTGTTTCAGCCCCTCTGTTTCAGCCCCTGGTTTTCTCGCCCTCTGTTTCAGCCACTCTGTTTCTCGCCCTCTGTTTCAGCCCCTCTGATTCAGCCCCTCTGTTTCAGCCCCTCTGATTCAGCCCCTCTGTTTCAGCCCCTCTGTTTCAGCCCCTCTGTTACTCACCCTCTGTTTCTCGCCCTCTGTTTCAGCCCCTCAGTTTTTCGCCCTCTGTTTCAGCCCCTCTATTTCTCGCCCTCTGTCTCAGGCTCTCTGTTTCAGCCGGTCTGTTTCAGCCCCTCTGATGCAGCCCCTCTGTTTCTCGCCCTCTGTTTCTTGCCCGCTGTTTCAGCCCCTCTGTTTCTCGCCCTCTGTTTCAGCCCCTCTGTTTCAGCCCCTCTGATTCAGCCCCTCTGATTCAACCCCTCTGTTTCTCGCCCTCTGTTTCAGCTCCTCTGTTTCAGCCCCTCTGTTTCAGCCACTCTATTTCAGCCCGTCTGTTTCAGACCCTCTCGTTCAGCCCCTCTGTTTCTCGCTCTCTGTTTCTCGCCCTCTGTTTCAGCCCCTCTGTTTCTCGCCCTCTGTTTCAGCCCCTCTGTTTCAGCCCCTCTGTTTCAGCCCCTCTGTGTCAGCCCCTCTGTTTCTCGCCCTCTGTTTCAGCCCCACTGTTTCTTACCCTCTGTTTCAGCCCCTCTGTTTCTCGCCCGCTTTTACAGCCCCTCTGTTTCTCGCCCTCTGTTTCAGCCCCTCTGTTTCAGCCCCTCTGTTTCAGTCCCTCTGTTTCCCGCCCTCTGTTTCTCGCCCTCTGTTTCAGCCCCTCTGTTTCACGCCCTCTGTTTCAGCCCCTCTGTTTCAGCCCCCCTGTTTCTCGACCTCTGTTTCAGCCCCTCTGTTTCTCGCCCTCTGTTACAGCCCCTCTGATTCTCGCCCTCTGTTTCAGCCCCTCTGTTTCTCGCCCTCTATTTCAGCGCCTCTGTTTCAGCCCCTCTGTTTCAGCCCCTCTGTTTCAGCCCCTGTGTTTCTCGCCCTCTGTTTCAGCCCCTCTGTTTCTCGCCCTCTGTTTCAGCCCCTCTGATTCAGCCCCTCTGTTTCTTGCCCTCTGTTTCAGCCCCGCCGATTCAGCCCCTCTGTTTCAGCCCCTCTGAATCAGCCCCTCTGATTCAGCCCCTCTGTTTCAGCCCCTCTGTTTCAGCCCCTCTGTTTCTCACCCTCTGTTTCAGCCCCTCTGTTTCTCGCCCTCTGTTTCAGCCCCTCTGTTTCTCCCCCTCTGTTTCAGCCCCTCTGATTCAGCCCCTCTGTTTCAGCCCCTCTGTTTCTCGCCCTCTGTTTCAGCCCCTCTGTTTCTCGCCCTCTGTTTCAGCCCCTCTGATTCAGCCCCTCTGTTTCAGCCCCTCTGATTCAGCCCCTCTGTTTATGCCCCTCTGTTTCAGCCCCTCTGTTTCAGTCCCACTGTTTCTCGCCCTCTGTTTCTCACCCTCTGTTTCTCGCCCGCTGTATCAGCCCCTCTGTTTCTCGCTCTCTGTTTCAGCCCCTCTGTTTCAGCCCCTCTGATTCAGCCCCTCTGATTCAGCCCCTCCGTTTCTCGCCCTGTGTTTCAGCCCCTCAGTTTCAGCCCCTCTGTTTCAGCCCCTGTGTTTCTCGCCCTCTGTTTCAGCCCCTCTGTTTCAGCCCGTCTGTTTCAGCGCCTCTGTTTCTCGCCCTCTGTTTAAGCCCCTCTGTTTCTCGCCCGCTGTTTCAGCCCCTCTGTTTCAGCCCCTCTGTTTCAGCCCCTCTGTTTCAGCTTTTCTGTTTCTGCCCCTCTGTTTCTCGCCCTCTGTTTCAGCCCCTCTGTTTCTCGCCCTCTGTTTCAGCCCCTCTGATTCAGCCCCTCTGTTTCAGCCCCTCTGTTTCAGTCCCACTGTTTCTCGCCCTCTGTTTCTCACCCTCTGTTTCTCGCACTCAGTTTCAGCCCCGCTGTTTTTCGCCCTCTGTTTCAGCCCCTCTGTTTCTCGCCCTCTGTTTCAGGCTCTCTGTTTCAGCCCGTCTGTTTCAGGCCCTCTGTTTCAGCACCTCTGTTTCTCGCCCTCTGTTTCTCGCCCGCTGTATCAGCCCCCCTGTTTCAGCTCCTCTGATTCAGCCCCTCTGATTCAGCCCCTCTGTTTCAGCCCCTCTGTTTCAGCCCCTCTGTTTCTCGCCCTCTGTTACAGCCCCTCTGTTTCTCGCCCTCTGTTTCAGCCCCTCTGTTTCTCGCCCTCTGTTTCAGCCCCTCTGATTCAGCCCCTCTGTTTCAGACCCTCTGATTCAGCCCCTCTGTTTATGCCCCTCTGTTTCAGCCCCTCTGTTTCAGTCCCACTGTTTCTCGCCCTCTGTTTCTCACCCTCTGTTTCTCGCACTCAGTTTCAGCCCCGCTGTTTTTCACCCTCTGTTTCAGCCCCTCTGTTTCTCGCCCTCTGTTTCAGGCTCTCTGTTTCAGCCCGTCTGTTTCAGGCCCTCTGTTTCAGCACCTCTGTTTCTCGCCCTCTGTTTCTCGCCCGCTGTATCAGCCCCTCTGTTTCTCGCCCTCTGTTTCAGCCCCCCTGTTTCAGCTCCTCTGATTCAGCCCCTCTGATTCAGCCCCTCTGTTTCAGCCCCTCTGTTTCAGCCCCTCTGTTTCTCGCCCTCTGTTACAGCCCCTCTGTTTCTCGCCCTCTGTTTCAGCCCCTCTGTTTCTCGTCCTCTGTTTCAGCCCCTCTGTTTCAGCCCCTCTGTTTCAGCCCCTCTGTTTCAGCCCCTGGTTTTTTCGCCCTCTGTTTCAGCCACTCTGTTTCTCACCCTCTGTTTCAGCCCCTCTGATTCAGCCCCTCTGTTTCAGCCCCTCTGATTCAGCCCCTCTGTTTCAGCCCCTCTGTTTCAGCCCCTCTGTTACTCACCCTCTGTTTCTCGCCCTCTGTTTCAGCCCCTCAGTTTTTCGCCCTCTGTTTCAGCCCCTCTATTTCTCGCCCTCTGTCTCAGGCTCTCTGTTTCAGCCCGTCTGTTTCAGCCCCTCTGATGCAGCCCCTCTGTTTCTCGCCCTCTGTTTCTTGCCCGCTGTTTCAGCCCCTCTGTTTCTCGCCCTCTGCTTCAGCCCCTCTGTTTCAGCCCCTCTGATTCAGCCCCTCTGATTCAACCCCTCTGTTTCTCGCCCTCTGTTTCAGCTCCTCTGTTTCAGCCCCTCTGTTTCAGCCACTCTATTTCAGCCCGTCTGTTTCAGACCCTCTCGTTCAGCCCCTCTGTTTCTCGCTCTCTGTTTCTCGCCCTCTGTTTCAGCCCCTCTGTTTCTCGCCCTCTGTTTCAGCCCCTCAGTTTCAGCCCCTCTGTTTCAGCCCCTCTGTGTCAGCCCCTCTGTTTCTCGCCCTCTGTTTCAGCCCCACTGTTTCTTACCCTCTGTTTCAGCCCCTCTGTTTCTCGCCCGCTTTTACAGCCCCTCTGTTTCTCGCCCTCTGTTTCAGCCCCTCTGTTTCAGCCCCTCTGTTTCAGTCCCTCTGTTTCCCGCCCTCTGTTTCTCGCCCTCTGTTTCAGCCCCTCTGTTTCACGCCCTCTGTTTCAGCCCCTCTGTTTCAGCCCCCCTGTTTCTCGACCTCTGTTTCAGCCCCTCTGTTTCTCGCCCTCTGTTACAGCCCCTCTGATTCTCGCCCTCTGATTCAGCCCCTCTGTTTCAGCCCCTCTGATTCAGCCCCTCTGTTTATGCCCCTCTGTTTCAGCCCCTCTGTTTCAGTACCACTGTTTCTCGCCCTCTGTTTCTCACCCTCTGTTTCTCGCCCGCTGTATCAGCCCCTCTGTTTCTCGCTCTCTGTTTCAGCCCCTCTGTTTCAGCCCCTCTGATTCAGCCGCTCTGATTCAGCCCCTCCGTTTCTCGCCCTGTGTTTCAGCCCCTCAGTTTCAGCCCCTCTGTTTCAGCCCCTGTGTTTCTCGCCCTCTGTTTCAGCCCCTCTGTTTCAGCCCGTCTGTTTCAGCGCCTCTGTTTCTCGCCCTCTGTTTAAGCCCCTCTGTTTCTCGCCCGCTGTTTCAGCCCCTCTGTTTCAGCCCCTCTGTTTCAGCCCCTCTGTTTCAGCTTTTCTGTTTCTGCCCCTCTGTTTCTCGCCCTCTGTTTCAGCCCCTCTGTTTCTCGCCCTCTGTTTCAGCCCCTCTGATTCAGCCCCTCTGTTTCAGCCCCTCTGTTTCAGTCCCACTGTTTCTCGCCCTCTGTTTCTCACCCTCTGTTTCTCGCACTCAGTTTCAGCCCCGCTGTTTTTCGCCCTCTGTTTCAGCCCCTCTGTTTCTCGCCCTCTGTTTCAGGCTCTCTGTTTCAGCCCGTCTGTTTCAGGCCCTCTGTTTCAGCACCTCTGTTTCTCGCCCTCTGTTTCTCGCCCGCTGTATCAGCCCCTCTGTTTCTCGCCCTCTGTTTCAGCCCCCCTGTTTCAGCTCCTCTGATTCAGCCCCTCTGATTCAGCCCCTCTGTTTCAGCCCCTCTGTTTCAGCCCCTCTGTTTCTCGCCCTCTGTTACAGCCCCTCTGTTTCTCGCCCTCTGTTTCAGCCCCTCTGTTTCTCGCCCTCTGTTTCAGCCCCTCTGATTCAGCCCCTCTGTTTCAGCCCCTCTGATTCAGCCCCTCTGTTTATGCCCCTCTGTTTCAGCCCCTCTGTTTCAGTCCCACTGTTTCTCGCCCTCTGTTTCTCATCCTCTGTTTCTCGCACTCAGTTTCAGCCCCGCTGTTTTTCGCCCTCTGTTTCAGCCCCTCTGTTTCTCGCCCTCTGTTTCAGGCTCTCTGTTTCAGCCCGTCTGTTTCAGGCCCTCTGTTTCAGCACCTGGTTTTCTCGCCCTCTGTTTCAGCCACTCTGTTTCTCGCCCTCGGTTTCAGCCCCTCTGATTCAGCCCCTCTGTTTCAGCCCCTCTGATTCAGCCCCTCTGTTTCAGCCCCTCTGTTTCAGCCCCTCTGTTACTCACCCTCTGTTTCTCGCCCTCTGTTTCAGCCCCTCAGTTTTTCGCCCTCTGTTTCAGCCCCTCTATTTCTCGCCCTCTGTCTCAGGCTCTCTGTTTCAGCCCGTCTGTTTCAGCCCCTCTGATGCAGCCCCTCTGTTTCTCGCCCTCTGTTTCTTGCCCGCTGTTTCAGCCCCTCTGTTTCTCGCCCTCTGTTTCAGCCCCTCTGTTTCAGCCCCTCTGATTCAGCCCCTCTGATTCAACCCCTCTGTTTCTCGCCCTCTGTTTCAGCTCCTCTGTTTCAGCCCCTCTGTTTCAGCCACTCTATTTCAGCCCGTCTGTTTCAGACCCTCTCGTTCAGCCCCTCTGTTTCTCGCTCTCTGTTTCTCGCCCTCTGTTTCAGCCCCTCTGTTTCTCGCCCTCTGTTTCAGCCCCTCTGTTTCAGCCCCTCTGTTTCAGCCCCTCTGTGTCAGCCCCTCTGTTTCTCGCCCTCTGTTTCAGCCCCACTGTTTCTTACCCTCTGTTTCAGCCCCTCTGTTTCTCGCCCGCTTTTACAGCCCCTCTGTTTCTCGCCCTCTGTTTCAGCCCCTCTGTTTCAGCCCCTCTGTTTCAGTCCCTCTGTTTCCCGCCCTCTGTTTCTCGCCCTCTGTTTCAGCCCCTCTGTTTCACGCCCTCTGTTTCAGCCCCTCTGTTTCAGCCCCCCTGTTTCTCGACCTCTGTTTCAGCCCCTCTGTTTCTCGCCCTCTGTTACAGCCCCTCTGATTCTCGCCCTCTGTTTCAGCCCCTCTGTTTCTCGCCCTCTATTTCAGCGCCTCTGTTTCAGCCCCTCTGTTTCAGCCCCTCTGTTTCAGCCCCTGTGTTTCTCGCCCTCTGTTTCAGCCCCTCTGTTTCTCGCCCTCTGTTTCAGCCCCTCTGATTCAGCCCCTCTGTTTCTTGCCCTCTGTTTCAGCCCCGCCGATTCAGCCCCTCTGTTTCAGCCCCTCTGAATCAGCCCCTCTGATTCAGCCCCTCTGTTTCAGCCCCTCTGTTTCAGCCCCTCTGTTTCTCGCCCTCTGTTTCAGCCCCTCTGTTTCTCGCCCTCTGTTTCAGCCCCTCTGTTTCTCCCCCTCCGTTTCAGCACCTCTGATTCAGCCCCTCTGTTTCAGCCCCTCTGTTTCTCACCCTCTGTTTCTCGCCCGCTGTTTCAGCCCCTCTGTTTCAGCCCCTCTGATTCAGCCCCTCTGATTCAGCCCCTCCGTTTCTCGCCCTGTGTTTCAGCCCCTCAGTTTCAGCCCCTCTGTTTCAGCCCCTGTGTTTCTCGCCCTCTGTTTCAGCCCCTCTGTTTCAGCCCGTCTGTTTCAGCGCCTCTGTTTCTCGCCCTCTGTTTAAGCCCCTCTGTTTCTCGCCCGCTGTTTCAGCCCCTCTGTTTCAGCCCCTCTGTTTCAGCCCCTCTGTTTCAGCTTTTCTGTTTCTGCCCCTCTGTTTCTCGCCCTCTGTTTCAGCCCCTCTGTTTCTCGCCCTCTGTTTCAGCCCCTCTGATTCAGCCCCTCTGTTTCAGCCCCTCTGTTTCAGTCCCACTGTTTCTCGCCCTCTGTTTCTCACCCTCTGTTTCTCGCACTCAGTTTCAGCCCCGCTGTTTTTCGCCCTCTGTTTCAGCCCCTCTGTTTCTCGCCCTCTGTTTCAGGCTCTCTGTTGCAGCCCGTCTGTTTCAGGCCCTCTGTTTCAGCACCTCTGTTTCTCGCCCTCTGTTTCTCGCCCGCTGTATCAGCCCCTCTGTTTCTCGCCCTCTGTTTCAGCCCCCCTGTTTCAGCTCCTCTGATTCAGCCCCTCTGATTCAGCCCCTCTGTTTTAGCCCCTCTGTTTCAGCCCCTCTGTTTCTCGCCCTCTGTTACAGCCCCTCTGTTTCTCGCCCTCTGTTTCAGCCCCTCTGTTTCTCGCCCTCTGTTTCAGCCCCTCTGATTCAGCCCCTCTGTTTCAGCCCCTCTGATTCAGCCCCTCTGTTTATGCCCCTCTGTTTCAGCCCCTCTGTTTCAGTCCCACTGTTTCTCGCCCTCTGTTTCTCACCCTCTGTTTCTCGCACTCAGTTTCAGCCCCGCTGTTTTTCACCCTCTGTTTCAGCCCCTCTGTTTCTCGCCCTCTGTTTCAGGCTCTCTGTTTCAGCCCGTCTGTTTCAGGCCCTCTGTTTCAGCACCTCTGTTTCTCGCCCTCTGTTTCTCGCCCGCTGTATCAGCCCCTCTGTTTCTCGCCCTCTGTTTCAGCCCCCCTGTTTCAGCTCCTCTGATTCAGCCCCTCTGATTCAGCCCCTCTGTTTCAGCCCCTCTGTTTCAGCCCCTCTGTTTCTCGCCCTCTGTTACAGCCCCTCTGTTTCTCGCCCTCTGTTTCAGCCCCTCTGTTTCTCGTCCTCTGTTTCAGCCCCTCTGTTTCAGCCCCTCTGTTTCAGCCCCTCTGTTTCAGCCCCTGGTTTTCTCGCCCTCTGTTTCAGCCACTCTGTTTCTCGCCCTCTGTTTCAGCCCCTCTGATTCAGCCCCTCTGTTTCAGCCCCTCTGATTCAGCCCCTCTGTTTCAGCCCCTCTGTTTCAGCCCCTCTGTTACTCACCCTCTGTTTCTCGCCCTCTGTTTCAGCCCCTCAGTTTTTCGCCCTCTGTTTCAGCCCCTCTATTTCTCGCCCTCTGTCTCAGGCTCTCTGTTTCAGCCCGTCTGTTTCAGCCCCTCTGATGCAGCCCCTCTGTTTCTCGCCCTCTGTTTCTTGCCCGCTGTTTCAGCCCCTGTTTCTCGCCCTCTGTTTCAGCCCCTCTGTTTCAGCCCCTCTGATTCAGCCCCTCTGATTCAACCCCTCTGTTTCTCGCCCTCTGTTTCAGCTCCTCTGTTTCAGCCCCTCTGTTTCAGCCACTCTATTTCAGCCCGTCTGTTTCAGACCCTCTCGTTCAGCCCCTCTGTTTCTCGCTCTCTGTTTCTCGCCCTCTGTTTCAGCCCCTCTGTTTCTCGCCCTCTGTTTCAGCCCCTCTGTTTCAGCCCCTCTGTTTCAGCCCCTCTGTGTCAGCCCCTCTGTTTCTCGCCCTCTGTTTCAGCCCCACTGTTTCTTACTCTCTGTTTCAGCCCCTCTGTTTCTCGCCCACTTTTACAGCCCCTCTGTTTCTCGCCCTCTGTTTCAGCCCCTCTGTTTCAGCCCCTCTGTTTCAGTCCCTCTGTTTCCCGCCCTCTGTTTCTCGCCCTCTGTTTCAGCCCCTCTGTTTCACGCCCTCTGTTTCAGCCCCTCTGTTTCAGCCCCCCTGTTTCTCGACCTCTGTTTCAGCCCCTCTGTTTCTCGCCCTCTGTTACAGCCCCTCTGATTCTCGCCCTCTGATTCAGCCCCTCTGTTTCAGCCCCTCTGATTCAGCCCCTCTGTTTATGCCCCTCTGTTTCAGCCCCTCTGTTTCAGTCCCACTGTTTCTCGCCCTCTGTTTCTCACCCTCTGTTTCTCGCCCGCTGTATCAGCCCCTCTGTTTCTCGCTCTCTGTTTCAGCCCCTCTGTTTCAGCCCCTCTGATTCAGCCGCTCTGATTCAGCCCCTCCGTTTCTCGCCCTGTGTTTCAGCCCCTCAGTTTCAGCCCCTCTGTTTCAGCCCTGTGTTTCTCGCCCTCTGTTTCAGCCCCTCTGTTTCAGCCCGTCTGTTTCAGCGCCTCTGTTTCTCGCCCTCTGTTTAAGCCCCTCTGTTTCTCGCCCGCTGTTTCAGCCCCTCTGTTTCAGCCCCTCTGTTTCAGCCCCTCTGTTTCAGCTTTTCTGTTTCTGCCCCTCTGTTTCTCGCCCTCTGTTTCAGCCCCTCTGTTTCTCGCCCTCTGTTTCAGCCCCTCTGATTCAGCCCCTCTGTTTCAGCCCCTCTGTTTCAGTCCCACTGTTTCTCGCCCTCTGTTTCTCACCCTCTGTTTCTCGCACTTAGTTTCAGCCCCGCTGTTTTTCGCCCTCTGTTTCAGCCCCTCTGTTTATCGCCCTCTGTTTCAGGCTCTCTGTTTCAGCCCGTCTGTTTCAGGCCCTCTGTTTCAGCACCTCTGTTTCTCGCCCTCTGTTTCTCGCCCGCTGTATCAGCCCCTCTGTTTCTCGCCCTCTGTTTCAGCCCCCCTGTTTCAGCTCCTCTGATTCAGCCCCTCTGATTCAGCCCCTCTGTTTCAGCCCCTCTGTTTCAGCCCCTCTGTTTCTCGCCCTCTGTTACAGCCCCTCTGTTTCTCGCCCTCTGTTTCAGCCCCTCTGTTTCTCGCCCTCTGTTTCAGCCCCTCTGATTCAGCCCCTCTGTTTCAGCCCCTCTGATTCAGCCCCTCTGTTTATGCCCCTCTGTTTCAGCCCCTCTGTTTCAGTCCCACTGTTTCTCGCCCTCTGTTTCTCACCCTCTGTTCCTCGCACTCAGTTTCAGCCCCGCTGTTTTTCGCCCTCTGTTTCAGCCCCTCTGTTTCTCGCCCTCTGTTTCAGGCTCTCTGTTTCAGCCCGTCTGTTTCAGGCCCTCTGTTTCAGCACCTGGTTTTCTCGCCCTCTATTTCAGCCACTCTGTTTCTCGCCCTCTGTTTCAGCCCCTCTGATTCAGCCCCTCTGTTTCAACCCCTCTGATTCAGCCCCTCTGTTTCAGCCCCTCTGTTTCAGCCCCTCTGTTACTCACCCTCTGTTTCTCGCCCTCTGTTTCAGCCCCTCAGTTTTTCGCCCTCTGTTTCAGCCCCTCTATTTCTCGCCCTCTGTCTCAGGCTCTCTGTTTCAGCCCGTCTGTTTCAGCCCCTCTGATGCAGCCCCTCTGTTTCTCGCCCTCTGTTTCTTGCCCGCTGTTTCAGCCCCTCTGTTTCGCGCCCTCTGTTTCAGCCCCTCTGTTTCAGCCCCTCTGATTCAGCCCCGCTGATTCAACCCCTCTGTTTCTCGCCCTCTGTTTCAGCTCCTCTGTTTCAGCCGCTCTGTTTCAGCCACTCTATTTCAGCCCGTCTGTTTCAGACCCTCTCGTTCAGCCCCTCTGTTTCTCGCTCTCTGTTTCTCGCCCTCTGTTTCAGCCCCTCTGTTTCTCGCCCTCTGTTTCAGCCCCTCTGTTTCAGCCCCTCTGTTTCAGCCCCTCTGTGTCAGCCCCTCTGTTTCTCGCCCTCTGTTTCAGCCCCACTGTTTCTTACCCTCTGTTTCAGCCCCTCTGTTTCTCGCCCGCTTTTACAGCCCCTCTGTTTCTCGCCCTCTGTTTCAGCCCCTCTGTTTCAGCCCCTCTGTTTCAGTCCCTCTGTTTCCCGCCCTCTGTTTCTCGCCCTCTGTTTCAGCCCCTCTGTTTCACGCCCTCTGTTTCAGCCCCCCTGTTTCTCGACCTCTGTTTCAGCCCCTCTGTTTCTCGCCCTCTGCTACAGCCCCTCTGATTCTCGCCCTCTGTTTCAGCCCCTCTGTTTCTCGCCCTCTATTTCAGCGCCTCTGTTTCAGCCCCTCTGTTTCAGCCCCTCTGTTTCAGCCCCTGTGTTTCTCGCCCTCTGTTTCAGCCCCTCTGTTTCTCGCCCTCTGTTTCAGCCCCTCTGATTCAGCCCCTCTGTTTCTTGCCCTCTGTTTCAGCCCCGCCGATTCAGCCCCTCTGTTTCAGCCCCTCTGAATCAGCCCCTCTGATTCAGCCCCTCTGTTTCAGCTCCTCTGTTTCAGCCCCTCTGTTTCTCGCCCTCTGTTTCAGCCCCTCTGTTTCTCGCCCTCTGTTTCAGCCCCTCTGTTTCTCCCCCTCTGTTTCAGCCCCTCTGATTCAGCCCCTCTGTTTCAGCCCCTCTGTTTCTCGCCCTCTGTTTCAGCCCCTCTGTTTCTCGCCCTCTGTTTCAGCCCCTCTGATTCAGCCCCTCTGTTTCAGACCCTCTGTTTATCTCCCTCTGTTTCAGCCCCTCTGTTTCTCGCCCTCTGTTTCAGGCTCTCTGTTTCAGCCCGTCTGTTTCAGCACCTCTGATTCAGCCCCTCTGTTTCTCACCCTGTGTTTCTTGCCCGCTGTTTCAGCCCCTCTGTTTCTCGCCCTCTGTTTCAGCCCCTCTGTTTCGGCCCCTCTGATTCAGCCCCTCTGATTCAGCCCCTCTGATTCTCGCCCTCTGTTTCAGCCCCTCTGTTTCAGCCCCTCTGTATCTCGCCCACTGTTTCAGCCCCTCTGTTTCAGCCCCTCTGTTTCTCGCCCTCTGTTTCAGCCCCTCTGTTTCTCGCCCTCTGTTTCAGCCCCTCTGTTTCAGCCCCTGTGTTTCAGCCCCTCTGTTTCAGCCCCTCTGTTTCTCGCCCTCTGTTTCAGCCCCTCTGTTTCTCGCCCTCTGTTTCAGCCCCTCTGATTCAGCCCCTCTGTTTCAGCCCCTCTGTTTCAGCCCCTCTGTTTCAGCCCCTCTGTTTCTCGCCCTCTGTTTCAGGCTCTTTGTTTCAGCCCGTCTGTTTCAGGCCCTCTGTTTCAGCACCTCTGTTTCTCGCCCTCTGTTTCTCGCCCGCTGTATCAGCCCCTCTGTTTCTCGCCCTCTGTTTCAGCCCCTCTGTTTCAGCCCCTCTGATTCAGCCCCTCTGATTCAGCCCCTCTGTTTCTCGCCCTCTGTTTCAGCCCCTCTGTTTCTCGCCCTCTGTTTCAGCCCCTCTGTTTCAGCCCGTCTGTTTCAGCCACTCTGTTTCTCGCTCTCTGATTCAGCCCCTCTGTTTCTCACCCTCTGTTTCAGCCCCTCTGATTCAGCCCCTCTGTTTATTGCCCTCATTTTCAGCCCCTCTGTTTCAGCCCCTCTGTTTCAGCCCCTCTGTTTCTCGCTCTCTGTTTCTCGCCCTCTGATTCAGCCCCTCTGTTTCTCGCCCTTTGTTTCAGCCCCTCTGTTTCAGCCCCTCTGTGTCAGCCCCTCTGTTTCTCGCCCTCTGTTTCAGCCCCACTGTTTCTTGCCCTCTGTTTCAGCCCCTCTGTTTCTCGCCCGCTGTTTCAGCCCCTCTGTTTCTCGCCCTCTGTTTCTGCCCCTCTGTTTCAGCCCCTCTGTTTCAGTCCCTCTGTTTCTCGCCCTCTGTTTCTCGCCCTCTGTTTCAGCCCCTCTGTTTCGCGCCCTCTGTTTCAGCCCCTCTGTTTCAGCCCCTCTGTTTCTCGCCCTCTGTTTCAGCCCCTCTCTTTCTCGCCCTCTGTTACAGCCCCTCTGTTTCTCGCCCTCTGTTTCAGCCCCTCTGTTTCTCGCCCTCTGTTTCAGCGCCTCTGTTTCAGCCCCTCTGTTTAAGCACCTCTGTTTCAGCCCCTGTGTTTCTCGCCCTCTGTTTCAGCCCCTCTGTTTCTCGCCCTCTGTTTCAGCCCCTCTGATTCAGCCCCTCTGTTTCAGCGCCTCTGTTTCAGCCCCTCTGTTTAAGCCCCTCTGTTTCAGCCCCTCTGTTTCTCACCCTCTGTTTCTCGCCCTCTGTTTCAGCCCCTCTATTTCTCGCCCTCTGTCTCAGGCTCTCTGTTTCAGCCCGTCTGTTTCAGCCCCTCTGATGCAGCCCCTCTGTTTCTCGCCCTCTGTTTCTTGCCCGCTGTTTCAGCCCCTGTTTCTCGCCCTCTGTTTCAGCCCCTCTGTTTCAGCCCCTCTGATTCAGCCCCTCTGATTCAACCCCTCTGTTTCTCGCCCTCTGTTTCAGCTCCTCTGTTTCAGCCCCTCTGTTTCAGCCACTCTATTTCAGCCCGTCTGTTTCAGACCCTCTCGTTCAGCCCCTCTGTTTCTCGCTCTCTGTTTCTCGCCCTCTGTTTCAGCCCCTCTGTTTCTCGCCCTCTGTTTCAGCCCCTCTGTTTCAGCCCCTCTGTTTCAGCCCCTCTGTGTCAGCCCCTCTGTTTCTCGCCCTCTGTTTCAGCCCCACTGTTTCTTACTCTCTGTTTCAGCCCCTCTGTTTCTCGCCCGCTTTTACAGCCCCTCTGTTTCTCGCCCTCTGTTTCAGCCCCTCTGTTTCAGCCCCTCTGTTTCAGTCCCTCTGTTTCCCGCCCTCTGTTTCTCGCCCTCTGTTTCAGCCCCTCTGTTTCACGCCCTCTGTTTCAGCCCCTCTGTTTCAGCCCCCCTGTTTCTCGACCTCTGTTTCAGCCCCTCTGTTTCTCGCCCTCTGTTACAGCCCCTCTGATTCTCGCCCTCTGATTCAGCCCCTCTGTTTCAGCCCCTCTGATTCAGCCCCTCTGTTTATGCCCCTCTGTTTCAGCCCCTCTGTTTCAGTCCCACTGTTTCTCGCCCTCTGTTTCTCACCCTCTGTTTCTCGCCCGCTGTATCAGCCCCTCTGTTTCTCGCTCTCTGTTTCAGCCCCTCTGTTTCAGCCCCTCTGATTCAGCCGCTCTGATTCAGCCCCTCCGTTTCTCGCCCTGTGTTTCAGCCCCTCAGTTTCAGCCCCTCTGTTTCAGCCCTGTGTTTCTCGCCCTCTGTTTCAGCCCCTCTGTTTCAGCCCGTCTGTTTCAGCGCCTCTGTTTCTCGCCCTCTGTTTAAGCCCCTCTGTTTCTCGCCCGCTGTTTCAGCCCCTCTGTTTCAGCCCCTCTGTTTCAGCCCCTCTGTTTCAGCTTTTCTGTTTCTGCCCCTCTGTTTCTCGCCCTCTGTTTCAGCCCCTCTGTTTCTCGCCCTCTGTTTCAGCCCCTCTGATTCAGCCCCTCTGTTTCAGCCCCTCTGTTTCAGTCCCACTGTTTCTCGCCCTCTGTTTCTCACCCTCTGTTTCTCGCACTTAGTTTCAGCCCCGCTGTTTTTCGCCCTCTGTTTCAGCCCCTCTGTTTATCGCCCTCTGTTTCAGGCTCTCTGTTTCAGCCCGTCTGTTTCAGGCCCTCTGTTTCAGCACCTCTGTTTCTCGCCCTCTGTTTCTCGCCCGCTGTATCAGCCCCTCTGTTTCTCGCCCTCTGTTTCAGCCCCCCTGTTTCAGCTCCTCTGATTCAGCCCCTCTGATTCAGCCCCTCTGTTTCAGCCCCTCTGTTTCAGCCCCTCTGTTTCTCGCCCTCTGTTACAGCCCCTCTGTTTCTCGCCCTCTGTTTCAGCCCCTCTGTTTCTCGCCCTCTGTTTCAGCCCCTCTGATTCAGCCCCTCTGTTTCAGCCCCTCTGATTCAGCCCCTCTGTTTATGCCCCTCTGTTTCAGCCCCTCTGTTTCAGTCCCACTGTTTCTCGCCCTCTGTTTCTCACCCTCTGTTCCTCGCACTCAGTTTCAGCCCCGCTGTTTTTCGCCCTCTGTTTCAGCCCCTCTGTTTCTCGCCCTCTGTTTCAGGCTCTCTGTTTCAGCCCGTCTGTTTCAGGCCCTCTGTTTCAGCACCTGGTTTTCTCGCCCTCTATTTCAGCCACTCTGTTTCTCGCCCTCTGTTTCAGCCCCTCTGATTCAGCCCCTCTGTTTCAACCCCTCTGATTCAGCCCCTCTGTTTCAGCCCCTCTGTTTCAGCCCCTCTGTTACTCACCCTCTGTTTCTCGCCCTCTGTTTCAGCCCCTCAGTTTTTCGCCCTCTGTTTCAGCCCCTCTATTTCTCGCCCTCTGTCTCAGGCTCTCTGTTTCAGCCCGTCTGTTTCAGCCCCTCTGATGCAGCCCCTCTGTTTCTCGCCCTCTGTTTCTTGCCCGCTGTTTCAGCCCCTCTGTTTCGCGCCCTCTGTTTCAGCCCCTCTGTTTCAGCCCCTCTGATTCAGCCCCGCTGATTCAACCCCTCTGTTTCTCGCCCTCTGTTTCAGCTCCTCTGTTTCAGCCGCTCTGTTTCAGCCACTCTATTTCAGCCCGTCTGTTTCAGACCCTCTCGTTCAGCCCCTCTGTTTCTCGCTCTCTGTTTCTCGCCCTCTGTTTCAGCCCCTCTGTTTCTCGCCCTCTGTTTCAGCCCCTCTGTTTCAGCCCCTCTGTTTCAGCCCCTCTGTGTCAGCCCCTCTGTTTCTCGCCCTCTGTTTCAGCCCCACTGTTTCTTACCCTCTGTTTCAGCCCCTCTGTTTCTCGCCCGCTTTTACAGCCCCTCTGTTTCTCGCCCTCTGTTTCAGCCCCTCTGTTTCAGCCCCTCTGTTTCAGTCCCTCTGTTTCCCGCCCTCTGTTTCTCGCCCTCTGTTTCAGCCCCTCTGTTTCACGCCCTCTGTTTCAGCCCCCCTGTTTCTCGACCTCTGTTTCAGCCCCTCTGTTTCTCGCCCTCTGCTACAGCCCCTCTGATTCTCGCCCTCTGTTTCAGCCCCTCTGTTTCTCGCCCTCTATTTCAGCGCCTCTGTTTCAGCCCCTCTGTTTCAGCCCCTCTGTTTCAGCCCCTGTGTTTCTCGCCCTCTGTTTCAGCCCCTCTGTTTCTCGCCCTCTGTTTCAGCCCCTCTGATTCAGCCCCTCTGTTTCTTGCCCTCTGTTTCAGCCCCGCCGATTCAGCCCCTCTGTTTCAGCCCCTCTGAATCAGCCCCTCTGATTCAGCCCCTCTGTTTCAGCTCCTCTGTTTCAGCCCCTCTGTTTCTCGCCCTCTGTTTCAGCCCCTCTGTTTCTCGCCCTCTGTTTCAGCCCCTCTGTTTCTCCCCCTCTGTTTCAGCCCCTCTGATTCAGCCCCTCTGTTTCAGCCCCTCTGTTTCTCGCCCTCTGTTTCAGCCCCTCTGTTTCTCGCCCTCTGTTTCAGCCCCTCTGATTCAGCCCCTCTGTTTCAGACCCTCTGTTTATCTCCCTCTGTTTCAGCCCCTCTGTTTCTCGCCCTCTGTTTCAGGCTCTCTGTTTCAGCCCGTCTGTTTCAGCACCTCTGATTCAGCCCCTCTGTTTCTCACCCTGTGTTTCTTGCCCGCTGTTTCAGCCCCTCTGTTTCTCGCCCTCTGTTTCAGCCCCTCTGTTTCGGCCCCTCTGATTCAGCCCCTCTGATTCAGCCCCTCTGATTCTCGCCCTCTGTTTCAGCCCCTCTGTTTCAGCCCCTCTGTATCTCGCCCACTGTTTCAGCCCCTCTGTTTCAGCCCCTCTGTTTCTCGCCCTCTGTTTCAGCCCCTCTGTTTCTCGCCCTCTGTTTCAGCCCCTCTGTTTCAGCCCCTGTGTTTCAGCCCCTCTGTTTCAGCCCCTCTGTTTCTCGCCCTCTGTTTCAGCCCCTCTGTTTCTCGCCCTCTGTTTCAGCCCCTCTGATTCAGCCCCTCTGTTTCAGCCCCTCTGTTTCAGCCCCTCTGTTTCAGCCCCTCTGTTTCTCGCCCTCTGTTTCAGGCTCTTTGTTTCAGCCCGTCTGTTTCAGGCCCTCTGTTTCAGCACCTCTGTTTCTCGCCCTCTGTTTCTCGCCCGCTGTATCAGCCCCTCTGTTTCTCGCCCTCTGTTTCAGCCCCTCTGTTTCAGCCCCTCTGATTCAGCCCCTCTGATTCAGCCCCTCTGTTTCTCGCCCTCTGTTTCAGCCCCTCTGTTTCTCGCCCTCTGTTTCAGCCCCTCTGTTTCAGCCCGTCTGTTTCAGCCACTCTGTTTCTCGCTCTCTGATTCAGCCCCTCTGTTTCTCACCCTCTGTTTCAGCCCCTCTGATTCAGCCCCTCTGTTTATTGCCCTCATTTTCAGCCCCTCTGTTTCAGCCCCTCTGTTTCAGCCCCTCTGTTTCTCGCTCTCTGTTTCTCGCCCTCTGATTCAGCCCCTCTGTTTCTCGCCCTTTGTTTCAGCCCCTCTGTTTCAGCCCCTCTGTGTCAGCCCCTCTGTTTCTCGCCCTCTGTTTCAGCCCCACTGTTTCTTGCCCTCTGTTTCAGCCCCTCTGTTTCTCGCCCGCTGTTTCAGCCCCTCTGTTTCTCGCCCTCTGTTTCTGCCCCTCTGTTTCAGCCCCTCTGTTTCAGTCCCTCTGTTTCTCGCCCTCTGTTTCTCGCCCTCTGTTTCAGCCCCTCTGTTTCGCGCCCTCTGTTTCAGCCCCTCTGTTTCAGCCCCTCTGTTTCTCGCCCTCTGTTTCAGCCCCTCTCTTTCTCGCCCTCTGTTACAGCCCCTCTGTTTCTCGCCCTCTGTTTCAGCCCCTCTGTTTCTCGCCCTCTGTTTCAGCGCCTCTGTTTCAGCCCCTCTGTTTAAGCACCTCTGTTTCAGCCCCTGTGTTTCTCGCCCTCTGTTTCAGCCCCTCTGTTTCTCGCCCTCTGTTTCAGCCCCTCTGATTCAGCCCCTCTGTTTCAGCGCCTCTGTTTCAGCCCCTCTGTTTAAGCCCCTCTGTTTCAGCCCATCTGTTTCTCACCCTCTGTTTCTCGCCCTCTGTTTCAGCCCCTCTGTTTCTCGCCCTCTGTTTCAGCCCCTTTGTTTCTCGCCCTCTGTTACAGCCCCTCTGATTCTCGCCCTCTGTTTCAGCCCCTCTGTTTCTCGCCCTCTATTTCAGCGCCTCTGTTTCAGCCCCTCTGTTTCAGCCCCTCAGTTTCAGCCCCTGTTTCTCGCCCTCTGTTTCAGCCCCTCTGTTTCTCGCCCTCTGTTTCAGCCCCTCTGTTTCAGCCCCTCTGTTTCTCGCCCTCTGTTTCAGCCCCTCTGTTTCTCGCCCTCTGTTACAGCCCCTCTGATTCTCGCCCTCTGTTTCAGCCCCTCTTTTTCTCGCCCTCTATTTCAGCGCCTCTGTTTCAGCCCCTCTGTTTCAGCCCCTCTGTTTCAGCCCCTGTGTTTCTCGCACTCTGATTCAGCCCCTCTGTTTCAGCCCCTCTGATTCAGCCCCTCTGTTTCAGCCCCTCTGTTTCAGCCCCTCTGTTTCTCACCCTCTGTTTCTCGCCCCCTGTTTCAGCCCCTCTGTTTCTCTCCCTCTGTTTCAGCCCCTCTGTTTCTCGCCCTCTGTTTCAGGCTCTCTGTTTCAGCCCATCTGTTTCAGCACCTCTGATTCAGCCCCTCTGTTTCTCGCCCTGTGTTTCTTGCCCGCTGTTTCAGCCCCTCTGTTTCTCGCCATCTGTTTCAGCCCCTCTGTTTCAGCCCCTCTGTTTCAGCCCCGCTGTTTCAGCCCCTCTGTTTCTCACCCTCTGTTTCTCGCCCTCTTTTCAGTCCCTCTGTTTTTCGCCCTCTGTTTCAGCCCCTCTGTTTCTCGCCCTCTGTTTCAGGCTCTCTGTTTCAGCCCCTCTCGTTCAGCCCCTCTGTTTCTCGCTCTCTGTTTCTCGCCCTCTGTTTCAGCCCCTCTGTTTCAGCCCCTCTGTTTCAGCCACTCTATTTCAGCCCCTCTGTGTCAGACCCTCTGTTTCTCGCCCTCTGTTTCAGCCCCACTGTTTCTTACCCTCTGTTTCAGCCCCTCTGTTTCTCGCCCGCTGTTTCAGCCCCTCTGTTTCTCGCCCTCTGTTTCAGCCCCTCTGTTTCAGCCCCTCTGTTTAATTCCCTCTGTTTCTCGCCCTCTGTTTCTCGCCCTCTGTTTCAGCCCCTCTGTTTCGCGCCCTCTGTTTCAGCCCCTCTGTGTCAGACCCTCTGTTTCTCGCCCTCTGTTTCAGCCCCACTGTTTCTTACCCTCTGTTTCAGCCCCTCTGTTTCTCGCCCGCTGTTTCAGCCCCTCTGTTTCTCGCCCTCTGTTTCAGCCCCTCTGTTTCAGCCCCTCTGTTTAAGTCCCTCTGTTTCTCGCCCTCTGTTTCTCGCCCTCTGTTTCAGCCCCTCTGTTTCGCGCCCTCTGTTTCAGCCCCTCTGTTTCAGCCCCTCTGTTTCTCACCCTCTGTTTCAGCCCCTATGTTTCTCGCCCTCTGTTACAGCCCCTCTGATTCTCGCCCTCTGTTTCAGCCCCTCTGTTTCTCGCCCTCTATTTCAGCGCCTCTGTTTCAGCCCCTCTGTTTCAGCCCCTCTGTTTCAGCCCATGTGTTTCTCGCCCTCTGTTTCAGCCCCTCTGTTTCTCGCCCTCTGATTCAGCCCCTCTGTTTCAGCCCCTCTTATTCAGCCCCTCTGTTTCAGCCCCTCTGTTTCAGCCCCTCTGTTTCTCACCCTCTGTTTCTCGCCCTCTGTTTCAGCCCCTCTGTTTCTCTCCCTCTGTTTCAGCCCTCTGTTTCTCGCCCTCTGTTTCAGGCTCTCTGTTTCAGCCCGTCTGTTTCAGCACCTCTGATTCAGCCCCTCTGTTTCTCGCCCTGTGTTTCTTGCCCGCTGTTTCAGCCCCTCTGTTTCTGGCCCTCTGTTTCAACCCCTCTGTTTCAGCCCCTCTGATTTAGCCCCTCTGATTCAGCCCCTCTGATTCTCGCACTCTGTTTCAGCCCCTCTGTTTCAGCCCCTCTGTTTCTCGCACTCTGGTTCAGCCCCTCTGTTTCTCGCCCTCTATTTCAGCGCCTCTGTTTCAGCCCCTCTGTTTCAGCCCCTGTGTTTCTCGCCCTCTGTTTCAGCCCCTCTGTTTCTCGCCCTCTGTTTCAGCGCCTCTGATTCAGCCCCTCTGTTTCAGCCCCTCTGATTCAGCCCCTCTGTTTCAGCACCTCTGATTCAGCCCCTCTGTTTCTCACCCTCTGTTTCTCGCCCTCTGTTTCAGCCCCTCTGTTTCTCTCCCTCTGTTTCAGCCCCTCTGTTTCAGCCCCTCTGATTCAGCCCCTCTGATTCAGCCCCTCTGATTCTCGCCCTCTGTTTCAGCCCCTCTGTTTCAGCCCCTCTGTTTCTCGCACGCTGGTTCAGCCCGTCTGTTTCAGCCACTCTGTTTCTCGCCCTCTGTTTCAGCCCCTCTGTTTCTCACCCTCTGTTTCAGCCCCTCTGATTCAGCCCCTCTGTTTATTGCCCTCTTTTTCAGCCCCTCTGTTTCAGCCCCTCTGTTTCAGCCCCTCTGTTTCTCGCACTCTGGTTCAGCCCCTCTGTTTCTAGCCCTCTGTTTCAGCCCCTCTGGTTCAGCCCCTCAGTTTCTAGCCCTCTGTTTCAGCCCCTCTGTTTCAGCCCCTCTGTTTCTCGCCCTCTGTTTCAGCCCCACTGTTTCAGCCCCTCTGTTTCAGCCCCCCTGTTTCAGCCCCTCTGTTTCTTGCCCTCTGTTTCAGCCCCTCTGTTTCTCGCCCACTGTTTCAGCCCCTCTGTTTCAGCCCCTCTGTTTCTCGCCCTCTGTTTCAGCCCCTCTGTTTCTCGCCCTCTGCTTCAGCCCCTCTGTTTCAGCCCCTCTGTTTCAGCCCCTCTGTTTCAGCCCCTCTGTTTCTCCCCCTCTGTTTCAGCCCCTCTGTTTCTCGCCCTCTGTTTCGGCCCCTCTGATTCAGCCCCTCTGTTTCAGCCCCTCTGATTCAGCCCCACTGTATATGCCCCTCTGTTTCAGCCCCTCTGTTTCAGCCCCACTGTTTCTCGCCCTCTGTTTCTCACCCTCTGTTTCTCGCACTCTGTTTCAGCCCCTCTGTTTTTCGCCCTCTGTTTCAGCCCCTCTGTTTCTCGCCCTCTGTTTCAGGCTCTCTGTTTCAGCCCGTCTGTTTCAGGCCCTCTGTTTCAGCACCTCTGTTTCTCGCCCTCTGTTTCTCGCCCGCTGTATCAGCCCCTCTGTTTCTCGCCCTCTGTTTCAGCCCCTCTGTTTCAGCCCCTCTGATTCAGCCCCTCTGATTCACCCCCCTGTTTCTCGCCCTCTGTTTCAGCCCCTTTGTTTCTCGCCCTCTGTTTCAGCCCCTCTGTTTCAGCCCGTCTGTTTCAGCCACTCTGTTTCTCGCCCTCTGTTTCAGCCCCTCTGTTTCTCACCCTCTGTTTCAGCCCCTCTGATTCAGCCCCTCTGTTTATTGCCCTCTTTTTCAGCCCCTCTGTTTCAGCCCCTCTGTTTCAGCTCTTCTGTTTCTCGCTCTCTGTTTCTCGCCCTCTGATTCAGCCCCTCTGTTTCTCGCCCTCTGTTTCAGCCCCTCTGTTTCAGCCCCTCTGTTTCAGCCCATCTGTGTCAGCCCCTCTGTTTCTCGCCCTCTGTTTCAGCCCCACTGTTTCTTGCCCTCTGTTTCAGCCCCTCTGTTTCTCGCCCGCTGTTTCAGTCCCTCTGTTTCTCGCCCTCTGTTTCAGCCCCTCTGTTTCAGCCCCTCTGTTTCTCGCCCTCTGTTTCAGCCCCTCTGTTTCAGCATCTCTGTTTCTCGCCCTCTGTTTCAGCCCCTCTGTTTCTCGCCCTCTGTTACAGCCCCTCTGTTTCTCGCCCTCTGTTTCAGCCCCTCTGTTTCTCGCCCCCTGTTTCAGCGCCTCTGTTTCAGCCCCTCTGTTTCAGCCCCTCTGTTTCAGCCCCGGTGTTTCTCGCACTCTGTTTCAGCCCCTCTGTTTCTCGCCCTCTGTTTCAGCCCCTCTGTTTCTCGCCCTCTGTTACAGCCCCTCTGTTTCTCGCCCTCTGTTTCAGCCCCTCTGTTTCTCACCCTCTGTTTCGCGCCCTCTGTTTCAGCCCCTCTGATTCTCGCCCTCTGTTTCAGCCCCTCTATTTCTCGCCCTCTGTTTCAGCCACTCTGTTTCTCGCCCTCTGTATCAGCCCCTCTGTTTCTTGCCCTCTGTTTCAGCCCCGCCGATTCAGCCCCTCTGAATCAGCCCCTCTGAATCAGCCCCTCTGATTCAGCCCCTCTGCTTCAGCCCCTCTCTTTCTCGCCCTCTGTTTCAGCCCCTCTGTTTCTCACCCTCTGTTTCAGCCCCTCTGTTTCAGCCCATCTGGTTCTCGCCGTCTGTTTCAGCCCCTCTGTTTCTTGCCCTCTGTTTCAGCCCCGCCGATTCAGCCCCTCTGTTTAAGCCCCTCTGAATCAGCCCCTCTGATTCAGCCCCTCTGTTTCAGCCCCTCTGTTTCAGCCCCTCTCTTTCTCGCCCTCTGTTTAAGCCCCTCTGTTTCTCACCCTCTGTTTCAGCCGCTCTGTTTCAGCCCATCTGCTTCTCGTCCTCAGTTTCAGCCCCTCTGTTTCTCGCCCTCTGTTTCAGCCCCTCTGATTCAGCCCCTCTGTTTCTCGCCCTCTGTTTCAGCCCCTCTGTTTCTCCCCCTCTGTTTCTCGCCCTCTGTTTCAGCCCCTCTGTTTCAGCCGCTCTGTTTCAGCCCCTCTGTGTCAGCCCCTCTGTTTCTCGCCCTCTGTTTCAGCCCCAGTGTTTCTCGCCCTCTGTTTCAGCCCCTCTGTTTCTCGCCCGCTGTTTAAGCCCTTCTGTTTCTCGCCCTCTGTTTCAGCCCCTCTGTTTCAGCCCCTCTGTTTCAGTCCCTCTGTTTCTCGCCCTCTGTTTCTCGCCCTCTGTTTCAGCCCCTCTGTTTCTCACCCTCTGTTTCAGCCCCTAAGTTTCAGCCCCTCTGTTTCTCGCCCTCTGTTTCAGCCCCTCTGTTTCTCGCCCTCTGTTACAGCCCCTCTGTTTCTTGCCTTCTGTTTCAGCCCCTCTGTTTCTCGTCCACTGTTTCAGCCGCTCTGTTTCAGCCCCTCTGTTTCAGCCCCTGGTTTTCTCGCCCTCTGTTTCAGCCCCTCTGTTACTCGCCCTCTGTTTCAGCCCCTCTGATTCAGCCCCTCTGTTTCAGCCCCTCTGATTCAGGCCCTCTGTTTCAGCCCCTCTGTTTCAGCCCCTCTGTTTCTCACCCTCTGTTTCTTGCCCTCTGTTTCAGCCCCTCTGTTTTTCGCAATCTGTTTCAGCCCCTCTGTTTCTCGCCCTCTGTTTCAGGCTCTCTGTTTCAGCCCGTCTGTTTCAGCCCCTCTGATTCAGCCCCTCTGTTTCTCGCCCTCTGTTTCTTGCCCGCTGTTTCAACCCCTCTGTTTCTCGCCCTCTGTTTCAGCCCCTCTGTTTCAGCCCCTCTGATTCAGCCCCTCTGATTTAGCCCCTCTGTTCCTCGCCCTCTGTTTCAGCCCCTCTGTTTCAGCCCCTCTGTTTAAGCCCCTCTGAATCAGCCCCTCTGATTCAGCCCCTCTGTTTCAGCCCCTCTGTTTCAGCCCCTCTCTTTCTCGCCCTCTGTTTAAGCCCCTCTGTTTCTCACCCTCTGTTTCAGCCGCTCTGTTTCAGCCCATCTGCTTCTCGTCCTCAGTTTCAGCCCCTCTGTTTCTCGCCCTCTGTTTCAGCCCCTCTGATTCAGCCCCTCTGTTTCTCGCCCTCTGTTTCAGCCCCTCTGTTTCTCGCCCTCTGTTTCAGCCCCTCTGTTTCTCGACCTCTGTTTCAGCACCTCTGTTTCAGCCGCTCTGTTTCAGCCCCTCTGTGTCAGCCCCTCTGTTTCTCGCCCTCTGTTTCAGCCCCAGTGTTTCTCGCCCTCTGTTTCAGCCCCTCTGTTTCTCGCCCGCTGTTTAAGCCCTTCTGTTTCTCGCCCTCTGTTTCAGCCCCTCTGTTTCAGCCCCTCTGTTTCAGTCCCTCTGTTTCTCGCCCTCTGTTTCTCGCCCTCTGTTTCAGCCCCTCTGTTTCTCACCCTCTGTTTCAGCCCCTAAGTTTCAGCCCCTCTGTTTCTCGCCCTCTGTTTCAGCCCCTCTGTTTCTCGCCCTCTTTTACAGCCCCTCTGTTTCTTGCCTTCTGTTTCAGCCCCTCTGTTTCTCGTCCTCTGTTTCAGCCGCTCTGTTTCAGCCCCTCTGTTTCAGCCCCTGGTTTTCTCGCCCTCTGTTTCAGCCCCTCTGTTTCTCGCCCTCTGTTTCAGCCCCTCTGATTCAGCCCCTCTGTTTCAGCCCCTCTGATTCAGGCCCTCTGTTTCAGCCCCTCTGTTTCTCACCCTCTGTTTCTTGCCCTCTGTCTCAGCCCCTCTGTTTTTCGCAATCTGTTTCAGCCCCTCTGTTTCTCGCCTTCTGTTTCAGGCTCTCTGTTTCAGCCCGTCTGTTTCAGCCCCTCTGATTCAGCCCCTCTGTTTCTCGCCCTCTGTTTCTTGCCCGCTGTTTCAACCCCTCTGTTTCTCGCCCTCTGTTTCAGCCCCTCTGTTTCAGCCCCTCTGATTCAGCCCCTCTGATTTAGCCCCTCTGTTCCTTGCCCTCTGTTTCAGCCCCTCTGTTTCAGCCCCTCTGTTTCAGCCCCTCTGTTTCTCGCCCTCTGGTTCCGCCCCTCTGTATCTCGCCCTCTGTTTCAGCCCCTCTGTTTCAGCACCTCTGTTTCAGCCCCACTGTTTCTCGCCCTCTGTTTCAGCCCCACTGTTTCAGCCCCTCTGTTTCAGCCCCTCTTTTTCAGCCCCTCTGTTTCAGCCCCTCTGTTTCAGCCCCTCTGTTTCTCGCCCTCTGTTTCAACCCCTCTGTTTCTCGCCCACTGTTTCAGCCACTCTGTTTCAGCCCCTCTGTTTCTCGCCCTCTGTTTCAGCCCCTCTGTTTCTCGCCCTCTGTTTCAGCCCCTCTGTTTCTCGCCCTCTGTTTCAGCCCCTCTGTTTCAGCCCCTCTGTTTCTCGCCCTCTGTTTCAGCCCCTCTGTTTCTCGCGCTCTGTTTCAGCCCCTCTGTTTCTCGCCCTCTGTTTCAGCCCCTCTGATTCAGCCCCTCTGTTTCAGCCCCTCTGTTTCAGCCCCTCTGTTTCAGCCCCACTGTTTCTCGCCCTCTGGTTCTCACCCTCTGTTTCTCGCCCTCTGTTTCAGCCCCTCTGTTTTTCGCACTCTGTTTCAGCCCCTCTGTTTCTCGCCCTCTGTTTCAGCCCCTCTGTTTCTCGCCCTCTGTTTCAGCCCCTCTGTTTCAGCCCCTCTGTTTCTCGCCCGCTGTATCAGCCCCTCTGTATCTCGCTCTCTGTTTCAGACCCTCTGTTTCAGCCCCTCGGTTTCAGCCCCTCTGATTCAGCCCCTCTGTTTCAGCCCCTCTGTTTCAGCCCCTCTGTTTCAGCCCCTCTGTTTCTCGCTCTGTTTCGGCCCCTCTGTTTCAGCCCGTCTGTTTCTGCGCCTCTGTTTCTCGCCCTCTGTTTCAGCCCCTCTGATTCAGCCCCTCTGTTTCAGCCCCTCTGTTTCAGCCCCTCTGTTTCAGCCCCTCTGTTTCTGCCCCTCTGTATCTCGCCCTCTGTTTCAGCCCCTCTGTTTCTCGCCCTCTGTTTCAGCCCCTCTTTTTCAGCCCCTCTGTTTCTCGCCCTCTGTTTCATCCCCTCTGTTTCTCGCCCTCTGTTTCAGCCCCTCTGATTTAGCCCCTCTGTTTCAGCCCCTCTGATTCAGCCCCTCTGTTTCAGCCCCTCTGTTTCAGCCCCTCTGTTTCTCACCCTCTGTTTCTCGCCCTCTGTTTCAGCCCCTCTGTTTTTCGCCTTGTTTCAGCCCCTCTGTTTCTCGCCCTCTGTTTCAGGCTCTCTGTTTCAGCCCGTCTGTTTCAGCCCCTCTGGTTCAGCCCCTCTGTTTCTCACTCTCTGTTTCTCGCCCTCTGTTTCAGCCCCTCTGTTTCTCGCCCTCTGTTTCAGCCCCTCTGTTTCTCGCCCGCAGTTTCAGCCACTCTGTTTCTCGCCCACTTTTTCAGCCTCTCTGTTTCAGCTCCTCTGTTTAAGTCCCTCTGTTTCTCGCCCTCTGTTTCTCGCCCTCTGTTTCAGCCCCTCTGTTTCGCGCCCTCTGTTTCAGCCCCTCTGTTTCTCGCCCTCTGTTTCAGCCCCTCTCTTTCTCGCCCTCTGTTACAGCCCCTCTGTTTCTCGCCCTCTGTTTCAGCCCCTCTGTTTCTCGCCCTCTGTTTCAGCGCCACTGTTTCAGCCCCTCTGTTTCAGCCCCTCTGTTTCAGCCCCTGTGTTTCTCGCCCTCTGTTTCAGCCCCTCTGTTTCTCGCCCTCTGTTTCAGCCCCTCTGTTTCAGCCCCTCTGTTTCTCACCCTCTGCTTCTCGCCCTCTGTTTCAGCCCCTCTGTTTCTCGCCCTCTGTTTCAGCCCCTCTGTTTCTCGCCCTCTGTTTCAGCGCCTCTGTTTCTCGCCCTCTGTTTCAGCCCCTCTGATTCAGCCCCTCTGTTTCAGCCCCTCTGATTCAGCCCCTCTGTTTAAGCCCCTCTGTTTCAGCCCCTCTGTTTCTCAACCTCTGTTTCTCGCCCTCTGTTTCAGCCCCTCGGTTTCTCGCTCTCTGTTTCAGCCCCTCTATTTCTCGCCCTCTGTTTCAGCCACTCTGTTTCTCGCCCTCTGTATCAGCCCCTCTGTTTCTTGCCCTCTGTTTTAGCCCCGACGATTCAGCCCCTCTGTTTCAGCCCCTCTGAATCAGCCCCTCTGATTCAGCCCCTCTGTTTCAGCCCCTCTGTTTCAGCCCCTCTCTTTCTCGCCCTCTGTTTCAGCCCCTCTGTTTCTCACCCTCTGTTTCAGCCCCTCTGTTTCAGCCCCTCTGTTTCTCGCCCTCTGTTTCAGCCCCTCTGTTTCAGCCCCTCTGTTTCAGCCCCTCTGATTCAGCCCCTCTGTTTAAGCCCCTCTGTTTCAGCCCCTCTGTTTCTCACCCTCTGTTTCTCGCCCTCTGTTTCAGCCCCTCTGTTTCTCGCTCTCTGTTTCAGCCCCTCTATTTCTCGCCCTCTGTTTCAGCCACTCTGTTTCTCGCCCTCTGTATCAGCCCCTCTGTTTCTTGCCCTCTGTTTTAGCCCCGCCGATTCAGCCCCTCTGTTTCAGCCCCTCTGAATCAGCCCCTCTGATTCAGCCCCTCTGTTTCAGCCCCTCTGTTTCAGCCCCTCTCTTTCTCGCCCTCTGTTTCAGCCCCTCTGTTTCTCACCCTCTGTTTCAGCCCCTCTGTTTCAGCCCCTCTGTTTCTCGCCCTCTGTTTCAGCCCCTCTGTTTCAGCCCCTCTGTTTCAGCCCCTCTGTGTCAACCCCTCTGTTTCTCGCCCTCTGTTTCGGCCCCACTGTTTCTCGCCCTCTGTTTCAGCCCCTCTGTTTCTCGCCCGCTGTTTAAGCCCCTCTGTTTCTCGCCCTCTGTTTCAGCCCCTCTGTTTCAGCCCCTCTGTTTCTCGCCCGCTGTTTAAGCCCCTCTGTTTCTTGCCCTCTGTCTCAGCCCCTCTGTTTTTCGCAATCTGTTTCAGCCCCTCTGTTTCTCGCCTTCTGTTTCAGGCTCTCTGTTTCAGCCCGTCTGTTTCAGCCCCTCTGATTCAGCCCCTCTGTTTCTCGCCCTCTGTTTCTTGCCCGCTGTTTCAACCCCTCTGTTTCTCGCCCTCTGTTTCAGCCCCTCTGTTTCAGCCCCTCTGATTCAGCCCCTCTGATTTAGCCCCTCTGTTCCTCGCCCTCTGTTTCAGCCCCTCTGTTTCAGCCCCTCTGTTTCAGCCCCTCTGTTTCTCGCCCTCTGGTTCCGCCCCTCTGTATCTCGCCCTCTGTTTCAGCCCCTCTGTTTCAGCACCTCTGTTTCAGCCCCACTGTTTCTCGCCCTCTGTTTCAGCCCCACTGTTTCAGCCCCTCTGTTTCAGCCCCTCTTTTTCAGCCCCTCTGTTTCAGCCCCTCTGTTTCAGCCCCTCTGTTTCTCGCCCTCTGTTTCAACCCCTCTGTTTCTCGCCCACTGTTTCAGCCACTCTGTTTCAGCCCCTCTGTTTCTCGCCCTCTGTTTCAGCCCCTCTGTTTCTCGCCCTCTGTTTCAGCCCCTCTGTTTCTCGCCCTCTGTTTCAGCCCCTCTGTTTCAGCCCCTCTGTTTCTCGCCCTCTGTTTCAGCCCCTCTGTTTCTCGCGCTCTGTTTCAGCCCCTCTGTTTCTTGCCCTCTGTTTCAGCCCCTCTGAATCAGCCCCTCTGTTTCAGCCCCTCTGTTTCAGCCCCTCTGTTTCAGCCCCACTGTTTCTCGCCCTCTGGTTCTCACCCTCTGTTTCTCGCCCTCTGTTTCAGCCCCTCTGTTTTTCGCACTCTGTTTCAGCCCCTCTGTTTCTCGCCCTCTGTTTCAGCCCCTCTGTTTCTCGCCCTCTGTTTCAGCCCCTCTGTTTCAGCCCCTCTGTTTCTCGCCCGCTGTATCAGCCCCTCTGTATCTCGCTCTCTGTTTCAGACCCTCTGTTTCAGCCCCTCTGTTTCAGCCCCTCTGATTCAGCCCCTCTGTTTCAGCCCCTCTGTTTCAGCCCCTCTGTTTCAGCCCCTCTGTTTCTCGCTCTGTTTCGGCCCCTCTGTTTCAGCCCGTCTGTTTCTGCGCCTCTGTTTCTCGCCCTCTGTTTCAGCCCCTCTGATTCAGCCCCTCTGTTTCAGCCCCTCTGTTTCAGCCCCTCTGTTTCAGCCCCTCTGTTTCTGCCCCTCTGTATCTCGCCCTCTGTTTCAGCCCCTCTGTTTCTCGCCCTCTGTTTCAGCCCCTCTTTTTCAGCCCCTCTGTTTCTCGCCCTCTGTTTCATCCCCTCTGTTTCTCGCCCTCTGTTTCAGCCCCTCTGATTTAGCCCCTCTGTTTCAGCCCCTCTGATTCAGCCCCTCTGTTTCAGCCCCTCTGTTTCAGCCCCTCTGTTTCTCACCCTCTGTTTCTCGCCCTCTGTTTCAGCCCCTCTGTTTTTCGCCTTGTTTCAGCCCCTCTGTTTCTCGCCCTCTGTTTCAGGCTCTCTGTTTCAGCCCGTCTGTTTCAGCCCCTCTGGTTCAGCCCCTCTGTTTCTCACTCTCTGTTTCTCGCCCTCTGTTTCAGCCCCTCTGTTTCTCGCCCTCTGTTTCAGCCCCTCTGTTTCTCGCCCGCTGTTTCAGCCACTCTGTTTCTCGCCCACTTTTTCAGCCTCTCTGTTTCAGCTCCTCTGTTTAAGTCCCTCTGTTTCTCGCCCTCTGTTTCTCGCCCTCTGTTTCAGCCCCTCTGTTTCGCGCCCTCTATTTCAGCCCCTCTGTTTCTCGCCCTCTGTTTCAGCCCCTCTCTTTCTCGCCCTCTGTTACAGCCCCTCTGTTTCTCGCCCTCTGTTTCAGCCCCTCTGTTTCTCGCCCTCTGTTTCAGCGCCACTGTTTCAGCCCCTCTGTTTCAGCCCCTCTGTTTCAGCCCCTGTGTTTCTCGCCCTCTGTTTCAGCCCCTCTGTTTCTCGCCCTCTGTTTCAGCCCCTCTGTTTCAGCCCCTCTGTTTCTCACCCTCTGCTTCTCGCCCTCTGTTTCAGCCCCTCTGTTTCTCGCCCTCTGTTTCAGCCCCTCTGTTTCTCGCCCTCTGTTTCAGCGCCTCTGTTTCAGCCCCTGTGTTTCTCGCCCTCTGTTTCAGCCCCTCTGTTTCTCGCCCTCTGTTTCAGCCCCTCTGATTCAGCCCCTCTGTTTCAGCCCCTCTGATTCAGCCCCTCTGTTTAAGCCCCTCTGTTTCAGCCCCTCTGTTTCTCACCCTCTGTTTCTCGCCCTCTGTTTCAGCCCCTCGGTTTCTCGCTCTCTGTTTCAGCCCCTCTATTTCTCGCCCTCTGTTTCAGCCACTCTGTTTCTCGCCCTCTGTATCAGCCCCTCTGTTTCTTGCCCTCTGTTTTAGCCCCGACGATTCAGCCCCTCTGTTTCAGCCCCTCTGAATCAGCCCCTCTGATTCAGCCCCTCTGTTTCAGCCCCTCTGTTTCAGCCCCTCTCTTTCTCGCCCTCTGTTTCAGCCCCTCTGTTTCTCACCCTCTGTTTCAGCCCCTCTGTTTCAGCCCCTCTGTTTCTCGCCCTCTGTTTCAGCCCCTCTGTTTCAGCCCCTCTGTTTCAGCCCCTCTGATTCAGCCCCTCTGTTTAAGCCCCTCTGTTTCAGCCCCTCTGTTTCTCACCCTCTGTTTCTCGCCCTCTGTTTCAGCCCCTCTGTTTCTCGCTCTCTGTTTCAGCCCCTCTATTTCTCGCCCTCTGTTTCAGCCACTCTGTTTCTCGCCCTCTGTATCAGCCCCTCTGTTTCTTGCCCTCTGTTTTAGCCCCGCCGATTCAGCCCCTCTGTTTCAGCCCCTCTGAATCAGCCCCTCTGATTCAGCCCCTCTGTTTCAGCCCCTCTGTTTCAGCCCCTCTCTTTCTCGCCCTCTGTTTCAGCCCCTCTGTTTCTCACCCTCTGTTTCAGCCCCTCTGTTTCAGCCCCTCTGTTTCTCGCCCTCTGTTTCAGCCCCTCTGTTTCAGCCCCTCTGTTTCAGCCCCTCTGTGTCAGCCCCTCTGTTTCTCGCCCTCTGTTTCGGCCCCACTGTTTCTCGCCCTCTGTTTCAGCCCCTCTGTTTCTCGCCCGCTGTTTAAGCCCCTCTGTTTCTCGCCCTCTGTTTCAGCCCCTCTGTTTCAGCCCCTCTGTTTAAGTCCCTCTGTTTCTCGCCCTCTGTTTCTCGCCCTCTGCTTCTGCCCCTCTGTTTCTCACCCTCTGTTTCAGCCCCTCTGTTTCAGCCCCTCTGTTTCTCGCCCTCTGTTTCAGCCCCTCTGTTTCTCGCACTCTGTTACAGCCCCTCTGTTTCTCGCCCTCTGTTTCAGCCCCTCTGTTTCAGCCCCTCTGTTTCTCGTCCTCTGGTTCAGCCCCTCTGTTTCAGCCCCTCTGTTTCAGCCCCTGGTTTTCTCGCCCTCTGTTTCAGCCCCTCTGTTTCCTGCCCTCTGTTTCAGCCCCTCTGATTCAGCCCCTCTGTTTCTCGCCCTCTGATTCAGCCCCTCTGTTTCAGCCCCTCTGTTTCAGACCCTCTGTTTCTCACCCTCTGTTTCTCGTCCTCTGTTTCAGCCCCTGTGTTTCTCGCCCTCTGTTTAAGCCCCTCTGTTTCTCGCCCTCTGTTTCAGCCCCTCTGATTCAGCCCCTCTGTTTCAGCCACTCTGATTCAGCCCCTCTGTTTCAGCCCCTCTGTTTCTCACCCTCTGTTTCTCGCCCTCTGTTTCAGCCCCTCTGTTTCTCGCCCTCTGTTTCAGCCCCTCTGTTTCTCGCCCTCTGTTTCAGCCCCTCTGATTCAGCCCCTCTGTTTCAGCCCCTCTGATTCAGCCCCTCTGTTTAAGCCCCTCTGTTTCAGCCCCTCTGTTTCTCACCCTCTGTTTCTCGCCCTCTGTTTCAGCCCCTCTGTTTCTCGCTCTCTGTTTCAGCCCCTCTGTTTCCTGCCCTCTGTTTCAGCCCCTCTGATTCAGCCCCTCTGTTTCAGCCCCTCTGATTCAGCCCCTCTGTTTCAGCCCCTCTGTTTCAGACCCTCTGTTTCTCACCCTCTGTTTCTCGCCCTCTGTTTCAGCCCCTGTGTTTCTCGCCCTCTGTTTCAGCCCCTCTGTTTCTCGCCCTCTGTTTCAGCCCCTCTGATTCAGCCCCTCTGTTTCAGCCACTCTGATTCAGCCCCTCTGTTTCAGCCCCTCTGTTTCTCACCCTCTGTTTCTCGCCCTCTGTTTCAGCCCCTCTGTTTCTCGCCCTCTGTTTCAGCCCCTCTGTTTCTCGCCCTCTGTTTCAGCCCCTCTGATTCAGCCCCTCTGTTTCAGCCCCTCTGATTCAGCCCCTCTGTTTAAGCCCCTCTGTTTCAGCCCCTCTGTTTCTCACCCTCTGTTTCTCGCCCTCTGTTTCAGCCCCTCTGTTTCTCGCTCTCTGTTTCAGCCCCTCTATTTCTCGCCCTCTGTTTCAGCCCCTCTGTTTCTCGTCCTCTGGTTCAGCCCCTCTGTTTCAGCCCCTCTGTTTCAGCCCCTGGTTTTCTCGCCCTCTGTTTCAGCCCCTCTGTTTCCTGCCCTCTGTTTCAGCCCCTCTGATTCAGCCCCTCTGTTTCAGCCCCTCTGATTCAGCCCCTCTGTTTCAGCCCCTCTGTTTCAGACCCTCTGTTTCTCACCCTCTGTTTCTCGCCCTCTGTTTCAGCCCCTGTGTTTCTCGCCCTCTGTTTCAGCCCCTCTGTTTCTCGCCCTCTGTTTCAGCCCCTCTGATTCAGCCCCTCTGTTTCAGCCACTCTGATTCAGCCCCTCTGTTTCAGCCCCTCTGTTTCTCACCCTCTGTTTCTCGCCCTCTGTTTCAGCCCCTGTGTTTCTCGCCCTCTGTTTCAGCCCCTCTGTTTCTCGCCCTCTGTTTCAGCCCCTCTGATTCAGCCCCTCTGTTTCAGCCCCTCTGTTTCTCACCCTCTGTTTCTCGCCCTCTGTTTCAGCCCCTCTGTTTCTCGCCCTCTGTTTCAGCCCCTCTGTTTCTCGCCCTCTGTTTCAGCGCCTCTGTTTCAGCCCCTCTGTTTCAGCCCCTCTGTTTCAGCCCCTGTGTTTCTCGCCCTCTGTTTCAGCCCCTCTGTTTCTCGCCCTCTGTTTCAGCCCCTCTGATTCAGCCCCTCTGTTTCAGCCCCGCTGATTCAGCCCCTCTGTTTAAGCCCCTCTGTTTCAGCCCCTCTGTTTCTCACCCTCTGTTTCTCGCCCTCTGTTTCAGACCCTCTGATTCAGCCCCTCTGTTTCAGCCACTCTGATTCAGCCCCTCTGTTTCAGCCCCTCTGTTTCTCACCCTCTGTTTCTCGCCCTCTGTTTCAGCCCCTGTGTTTCTCGCCCTCTGTTTCAGCCCCTCTGTTTCTCGCCCTCTGTTTCAGCCCCTCTGATTCAGCCCCTCTGTTTCAGCCCCTCTGTTTCTCACCCTCTGTTTCTCGCCCTCTGTTTCAGCCCCTCTGTTTCTCGCCCTCTGTTTCAGCCCCTCTGTTTCTCGCCCTCGGTTTCAGCGCCTCTGTTTCAGCCCCTCTGTTTCAGCCCCTCTGTTTCAGCCCCTGTGTTTCTCGCCCTCTGTTTCAGCCCCTCTGTTTCTCGCCCTCTGTTTCAGACCCTCTGATTCAGCCCCTCTGTTTCAGCCCCTCTGATTCAGCCCCTCTGTTTAAGCCCCTCTGTTTCAGCCCCTCTGTTTCTCACCCTCTGTTTCTCGCCCTCTGTTTCAGCCCCTCTGTTTCTCGCTCTCTGTTTCAGCCCCTCTATTTCTCGCCCTCTGTTTCAGCCACTCTGTTTCTCGCCCTCTGTATCAGCCCCTCTGTTTCTTGCCCTCTGTTTTAGCCCCGCCGATTCAGCCCCTCTGTTTCAGCCCCTCTGAATCAGCCCCTCTGATTCAGCCCCTCTGTTTCAGCCCCTCTGTTTCAGCCCCTCTCTTTCTCGCCCTCTGTTTCAGCCCCTCTGTTTCTCACCCTCTGTTTCAGCCCCTCTGTTTCAGCCCCTCTGTTTCTCGCCCTCTGTTTCAGCCCCTCTGTTTCTTGCCCTCTGTTTCAGCCCCGCCGATTCAGCCCCTCTGTTTCAGCCCCTCTGAATCAGCCCCTCTGATTCAGCCCCTCTGTTTCAGCCCCTCTGTTTCAGCCCCTCGTTTCTCGCCCTCTGTTTCAGCCCCTCTGTTTCTCACCCTCTGTTTCAGCCGCTCTGTTTCAGCCCATCTGCTTCTCGTCCTCTGTTTCAGCCCCTCTGTTTCTCGCCCTCTGTTTCAGCCCCTCTGATTCAGCCCCTCTGTTTCTCGCCCTCTGTTTCAGCCCCTCTGTTTCTCGCCCTCTGTTTCAGCCCCTCTGTTTCAGCCCCTCTGTTTCAGCCCCTCTGTGTCAGCCCCTCTGTTTCTCGCCCTCTGTTTCGGCCCCACTGTTTCTCGCCCTCTGTTTCAGCCCCTCTGTTTCTCGCCCGCTGTTTAAGCCCCTCTGTTTCTCGCCCTCTGTTTCAGCCCCTCTGTTTCAGCCCCTCTGTTTAAGTCACTCTGTTTCTCGCCCTCTGTTTCTCGCCCTCTGCTTCAGCCCCTCTGTTTCTCACCCTCTGTTTCAGCCCCTCTGTTTCAGCCCCTCTGTTTCTCGCCCTCTGTTTCAGCCCCTCTGTTTCTCGCACTCTGTTACAGCCCCTCTGTTTCTCGCCCTCTGTTTCAGCCCCTCTGTTTCAGCCCCTCTGTTTCTCGTCCTCTGTTTCAGCCCCTCTGTTTCAGCCCCTGGTTTTCTCGCCCTCTGTTTCAGCCCCTCTGTTTCCTGCCCTCTGTTTCAGCCCCTCTGATTCAGCCCCTCTGTTTCAGCCCCTCTGATTCAGCCCCTCTGTTTCAGCCCCTCTGTTTCAGACCCTCTGTTTCTCACCCTCTGTTTCTCGCCCTCTGTTTCAGCCCCTCTGTTTTTCGCAATCTGTTTCAGCCCCTCTTTTTTTGGCCTCTGTTTCAGGCTCTCTGTTTCAGCCCGTCTGTTTCAGCCCTTCTGATTCAGCCCCTCTGTTTCTCGCCCTCTGTTTCTTGCCCGCTGTTTCAGCCCCTCTGTTTCTCGCCCTCTGTTTCAGCCCCTCTGTTTCAGCCCCTCTGATTCAGCCCCTCTGATTCAGCCCCTCTGTTTCTCGCCCTCTGTTTCTGCCCCTCTGTTTCAGCCCCTCTGTTTCTCGCCCTCTGTTCCAGCCCCTCTGTTTCACGCCCTCTGTTTCAGCCCCTCTGTTTCAGCCCCTCTGTTTCAGCCCCTCTGTTTCTCGCCCTCTGTTTCATCCCCACTGTTTCAGCCCCTCTTTTTCTCGCCCTCTGTTTCAGCCCCTCTGTTTCAGCCCCTCTGTTTCAGCCCCTCTGTTTCAGCCCCTCTGTTTCTCGCCCTCTGTTTCAGCCACACTGTTTCTTGCCCTCTGTTTCAGCCCCTCTGTTTCTCGCCCGCTGTTTCAGCCCCTCTGTTTCTCGCCCTCTGTTTCAGCACCTCTGTTTCAGCCCCTCTGTTTCAGTCCCTCTGTTTCTCGCCCTCTGTTTCTCGCCCTCTGTTTCAGCCCCTCTGATTCAGCCCCTCTGCTTCAGCCCCTCTGTTTCAGCCCCTCTGTTTCTCGCCCTCTGTTTCAGCACCTCTCTTTCTCGCCCTCTGTTTCAGCGCCTCTGTTTCAGCCCCTCTGTTTCAGCCCCTCTGTTTCAGCCCCTGTGTTTCTCGCCCTCTGTTTCAGCCCCTCTGTTTCTCGCCCTCTGTTTCAGCCCCTCTGTTTCAGCCACTCTGTTTCAGCCCCTCTGATTCAGCCCCTCTGTTTCAGCCCCTCTGTTTCAGCCCCTGTGTTTCTCGCCCTCTGTTTCAGCCCCTCTGTTTCTCGCCCTCTGTTTCAGCCCCTCTGTTTCAGCCACTCTGTTTCAGCCCCTCTGATTCAGCCCCTCTGTTTCAGCACCTCTGTTTCAGCCCCTTCTGTTTCTCACCCTCTGTTTCTCGCCCTCTGTTTCTCGCCCTCTGCTTCAGCCCCTCTGTTTCTACCCTCTGTTTCAGCCCCTCTGTTTCATCCCCTCTGTTTCTCGCCCTCTGTTTCAGCCCCTCTGTTTCTCGCACTCTGTTACAGCCCCTCTGTTTCTCGCCCTCTGTTTCAGCCCCTCTGTTTCAGCCCCTCTGTTTCTCGTCCTCTGTTTCAGCCCCTCTGTTTCAGCCCCTCTGTTTCAGCCCCTGGTTTTCTCGCCCTCTGTTTCTCGCCCTCTGTTTCAGCCCCTCTGATTCAGCCCCTCTGTTTCAGCCCCTCTGATTCAGCCCCTCTGTTTCAGCCCAAATGTTTCAGCCCCTCTGTTTCTCACCCTCTGTTTCTCGCCCTCTGTTTCAGCCCCTCTGTTTTTCGCAATCTGTTTCAGCCCCTCTGTTTCTCGCCCTCTGTTTCAGGCTCTCTGTTTCAGCCCGTCAGTTTCAGCCCCTCTGATTCAGCCCCTCTGTTTCTCGCCCTCTGTTTCTTGCCCGCTGTTTCAGCCCCTCTGTTTCTCGCCCTCTGTTTCAGCCCCTCTGTTTCAGCCCCTCTGATTTAGCCCCTCTGATTCAGCCCCTCTGTTTCTCGCCCTCTGTTTCAGCCCCTCTGTTTCAGCCCCTCTGTTTCAGCCCCTCTGTTTCTCGCCCTCTGTTCCAGCCCCTCTGTTTCACGCCCTCTGTTTCAGCCCCTCTGTTTCAGCCCCTCTGTTTCTCGCCCTCTGTTTCAGCCCCACTGTTTCAACCCCTCTGTTTCTCGCCCTCTGTTTCAGCCCCTCTGTTTCAGCCCCTCTGTTTCAGCCCCTCTGTGTCAGCCCCTCGGTTTCTCGCCCTCTGTTTCAGCCCCACTGTTTCTTGCCCTCTGTTTCAGCCCCTCTGTTTCTCGCCCGCTGTTTCAGCCCCTCTGTTTCTCGCCCTCTGTTTCAGCCCCTCTGTTTCAGCCCCTCTGTTTCAGTCCCTCTGTTTCTCGCCCTCTGTTTCTCGCCCTCTGTTTCAGCCCCTCTGTTTCGCGACCTCTGTTTCAGCCCCTCTGTTTCAGCCCCTCTGTTTCTCGCCCTCTGTTTCAGCCCCTCTCTTTCTCGCCCTCTGTTACAGCCCCTCTGTTTCTCGCCCTCTGTTTCAGCCCCTCTGTTTCTCGCCCTCTGTTTCAGCGCCTCTGTTTCAGCCCCTCTGTTTTGCCCCTCTGTTTCAGCCACTGTGTTTCTCGCCCTCTGTTTCAGCCCCTCTGTATCTCGACCTCTGTTTCAGCCCCTCTGTTTCAGCCCCTCTGTTTCAGCCACTCTGTTTCTCACCCAAAATTTCAGCCCCTCTGTTTCAGCCCCTCTGTTTCTCGCCCTCTGTTTCAGCCACTCTGTTACTCGCCCTCTGTTTCAGCCCCTCTGTTTCAGCCCCTGGTTTTCTCGCCCTCTGTTTCAGCCCCTCTGTTTCCTGACCTCTGTTTCAGCCCCTCTGATTCAGCCCCTCTGTTTCAGCCCCTCTGATTCAGCCCCTCTGTTTCAGCCCCTCTGTTTCAGACCCTCTGTTTCTCACCCTCTGTTTCTCGCCCTCTGTTTCAGCCCCTCTGTTTTTCGCAATCTGTTTCAGGCCCTCTTTTTTTGGCCTCTGTTTCAGGCTCTCTGTTTCAGCCCGTCTGTTTCAGCCCTTTTGATTCAGCCCCTCTGTTTCTCGCCCTCTGTTTCTTGCCCGCTGTTTCAGCCCCTCTGTTTCTCGCCCTCTGTTTCAGCCCCTCTGTTTCAGCCCCTCTGATTCAGCCCCTCTGTTTCAGCCCCTCTGTTTCAGCCCCTCTGTTTCTCGCCCTCTGTTCCAGCCCCTCTGTTTCACGCCCTCTGTTTCAGCCCCTCTGTTTCAGCCCCTCTGTTTCAGCCCCTCTGTTTCTCGCCCTCTGTTTCATCCCCACTGTTTCAGCCCCTCTGTTTCTCGCCCTCTGTTTCAGCCCCTCTGTTTCAGCCCCTCTGTTTCAGCCCCTCTGTTTCAGCCCCTCTGTTTCTCGCCCTCTGTTTCAACCACACTGTTTCTTGCCCTCTGTTTCAGCCCCTCTGTTTCTCGCCCGCTGTTTCAGCCCCTCTGTTTCTCGCCCTCTGTTTCAGCGCCTCTGTTTCAGCCCCTCTGTTTCAGCCCCTCTGTTTCAGCCCCTGTGTTTCTCGCCCTCTGTTTCAGCCCCTCTGTTTCTCGCCCTCTGTTTCAGCCCCTCTGTTTCAGCCACTCTGTTTCAGCCCCTCTGATTCAGCCCCTCTGTTTCAGCCCCTCTGTTTCAGCCCCTGTGTTTCTCGCCCTCTGTTTCAGCCCCTCTGTTTCTCGCCCTCTGTTTCAGCCCCTCTGTTTCAGCCACTCTGTTTCAGCCCCTCTGATTCAGCCCCTCTGTTTCAGCACCTCTGTTTCAGCCCCTTCTGTTTCTCACCCTCTGTTTCTCGCCCTCTGTTTCTCGCCCTCTGCTTCAGCCCCTCTGTTTCTCACCCTCTGTTTCAGCCCCTCTGTTTCATCCCCTCTGTTTCTCGCCCTCTGTTTCAGCCCCTCTGTTTCTCGCACTCTGTTACAGCCCCTCTGTTTCTCGCCCTCTGTTTCAGCCCCTCTGTTTCAGCCCCTCTGTTTCTCGTCCTCTGTTTCAGCCCCTCTGTTTCAGCCCCTCTGTTTCAGCCCCTGGTTTTCTCGCCCTCTGTTTCTCGCCCTCTGTTTCAGCCCCTCTGATTCAGCCCCTCTGTTTCAGCCCCTCTGATTCAGCCCCTCTGTTTCAGCCCAAATGTTTCAGCCCCTCTGTTTCTCACCCTCTGTTTCTCGCCGTCTGTTTCAGCCCCTCTGTTTTTCGCAATCTGTTTCAGCCCCTCTGTTTCTCGCCCTCTGTTTCAGGCTCTCTGTTTCAGCCCGTCAGTTTCAGCCCCTCTGATTCAGCCCCTCTGTTTCTCGCCCTCTGTTTCTTGCCCGCTGTTTCAGCCCCTCTGTTTCTCGCCCTCTGTTTCAGCCCCTCTGTTTCAGCCCCTCTGATTCAGCCCCTCTGATTCAGCCCCTCTGTTTCTCGCCCTCTGTTTCAGCCCCTCTGTTTCAGCCCCTCTGTTTCAGCCCCTCTGTTTCTCGCCCTCTGTTCCAGCCCCTCTGTTTCACGCCCTCTGTTTCAGCCCCTCTGTTTCAGCCCCTCTGTTTCTCGCCCTCTGTTTCAGCCCCACTGTTTCAGCCCCTCTGTTTCTCGCCCTCTGTTTCAGCCCCTCTGTTTCAGCCCCTCTGTTTCAGCCCCTCTGTGTCAGCCCCTCGGTTTCTCGCCCTCTGTTTCAGCCCCACTGTTTCTTGCCCTCTGTTTCAGCCCCTCTGTTTCTCGCCCGCTGTTTCAGCCCCTCTGTTTCTCGCCCTCTGTTTCAGCCCCTCTGTTTCAGCCCCTCTGTTTCAGTCCCTCTGTTTCTCGCCCTCTGTTTCTCGCCCTCTGTTTCAGCCCCTCTGTTTCGCGACCTCTGTTTCAGCCCCTCTGTTTCAGCCCCTCTGTTTCTCGCCCTCTGTTTCAGCCCCTCTCTTTCTCGCCCTCTGTTACAGCCCCTCTGTTTCTCGCCCTCTGTTTCAGCCCCTCTGTTTCTCGCCCTCTGTTTCAGCGCCTCTGTTTCAGCCCCTCTGTTTTGCCCCTCTGTTTCAGCCCCTGTGTTTCTCGCCCTCTGTTTCAGCCCCTCTGTATCTCGACCTCTGTTTCAGCCCCTCTGTTTCAGCCCCTCTGTTTCAGCCACTCTGTTTCTCACCCAAAATTTCAGCCCCTCTGTTTCAGCCCCTCTGTTTCTCGCCCTCTGTTTCAGCCACTCTGTTACTCGCCCTCTGTTTCAGCCCCTCTGTTTCAGCCCCTGGTTTTCTCGCCCTCTGTTTCAGCCCCTCTGTTTCCTGACATCTGTTTCAGCCCCTCTGATTCAGCCCCTCTGTTTCAGCCCCTCTGATTCAGCCCCTCTGTTTCAGCCCCTCTGTTTCAGACCCTCTGTTTCTCACCCTCTGTTTCTCGCCCTCTGTTTCAGCCCCTCTGTTTTTCGCAATCTGTTTCAGCCCCTCTTTTTTTGGCCTCTGTTTCAGGCTCTCTGTTTCAGCCCGTCTGTTTCAGCCCTTTTGATTCAGCCCCTCTGTTTCTCGCCCTCTGTTTCTTGCCCGCTGTTTCAGCCCCTCTGTTTCTCGCCCTCTGTTTCAGCCCCTCTGTTTCAGCCCCTCTGATTCAGCCCCTCTGTTTCAGCCCCTCTGTTTCAGCCCCTCTGTTTCTCGCCCTCTGTTCCAGCCCCTCTGTTTCACGCCCTCTGTTTCAGCCCCTCTGTTTCAGCCCCTCTGTTTCAGCCCCTCTGTTTCTCGCCCTCTGTTTCATCCCCACTCTTTCAGCCCCTCTGTTTCTCGCCCTCTGTTTCAGCCCCTCTGTTTTAGCCCCTCTGTTTCAGCCCCTCTGTTTCAGCCCCTCTGTTTCTCGCCCTCTGTTTCAGCCACACTGTTTCTTGCCCTCTGTTTCAGCCCCTCTGTTTCTCGCCCGCTGTTTCAGCCCCTCTGTTTCTCGCCCTCTGTTTCAGCACCTCTGTTTCAGCCCCTCTGTTTCAGTCCCTCTGTTTCTCCCCCTCTGTTTCTCGCCCTCTGTTTCAGCCCCTCTGATTCAGCCCCTCTGCTTCAGCCCCTCTGTTTCAGCCCCTCTGTTTCTCGCCCTCTGTTTCAGCCCCTCTCTTTCTCGCCCTCTGTTTCAGCGCCTCTGTTTCAGCCCCTCTGTTTCAGCCCCTCTGTTTCAGCCCCTGTGTTTCTCGCCCTCTGTTTCAGCCCCTGTGTTTCTCGCCCTCTGTTTCAGCCCCTCTGTTTCAGCAACTCTGTTTCAGCCCCTCTGATTCAGCCCCTCTGTTTCAGCCCCTCTGTTTCAGCCCCTGTGTTTCTCGCCCTCTGTTTCAGCCCCTCTGTTTCTCGCCCTCTGTTTCAGCCCCTCTGTTTCTCGCCCTCTGTTTCAGCCCCTCTGTTCCAGCCCCTCTGTTTCACGCCCTCTGTTTCAGCCCCTCTGTTTCAGCCCCTCTGTTTCTCGCCCTCTGTTTCAGCCCCACTGTTTCAGCCCCTCTGTTTCTCGCCCTCTGTTTCAGCCCCTCTGTTTCAGCCCCTCTGTTTCAGCCCCTCTGTGTCAGCCCCTCGGTTTCTCGCCCTCTGTTTCAGCCCCACTGTTTCTTGCCCTCTGTTTCAGCCCCTCTGTTTCTCGCCCGCTGTTTCAGCCCCTCTGTTTCTCGCCCTCTGTTTCAGCCCCTCTGTTTCAGCCCCTCTGTTTCAGTCCCTCTGTTTCTCGCCCTCTGTTTCTCGCCCTCTGTTTCAGCCCCTCTGTTTCGCGACCTCTGTTTCAGCCCCTCTGTTTCAGCCCCTCTGTTTCTCGCCCTCTGTTTCAGCCCCTCTGTTTCTCGCCCTCTGTTTCAGCCCCTCTGTTTCTCGCCCTCTGTTTCAGCGCCTCTGTTTCAGCCCCTCTGTTTTGCCCCTCTGTTTCAGCCCCTGTGTTTCTCGCCCTCTGTTTCAGCCCCTCTGTATCTCGACCTCTGTTTCAGCCCCTCTGTTTCAGCCCCTCTGTTTCAGCCACTCTGTTTCTCACCCAAAATTTCAGCCCCTCTGTTTCAGCCCCTCTGTTTCTCGCCCTCTGTTTCAGCCACTATGTTACTCGCCCTCTGTTTCAGCCCCTCTGTTTCAGCCCCTGGTTTTCTCGCCCTCTGTTTCAGCCCCTCTGTTTCCTGACCTCTGTTTCAGCCCCTCTGATTCAGCCCCTCTGTTTCAGCCCCTCTGATTCAGCCCCTCTGTTTCAGCCCCTCTGTTTCAGACCCTCTGTTTCTCACCCTCTGTTTCTCGCCCTCTGTTTCAGCCCCTCTGTTTTTCGCAATCTGTTTCAGCCCCTCTTTTTTTGGCCTCTGTTTCAGGCTCTCTGTTTCAGCCCGTATGTTTCAGCCCTTTTGATTCAGCCCCTCTGTTTCTCGCCCTCTGTTTCTTGCCCGCTGTTTCAGCCCCTCTGTTTCTCGCCCTCTGTTTCAGCCCCTCTGTTTCAGCCCCTCTGATTCAGCCCCTCTGTTTCAGCCCCTCTGTTTCAGCCCCTCTGTTTCTCGCCCTCTGTTCCAGCCCCTCTGTTTCACGCCCTCTGTTTCAGCCCCTCTGTTTCAGCCCCTCTGTTTCAGCCCCTCTGTTTCTCGCCCTCTGTTTCATCCCCACTGTTTCAGCCCCTCTGTTTCTCGCCCTCTGTTTCAGCCCCTCTGTTTCAGCCCCTCTGTTTCAGCCCCTCTGTTTCAGCCCCTCTGTTTCTCGCCCTCTGTTTCAGCCACACTGTTTCTTGCCCTCTGTTTCAGCCCCTCTGTTTCTCGCCCGCTGTTTCAGCCCCTCTGTTTCTCGCCCTCTGTTTCAGCGCCTCTGTTTCAGCCCCTCTGTTTCAGCCCCTCTGTTTCAGCCCCTGTGTTTCTCGCCCTCTGTTTCAGCCCCTCTGTTTCTCGCCCTCTGTTTCAGCCCCTCTGTTTCAGCCACTCTGTTTCAGCCCCTCTGGTTCAGCCCCTCTGTTTCAGCCCCTCTGTTTCAGCCCCTGTGTTTCTCGCCCTCTGTTTCAGCCCCTCTGTTTCTCGCCCTCTGTTTCAGCCCCTCTGTTTCAGCCACTCTGTTTCAGCCCCTCTGATTCAGCCCCTCTGTTTCAGCACCTCTGTTTCAGCCCCTTCTGTTTCTCACCCTCTGTTTCTCGCCCTCTGTTTCTCGCCCTCTGCTTCAGCCCCTCTGTTTCTCACCCTCTGTTTCAGCCCCTCTGTTTCATCCCCTCTGTTTCTCGCCCTCTGTTTCAGCCCCTCTGTTTCTCGCACTCTGTTACAGCCCCTCTGTTTCTCGCCCTCTGTTTCAGCCCCTCTGTTTCAGCCCCTCTGTTTCTCGTCCTCTGTTTCAGCCCCTCTGTTTCAGCCCCTCTGTTTCAGCCCCTGGTTTTCTCGCCCTCTGTTTCTCGCCCTCTGTTTCAGCCCCTCTGATTCAGCCCCTCTGTTTCAGCCCCTCTGATTCATCCCCTCTGTTTCAGCCCAAATGTTTCAGCCCCTCTGTTTCTCACCCTCTGTTTCTCGCCCTCTGTTTCAGCCCCTCTGTTTTTCGCAATCTGTTTCAGCCCCTCTGTTTCTCGCCCTCTGTTTCAGGCTCTCTGTTTCAGCCCGTCAGTTTCAGCCCCTCTGATTCAGCCCCTCTGTTTCTCGCCCTCTGTTTCTTGCCCGCTGTTTCAGCCCCTCTGTTTCTCGCCCTCTGTTTCAGCCCCTCTGTTTCAGCCCCTCTGATTCAGCCCCTCTGATTCAGCCCCTCTGTTTCTCGCCCTCTGTTTCAGCCCCTCTGTTTCAGCCCCTCTGTTTCAGCCCCTCTGTTTCTCGCCCTCTGTTCCAGCCCCTCTGTTTCACGCCCTCTGTTTCAGCCCCTCTGTTTCAGCCCCTCTGTTTCTCGCCCTCTGTTTCAGCCCCACTGTTTCAGCCCCTCTGTTTCTCGCCCTCTGTTTCAGTCCCTCTGTTTCAGCCCCTCTGTTTCAGCCCCTCTGTGTCAGCCCCTCTGTTTCTCGCCCTCTGTTTCAGCCCCACTGTTTCTTGCCCTCTGTTTCAGCCCCTCTGTTTCTCGCCCGCTGTTTCAGCCCCTCTGTTTCTCGCCCTCTGTTTCAGCCCCTCTGTTTCAGCCCCTCTGTTTCAGTCCCTCTGTTTCTCGCCCTCTGTTTCTCGCCCTCTGTTTCAGCCCCTCTGTTTCGCAACCTCTGTTTCAGCCCCTCTGTTTCAGCCCCTCTGTTTCTCGCCCTCTGTTTCAGCCCCTCTCTTTCTCGCCCTCTGTTACAGCCCCTCTGTTTCTCGCCCTCTGTTTCAGCCCCTCTGTTTCTCGCCCTCTGTTTCAGCGCCTCTGTTTCAGCCCCTCTGTTTTGCCCCTCTGTTTCAGCCCCTGTGTTTCTCGCCCTCTGTTTCAGCCCCTCTGTATCTCGACCTCTGTTTCAGCCCCTCTGTTTCAGCCCCTCTGTTTCAGCCACTCTGTTTCTCACCCAAAATTTCAGCCCCTCTGTTTCAGCCCCTCTGTTTCTCGCCCTCTGTTTCAGCCACTCTGTTACTCGCCCTCTGTTTCAGCCCCTCTGTTTCAGCCCCTGGTTTTCTCGCCCTCTGTTTCAGCCCCTCTGTTTCCTGACCTCTGTTTCAGCCCCTCTGATTCAGCCCCTCTGTTTCAGCCCCTCTGATTCAGCCCCTCTGTTTCAGCCCCTCTGTTTCAGACCCTCTGTTTCTCACCCTCTGTTTCTCGCCCTCTGTTTCAGCCCCTCTGTTTTTCGCAATCTGTTTCAGCCCCTCTTTTTTTGGCCTCTGTTTCAGGCTCTCTGTTTCAGCCCGTCTGTTTCAGCCCTTTTGATTCAGCCCCTCTGTTTCTCGCCCTCTGTTTCTTGCCCGCTGTTTCAGCCCCTCTGTTTCTCGCCCTCTGTTTCAGCCCCTCTGTTTCAGCCCCTCTGATTCAGCCCCTCTGTTTCAGCCCCTCTGTTTCAGCCCCTCTGTTTCTCGCCCTCTGTTCCAGCCCCTCTGTTTCACGCCCTCTGTTTCAGCCCCTCTGTTTCAGCCCCTCTGTTTCAGCCCCTCTGTTTCTCGCCCTCTGTTTCATCCCCACTGTTTCAGCCCCTCTGTTTCTCGCCCTCTGTTTCAGCCCCTCTGTTTCAGCCCCTCTGTTTCAGCCCCTCTGTTTCTCGCCCTCTGTTTCAGCCACACTGTTTCTTGCCCTCTGTTTCAGCCCCTCTGTTTCTCGCCCGCTGTTTCAGCCCCTCTGTTTCTCGCCCTCTGTTTCAGCACCTCTGTTTCAGCCCCTCTGTTTCAGTCCCTCTGTTTCTCCCCCTCTGTTTCTCGCCCTCTGTTTCAGCCCCTCTGATTCAGCCCCTCTGCTTCAGCCCCTCTGTTTCAGCCCCTCTGTTTCTCGCCCTCTGTTTCAGCCCCTCTCTTTCTCGCCCTCTGTTTCAGCGCCTCTGTTTCAGCCCCTCTGTTTCAGCCCCTCTGTTTCAGCCCCTGTGTTTCTCGCCCTCTGTTTCAGCCCCTGTGTTTCTCGCCCTCTGTTTCAGCCCCTCTGTTTCAGCAACTCTGTTTCAGCCCCTCTGATTCAGCCCCTCTGTTTCAGCCCCTCTGTTTCAGCCCCTGTGTTTCTCGCCCTCTGTTTCAGCCCCTCTGTTTCTCGCCCTCTGTTTCAGCCCCTCTGTTTCAGCCACTCTGTTTCAGCCCCTCTGATTCAGCCCCTCTGTTTCAGCCCCTCTGTTTCAGCCCCTTCTGTTTCTCACCCTCTGTTTCTCGCCCTCTGTTTCTCGCCCTCTGCTTCAGCCCCTCTGTTTCTCACCCTCTGTTTCAGCCCCTCTGTTTCTCGCCCTCTGTTTCAGCCCCTCTGTTTCTCGCACTCTGTTACAGCCCCTCTGTTTCTCGCCCTCTGTTTCAGCCCCTCTGTTTCAGCCCCTCTGTTTCTCGTCCTCTGTTTCAGCCCCTCTGTTTCAGCCCCTCTGTTTCAGCCCCTGGTTTTCTCGCCCTCTGTTTCTCGCCCTCTGTTTCAGCCCCTCTGATTCAGCCCCTCTGTTTCAGCCCCTCTGATTCAGCCCCTCTGTTTCAGCCCCTCTGTTTCAGCCCCTCTGTTTCTCACCCTCTGTTTCTCGCCCTCTGTTTCAGCCCCTCTGTTTTTCGCAATCTGTTTCAGCCCCTCTGTTTCTCGCCCTCTGTTTCAGGCTCTCTGTTTCAGCCCGTCAGTTTCAGCCCCTCTGATTCAGCCCCTCTGTTTCTCGCCCTCTGTTTCTTGCCCGCTGTTTCAGCCCCTCTGTTTCTCGCCCTCTGTTTCAGCCCCTCTGTTTCAGCCCCTCTGATTCAGCCCCTCTGATTCAGCCCCTCTGTTTCTCGCCCTCTGTTTCAGCCCCTCTGTTTCAGCCCCTCTGTTTCAGCCCCTCTGTTTCTCGCCCTCTGTTCCAGCCCCTCTGTTTCACGCCCTCTGTTTCAGCCCCTCTGTTTCAGCCCCTCTGTTTCTCGCCCTCTGTTTCAGCCCCACTGTTTCAGCCCCTCTGTTTCTCGCCCTCTGTTTCAGCCCCTCTGTTTCAGCCCCTCTGTTTCAGCCCCTCTGTGTCAGCCCCTCGGTTTCTCGCCCTCTGTTTCAGCCCCACTGTTTCTTGCCCTCTGTTTCTCGCCCGCTGTTTCAGCCCCTCTGTTTCTCGCCCTCTGTTTCAGCCCCTCTGTTTCAGCCCCTCTGTTTCAGTCCCTCTGTTTCTCGCCCTCTGTTTCAGCCCCTCTGTTTGGCGACCTCTGTTTCAGCCCCTCTGTTTCAGCCCCTCTGTTTCTCGCCCTCTGTTTCAGCCCCTCTCTTTCTCGCCCTCTGTTACAGCCCCTCTGTTTCTCGCCCTCTGTTTCAGCCCCTCTGTTTCTCGCCCTCTGTTTCAGCGCCTCTGTTTCAGCCCCTCTGTTTTGCCCCTCTGTTTCAGCCCCTGTGTTTCTCGCCCTCTGTTTCAGCCCCTCTGTATCTCGACCTCTGTTTCAGCCCCTCTGTTTCAGCCACTGTGTTTCAGCCCCTCTGATTCAGCCCCTCTGTTTCAGCCCCTCTGTTTCAGCCACTCTGTTTCTCACCCAAAATTTCAGCCCCTCTGTTTCAGCCCCTCTGTTTCTCGCCCTCTGTTTCAGCCACTCTGTTACTCGCCCTCTGTTTCAGCCCCTCTGTTTCAGCCCCTCTGTTTCAGCCCCTCTGTTTCTCGCCCTCTGTTTCAGCCCCTCTGTTTCCCGCCCTGTTTCAGCGCCTCTGTTTCAGCCCCTCTGTTTTGCCCCTCTGTTTCAGCCCCTGTGTTTCTCGCCCTCTGTTTCAGCCCCTCTGTATCTCGACCTCTGTTTCAGCCCCTCTGTTTCAGCCACTGTGTTTCAGCCCCTCTGATTCAGCCCCTCTGTTTCAGCCCCTCTGTTTCAGCCACTCTGTTTCTCACCCAAAATTTCAGCCCCTCTGTTTCAGCCCCTCTGTTTCTCGCCTTCTGTTTCAGCCACTCTGTTACTCGCCCTCTGTTTCAGCCCCTCTGTTTCAGCCCCTCTGTTTCAGCCCCTCTGTTTCTCGCCCTCTGTTTCAGCCCCTCTGTTTCCCGCCCTGTTTCAGCGCCTCTGTTTCAGCCCCTCTGTTTAAGCCCCTCTGTTTCAGCCCCTGTGATTCTCGCCCTCTGTTTCAGCCCCTCTGTTTCTCGCCCTCTGTTTCAGCCCCTCTGATTCAGCCCCTCTGTTTCAGCCCCTCTGATTCAGCCCCTCTGTTTAAGCCCCTCTGTTTCAGCCCCTCTGTTTCTCACCCCCTGTTTCTCGCCCTGTGTTTCAACCCCTCTGTTTCTCGCCCTCTGTTTCAGCCCCTCTGTTTCAGCCCCTCTGTTTCAGCCCCTCTGTTTCAGCCCCTCTGTTTCTCGCCCTCTGTTTCAGCCACACTGTTTCTTGCCCTCTGTTTCAGCCCCTCTGTTTCTCGCCCGCTGTTTCAGCCCCTCTGTTTCTCGCCCTCTGTTTCAGCCCCTCTGTTTCAGCCACTCTGTTTCAGCCCCTCTGATTCAGCCCCTCTGTTTCAGCACCTCTGTTTCAGCCCCTTCTGTTTCTCACCCTCTGTTTCTCGCCCTCTGTTTCTCGCCCTCTACTTCAGCCCCTCTGTTTCTCACCCTCTGTTTCAGCCCCTCTGTTTCATCCCCTCTGTTTCTCGCCCTCTGTTTCAGCCCCTCTGTTTCTCGCACTCTGTTACAGCCCCTCTGTTTCTCGCCCTCTGTTTCAGCCCCTCTGTTTCAGCCCCTCTGTTTCTCGTCCTCTGTTTCAGCCCCTCTGTTTCAGCCCCTCTGTTTCAGCCCCTGGTTTTCTCGCCCTCTGTTTCTCGCCCTCTGTTTCAGCCCCTCTGATTCAGCCCCTCTGTTTCAGCCCCTCTGATTCATCCCCTCTGTTTCAGCCCAAATGTTTCAGCCCCTCTGTTTCTCACCCTCTGTTTCTCGCCCTCTGTTTCAGCCCCTCTGTTTTTCGCAATCTGTTTCAGCCCCTCTGTTTCTCGCCCTCTGTTTCAGGCTCTCTGTTTCAGCCCGTCAGTTTCAGCCCCTCTGATTCAGCCCCTCTGTTTCTCGCCCTCTGTTTCTTGCCCGCTGTTTCAGCCCCTCTGTTTCTCGCCCTCTGTTTCAGCCCCTCTGTTTCAGCCCCTCTGATTCAGCCCCTCTGATTCAGCCCCTCTGTTTCTCGCCCTCTGTTTCAGCCCCTCTGTTTCAGCCCCTCTGTTTCAGCCCCTCTGTTTCTCGCCCTCTGTTCCAGCCCCTCTGTTTCACGCCCTCTGTTTCAGCCCCTCTGTTTCAGCCCCTCTGTTTCTCGCCCTCTGTTTCAGCCCCACTGTTTCAGCCCCTCTGTTTCTCGCCCTCTGTTTCAGTCCCTCTGTTTCAGCCCCTCTGTTTCAGCCCCTCTGTGTCAGCCCCTCTGTTTCTCGCCCTCTGTTTCAGCCCCACTGTTTCTTGCCCTCTGTTTCAGCCCCTCTGTTTCTCGCCCGCTGTTTCAGCCCCTCTGTTTCTCGCCCTCTGTTTCAGCCCCTCTGTTTCAGCCCCTCTGTTTCAGTCCCTCTGTTTCTCGCCCTCTGTTTCTCGCCCTCTGTTTCAGCCCCTCTGTTTCGCGACCTCTGTTTCAGCCCCTCTGTTTCAGCCCCTCTGTTTCTCGCCCTCTGTTTCAGCCCCTCTCTTTCTCGCCCTCTGTTACAGCCCCTCTGTTTCTCGCCCTCTGTTTCAGCCCCTCTGTTTCTCGCCCTCTGTTTCAGCGCCTCTGTTTCAGCCCCTCTGTTTTGCCCCTCTGTTTCAGCCCCTGTGTTTCTCGCCCTCTGTTTCAGCCCCTCTGTATCTCGACCTCTGTTTCAGCCCCTCTGTTTCAGCCACTCTGTTTCTCACCCAAAATTTCAGCCCCTCTGTTTCAGCCCCTCTGTTTCTCGCCCTCTGTTTCAGCCCCTCTGTTTCAGCCCCTGGTTTTCTCGCCCTCTGTTTCAGCCCCTCTGTTTCCTGACCTCTGTTTCAGCCCCTCTGATTCAGCCCCTCTGTTTCAGCCCCTCTGATTCAGCCCCTCTGTTTCAGCCCCTCTGTTTCAGACCCTCTGTTTCTCACCCTCTGTTTCTCGCCCTCTGTTTCAGCCCCTCTGTTTTTCGCAATCTGTTTCAGCCCCTCTTTTTTTGGCCTCTGTTTCAGGCTCTCTGTTTCAGCCCGTCTGTTTCAGCCCTTTTGATTCAGCCCCTCTGTTTCTCGCCCTCTGTTTCTTGCCCGCTGTTTCAGCCCCTCTGTTTCTCGCCCTCTGTTTCAGCCCCTCTGTTTCAGCCCCTCTGATTCAGCCCCTCTGTTTCAGCCCCTCTGTTTCAGCCCCTCTGTTTCTCGCCCTCTGTTCCAGCCCCTCTGTTTCACGCCCTCTGTTTCAGCCCCTCTGTTTCAGCCCCTCTGTTTCAGCCCCTCTGTTTCTCGCCCTCTGTTTCATCCCCACTGTTTCAGCCCCTCTGTTTCTCGCCCTCTGTTTCAGCCCCTCTGTTTCAGCCCCTCTGTTTCAGCCCCTCTGTTTCTCGCCCTCTGTTTCAGCCACACTGTTTCTTGCCCTCTGTTTCAGCCCCTCTGTTTCTCGCCCGCTGTTTCAGCCCCTCTGTTTCTCGCCCTCTGTTTCAGCACCTCTGTTTCAGCCCCTCTGTTTCAGTCCCTCTGTTTCTCCCCCTCTGTTTCTCGCCCTCTGTTTCAGCCCCTCTGATTCAGCCCCTCTGCTTCAGCCCCTCTGTTTCAGCCCCTCTGTTTCTCGCCCTCTGTTTCAGCCCCTCTCTTTCTCGCCCTCTGTTTCAGCGCCTCTGTTTCAGCCCCTCTGTTTCAGCCCCTCTGTTTCAGCCCCTGTGTTTCTCGCCCTCTGTTTCAGCCCCTGTGTTTCTCGCCCTCTGTTTCAGCCCCTCTGTTTCAGCAACTCTGTTTCAGCCCCTCTGATTCAGCCCCTCTGTTTCAGCCCCTCTGTTTCAGCCCCTGTGTTTCTCGCCCTCTGTTTCAGCCCCTCTGTTTCTCGCCCTCTGTTTCAGCCCCTCTGTTTCAGCCACTCTGTTTCAGCCCCTCTGATTCAGCCCCTCTGTTTCAGCCCCTCTGTTTCAGCCCCTTCTGTTTCTCACCCTCTGTTTCTCGCCCTCTGTTTCTCGCCCTCTGCTTCAGCCCCTCTGTTTCTCACCCTCTGTTTCAGCCCCTCTGTTTCTCGCCCTCTGTTTCAGCCCCTCTGTTTCTCGCACTCTGTTACAGCCCCTCTGTTTCTCGCCCTCTGTTTCAGCCCCTCTGTTTCAGCCCCTCTGTTTCTCGTCCTCTGTTTCAGCCCCTCTGTTTCAGCCCCTCTGTTTCAGCCCCTGGTTTTCTCGCCCTCTGTTTCTCGCCCTCTGTTTCAGCCCCTCTGATTCAGCCCCTCTGTTTCAGCCCCTCTGATTCAGCCCCTCTGTTTCAGCCCCTCTGTTTCAGCCCCTCTGTTTCTCACCCTCTGTTTCTCGCCCTCTGTTTCAGCCCCTCTGTTTTTCGCAATCTGTTTCAGCCCCTCTGTTTCTCGCCCTCTGTTTCAGGCTCTCTGTTTCAGCCCGTCAGTTTCAGCCCCTCTGATTCAGCCCCTCTGTTTCTCGCCCTCTGTTTCTTGCCCGCTGTTTCAGCCCCTCTGTTTCTCGCCCTCTGTTTCAGCCCCTCTGTTTCAGCCCCTCTGATTCAGCCCCTCTGATTCAGCCCCTCTGTTTCTCGCCCTCTGTTTCAGCCCCTCTGTTTCAGCCCCTCTGTTTCTCGCCCTCTGTTCCAGCCCCTCTGTTTCCTGACCTCTGTTTCAGCCCCTCTGATTCAGCCCCTCTGTTTCAGCCCCTCTGATTCAGCCCCTCTGTTTCAGCCCCTCTGTTTCAGACCCTCTGTTTCTCACCCTCTGTTTCTCGCCCTCTGTTTCAGCCCCTCTGTTTTTCGCAATCTGTTTCAGCCCCTCTTTTTTTGGCCTCTGTTTCAGGCTCTCTGTTTCAGCCCGTCTGTTTCAGCCCTTTTGATTCAGCCCCTCTGTTTCTCGCCCTCTGTTTCTTGCCCGCTGTTTCAGCCCCTCTGTTTCTCGCCCTCTGTTTCAGCCCCTCTGTTTCAGCCCCTCTGATTCAGCCCCTCTGTTTCAGCCCCTCTGTTTCAGCCCCTCTGTTTCTCGCCCTCTGTTCCAGCCCCTCTGTTTCACGCCCTCTGTTTCAGCCCCTCTGTTTCAGCCCCTCTGTTTCAGCCCCTCTGTTTCTCGCCCTCTGTTTCATCCCCACTGTTTCAGCCCCTCTGTTTCTCGCCCTCTGTTTCAGCCCCTCTGTTTCAGCCCCTCTGTTTCAGCCCCTCTGTTTCTCGCCCTCTGTTTCAGCCACACTGTTTCTTGCCCTCTGTTTCAGCCCCTCTGTTTCTCGCCCGCTGTTTCAGCCCCTCTGTTTCTCGCCCTCTGTTTCAGCACCTCTGTTTCAGCCCCTCTGTTTCAGTCCCTCTGTTTCTCCCCCTCTGTTTCTCGCCCTCTGTTTCAGCCCCTCTGATTCAGCCCCTCTGCTTCAGCCCCTCTGTTTCAGCCCCTCTGTTTCTCGCCCTCTGTTTCAGCCCCTCTCTTTCTCGCCCTCTGTTTCAGCGCCTCTGTTTCAGCCCCTCTGTTTCAGCCCCTCTGTTTCAGCCCCTGTGTTTCTCGCCCTCTGTTTCAGCCCCTGTGTTTCTCGCCCTCTGTTTCAGCCCCTCTGTTTCAGCAACTCTGTTTCAGCCCCTCTGATTCAGCCCCTCTGTTTCAGCCCCTCTGTTTCAGCCCCTGTGTTTCTCGCCCTCTGTTTCAGCCCCTCTGTTTCTCGCCCTCTGTTTCAGCCCCTCTGTTTCAGCCACTCTGTTTCAGCCCCTCTGATTCAGCCCCTCTGTTTCAGCCCCTCTGTTTCAGCCCCTTCTGTTTCTCACCCTCTGTTTCTCGCCCTCTGTTTCTCGCCCTCTGCTTCAGCCCCTCTGTTTCTCACCCTCTGTTTCAGCCCCTCTGTTTCTCGCCCTCTGTTTCAGCCCCTCTGTTTCTCGCACTCTGTTACAGCCCCTCTGTTTCTCGCCCTCTGTTTCAGCCCCTCTGTTTCAGCCCCTCTGTTTCTCGTCCTCTGTTTCAGCCCCTCTGTTTCAGCCCCTCTGTTTCAGCCCCTGGTTTTCTCGCCCTCTGTTTCTCGCCCTCTGTTTCAGCCCCTCTGATTCAGCCCCTCTGTTTCAGCCCCTCTGATTCAGCCCGTCAGTTTCAGCCCCTCTGATTCAGCCCCTCTGTTTCTCGCCCTCTGTTTCTTGCCCGCTGTTTCAGCCCCTCTGTTTCTCGCCCTCTGTTTCAGCCCCTCTGTTTCAGCCCCTCTGATTCAGCCCCTCTGATTCAGCCCCTCTGTTTCTCGCCCTCTGTTTCAGCCCCTCTGTTTCAGCCCCTCTGTTTCTCGCCCTCTGTTCCAGCCCCTCTGTTTCACGCCCTCTGTTTCAGCCCCTCTGTTTCAGCCCCTCTGTTTCTCGCCCTCTGTTTCAGCCCCACTGTTTCAGCCCCTCTGTTTCTCGCCCTCTGTTTCAGCCCCTCTGTTTCAGCCCCTCTGTTTCAGCCCCTCTGTGTCAGCCCCTCGGTTTCTCGCCCTCTGTTTCAGCCCCACTGTTTCTTGCCCTCTGTTTCTCGCCCGCTGTTTCAGCCCCTCTGTTTCTCGCCCTCTGTTTCAGCCCCTCTGTTTCAGCCCCTCTGTTTCAGTCCCTCTGTTTCTCGCCCTCTGTTTCAGCCCCTCTGTTTCGCGACCTCTGTTTCAGCCCCTCTGTTTCAGCCCCTCTGTTTCTCGCCCTCTGTTTCAGCCCCTCTCTTTCTCGCCCTCTGTTACAGCCCCACTGTTTCTCGCCCTCTGTTTCAGCCCCTCTGTTTCTCGCCCTCTGTTTCAGCGCCTCTGTTTCAGCCCCTCTGTTTTGCCCCTCTGTTTCAGCCCCTGTGTTTCTCGCCCTCTGTTTCAGCCCCTCTGTATCTCGACCTCTGTTTCAGCCCCTCTGTTTCAGCCACTGTGTTTCAGCCCCTCTGATTCAGCCCCTCTGTTTCAGCCCCTCTGTTTCAGCCACTCTGTTTCTCACCCAAAATTTCAGCCCCTCTGTTTCAGCCCCTCTGTTTCTCGCCCTCTGTTTCAGCCACTCTGTTACTCGCCCTCTGTTTCAGCCCCTCTGTTTCAGCCCCTCTGTTTCAGCCCCTCTGTTTCTCGCCCTCTGTTTCAGCCCCTCTGTTTCCCGCCCTGTTTCAGCGCCTCTGTTTCAGCCCCTCTGTTTAAGCCCCTCTGTTTCAGCCCCTGTGATTCTCGCCCTCTGTTTCAGCCCCTCTGTTTCTCGCCCTCTGTTTCAGCCCCTCTGATTCAGCCCCTCTGTTTCAGCCCCTCTGATTCAGCCCCTCTGTTTAAGCCCCTCTGTTTCAGCCCCTCTGTTTCTCACCCCCTGTTTCTCGCCCTCTGTTTCAACCCCTCTGTTTCTCGCCCTCTGTTTCAGCCCCTCTATTTCTCGCCCTCTGTTTCAGCCCCTCTGTTTCTCGCCCTCTGTTTCAGCCCCTCTGTTTCTCGCACTCTGTTACAGCCCCTCTGTTTCTCGCCCTCTGTTTCAGCCCCTCTGTTTCAGCCCCTCTGTTTCTCGTCCTCTGTTTCAGCCCCTCTGTTTCAGCCCCTCTGTTTCAGCCCCTGGTTTTCTCGCCCTCTGTTTCTCGCCCTCTGTTTCAGCCCCTCTGATTCAGCCCCTCTGTTTCAGCCCCTCTGATTCAGCCCCTCTGTTTCAGCCCCTCTGTTTCAGCCCCTCTGTTTCTCACCCTCTGTTTCTCGCCCTCTGTTTCAGCCCCTCTGTTTTTCGCAATCTGTTTCAGCCCCTCTGTTTCTCGCCCTCTGTTTCAGCCCCTCTGTTTCAGCCCCTCTGATTCAGCCCCTCTGATTCAGCCCCTCTGTTTCTCGCCCTATTTTTCAGCCCCTCTGTTTCAGCCCCTCTGTTTCAGCCCCTCTGTTTCTCGCCCTCTGTTCCAGCCCCTCTGTTTCACGCCCTCTGTTTCAGCCCCTCTGTTTCTCGCCCTCTGTTTCAGCCCCACTGTTTCAGCCCCTCTGTTTCTCGCCCTCTGTTTCAGCCCCTCTGTTTCAGCCCCTCTGTTTCAGCCCCTCTGTGTCAGCCCCTCAGTTTCTCGCCCTCTGTTTCAGCCCCACTGTTTCTTGCCCTCTGTTTCAGCCCCTCTGTTTCTCGCCCGCTGTTTCAGCCCCTCTGTTTCTCGCCCTCTGTTTCAGCCCCTCTGTTTCAGCCCCTCTGTTTCAGTCCCTCTGTTTCTCGCCCTCTGTTTCTCGCCCTCTGTTTCAGCCCCTCTGTTTCGTGACTTCTGTTTCAGCCCCTCTGTTTCAGCCCCTCTGTTTCTCGCCCTCTGTTTCAGCCCCTCTCTTTCTCGCCCTCTGTTACAGCCCCTCTGTTTCTCGCCCTCTGTTTCAGCCCCTCTGTTTCTCGCCCTCTGTTTCAGCGCCTCTGTTTCAGCCCCTCTGTTTTGCCCCTCTTTTTCAGCCCCTGTGTTTCTCGCCCTCTGTTTCAGCCCCTCTGTATCTCGACCTCTGTTTCAGCCCCTCTGTTTCTCGCCCGCTGTTTCAGCCCCTCTGTTTCTCGCCCTCTGTTTCAGCACCTCTGTTTCAGCCGCTCTGTTTCAGTCCCTCTGTTTCTCGCCCTCTGTTTCTCGCCCTCTGTTTCAGCCCCTCTGATTCAGCCCCTCTGCTTCAGCCCCTCTGTTTCAGCCCCTCTGTTTCTCGCCCTCTGTTTCAGCCCCTCTCTTTCTCGCCCTCTGTTTCAGCGCCTCTGTTTCAGCCCCTCTGTTTCAGCCCCTCTGTTTCAGCCCCTGTGTTTCTCGCACTCTGTTTCAGCCCCTCTGTTTCTCGCCCTCTGTTTCAGCCCCTCTGTTTCAGCCACTCTGTTTCAGCCCCTCTGATTCAGCCCCTCTGTTTCAGCCCCTCTGTTTCAGCCCCTGTGTTTCTCGCCCTCTGTTTCAGCCCCTCTGTTTCTCGCCCTCTGTTTCAGCCCCTCTGTTTCAGCCACTCTGTTTCAGCCCCTCTGATTCAGCCCCTCTGTTTCAGCCCCTCTGTTTCAGCCCCTTCTGTTTCTCACCCTCTGTTTCTCGCCCTCTGTTTCTCGCCCTCTGCTTCAGCCCCTCTGTTTCTCACCCTCTGTTTCAGCCCCTCTGTTTCAGCCCCTCTGTTTCTCGCCCTCTGTTTCAGCCCCTCTGTTTCTCGCACTCTGTTACAACCCCTCTGTTTCTCGCCCTCTGTTTCAGCCCCTCTGTTTCAGCCCCTCTGTTTCTCGTCCTCTGTTTCAGCCCCTCTGTTTCAGCCCCTCTGTTTCAGCCCCTGGTTTTCTCGCCCTCTGTTTCTCGCCCTCTGTTTCAGCCCCTCTGATTCAGCCCCTCTGTTTCAGCCCCTCTGATTCAGCCCCTCTGTTTCAGCCCCTCTGTTTCAGCCCCTCTGTTTCAGCCCCTCTGTTTCTCGCCCTCTGTTCCAGCCCCTCTGTTTCACGCCCTCTGTTTCAGCCCCTCTGTTTCAGCCCCTCTGTTTCTCACCCTCTGTTTCTCGCCCTCTGTTTCAGCCCCTCTGTTTCTCGCTCTCTGTTTCAGCCCCTCTATTTCTCGCCCTCTGTTTCAGCCACTCTGTTTCTCGCCCTCTGTATCAGCCCCTCTGTTTCTTGCCCTCTGTTTTAGCCCCGCCGATTCAGCCCCTCTGTTTCAGCCCCTCTGAATCAGCCCCTCTGATTCAGCCCCTCTGTTTCAGCCCCTCTGTTTCAGCCCCTCTCTTTCTCGCCCTCTGTTTCAGCCCCTCTGTTTCTCACCCTCTGTTTCAGCCCCTCTGTTTCAGCCCATCTGCTTCTCGCCGTCTGTTTCAGCCCCTCTGTTTCTTGCCCTCTGTTTCAGCCCCGCCGATTCAGCCCCTCTGTTTCAGCCCCTCTGAATCAGCCCCTCTGTTTCTCGCCCTCTGTTTCAGCCCCTCTGTTTCAGCCCCTCGCTTTCTCGCCCTCTGTTTCAGCCCCTCTGTTTCTCACTCTCTGTTTCAGCCGCTCTGTTTCAGCCCATCTGCTTCTCGTCCTCTGTTTCAGCCCCTCTGTTTCTCGCCCTCTGTTTCAGCCCCTCTGATTCAGCCCCTCTGTTTCTCGCCCTCTGTTTCAGCCCCTCTGTTTCTCGCCCTCTGTTTCAGCCCCTCTGTTTCAGCCCCTCTGTTTCAGCCCCTCTGTGTCAGCCCCTCTGTTTCTCGCCCTCTGTTTCGGCCCCACTGTTTCTCGCCCTCTGTTTCAGCCCCTCTGTTTCTCGCCCGCTGTTTAAGCCCCTCTGTTTCTCGCCCTCTGTTTCAGCCCCTCTGTTTCAGCCCCTCTGTTTAAGTCCCACTGTTTCTCGCCCTCTGTTTCTCACCCTCTGCTTCAGCCCCTCTGTTTCTCACCCTCTGTTTCAGCCCCTCTGTTTCAGCCCCTCTGTTTCTCGCCCTCTGTTTCAGCCCCTCTGTTTCTCGCACTCTGTTACAGCCCCTCTGTTTCTCGCCCTCTGTTTCAGCCCCTCTGTTTCAGCCCCTCTGTTTCTCGTCCTCTGTTTCAGCCCCAATGTTTCAGCCCCTCTGTTTCAGCCCCTGGTTTTCTCGCCCTCTGTTTCAGCCCCTCTGTTTCTCGCCCTCTGTTTCAGCCCCTCTGATTCAGCCCCTCTGTTTCAGCCCCTCTGATTCAGCCCCTCTGTTTCAGCCCCTCTGTTTCAGCCCCTCTGTTTCTCACCCTCTGTTTCTCGCCCTCTGTTTCAGCCCCTCTGTTTTTCGCAATCTGTTTCAGCCCCTCTGTTTCTAGCCCTCTGTTTCAGGCTCTCTGTTTCAGCCCGTCTGTTTCAGCCCATCTGATTCAGCCCCTCTGTTTCTCGCCCTCTGTTTCTTGCCCGCTGTTTCAGCCCCTCTGTTTCTCGCCCTCTGTTTCAGCCCCTCTGTTTCAGCCCCTCTGATTCAGCCCCTCTGATTCAGCCCCTCTGTTTCTCGCCCTCTGTTTCAGCCCCTCTGTTTCAGCCCCTCTGTTTCAGCCCCTCTGTTTCTCGCCCTCTGTTCCAGCCCCTCTGTTTCACGCCCTCTGTTTCAGCCCCTCTGTTTCAGCCCCTCTGTTTCAGCCCCTCTGTTTCTCGCCCTCTGTTTCATCCCCACTGTTTCAGCCCCTCTGTTTCTCGCCCTCTGTTTCAGCCCCTCTGTTTCAGCCCCTCTGTTTCAGCTCCTCTGTGTCAGCCCCTCTGTTTCTCGCCCTCTGTTTCAGCCACACTGTTTCTTGCCCTCTGTTTCAGCCCCTCTGTTTCTCGCCCGCTATTTCAGCCCCTCTGTTTCTCGCCCTCTGTTTCAGCACCTCTGTTTCAGCCCCTCTGTTTCAGTCCCTCTGTTTCTCGCCCTCTGTTTCTCGCCCTCTGTTTCAGCCCCTCTGATTCAGCCCCTCTGCTTCAGCCCCTCTGTTTCAGCCCCTCTGTTTCTCGCCATCTGTTTCAGCCCCTCTCTTTCTCGCCCTCTGTTTCAGCGCCTCTGTTTCAGCCCCTCTGTTTCAGCCCCTCTGTTTCAGCCCCTGTGTTTCTCGCCCTCTGTTTCAGCCCCTCTGTTTCTCGCCCTCTGTTTCAGCCCCTCTGTTTCAGCCACTCTGTTTCAGCCCCTCTGATTCAGCCCCTCTGTTTCAGCCCCTCTGTTTCAGCCCCTGGGTTTCTCGCCCTCTGTTTCAGCCCCTCTGTTTCTCGCCCTCTGTTTCAGCCCCTCTGTTTCAGCCACTCTGTTTCAGCCCCTCTGATTCAGCCCCTCTGTTTCAGCCCCTCTGTTTCAGCCCCTTCTGTTTCTCACCCTCTGTTTCTCGCCCTCTGTTTCTCGCCCTCTGCTTCAGCCCCTCTGTTTCTCACCCTCTGTTTCAGCCCCTCTGTTTCAGCCCCTCTGTTTCTCGCCCTCTGTTTCAGCCCCTCTGTTTCTCGCACTCTGTTACAGCCCCTCTGTTTATCGCCCTCTGTTTCAGCCCCTCTGTTTCAGCCCCTCTGTTTCTCGTCCTCTGTTTCAGCCCCTCTGTTTCAGCCCCTCTGTTTCAGCCCCTGGTTTTCTCGCCCTCTGTTTCTCGCCCTCTGTTTCAGCCCCTCTGATTCAGCCCCTCTGTTTCAGCCCCTCTGATTCAGCCCCTCTGTTTCAGCCCCTCTGTTTCAGCCCCTCTGTTTCTCACCCTCTGTTTCTCGCCCTCTGTTTCAGCCCCTCTGTTTTTCGCAATCTGTTTCAGCCCCTCTGTTTCTCGCCCTCTGTTTCAGGCTCTCTGTTTCAGCCCGTCAGTTTCAGCCCCTCTGATTCAGCCCCTCTGTTTCTCGCCCTCTGTTTCTTGCCCGCTGTTTCAGCCCCTCTGTTTCTCGCCCTCTGTTTCAGCCCCTCTGTTTCAGCCCCTCTGATTCAGCCCCTCTGATTCAGCCCCTCTGTTTCTCGCCCTCTGTTTCAGCCCCTCTGTTTCAGCCCCTCTGTTTCAGCCCCTCTGTTTCTCGCCCTCTGTTCCAGCCCCTCTGTTTCACGCCCTCTGTTTCAGCCCCTCTGTTTCAGCCCCTCTGTTTCTCGCCCTCTGTTTCAGCCCCACTGTTTCAGCCCCTCTGATTCTCGCCCTCTGTTTCAGCCCCTCTGTTTCAGCCCCTCTGTTTCAGCCCCTCTGTGTCAGCCCCTCGGTTTCTCGCCCTCTGTTTCAGCCCCACTGTTTCTTGCCCTCTGTTTCAGCCCCTCTGTTTCTTGCCCGCTGTTTCAGCCCCTCTGTTTCTCGCCCTCTGTTTCAGCCCCTCTGTTTCAGCCCCTCTGTTTCAGTCCCTCTGTTTCTCGCCCTCTGTTTCTCGCCCTCTGTTTCAGCCCCTCTGTTTCGCGACCTCTGTTTCAGCCCCTCTGTTTCAGCCCCTCTGTTTCTCGCCCTCTGTTTCAGCCCCTCTCTTTCTCGCCCTCTGTTACAGCCCCTCTGTTTCTCGCCCTCTGTTTCAGCCCCTCTGTTTCTCGCCCTCTGTTTCAGCGCCTCTGTTTCAGCTCCTCTGCTTTGCCCCTCTGTTTCAGCCCCTGTGTTTCTCGCCCTCTGTTTCAGCCCCTCTGTATCTCGACCTCTGTTTCAGCCGCTCTGTTTCAGACATTGTGTTTCAGCCCCTCTGATTCAGCCCCTCTGTTTCAGCCCCTCTGTTTCAGCCACTCTGTTTCTCACCCAAAATTTCAGCCCCTCTGTTTCAGCCCCTCTGTTTCTCGCCCTCTGTTTCAGCCACTCTGTTACTCGCCCTCTGTTTCAGCCCCTCTGTTTCAGCCCCTCTGTTTCAGCCCCTCTGTTTCAGCCCCTCTGTTTCTCGCCCTCTGTTTCAGCCCCTCTGTTTCCCGCCCTGTTTCAGCGCCTCTGTTTCAGCCCCTCTGTTTCAGCCCCTCTGTTTCAGCCCCTGTGATTCTCGCCCTCTGTTTCAGCCCCTCTGTTTCTCGCCCTCTGTTTCAGCCCCTCTGATTCAGCCCCTCTGTTTCAGCCCCTCTGATTCAGCCCCTCTGTTTAAGCCCCTCTGTTTCAGCCCCTCTGTTTCTCACCCCCTGTTTCTCGCCCTCTGTTTCAGCCCCTCTGTTTCTCGCCCTCTGTTTCAGCCCCTCTGTTTCTCGCACTCTGTTACAGCCCCTCTGTTTCTCGCCCTCTGTTTCAGCCCCTCTGTTTCAGCCCCTCTGTTTCTCGCCCTCTGTTTCTCGCCCTCTGTTTCAGCCCCTCTGATTCAGCCCCTCTGTTTCAGCCCCTCTGATTCAGCCCCTCTGTTTCAGCCCCTCTGTTTCAGCCCCTCTGTTTCTCACCCTCTGTTTCTCGCCCTCTGTTTCAGCCCCTCTGTTTTTCGCAATCTGTTTCAGCCCCTCTGTTTCTCGCCCTCTGTTTCAGGATCTCTGTTTCAGCCCGTCTGTTTCAGCCCCTCTGATTCAGCCCCTCTGTTTCTCGCCCTCTGTTTCTTGCCCGCTGTTTCAGCCCCTCTGTTTCTCGCCCTCTGTTTCAGCCCCTCTGTTTCAGCCCCTCTGATTCAGCCCCTCTGATTCAGCCCCTCTGTTTCTCGCCGTCTGTTTCAGCCCCACTGTTTCAGCCCCTCTGTTTCAGCCCCTCTGTTTCTCGCCCTCTGTTCCAGCCCCTCTGTTTCACGCCCTCTGTTTCAGCCCCTCTGTTTCAGCCCCTCTGTTTCTCGCCCTCTGTTTCAGCCCCACTGTTTCAGCCCCTCTGTTTCTCGCCCTCTGTTTCAGCCCCTCTGTTTCAGCCCCTCTGTTTCAGCCCCTCTGTGTCAGCCCCTCTGTTTCTCGCCCTCTGTTTCAGCCCAACTGTTTCTTGCCCTCTGTTTCAGCCCCTCTGTTTCTCGCCCGCTGTTTCAGCCCCTCTGTTTCTCGCCCTCTGTTTCAGCCCCTCTGTTTCAGCCCCTCTGTTTCAGTCCCTCTGTTTCTCGCCCTCTGTTTCTCGCCCTCTGTTTCAGCCCCTCTGTTTCGCGACTTCTGTTTCAGCCCCTCTGTTTCAGCCCCTCTGTTTCTCGCCCTCTGTTTCAGCCCCTCTCTTTCTCGCCCTCTGTTACAGCCCCTCTGTTTCTCGCCCTCTGTTTCAGCCCCTCTGTTTCTCGCCCTCTGTTTCAGCGCCTCTGTTTCAGCCCCTCTGTTTTGCCCCTCTGTTTCAGCCCCTGTGTTTCTCGCCCTCTGTTTCAGCCCCTCTGTATCTCGACCTCTGTTTCAGCCCCTCTGTTTCTCGCCCGCTGTTTCAGCCCCTCTGTTTCTCGCCCTCTGTTTCAGCACCTCTGTTTCAGCCCCTCTGTTTCAGTCCCTCTGTTTCTCGCCCTCTGTTTCTCGCCCTCTGTTTCAGCCCCTCTGATTCAGCCCCTCTGCTTCAGCCCCTCTGTTTCAGCCCCTCTGTTTCTCGCCCTCTGTTTCAGCCCCTCTCTTTCTCGCCCTCTGTTTCAGCGCCTCTGTTTCAGCCCCTCTGTTTCAGCCCCTCTGTTTCAGCCCCTGTGTTTCTCGCCCTCTGTTTCAGCCCCTCTGTTTCTCGCCCTCTGTTTCAGCCCCTCTGTTTCAGCCACTCTGTTTCAGCCCCTCTGATTCAGCCCCTCTGTTTCAGCCCCTCTGTTTCAGCCCCTTCTGTTTCTCACCCTCTGTTTCTCGCCCTCTGTTTCTCGCCCTCTGCTTCAGCCCCTCTGTTTCTCACCTTCTGTTTCAGCCCCTCTGTTTCAGCCCCTCTGTTTCTCGCCCTCTGTTTCAGCCCCTCTGTTTCTCGCACTCTGTTACAGCCCCTCTGTTTCTCGCCCTCTGTTTCAGCCCCTCTGTTTCAGCCCCTCTGTTTCTCGTCCTCTGTTTCAGCCCCTCTGTTTCAGCCCCTCTGTTTCAGCCCCTGGTTTTCTCGCCCTCTGTTTCTCGCCCTCTGTTTCAGCCCCTCTGATTCAGCCCCTCTGTTTCAGCCCCTCTGATTCAGCCCCTCTGTTTCAGCCCCTCTGTTTCAGCCCCTCTGTTTCTCACCCTCTGTTTCTCGCCCTCTGTTTCAGCCCCTCTGTTTTTCGCAATCTGTTTCAGCCCCTCTGTTTCTCGCCCTCTGTTTCAGGCTCTCTGTTTCAGCCCGTCAGTTTCAGCCCCTCTGATTCAGCCCCTCTGTTTCTCGCCCTCTGTTTCTTGCCCGCTGTTTCAGCCCCTCTGTTTCTCGCCCTCTGTTTCAGCCCCTCTGTTTCAGCCCCTCTGATTCAGCCCCTCTGATTCAGCCCCTCTGTTTCTCGCCCTCTGTTTCAGCCCCTCTGTTTCAGCCCCTCTGTTTCAGCCCCTCTGTTTCTCGCCCTCTGTTCCAGCCCCTCTGTTTCACGCCCTCTGTTTCAGCCCCTCTGTTTCAGCCCCTCTGTTTCTCGCCCTCTGTTTCAGCCCCACTGTTTCAGCCCCTCTGTTTCTCGCCCTCTGTTTCAGCCCCTCTGTTTCAGCCCCTCTGTGTCAGCCCCTCGGTTTCTCGCCCTCTGTTTCAGCCCCACTGTTTCTTGCCCTCTGTTTCAGCCCCTCTGTTTCTCGCCCGCTGTTTCAGCCCCTCTGTTTCTCGCCCTCTGTTTCAGCCCCTCTGTTTCAGCCCCTCTGTTTCAGTCCCTCTGTTTCTCGCCCTCTGTTTCTCGCCCTCTGTTTCAGCCCCTCTGTTTCGCGACCTCTGTTTCAGCCCCTCTGTTTCAGCCCCTCTGTTTCAGTCCCTCTGTTTCTCGCCCTCTGTTTCTCGCCCTCTGTTTCAGCCCCTCTGTTTCTCGCCCTCTGTTTCAGCCCCTCTCTTTCTCGCCCTCTGTTACAGCCCCTCTGTTTCTCGCCCTCTGTTTCAGCCCCTCTGTTTCTCGCCCTCTGTTTCAGCGACTCTGTTTCAGCCCCTCTGTTTTGCCCCTCTGTTTCAGCCACTGTGTTTCTCGCCCTCTGTTTCAGCCCCTCTGTATCTCGAACTCTGTTTCCGCCCCTCTGTTTCAGCCACTGTGTTTCAGCCCCTCTGATTCAGCCCCTCTGATTCAGCCCCTCTGTTTCAGCCACTCTGTTTCTCACCCAAAATTTCAGCCCCTCTGTTTCAGCCCCTCTGTTTCTCGCCCTCTGTTTCAGCCACTCTGTTACTCGCCCTCTGTTTCAGCCCCTCTGTTTCAGCCCCTCTTTTTCAGCCCCTATGTTTCAGCCCCTCTGTTTCTCGCCCTCTGTTTCAGCCCCTCTGTTTCCCGCCCTGTTTCAGCGCCTCTGTTTCAGCCCCTCTGTTTCAGCCCCTCTGTTTCAGCCCCTGTGATTCTCGCCCTCTGTTTCAACCCCTCTGTTTCTCGCCCTCTGTTTCAGCCCCTCTGATTCAGCCCCTCTGTTTCAGCCCCTCTGATTCAGCCCCTCTGTTTAAGCCCCTCTGTTTCAGCCCCTCTGTTTCTCACCCCCTGTTTCTCGCCCTCTGTTTCAGCCCCTCTGTTTCTCGCCCTCTGTTTCAGCCCCTCTATTTCTCGCCCTCTGTTTTAGCCCCTCTGTTTCTCGCCCTCTGTTTCAGCCCCTCTGTTTCTCGCACTCTGTTACAGCCCCTCTGTTTCTCGCCCTCTGTTTCAGCCCCTCTGTTTCAGCCCCTCTGTTTCTCGTCCTCTGTTTCAGCCCCTCTGTTTCAGCCCCTCTGTTTCAGCCCCTGGTTTTCTCGCCCTCTGTTTCTCGCCCTCTGTTTCAGCCCCTCTGATTCAGCCCCTCTGTTTCAGCCCCTCTGATTCAGCCCCTCTGTTTCAGCCACTCTGTTTCAGCCCCTCTGTTTCTCACCCTCTGTTTCTCGCCCTCTGTTTCAGCCCCTCTGTTTTTCGCAATCTGTTTCAGCCCCTCTGTTTCTCGCCCTCTGTTTCAGGCTCTCTGTTTCAGCCCGTCAGTTTCAGCCCCTCTGATTCAGCCCCTCTGTTTCTCGCCCTCTGTTTCTTGCCCGCTGTTTCAGCCCCTCTGTTTCTCGCCCTCTGTTTCAGCCCCTCTGTTTCAGCCCCTCTGATTCAGCCCCTCTGATTCAGCCCCTCTGTTTCTCGCCCTCTGTTTCAGCCCCTCTGTTTCAGCCCCTCTGTTTCAGCCCCTCTGTTTCTCGCCCTCTGTTCCAGCCCCTCTGTTTCACGCCCTCTGTTTCAGCCCCTCTGTTTCAGCCCCTCTGTTTCTCGCCCTCTGTTTCAGCCCCACTGTTTCAGCCCCTCTGTTTCTCGCCCTCTGTTTCAGCCCCTCTGTTTCAGCCCCTCTGTTTCAGCCCCTCTGTGTCAGCCCCTCTGTTTCTCGCCCTCTGTTTCAGCCCCACTGTTTCTTGCCCTCTGTTTCAGCCCCTCTGTTTCTCGCCCGCTGTTCCAGCCCCTCTGTTTCTCGCCCTCTGTTTCAGCCCCTCTGTTTCAGCCCCTCTGTTTCAGTCCCTCTGTTTCTCGCCCTCTGTTTCTCGCCCTCTGTTTCAGCCCCTCTGTTTCGCGACTTCTGTTTCAGCCCCTCTGTTTCAGCCCCTCTGTTTCTCGCCCTCTGTTTCAGCCCCTCTCTTTCTCGCCCTCTGTTACAGCCCCTCTGTTTCTCGCCCTCTGTTTCAGCCCCTCTGTTTCTCGCCCTCTGTTTCAGCGCCTCTGTTTCAGCCCCTCTGTTTTGCCCCTCTGTTTCAGCCCCTGTGTTTCTCGCCCTCTGTTTCAGCCCCTCTGTATCTCGACCTCTGTTTCAGCCCCTCTGTTTCAGCCACTGTGTTTCAGCCCCTCTGATTCAGCCCCTCTGTTTCAGCCCCTCTGTTTCAGCTACTCTGTTTCTCACCCAAAATTTCAGCCCCTCTGTTTCAGCCCCTCTGTTTCTCGCCCTCTGTTTCAGCCACTCTTTTACTCGCCCTCTGTTTCAGCACCTCTGTTTCAGCCCCTCTGTTTCAGCCCCTCTGTTTCTCGCCCTCTGTTTCAGCCCCTCTGTTTCTCGCCCTGTTTCAGCGCCTCTGTTTCAGCCCCTCTGTTTCAGCCCCTCTGTTTCAGCCCCTGTGATTCTCGCCCTCTATTTCAGCCCCTCTGTTTCTCGCCCTCTGTTTCAGCCCCTCTGATTCAGCCCCTCTGTTTCAGCCCCTCTGATTCAGCCCCTCTGTTAAAGCCCCTCTGTTTCAGCCCCTCTGTTTCTCACCCCTTGTTTCTCGCCCTCTGTTTCAGCCCCTCTGTTTCTCGCCCTCTGTTTCAGCCCCTCTATTTCTCGCCCTCTGTTTCAGCCACTCTGTTTCTCGCCCTCTGTATCAGCCCCTCTGTTTCTTGCCCTCTGTTTCAGCACCGCCGATTCAGCCCCTCTGTTTCAGCCCCTCTGAATCAGCCCCTCTTATTCAGCCCCTCTGTTTCAGCCCCTCTGTTTCAGCCCCTCTCTTTCTCGCCCTCTCTTTCTCGCCCTCTGTTTCAGCCCCTCTGTTTCTCACCCTCTGTTTCAGCCCCTCTGTTTCAGCCCATCTGCTTCTCGCCGTCTGTTTCAGCCCCTCTGTTTCTTGCCCTCTGTTTCAGCCCCGCCGATTCAGCCCCTCTGTTTCAGCCCCTCTGAATCAGCCCCTCTGATTCAGCCCCTCTGTTACAGCCCCTCTGTTTCAGCCCCTCTCTTTCTCGCCCTCTGTTTCAGCCCCTCTGTTTCTCACCCTCTGTTTCAGCCGCTCTGTTTCAGCCCATCTGCTTCTCGTCCTCTGTTTCAGCCCCTCTGTTTCTCGCCCTCTGTTTCAGCCCCTCTGATTCAGCCCCTCTGTTTCTCGACCTCTGTTTCAGCCCCTCTGTTTCTCGCCCTCTGTTTCAGCCCCTCTGTTTCTCGCCCTCTGTTTCAGCCCCTCTGTTTCAGCCCCTCTGTTTCAGCCCCTCTGTGTCAGCCCCTCTGTTTCTCGCCCTCTGTTTCGGCCCCACTGTTTCTCGCCCTCTGTTTCAGCCCCTCTGTTTCTCGCCCGCTGTTTAAGCCCCTCTGTTTCTCGCCCTCTGTTTCAGCCCCTCTGTTTCAGCCCCTCTGTTTCAGTCCCTCTGTTTCTCGCCCTCTGTTTCTCGCCCTCTGTTTCATCCCCTCTGTTTCTCACCCGCTGTTTCAGCCCCTCTGTTTCAACCCCTCTGTTTCTCGCCCTATGTTTCAGCCCCTCTGTTTCTCGCCCTCTGTTACAGCCCCTCTGTTTCTCGCCCTCTGTTTCAGCCCCTCTGTTTCTCGTCCTCTGTTTCAGCCCCTCTGTTTCAGCCCCTCTGTTTCAGCCCCTGGTTTTCTCGCCCTCTGTTTCTCGCGGTCTGTTTCAGCCCCTCTGATTCAGCCCCTCTGTTTCAGCCCCTCTGTTTCAGCCCCTCTGATTCAGCCCCTCTGTTTCAGCCCCTCTGTTTTTCGCAATCTGTTTCAGCCCCTCTGTTTCTCGCCCTCTGTTTCAGGCTCTCTGTTTCAGCCCGTCTGTTTCAGCCCCTCTGATTCAGCCCCTCTGTTTCTCGCCCTCTGTTTCTTGCCCGCTGTTTCAGCCCCTCTGTTTCCCGCCCTCTGTTTCAGACCCTCTGTTTCAGCCCCTCTGATTCAGCCCCTCTGATTCAGCTCCTCTGTTTCTCGCCCTCTGTTTCAGCCCCTCTGTTTCAGCCCCTCTGTTTCAGCCCCTCTGTTTCTCGCCCTCTGGTTCAGCCCCTCTGTTTCACGCCCTCTGTTTAGGCCCCTCTGTTTCAGCCCCTCTGTTTCAGCCCCTCTGTTTCTCGCCCTCTGTTTCAGCCCCTCTGTTTCTCACCCTCTGTTTCAGGCTCTCTGTTTCAGCCCGTCTGTTTCAGGCCCTCTGTTTCAGCACCTCTGTTTCTCGCCCTCTGTTTCTCGCCCGCTGTATCAGCCCCTCTGTTTCTCGCCCTCTGGTTCAGCCCCTCTGTTTCTCGCCCTCTGGATCTCACCCTCTGTTCCTCGCCCTCTGTTTCAGCCCCTCTGTTTTTCGCCCTCTGTTTCAGCCCCTCTGTTTCTCACCCTCTGTTTCAGGCTCTCTGTTTCATCCCGACTGTTTCAGGCCCTCTGTTTCAGCACCTCTGTTTCTCGCCCTCTGTTTCTCGCCCGCTTTATCAGCCCCTCTGTTTCTCGCTCTCTGTTTCAGCCCCTCTGTTTCAGCCCCTCTGATTCAGCCCCTCTGATTCAGCCCCTCTGTTTAAGCCCCTCTGTTTCAGCCCCTCTGTTTCTCACCCTCTGTTTCTCGCCCTCTGTTTCAGCCCCTCTGTTTCTCGCCCTCTGTTTCAGCCCCTCTATTTCTCGCCCTCTGTTTCAGCCACTCTGTTTCTCGCCCTCTGTATCAGCCCCTCTGTTTCTTGCCCTCTGTTTCAGCACCGCCGATTCAGCCCCTCTGTTTCAGCCCCTCTGAATCAGCCCCTCTGATTCAGCCCCTCTGTTTCAGCCCCTCTGTTTCAGCCCCTCTCTTTCTCGCCCTCTGTTTCAGCCCCTCTGTTTCTCACCCTCTATTTCAGCCCCTCTGTTTCAACCCATCTGCTTCTCGCCGTCTGTTTCAGCCCCTCTGTTTCTTGCCCTCTGTTTCAGCCCCGCCGATTCAGCCCCTCTGTTTCAGCCCCTCTGAATCAGCCCCTCTGATTCAGCCCCTCTGTTTCAGCCCCTCTGTTTCAGCCCCTCTCTTTCTCGCCCTCTGTTTCAGCCCCTCTGTTTCTCACCCTCTGTTTCAGCCGCTCTGTTTCAGCCCATCTGCTTCTCGTCCTCTGTTTCAGCCCCTCTGTTTCTCGCCCTGTGTTTCAGCCCCTCTGATTCAGCCCCTCTGTTTCTCGCCCTCTGTTTCAGCCCCTCTGTTTCTCGCCCTCTGTTTCAGCCCCTCTGTTTCTCGCCCTCTGTTTCAGCCCCTCTGTTTCAGCCCCTCTGTGTCAGCCCCTCTGTTTCTCGCCATCTGTTTCGGCCCCACTGTTTCTCGCCCTCTGTTTTAGCCCCTCTGTTTCTCGCCCGCTGTTTAAGCCACTCTGTTTCTCGCCCTCTGTTTCAGCCCCTCTGTTTCAGCCCCTCTGTTTCAGTCCCTCTGTTTCTCGCGCTCTGTTTCACGCCCTCTGTTTCAGCCCCTCTGTTTCTCACCCTCTGTTTCAACCCCTCTGTTTCAGCCCCTCTGTTTCTCGCCCTCTGTTTCAGCCCCTCTGTTCCTCGCCCTCTGTTACAGCCCCTCTGTTTCTCGCCCTCTGTTTCAGCCCCTCTGTTTCTCGCCCTCTGTTTCAGCCCCTGGTTTTCTCGCCCTCTGTTTCAGCCCCTCTGTTTCTCGCGGTCTGTTTCAGCCCCTCTGATTCAGCCCCTCTGTTTCAGCCCCTCTGATTCAGCCCCTCTGTTTCAGCCCCTCTGTTTCAGCCCCTCTGTTTCTCAACCTCTGTTTCTCGCCCTCTGTTTCAGCCCCTCTGTTTTTCGCAATCTGTTTCAGCCCCTCTGTTTCTCGCCCTCTGTTTCAGGCTCTCTGTTTCAGCCCGTCTGTTTCAGCCCCTCTGATTCAGCCCCTCTGTTTCTCGCCCTCTGTTTCTTGCCCGCTGTTTCAGCCCCTCTGTTTCTCGCCCTCTGTTTCAGCCCCTCTGTTTCAGCCCCTCTGATTCAGCCCCTCTGATTCAGCTCCTCTGTTTCTCGCCCTCTGTTTCAGCCCCTCTGTTTCAGCCCCTCTGTTTCAGCCCCTCTGTTTCTCGCCCTCTGTTTCAGCGCCTCTGTTTCAGCCCCTCTGTTTCAGCCCCTCTGTTTCAGCCCCTGTGTTTCTCGCCCTCTGTTTCAGCCCCTCTGTTTCTCGCCCTCTGTTTCAGCCCCTCTGTTTCAGCCACTCTGTTTCAGCCCCTCTGATTCAGCCCCTCTGTTTCAGCCCCTCTGTTTCAGCCCCTGGGTTTCTCGCCCTCTGTTTCAGCCCCTCTGTTTCTCGCCCTCTGTTTCAGCCCCTCTGTTTCAGCCACTCTGTTTCAGCCCCTCTGATTCAGCCCCTCTGTTTCAGCCCCTCTGTTTCAGCCCCTTCTGTTTCTCACCCTCTGTTTCTCGCCCTCTGTTTCTCGCCCTCTGCTTCAGCCCCTCTGTTTCTCACCTTCTGTTTCAGCCCCTCTGTTTCAGCCCCTCTGTTTCTCGCCCTCTGTTTCAGCCCCTCTGTTTCTCGCACTCTGTTACAGCCCCTCTGTTTCTCGCCCTCTGTTTCAGCCCCTCTGTTTCAGCCCCTCTGTTTCTCGTCCTCTGTTTCAGCCCCTCTGTTTCAGCCCCTCTGTTTCAGCCCCTGGTTTTCTCGCCCTCTGTTTCTCGCCCTCTGTTTCAGCCCCTCTGATTCAGCCCCTCTGTTTCAGCCCCTCTGATTCAGCCCCTCTGTTTCAGCCCCTCTGTTTCAGCCCCTCTGTTTCTCACCCTCTGTTTCTCGCCCTCTGTTTCAGCCCCTCTGTTTTTCGCAATCTGTTTCAGCCCCTCTGTTTCTCGCCCTCTGTTTCAGGCTCTCTGTTTCAGCCCGTCAGTTTCAGCCCCTCTGATTCAGCCCCTCTGTTTCTCGCCCTCTGTTTCTTGCCCGCTGTTTCAGCCCCTCTGTTTCTCGCCCTCTGTTTCAGCCCCTCTGTTTCAGCCCCTCTGATTCAGCCCCTCTGATTCAGCCCCTCTGTTTCTCGCCCTCTGTTTCAGCCCCTCTGTTTCAGCCCCTCTGTTTCAGCCCCTCTGTTTCTCGCCCTCTGTTCCAGCCCCTCTGTTTCACGCCCTCTGTTTCAGCCCCTCTGTTTCAGCCCCTCTGTTTCTCGCCCTCTGTTTCAGCCCCACTGTTTCAGCCCCTCTGTTTCTCGCCCTCTGTTTCAGCCCCTCTGTTTCAGCCCCTCTGTGTCAGCCCCTCGGTTTCTCGCCCTCTGTTTCAGCCCCACTGTTTCTTGCCCTCTGTTTCAGCCCCTCTGTTTCTCGCCCGCTGTTTCAGCCCCTCTGTTTCTCGCCCTCTGTTTCAGCCCCTCTGTTTCAGCCCCTCTGTTTCAGTCCCTCTGTTTCTCGCCCTCTGTTTCTCGCCCTCTGTTTCAGCCCCTCTGTTTCGCGACCTCTGTTTCAGCCCCTCTGTTTCAGCCCCTCTGTTTCAGTCCCTCTGTTTCTCGCCCTCTGTTTCTCGCCCTCTGTTTCAGCCCCTCTGTTTCTCGCCCTCCGTTTCAGCCCCTCTCTTTCTCGCCCTCTGTTACAGCCCCTCTGTTTCTCGCCCTCTGTTTCAGCCCCTCTGTTTCTCGCCCTCTGTTTCAGCGACTCTGTTTCAGCCCCTCTGTTTTGCCCCTCTGTTTCAGCCACTGTGTTTCTCGCCCTCTGTTTCAGCCCCTCTGTATCTCGAACTCTGTTTCCGCCCCTCTGTTTCAGCCACTGTGTTTCAGCCCCTCTGATTCAGCCCCTCTGATTCAGCCCCTCTGTTTCAGCCACTCTGTTTCTCACCCAAAATTTCAGCCCCTCTGTTTCAGCCCCTCTGTTTCTCGCCCTCTGTTTCAGCCACTCTGTTACTCGCCCTCTGTTTCAGCCCCTCTGTTTCAGCCCCTCTTTTTCAGCCCCTATGTTTCAGCCCCTCTGTTTCTCGCCCTCTGTTTCAGCCCCTCTGTTTCCCGCCCTGTTTCAGCGCCTCTGTTTCAGCCCCTCTGTTTCAGCCCCTCTGTTTCAGCCCCTGTGATTCTCGCCCTCTGTTTCAACCCCTCTGTTTCTCGCCCTCTGTTTCAGCCCCTCTGATTCAGCCCCTCTGTTTCAGCCCCTCTGATTCAGCCCCTCTGTTTAAGCCCCTCTGTTTCAGCCCCTCTGTTTCTCACCCCCTGTTTCTCGCCCTCTGTTTCAGCCCCTCTGTTTCTCGCCCTCTGTTTCAGCCCCTCTATTTCTCGCCCTCTGTTTTAGCCCCTCTGTTTCTCGCCCTCTGTTTCAGCCCCTCTGTTTCTCGCACTCTGTTACAGCCCCTCTGTTTCTCGCCCTCTGTTTCAGCCCCTCTGTTTCAGCCCCTCTGTTTCTCGTCCTCTGTTTCAGCCCCTCTGTTTCAGCCCCTCTGTTTCAGCCCCTGGTTTTCTCGCCCTCTGTTTCTCGCCCTCTGTTTCAGCCCCTCTGATTCAGCCCCTCTGTTTCAGCCCCTCTGATTCAGCCCCTCTGTTTCAGCCACTCTGTTTCAGCCCCTCTGTTTCTCACCCTCTGTTTCTCGCCCTCTGTTTCAGCCCCTCTGTTTTTCGCAATCTGTTTCAGCCCCTCTGTTTCTCGCCCTCTGTTTCAGGCTCTCTGTTTCAGCCCGTCAGTTTCAGCCCCTCTGATTCAGCCCCTCTGTTTCTCGCCCTCTGTTTCTTGCCCGCTGTTTCAGCCCCTCTGTTTCTCGCCCTCTGTTTCAGCCCCTCTGTTTCAGCCCCTCTGATTCAGCCCCTCTGATTCAGCCCCTCTGTTTCTCGCCCTCTGTTTCAGCCCCTCTGTTTCAGCCCCTCTGTTTCAGCCCCTCTGTTTCTCGCCCTCTGTTCCAGCCCCTCTGTTTCACGCCCTCTGTTTCAGCCCCTCTGTTTCAGCCCCTCTGTTTCTCGCCCTCTGTTTCAGCCCCACTGTTTCAGCCCCTCTGTTTCTCGCCCTCTGTTTCAGCCCCTCTGTTTCAGCCCCTCTGTTTCAGCCCCTCTGTGTCAGCCCCTCTGTTTCTCGCCCTCTGTTTCAGCCCCACTGTTTCTTGCCCTCTGTTTCAGCCCCTCTGTTTCTCGCCCGCTGTTCCAGCCCCTCTGTTTCTCGCCCTCTGTTTCAGCCCCTCTGTTTCAGCCCCTCTGTTTCAGCCCCTCTGTTTCAGTCCCTCTGTTTCTCGCCCTCTGTTTCTCGCCCTCTGTTTCAGCCCCTCTGTTTCGCGACTTCTGTTTCAGCCCCTCTGTTTCAGCCCCTCTGTTTCTCGCCCTCTGTTTCAGCCCCTCTCTTTCTCGCCCTCTGTTACAGCCCCTCTGTTTCTCGCCCTCTGTTTCAGCCCCTCTGTTTCTCGCCCTCTGTTTCAGCGCCTCTGTTTCAGCCCCTCTGTTTTGCCCCTCTGTTTCAGCCCCTGTGTTTCTCGCCCTCTGTTTCAGCCCCTCTGTATCTCGACCTCTGTTTCAGCCCCTCTGTTTCAGCCACTGTGTTTCAGCCCCTCTGATTCAGCCCCTCTGTTTCAGCCCCTCTGTTTCAGCTACTCTGTTTCTCACCCAAAATTTCAGCCCCTCTGTTTCAGCCCCTCTGTTTCTCGCCCTCTGTTTCAGCCACTCTTTTACTCGCCCTCTGTTTCAGCACCTCTGTTTCAGCCCCTCTGTTTCAGCCCCTCTGTTTCTCGCCCTCTGTTTCAGCCCCTCTGTTTCTCGCCCTGTTTCAGCGCCTCTGTTTCAGCCCCTCTGTTTCAGCCCCTCTGTTTCAGCCCCTGTGATTCTCGCCCTCTATTTCAGCCCCTCTGTTTCTCGCCCTCTGTTTCAGCCCCTCTGATTCAGCCCCTCTGTTTCAGCCCCTCTGATTCAGCCCCTCTGTTAAAGCCCCTCTGTTTCAGCCCCTCTGTTTCTCACCCCTTGTTTCTCGCCCTCTGTTTCAGCCCCTCTGTTTCTCGCCCTCTGTTTCAGCCCCTCTATTTCTCGCCCTCTGTTTCAGCCACTCTGTTTCTCGCCCTCTGTATCAGCCCCTCTGTTTCTTGCCCTCTGTTTCAGCACCGCCGATTCAGCCCCTCTGTTTCAGCCCCTCTGAATCAGCCCCTCTTATTCAGCCCCTCTGTTTCAGCCCCTCTGTTTCAGCCCCTCTCTTTCTCGCCCTCTCTTTCTCGCCCTCTGTTTCAGCCCCTCTGTTTCTCACCCTCTGTTTCAGCCCCTCTGTTTCAGCCCATCTGCTTCTCGCCGTCTGTTTCAGCCCCTCTGTTTCTTGCCCTCTGTTTCAGCCCCGCCGATTCAGCCCCTCTGTTTCAGCCCCTCTGAATCAGCCCCTCTGATTCAGCCCCTCTGTTACAGCCCCTCTGTTTCAGCCCCTCTCTTTCTCGCCCTCTGTTTCAGCCCCTCTGTTTCTCACCCTCTGTTTCAGCCGCTCTGTTTCAGCCCATCTGCTTCTCGTCCTCTGTTTCAGCCCCTCTGTTTCTCGCCCTCTGTTTCAGCCCCTCTGATTCAGCCCCTCTGTTTCTCGACCTCTGTTTCAGCCCCTCTGTTTCTCGCCCTCTGTTTCAGCCCCTCTGTTTCTCGCCCTCTGTTTCAGCCCCTCTGTTTCAGCCCCTCTGTTTCAGCCCCTCTGTGTCAGCCCCTCTGTTTCTCGCCCTCTGTTTCGGCCCCACTGTTTCTCGCCCTCTGTTTCAGCCCCTCTGTTTCTCGCCCGCTGTTTAAGCCCCTCTGTTTCTCGCCCTCTGTTTCAGCCCCTCTGTTTCAGCCCCTCTGTTTCAGTCCCTCTGTTTCTCGCCCTCTGTTTCTCGCCCTCTGTTTCATCCCCTCTGTTTCTCACCCGCTGTTTCAGCCCCTCTGTTTCAACCCCTCTGTTTCTCGCCCTATGTTTCAGCCCCTCTGTTTCTCGCCCTCTGTTACAGCCCCTCTGTTTCTCGCCCTCTGTTTCAGCCCCTCTGTTTCTCGTCCTCTGTTTCAGCCCCTCTGTTTCAGCCCCTCTGTTTCAGCCCCTGGTTTTCTCGCCCTCTGTTTCTCGCGGTCTGTTTCAGCCCCTCTGATTCAGCCCCTCTGTTTCAGCCCCTCTGTTTCAGCCCCTCTGATTCAGCCCCTCTGTTTCAGCCCCTCTGTTTTTCGCAATCTGTTTCAGCCCCTCTGTTTCTCGCCCTCTGTTTCAGGCTCTCTGTTTCAGCCCGTCTGTTTCAGCCCCTCTGATTCAGCCCCTCTGTTTCTCGCCCTCTGTTTCTTGCCCGCTGTTTCAGCCCCTCTGTTTCCCGCCCTCTGTTTCAGACCCTCTGTTTCAGCCCCTCTGATTCAGCCCCTCTGATTCAGCTCCTCTGTTTCTCGCCCTCTGTTTCAGCCCCTCTGTTTCAGCCCCTCTGTTTCAGCCCCTCTGTTTCTCGCCCTCTGGTTCAGCCCCTCTGTTTCACGCCCTCTGTTTAGGCCCCTCTGTTTCAGCCCCTCTGTTTCAGCCCCTCTGTTTCTCGCCCTCTGTTTCAGCCCCTCTGTTTCTCACCCTCTGTTTCAGGCTCTCTGTTTCAGCCCGTCTGTTTCAGGCCCTCTGTTTCAGCACCTCTGTTTCTCGCCCTCTGTTTCTCGCCCGCTGTATCAGCCCCTCTGTTTCTCGCCCTCTGGTTCAGCCCCTCTGTTTCTCGCCCTCTGGATCTCACCCTCTGTTCCTCGCCCTCTGTTTCAGCCCCTCTGTTTTTCGCCCTCTGTTTCAGCCCCTCTGTTTCTCACCCTCTGTTTCAGGCTCTCTGTTTCATCCCGACTGTTTCAGGCCCTCTGTTTCAGCACCTCTGTTTCTCGCCCTCTGTTTCTCGCCCGCTTTATCAGCCCCTCTGTTTCTCGCTCTCTGTTTCAGCCCCTCTGTTTCAGCCCCTCTGATTCAGCCCCTCTGATTCAGCCCCTCTGTTTAAGCCCCTCTGTTTCAGCCCCTCTGTTTCTCACCCTCTGTTTCTCGCCCTCTGTTTCAGCCCCTCTGTTTCTCGCCCTCTGTTTCAGCCCCTCTATTTCTCGCCCTCTGTTTCAGCCACTCTGTTTCTCGCCCTCTGTATCAGCCCCTCTGTTTCTTGCCCTCTGTTTCAGCACCGCCGATTCAGCCCCTCTGTTTCAGCCCCTCTGAATCAGCCCCTCTGATTCAGCCCCTCTGTTTCAGCCCCTCTGTTTCAGCCCCTCTCTTTCTCGCCCTCTGTTTCAGCCCCTCTGTTTCTCACCCTCTATTTCAGCCCCTCTGTTTCAACCCATCTGCTTCTCGCCGTCTGTTTCAGCCCCTCTGTTTCTTGCCCTCTGTTTCAGCCCCGCCGATTCAGCCCCTCTGTTTCAGCCCCTCTGAATCAGCCCCTCTGATTCAGCCCCTCTGTTTCAGCCCCTCTGTTTCAGCCCCTCTCTTTCTCGCCCTCTGTTTCAGCCCCTCTGTTTCTCACCCTCTGTTTCAGCCGCTCTGTTTCAGCCCATCTGCTTCTCGTCCTCTGTTTCAGCCCCTCTGTTTCTCGCCCTGTGTTTCAGCCCCTCTGATTCAGCCCCTCTGTTTCTCGCCCTCTGTTTCAGCCCCTCTGTTTCTCGCCCTCTGTTTCAGCCCCTCTGTTTCTCGCCCTCTGTTTCAGCCCCTCTGTTTCAGCCCCTCTGTGTCAGCCCCTCTGTTTCTCGCCATCTGTTTCGGCCCCACTGTTTCTCGCCCTCTGTTTTAGCCCCTCTGTTTCTCGCCCGCTGTTTAAGCCACTCTGTTTCTCGCCCTCTGTTTCAGCCCCTCTGTTTCAGCCCCTCTGTTTCAGTCCCTCTGTTTCTCGCGCTCTGTTTCACGCCCTCTGTTTCAGCCCCTCTGTTTCTCACCCTCTGTTTCAACCCCTCTGTTTCAGCCCCTCTGTTTCTCGCCCTCTGTTTCAGCCCCTCTGTTCCTCGCCCTCTGTTACAGCCCCTCTGTTTCTCGCCCTCTGTTTCAGCCCCTCTGTTTCTCGCCCTCTGTTTCAGCCCCTGGTTTTCTCGCCCTCTGTTTCAGCCCCTCTGTTTCTCGCGGTCTGTTTCAGCCCCTCTGATTCAGCCCCTCTGTTTCAGCCCCTCTGATTCAGCCCCTCTGTTTCAGCCCCTCTGTTTCAGCCCCTCTGTTTCTCAACCTCTGTTTCTCGCCCTCTGTTTCAGCCCCTCTGTTTTTCGCAATCTGTTTCAGCCCCTCTGTTTCTCGCCCTCTGTTTCAGGCTCTCTGTTTCAGCCCGTCTGTTTCAGCCCCTCTGATTCAGCCCCTCTGTTTCTCGCCCTCTGTTTCTTGCCCGCTGTTTCAGCCCCTCTGTTTCTCGCCCTCTGTTTCAGCCCCTCTGTTTCAGCCCCTCTGATTCAGCCCCTCTGATTCAGCTCCTCTGTTTCTCGCCCTCTGTTTCAGCCCCTCTGTTTCAGCCCCTCTGTTTCAGCCCCTCTGTTTCTCGCCCTCTGTTTCAGCCCCACTGTTTCAGCCCCTCTGTTTCAGCCCCTCTTTTTCAGCCCCTCTGTTTCTCGCCCTCTGTTTCAGCCCCTCTGTTTCTCGCCCACTGTTTCAGCCCCTCTGTTTCTCGCCCTCTGTTTCAGCCCCTCTGTTTCTCGCCCTCTGTTTCAGCCCCTCTGTTTCTCGCCCTCTGTTTCACCCCCTCTGTTTCAGCCCCTCTGTTTCTCGCCCTCTGTTTCAGCCCCTCTATTTCTCGCCCTCTGTTTCAGCCACTCTGTTTCTCGCCCTCTGTATCAGCCCCTCTGTTTCTTGCCCTCTGTTTCAGCACCGCCGATTCAGCCCCTCTGTTTCAGCCCCTCTGAATCAGCCCCTCTTATTCAGCCCCTCTGTTTCAGCCCCTCTGTTTCAGCCCCTCTCTTTCTCGCCCTCTCTTTCTCGCCCTCTGTTTCAGCCCCTCTGTTTCTCACCCTCTGTTTCAGCCCCTCTGTTTCAGCCCATCTGCTTCTCGCCGTCTGTTTCAGCCCCTCTGTTTCTTGCCCTCTGTTTCAGCCCCGCCGATTCAGCCCCTCTGTTTCAGCCCCTCTGAATCAGCCCCTCTGATTCAGCCCCTCTGTTACAGCCCCTCTGTTTCAGCCCCTCTCTTTCTCGCCCTCTGTTTCAGCCCCTCTGTTTCTCACCCTCTGTTTCAGCCGCTCTGTTTCAGCCCATCTGCTTCTCGTCCTCTGTTTCAGCCCCTCTGTTTCTCGCCCTCTGTTTCAGCCCCTCTGATTCAGCCCCTCTGTTTCTCGACCTCTGTTTCAGCCCCTCTGTTTCTCGCCCTCTGTTTCAGCCCGTCTGTTTCTCGCCCTCTGTTTCAGCCCCTCTGTTTCAGCCCCTCTGTTTCAGCCCCTCTGTGTCAGCCCCTCTGTTTCTCGCCCTCTGTTTCGGCCCCACTGTTTCTCGCCCTCTGTTTCAGCCCCTCTGTTTCTCGCCCGCTGTTTAAGCCCCTCTGTTTCTCGCCCTCTGTTTCAGCCCCTCTGTTTCAGCCCCTCTGTTTCAGTCCCTCTGTTTCTCGCCCTCTGTTTCTCGCCCTCTGTTTCATCCCCTCTGTTTCTCACCCGCTGTTTCAGCCCCTCTGTTTCAGCCCCTCTGTTTCTCGCCCTATGTTTCAGCCCCTCTGTTTCAGCCCCTCTGTTTCAGCCCCTCTGTTTCAGGTCCTCTGTTTCAGCCCCTCTGTTTCAGCCCCTCTGTTTCAGCCCCTCTGTTTCAGCCCCTGGTTTTCTCGCCCTCTGTTTCAGCCCCTCTGTTTCTCGCGGTCTGTTTCAGCCCCTCTGATTCAGCCCCTCTGTTTCAGCCCCTCTGTTTCAGCCCCTCTGATTCAGCCCCTCTGTTTCAGCCCCTCTGTTTCAGCCCCTCTGTTTCTCAACCTCTGTTTCTCGCCCTCTGTTTCAGCCCCTCTGTTTTTCGCAATCTGTATCAGCCCCTCTGTTTCTCGCCCTCTGTTTCAGGCTCTCTGTTTCAGCCCGTCTGTTTCAGCCCCTCTGATTCAGCCCCTCTGTTTCTCGCCCTCTGTTTCTTGCCCGCTGTTTCAGCCCCTCTGTTTCCCGCCCTCTGTTTCAGACCCTCTGTTTCAGCCCCTCTGATTCAGCCCCTCTGATTCAGCTCCTCTGTTTCTCGCCCTCTGTTTCAGCCCCTCTGTTTCAGCCCCTCTGTTTCAGCCCCTCTGTTTCTCGCCCTCTGGTTCAGCCCCTCTGTTTCACGCCCTCTGTTTAGGCCCCTCTGTTTCAGCCCCTCTGTTTCAGCCCCTCTGTTTCTCGCCCTCTGTTTCAGCCCCTCTGTTTCTCACCCTCTGTTTCAGGCTCTCTGTTTCAGCCCGTCTGTTTCAGGCCCTCTGTTTCAGCACCTCTGTTTCTCGCCCTCTGTTTCTCGCCCGCTGTATCAGCCCCTCTGTTTCTCGCCCTCTGGTTCAGCCCCTCTGTTTCTCGCCCTCTGGATCTCACCCTCTGTTCCTCGCCCTCTGTTTCAGCCCCTCTGTTTTTCGCCCTCTGTTTCAGCCCCTCTGTTTCTCACCCTCTGTTTCAGGCTCTCTGTTTCATCCCGACTGTTTCAGGCCCTCTGTTTCAGCACCTCTGTTTCTCGCCCTCTGTTTCTCGCCCGCTTTATCAGCCCCTCTGTTTCTCGCTCTCTGTTTCAGCCCCTCTGTTTCAGCCCCTCTGATTCAGCCCCTCTGATTCAGCCCCTCTGTTTAAGCCCCTCTGTTTCAGCCCCTCTGTTTCTCACCCTCTGTTTCTCGCCCTCTGTTTCAGCCCCTCTGTTTCTCGCCCTCTGTTTCAGCCCCTCTATTTCTCGCCCTCTGTTTCAGCCACTCTGTTTCTCGCCCTCTGTATCAGCCCCTCTGTTTCTTGCCCTCTGTTTCAGCACCGCCGATTCAGCCCCTCTGTTTCAGCCCCTCTGAATCAGCCCCTCTGATTCAGCCCCTCTGTTTCAGCCCCTCTGTTTCAGCCCCTCTCTTTCTCGCCCTCTGTTTCAGCCCCTCTGTTTCTCACCCTCTATTTCAGCCCCTCTGTTTCAACCCATCTGCTTCTCGCCGTCTGTTTCAGCCCCTCTGTTTCTTGCCCTCTGTTTCAGCCCCGCCGATTCAGCCCCTCTGTTTCAGCCCCTCTGAATCAGCCCCTCTGATTCAGCCCCTCTGTTTCAGCCCCTCTGTTTCAGCCCCTCTCTTTCTTGCCCTCTGTTTCAGCCCCTCTGTTTCTCACCCTCTGTTTCAGCCGCTCTGTTTCAGCCCATCTGCTTCTCGTCCTCTGTTTCAGCCCCTCTGTTTCTCGCCCTGTGTTTCAGCCCCTCTGATTCAGCCCCTCTGTTTCTCGCCCTCTGTTTCAGCCCCTCTGTTTCTCGCCCTCTGTTTCAGCCCCTCTGTTTCTCGCCCTCTGTTTCAGCCCCTCTGTTTCAGCCCCTCTGTGTCAGCCCCTCTGTTTCTCGCCATCTGTTTCGGCCCCACTGTTTCTCGCCCTCTGTTTTAGCCCCTCTGTTTCTTGCCCGCTGTTTAAGCCCCTCTGTTTCTCGCCCTCTGTTTCAGCCCCTCTGTTTCAGCCCCTCTGTTTCAGTCCCTCTGTTTCTCGCGCTCTGTTTCTCGCCCTCTGTTTCAGCCCCTCTGTTTCTCACCCTCTGTTTCAACCCCTCTGTTTCAGCCCCTCTGTTTCTCGCCCTCTGTTTCAGCCCCTCTGTTCCTCGCCCTCTGTTACAGCCCCTCTGTTTCTCGCCCTCTGTTTCAGCCCCTCTGTTTCTCGCCCTCTGTTTCAGCCCCTGGTTTTCTCGCCCTCTGATTCAGCCCCTCTGTTTCAGCCCCTCTGTTTCAGCCCCTCTGTTTCTCAACCTCTGTTTCTCGCCCTCTGTTTCAGCCCCTCTGTTTTTCGCAATCTGTTTCAGCCCCTCTGTTTCTCGCCCTCTGTTTCTTGCCCGCTGTTTCAGCCCCTCTGTTTCTCGCCCTCTGTTTCAGCCCCTCTGTTTCAGCCCCTCTGATTCAGCCCCTCTGATTCAGCTCCTCTGTTTCTCGCCCTCTGTTTCAGCCCCTCTGTTTCAGCCCCTCTGTTTCAGCCCCTCTGTTTCTCGCCCTCTGTTTCAGCCCCACTGTTTCAGCCCCTCTGTTTCAGCCCCTCTTTTTCAGCCCCTCTGTTTCTCGCCCTCTGTTTCAGCCCCTCTGTTTCTCGCCCACTGTTTCAGCCCCTCTGTTTCTCGCCCTCTGTTTCAGCCCCTCTGTTTCTCGCCCTCTGTTTCAGCCCCTCTGTTTCTCGCCCTCTGTTTCACCCCCTCTGTTTCAGCCCCTCTGTTTCTCGCCCTCTGTTTCAGCCCCTCTGTTTCTCGCCCTCTGTTTCAGCCCCTCTGATTCAGCCCCTCTGTTTCAGCCCCTCTGATTCAGCCCCTGTGTTTCAGCCCCTCTGTTTCAGCCCCTCTGTTTCAGCCCCTCTGTTTCTCGCCCTCTGGTTCTCACCCTCTGTTCCTCGCCCTCTGTTTCAGCCCCTCTGTTTTTCGCCCTCTGTTTCAGACCCTCTGTTTCTCACCCTCTGTTTCAGGCTCTCTGTTTCAGCCCGTCCGTTTCAGGCCCTCTGTTTCAGCACCTCTGTTTCTCGCCCTCTGCTTCTCGCCCGCTGTATCAGCCCCTCTGTTTCTCGCTCTCTGTTTCAGCCGCTCTGTTTCAGCCCCTCTGATTCAGCCCCTCTGATTCAGCCCCTCTGTTTCAGCCCCTCTGTTTCAGCCCCTCTGTTTCAGCCCCTCTGTTTCTCGCTCTCTGTTTCAGCCCCTCTGTTTCAGCCCGTCTGTTTCTGCGCCTCTGTTTCTTGCCCTCTGTTGAAGCCCCTCTGTTTCTCACCCTCTGTTTCAGCCCCTCTGTTTCAGCCCCTCTGTTTCAGCCCCTCTGTTTCTGCCCCTCTGTTTCTCGCCCTCTGTTTCAGCCCCTCTGTTTCTCGTCCTCTGTTTCAGCCCCTCTTTTTCAGCCCCTCTGTTTCTCGCCCTCTGTTTCATCCCCTCTGTTTCTCGCCCTCTGTTTCAGCCCCTCTGATTTAGCCCCTCTGTTTCAGCCCCTCTGATTCAGCCCCTCTGTTTCAGCCCCTCTGTTTCAGCCCCTCTGTTTCTCACCCTCTGTTTCTCGCCCTCTGTTTCAGCCCCTCTGTTTTTCGCCCTCTGTTTCAGCCCCTCTGTTTCTCGCCCTCTGTTTCAGGCTCTCTGTTTCAGCCCGTCTGTTTCAGCCCCTCTGGTTCAGACCCTCTGTTTCTCGCTGTCTGTTTCTCGCCCTCTGTTTCAGCCCCTCTGTTTCTCGCCCTCTGTTTCAGCCCCTCTGTTTCAGCCCCTCTGTTTCAGCCCCTCTGTGTCAGCCCCTCTGTTTCTCGCCCTCTGTTTCAGCCCCACTGTTTCTTGCCCTCTGTTTCAGCCCCTCTGTTTCTCGCCCGCTGTTTCAGCCCCTCTGTTTCTCGCCCTCTGTTTCAGCCCCTCTGTTTCAGCCCCTCTGTTTCAGTCCCTCTGTTTCTCACCCTCTGTTTCAGCCCCTCTGTTTCGCGCCCTTTGTTTCAGCCCCTCTGTTTCTCGCCCTCTGTTACAGCCCCTCTGTTTCAGCCCCTCTGTTTCAGCCCCTGTGTTTCTGGCCCACTGTTTCAGCCCCTCTGTTTCTCGCCCTCTGTTTCAGCCCCTGTGATTCAGCCCCTCTGTTTCAGCCCCTCTGATTCAGCCCCTCTGCTTCAGCCCCTCTGTTTCAGCCCCTCTGTTTCTCACCCTCTGTTTCTCGCCCTATGTTTCAGCCCCTCTGTTTCTCGCCCTCTGTTTCAGCCCCTCTATTTCTCGCCCACTGTTTCAGCCACTCTGTTTCTCGCCCTCTATATCAGCCCCTCTGTTTCTTGCCCTCTGTTTCAGCCCCGCCGATTCAGCCCCTCTGTTTCAGCCCCTCTGAATCAGCCCCTCTGATTCAGCCCCGCTGTTTCAGCCCCTCTGTTTCAGTCCGTCTGTTTCTCGCCCTCTGTTTCTCGCCCAATGTTTCAGCCCCACTGTTTCTTGCCCTTTGTTTCAGCCCCTCTGTTTCTCGCCCTCTGTTTCAGCCCCTCTGTTTCTCGCCCTCTGTTTCAGCCCCTCTGTTTCAGCCCCTCTGTTTCAGACCCTCTGTTTCAGCCCCTCTGGTTCTCACCCTCTGTTTCAGCCCCTCTGTTTCAGCCCCTCTGTTTCAGCCCCTCTGTTTCACGCCCTCTGTTTCAGCCCCTCTGTTTCTCGCCCTCTGTTTCAGCCCCTCTGATTCAGCCCCTCTGTTTCAGACCCTCTGATTCAGCCCCTCTGTTTCAGCCCCTCTGTTTCAGCCCCTCTGTTTCTCACCCTCTGTTTGTCGCCCTCTGATTCAGCCCCTCTGTTTCTCGCCCTCAGTTTCAGCCCCTCTGTTTTTCGCCCTCTGTTTCAGGCTCTCTGTTTCAGCCCGTCTGTTTCAGCCCCTCTGGTTCATCCCCTCTGTTTCTCGCCCTCTGTTTCTCGCCCGCTATTTCAGCCCCTCTGTTTCTCGCCCTCTGTTTCAGCCCCTCTGTTTCAGCCCCTCTGTTTCTCGCCCTCTGTTTCAGCCCCTCTGTTTCTCGCCCAATGTTTCAGCCCCTCTGTTTCAGCCGGTCTGTTTCAGCCCCTCTGTTTCATCCCCTCTGTTTCAGCCCCTCTGTTTCACGCCCTCTGTTTCAGCCCCTCTGTTTCTCGCCCTCTGTTTCAGCCCCTCTGTTTCTCGACCTCTGTTTCAGCCCCTCTGTTTCAGCCCCTCTGTTTCAGCCCCTCTGTGTCAGCCCCTCTGTTTCTCGCCCTCTGTTTCAGACCCACTGTTTCTCGCCGTCTGTTTAAGCCCCTCTGTTTCTCGCCCGCTGTTTAAGCCCCTCTGTTTCTCGCCCTCTGTTTCAGCCCCACTGTTTCAGCCCCTCTGTTTCAGTCCCTCTGTTTCTCGCCCTCTGTTTCTCGCCCTCTGTTTCAGCCCCTCTGTTTCTCACCCTCTGTTTCAGCCCCTCTGTTTCAGCCCCTCTGTTTCTCGCCCTCTGTTTCAGCCCCTCTGTTTCTCGCCCTCTGTTACAGCCCCTCTGTTTCTCGCCCTCTGTTTCAGCCCCTCTGTTTCTCGTCCTCTGTTTCAGCCCCTCTGTTTCAGCCCCTCTGTTTCAGCCCGTCTGTTTCAGCCCCTGGTTTTCTCGCCCTCTGTTTCAGCCCCTCTGTTTCTCGCCCTCTGTTTCAGCCCCTCTGTTTCAGCCCCTCTGTTTCAGCCCCTCTGTTTCAGCCCCTCTGTTTCAGCTCCTCTATTTCTCACCCTCTGTTTCTCGCCCTCTGATTCAGCCCCTCTTTTCTTCGCAATCTGTTTCAGCCCCTCTGTTTCTCGCCCTCTGTTTCAGGCTCTCTGTTTCAGCCCGTCTGTTTCAGCCCCTCTGATTCAGCCCCTCTGTTTCTCGCCCTCTGTTTCTTGCCCGCTGTTTCAGCCCCTCTGTTTCTCGCCCTCTATTTCAGCCCCTCTGTTTCAGCCCCTCTGATTCAGCCCCTCTGATTCAGCCCCTCTGTTTCTCGCCCTCTGTTTCAGCCCCTCTGTTTCAGCCCCTCTGTTTCAGCCCCTCTGTTTCTCGCCGTCTGATTCAGCCCCTCTGTTTCTCGCCTCTGTTTCAGCCCCTCTGTTTCAGCCCCTCTGATTCAGCCCCTCTGATTCAGCCCCTCTGTTTCTCGCCCTCTGTTTCAGCCCCACTGTTTCTGCCCCTCTGTTTCAGCCCCTCTTTTTCAGCCCCTCTGTTTCTCGCCCTCTGTTTCAGCACCTCTGTTTCTCGCCCACTGTTTCAGCCCCTCTGTTTCAGCCCCTCTGTTTCTCGCCCTCTGTTTCAGCCCCTCTGTTTCTCAACCTCTGTTTCAGACCCTCTGTTTCAGCCCCTCTGTTTCTCGCCCAATGTTTCAGCCCCTCTGTTTCTCGCCCTCTGTTTCAGCCCCTCTGGTTCTCGCCCTCTGTTTCAGCCCCTCTGATTCAGCCCCTCTGTTTCAGCCCCTCTGTTTCTCGCCCTCTGTTTCAGCCCCTCTGTTTCTCGCCCTCTGTTTCAGCCCCTCTGTTTCAGCCCCTCTGTTTCTCGCAATCTGTTTCAGCCCCTCTGTTTCTCGCCCTCTGTTTCAGCCCCTCTGTTTCTCGCCCTCTGTTTCAGCCCCTCTGATTCAGCCCCTCTGTTTCAGCCCCTCTGTTTCAGCCCCTCTGTTTCAGCCCCACTGTTTCTCGCCCTCTGGTTCTCACCCTCTGTTTCTCGCCCTCTGTTTCAGCCCCTCTGTTTTTCGCCCTCTGTTTCAGCCCCTCTGTTTCTCGCCCTCTGTTTCAGGCTCTCTGTTTCAACCCGTCTGTTTCAGGCCCTCTGTTTCAGCACCTCTGTTTCTCGCCTCTGTTTCTCGCCCGCTGTATCAGCCCCTCTGTTTCTCGCTCTCTGTTTCAGCCCCTGTTTCAGCCCCTCTGATTCAGCCCCTCTGATTCAGCCCCTCTGTTTCAGCGCCTCTGTTTCAGCCCCTCTGTTTCTCGCACTCTGTTTCAGCCCCTCTGTTTCAGCCCGTCTGTTTCTGCGCCTCTGTTTCTCGCCCTCTGTTGAAGCCCCTCTGTTTCTCACCCTCTGTTTCAGCCCCTCTTTTTCAGCCCCTCTGTTTCTGCCCCTCTGTTTCAGCCCCTCTGTTTCTGCCCCTCTGTTTCTCGCCCTCTGTTTCAGCCCCTCTGTTTCTCGCCCTCTGTTTCAGCCCCTCTTTTTCAGCCCCTCTGTTTCTCGCCCTCTGTTTCAGCCCCTCTGATTTAGCCCCTCTGTTTCAGCCCCTCTGATTCAGCCCCTCTGTTTCAGCCCCTCTGTTTCAGCACCTCTGTTTCTCACCCTCTGTTTCTCGCCCTCTGTTTCAGCCCCTCTGTTTTTCGCCCTCTGTTTCAGCCCCTCTGTTTCTCGCCCTCTGTTTCAGGCTCTCTGTTTCAGCCCGTCTGTTTCAGCCCCTCTGGTTCAGCCCCTCTGTTTCTCGCTCTCTGTTTTTCGCCCTCTGTTTCAGCCCCTCTGTTTCTCGCCCTCTGTTTCAGCCCCTCTGTTTCAGCCCCTCTGTTTCAGCCCCTCTGTGTCAGCCCCTCTGTTTCTCGCCCTCTGTTTCAGGCCCACTGTTTCTTGCCCTCTGTTTCAGCCCCTCTGTTTCAGTCCCTCTGTTTCTCGCCCTCTGTTTCAGCCCCTCTGTTTCGCGCCCTCTGTTTCAGCCCCTCTGTTTCAGCCCCTCTGTTTCTCGCCCTCTGTTTCAGCCCCTGTCTTTCTCGCCCTCTGTTACAGCCCCTCTGTATCTCGCACTCTGTTTCAGCCCCTCTGTTTCTCGCCCTCTGTTTAAGCGCCTCTGTTTCAGCCCCTCTGTTTCAGCCCCTGTGTTTCTGGCCCACTGTTTCAGCCCCTCTGTTTCTCGCCCTCTGTTTCAGCCCCTCTGATTCAGCCCCTCTGTTTCAGCCCCTCTGATTCAGCCCCTCGGTTTCAGCCCCTCTGTTTCAGCCCCTCTGTTTCTCACCCTCTGTTTCTCGCCCTCTGTTTCAGCCCCTCTGTTTCTCGCCCTCTGTTTCAGCCCCTCTATTTCTCGCCCTCTGTTTCAGCCACTCTGTTTCTCGCCCTCTATATCAGCCCCTCTCTTTCTTGCCCTCTGTTTCAGCCCCGCCGATTCAGCCCCTCTGTTTCAGCCCCTCTGAATCAGCCCCTCAGATTCAGCCCCGCTGTTTCAGCCCCTCTGTTTCAGTCCGTCTGTTTCTCGCACTCTGTTTCTCGCCCAATGTTTCAGCCCCACTGTTTCTCGCCCTTTGTTTCAGCCCCTCTGTTTCTCGCCCTCTGTTTCAGCCCCTCTGTTTCTCGCCCTCTGTTTCAGCCCCTCTGTTTCAGCCCCTCTGTTTCAGACCCTCTGTTTCAGCCCCTCTGGTTCTCACCCTCTGTTTCAGCCCCTCTATTTCAGCCCCTCTGTTTCAGCCCCTCTGTTTCACGCCATCTGTTTCAGCCCCTCTGATTCAGCCCCTCTGTTTCAGACCCTCTGATTCAGCCCCTCTGTTTCAGCCCCTCTGTTTCAGCCGCTCTGTTTCTCACCCTCTGTTTGTCGCCCTCTGATTCAGCCCCTCTGTTTTTCGACCTCTGTTTCAGCCCCTCTGTTTTTCGCCCTCTGTTTCAGGCTCTCTGTTTCAGCCCGTCTGTTTCAGCCCCTCTGGTTCATCCCCTCTGTTTCTCGCCCTCTGTTTCTCGCCCGCTATTTCAGCCCCTCTGTTTCTCGCCCTCTGTTTCAGCCCCTCTGTTTCAGCCCCTCTGTTTCTCGCCCTCTGTTTCAGCCCCTCTGTTTCTCGCCCAATGTTTCAGCCCCTCTGTTTCAGCCGGTCTGTTTCAGCCCCTCTGTTTCAACCCCTCTGTTTCAGCCCCTCTGTTTCATGCACTCTGTTTCAGCCCCTCTGTTTCTCGCCCTCTGTTTCAGCCCCTCTGTTTCTCGACCTCTGTTTCAGCCCCTCTGTTTCAGCCCCTCTGTTTCAGCCCCTCTGTGTCAGCCCCTCTGTTTCTCGCCCTCTTTTTCAGCCCCACTGTTTCTCGCCCTCTGTTTCAGCCCCTCTGTTTCTCGCCCTCTGTTTCAGCCCCTCTGTTTCTCGCCCTCTGTTACAGCCCCTCTGTTTCTCACCCTCTGTTTCAGCCCCTCTGTTTCTCGTCCTCTGTTTCAGCCCCTCTGTTTCAGACCCTCTGTTTCAGCCCGTCTGTTTCAGCCCCTGGTTTTCTCGCTCTCTGTTTCAGCCCCTCTGTTTCTCGCCCTCTGTTTCAGCCCCTCTGTTTCAGCCCCTCTGATTCAGCCCCTCTGTTTCAGCCCCTCAGTATCTGCCCCCTCTGTTTCTCGCCCTCTGTTTCAGACCCTCTGTTTCTCGCCCTCTGTTTCAGCCCCTCTGTTTCAGCCCCTCTGTTTCTCGCCCTCTGTTTCAGCCCCACTGTTTCTCGCCCTCTGTTTCAGCCCCTCTGATTCAGCCCCTCTGTTTCAGCCCCTCTGTTTCAGCCCCTCTGTTTCAGCCCCACTGTTTCTCGCCCTCTGGTTCTCACCCTCTGTTTCTCCCCCTCTGTTTCAGCCCCTCTGTTTTTCGCCCTCTGTTTCAGCCCCTCTGTTTCTCGCCCTCTGTTTCAGGCTCTCTGTTTCAACCCGTCTGTTTCAGGCCCTCTGTTTCAGCACCTCTGTTTCTCGCCTCTGTTTCTCGCCCGCTGTATCAGCCCCTCTGTTTCTCGCTCTCTGTTTCAGCCCCTGTTTCAGCCCCTCTGATTCAGCCCCTCTGATTCTGCCCCTCTGTTTCAGCCCCTCTGTTTCAGCCCCTCTGTTGAAGCCCCTCTGTTTCTCACCCTCTGTTTCAGCCCCTCTGTTTCAGTCCCTCTGTTTCAGCCCCTCTGTTTCAGCCCCTCTGTTTCTGCCCCTCTGTTTCTCGCCCTCTGTTTCAGCCCCTCTCTTTCTCGCCCTCTGTTTCAGCCCCTCTTTTTCAGCCCCTCTGTTTCTCGCCCTCTGTTTCATCCCCTCTGTTTCTCGCCCTCTGTTTCAGCCCCTCTGATTTAGCCCCTCTGTTTCAGCCCCTCTGATTCAGCCCCTCTGTTTCAGCCCCTCTGTTTCAGCCCCTCTGTTTCTCACCCTCTGTTTCTCGCCCTCTGTTTCAGCCCCTCTGTTTTTCGCCCTCTGTTTCAGCCCCTCTATTTCTCGCCCTCTGTTTCAGGCTCTCTGTTTCAGCCCGTCTGTTTCAGCCCCTCTGGTTCAGACCCTCTGTTTCTCGCTCTCTGTTTCTCGCCCTCTGTTTTAGCCCCTCTGTTTCTCGCCCTCTGTTTCAGCCCCTCTGTTTCAGCCCCTCTGTTTCAGCCCCTCTGTGTCAGCCCCTCTGTTTCTCGCCCTCTGTTTCAGCCCCACTGTTTCTTGCCCACTGTTTCAGCCCCTCTGTTTCTCGCCCGCTGTTTCAGCCCCTCTGTTTCTCGCCCTCTGTTTCAGCCCCTCTGTTTCAGCCCCTCTGTTTCAGTCCCTCTGTTTCTCTCCCTCTGTTTCAGCCCCTCTGTTTCGCGCCCTCTGTTTCAGCCCCTCTGTTTCAGCCCCTCTGTTTCTCGCCCTCTGTTTCAGCCCCTCTCTTTCTTGCCCTCTGTTACAGCCCCTCTGTTTCTCGCACTCTATTTCAGCCCCTCTGTTTCTCGTCCTCTGTTTAAGCGCCTCTGTTTCAGCCCCTCTGTTTCAGCCCCTGTGTTTCTGGCCCACTGTTTCAGCACCTCTGTTTCTCGCCCTCTGTTTCAGCCCCTCTGATTCAGCCCCTCTGTTTCAGCCCCTCTGATTCAGCCCCTCTGTTTCAGCCCCTCTGTTTCAGCCCCTCTGTTTCTCACCCTCTGTTTCTCGCCCTCTGTTTCAGCCCCTCTGTTTCTCGCCCTCTGTTTCAGCCCCTCTATTTCTCGCCCTCTGTTTCAGCCACTCTGTTTCTCGCCCTCTATATCAGCCCCTCTGTTTCTTGCCCTCTGTTTCAGCCCCGCCGATTCAGCCCCTCTGTTTCAGCCCCTCTGAATCAGCCCCTCTGATTCAGCCCCGCTGTTTCAGCCCCTCTGTTTCAGTCCGTCTGTTTCTCGCCCTCTGTTTCTCGCCCAATGTTTCAGCCCCACTGTTTCTCGCCCTTTGTTTCAGCCCCTCTGTTTCTCGCCCTCTGTTTCAGCCCCTCTGTTTCTCGCCCTCTGTTTCAGCCCCTCTGTTTCAGCCCCTCTGTTTCAGCCCCTCTGTTTCAGCCCCTCTGGTTCTCACCCTCTGTTTCAGCCCCTCTGTTTCAGCCCCTCTGTTTCAGCCCCTCTGTTTCAGCCCCTCTGTTTCTCGCCCTCTGTTTCAGCCCCTCTGTTTCTCGACCTCTGATTCAGCCCCTCTGTTTCAGCCCCTCTGTTTCAGCCCCTCTGTTTCTCACCCTCTGTTTGTCGCCCTCTGATTCAGCCCCTCTGTTTTTCGCCCTCTGATTCAGCCCCTCTGTTTTTCGCCCTCTGTTTCAGGCTCTCTGTTTCAGCCCGTCTGTTTCAGCCCCTCTGGTTCATCCCCTCTGTTTCTCGCCCTCTGTTTCTCGCCCGCTATTTCAGCCCCTCTGTTTCTCGCCCTCTGTTTCAGCCCCTCTGTTTCAGCCCCTCTGTTTCTCGCCCTCTGTTTCAGCCCCTCTGTTTCTCGCCCAATGTTTCAGCCCCTCTGTTTCAGCCGCTCTGTTTCAGCCCCTCTGTTTCATCCCCTCTGTTTCAGCCCCTCTGTTTCACGCCCTCTGTTTCAGCCCCTCTGTTTCTCGCCCTCTGTTTCAGCCCCTCTGTTTCTCGACCTCTGTTTCAGCCCCTCTGTTTCAGCCCCTCTGTTTCAGCCCCTCTGTGTCAGCCCCTCTGTTTCTCGCCCTCTGTTTCAGCCCCTCTGTTTTTCGCCCTCTGTTTCAGCCCCTCTGTTTCTCGCCCTCTGTTTCAGGCTCTCTGTTTCAACCCGTCTGTTTCAGGCCCTCTGTTTCAGCACCTCTGTTTCTCGCCTCTGTTTCTCGCCCGCTGTATCAGCCCCTCTGTTTCTCGCTCTCTGTTTCAGCCCCTGTTTCAGCCCCTCTGATTCAGCCCCTCTGATTCAGCCCCTCTGTTTCAGCCCCTCTGTTTCAGCCCCTCTGTTTCAGCCCCTCTGTTTCTCGCACTCTGTTTCAGCCCCTCTGTTTCAGCCCGTCTGTTTCTGCGCCTCTGTTTCTCGCCCTCTGTTGAAGCCCCTCTGTTTCTCACCCTCTGTTTCAGCCCCTCTGTTTCTGCCCCTCTGTTTCTCGCCCTCTGTTTCAGCCCCTCTGTTTCTCGCCCTCTGTTTCAGCCCCTCTTTTTCAGCCCCTCTGTTTCAGCCCCTCTGATTCAGCCCCTCTGTTTCAGCCCCTCTGTTTCAGCCTCTCTGTTTCTCACCCTCTGTTTCTCGCCCTCTGTTTCAGCCCCTCTGTTTCTCGCCCTCTGTTTCAGCCCCTCTATTTCTCGCCCTCTGTTTCAGCCACTCTGTTTCTCGCCCTCTATATCAGCCCCTCTGTTTCTTGCCCTCTGTTTCAGCCCCGCCGATTCAGCCCCTCTGTTTCAGCCCCTCTGAATCAGCCCCTCTGATTCAGCCCCGCTGTTTCAGCCCCTCTGTTTCAGTCCGTCTGTTTCTCGCCTCTGTTTCTCGCCCAATGTTTCAGCCCCACTGTTTCTCGCCCTTTGTTTCAGCCCCTCTGTTTCTCGCCCTCTGTTTCAGCCCCTCTGTTTCTCACCCTCTGTTTCAGCCCCTCTGTTTCAGCCCCTCTGTTTCAGCCCCTCTGTTTCAGCCCCTCTGGTTCTCACCCTCTGTTTCAGCCCCTCTGTTTCAGCCCCTCTGTTTCACGCCCTCTGTTTCAGCCCCTCTGTTTCTCGCCCTCTGTTTCAGCCCCTCTGATTCAGCCCCTCTGTTTCAGACCCTCTGATTCAGCCCCTCTGTTTCAGCCCCTCTGTTTCAGCCGCTCTGTTTCTCACCCTCTGTTTGTCGCCCTCTGATTCAGCCCCTCTGTTTTTCGCCCTCTGTTTCAGCCCCTCTGTTTTTCGCCCTCTGTTTCAGGCTCTCTGTTTCAGCCCGTCTGTTTCAGCCCCTCTGGTTCATCCCCTCTGTTTCTCGCCCTCTGTTTCTCGCCCGCTATTTCAGCCCCTCTGTTTCTCGCCCTCTGTTTCAGCCCCTCTGTTTCAGCCCCTCTGTTTCTCGCCCTCTGTTTCAGCCCCTCTGTTTCTCGCCCAATGTTTCAGCCCCTCTGTTTCAGCCGCTCTGTTTCAGCCCCTCTGTTTCATCCCCTCTGTTTCAGCCCCTCTGTTTCACGCCCTCTGTTTCAGCCCCTCTGTTTCTCGACCTCTGTTTCAGCCCCTCTGTTTCTGCCCCTCTGTTTCAGCCCCTCTGTGTCAGCCCGTCTGTTTCTCGCCCTCTGTTTCAGCCCCACTGTTTCTCGCCCTCTGTTTCAGCCCCTCTGTTTCTCGCCCTCTGTTTCAGCCCCTCTGTTTCTCGCCCTCTGTTACAGCCCCTCTGTTTCTCGCCCTCTGTTTCAGCCCCTCTGTTTCTCGTCCTCTGTTTCAGCCCCTCTGTTTCAGACGCTCTGTTTCAGCCCGTCTGTTTCAGCCCCTGGTTTTCTCACCCTCTGTTTCAGCCCCTCTGTTTCTCGCCCTCTGTTTCAGCCCCTCTGTTTCAGCCCCTCTGATTCAGCCCCTCTGTTTCAGCCCCTCAGTATCTGCCCCTCTATTTCTCACCCTCTGTTTCTCGCCCTCTGATTCAGCCCCTCTTTTTTTCGCAATCTGTTTCAGCCCCTCTGTTTCTCGCCCTCTGTTTCAGGCTCTCTGTTTCAGCCCGTCTGTTTCAGCCCCTCTGATTCAGCCCCTCTGTTTCGCGCCCTCTGTTTCTTGCCCGCTGTTTCAGCCCCTCTGTTTCTCGCCCTCTGTTTCAGCCCCTCTGTTTCAGCCCCTCTGTTTCAGCCCCTCTGATTCAGCCCCTCTGATTCAGCCCCTCTGTTTCTCGCCCTCTGTTTCAGCCCCTCTGTTTCGGCCCCTCTGTTTCAGCCCCTCTGTTTCTCGCCGTCTGGTTCAGCCCCTCTGTTTCTCGCCTCTGTTTCAGCCCCTCTGTTTCAGCCCCTCTGATTCAGCCCCTCTGATTCAACCCCTCTGTTTCTCGCCCTCTGTTTCAGCCCCACTGTTTTTGCCCCTCTGTTTCAGCCCCTCTTTTTCAGCCCCTCTGTTTCTCGCCCTCTGTTTCTCGCCCACTGTTTCAGCCCCTCTGTTTCAGCCCCTCTGTTTCTCGCCCTCTGTTTCAGCCCCTCTGTTTCTCGCCCTCTGTTTCAGCCCCTCTGTTTCAGCCCCTCTGTTTCTCGCCCTCTGTTTCAGCCCCTCTGTTTCTCGCCCTCTGTTTCAGCCCCTCTGGTTCTCGCCCTCTGTTTCAGCCCCTCTGATTCAGCCCCTCTGTTTCAGCCCCTCTGTTTCTCGCCCTCTGTTTCAGCCCCTCTGTTTCTCGCCCTCTGTTTCAGCCCCTCTGTTTCAGCCCCTCTGTTTCTCGCCCTCTGTTTCAGCCCCTCTGTTTCTCGCCCTCTGTTTCAGCCCCTCTGATTCAGCCCCTCTGTTTCAGCCCCTCTGTTTCAGCCCCACTGCTTCTCGCCCTCTGGTTCTCACCCTCTGTTTCTCCCCCTCTGTTTCAGCCCCTCTGATTTTCGCCCTCTGTTTCAGCCCCTCTGTTTCTCGCCCTCTGTTTCAGGCTCTCTGTTTCAACCCGTCTGTTTCAGGCCCTCTGTTTCAGCACCTCTGTTTCTCGCCTCTGTTTCTCGCCCGCTGTATCAGCCCCTCTGTTTCTCGCTCTCTGTTTCAGCCCCTGTTTCAGCCCCTCTGATTCAGCCCCTCTGATTCAGCCCCTCTGTTTCAGCCCCTCTGTTTCAGCCCCTCTGTTGAAGCCCCTCTGTTTCTCACCCTCTGTTTCAGCCCCTCTGTTTCAGTCCCTCTGTTTCAGCCCCTCTGTTTCAGCCCCTCTGTTTCTGCCCCTCTGTTTCTCGCCCTCTGTTTCAGCCCCTCTCTTTCTCGCCCTCTGTTTCAGCCGCTCTTTTTCAGCCCCTCTGTTTCTCGCCCTCTGTTTCATCCCCTCTGTTTCTCGCCCTCTGTTTCAGCCCCTCTGATTTAGCCCCTCTGTTTCAGCCCCTCTGATTCAGCCCCTCTGTTTCAGCCCCTCTGTTTCAGCCCCTCTGTTTCTCACCCTCTGTTTCTCGCCCTCTGTTTCAGCCCCTCTGTTTTTCGCCCTCTGTTTCAGCCCTTCTGTTTCTCGCCCTCTGTTTCAGCCCCTCTGTTTCAGCCCCTCTGGTTCAGCCCGTCTGTTTCTCGCTCTCTGTTTCTCGCCCTCTGTTTCAGCCCCTCTGTTTCTCGCCCACTGTTTCAGCCCCTCTGTTTCAGACCCTCTGTTTCTCGCCCTCTGTTTCAGCCCCTCTGTTTCAGCCCCTCTGATTCAGCCCCTCTGTTTCAGCCCCTCTGTTTCTCGCCCTCTGTTTCAGCCCCTCTGGTTCTCGCCCTCTGTTTCAGCCCCTCTGATTCAGCCCCTCTGTTTCAGCCCCTCTGTTTCAGCCCCTCTGTTTCACGCCCTCTGTTTCAGCCCCTCTGTTTCTCGCCCTCTGTTTCAGCCCCTCTGTTTCTCGACCTCTGTTTCAGCCCCTCTGTTTCAGCCCCTCTGTTTCAGCCCCTCTGTGTCAGCCCCTCTGTTTCTCGCCCTCTGTTTCAGCCCCACTGTTTCTCGCCCTCTGTTTCAGCCGCTCTGTTTCTCGCCCGCTGTTTAAGCCCCTCTGTATCTCGCCCTCTGTTTCAGCCCCTCTGTTTCAGCCCCTCTGTTTCAGTCCCTCTGTTTCTCGCCCTCTGTTTCTCGCCCTCTGTTTCAGCCCCTCTGTTTCTCACCCTCTGTTTCAGCCCCTCTGTTTCAGCCCCTCTGTTTCTCGCCCTCTGTTTCAGCCCCTCTGTTTCTCGCCCTCTGTTACAGCCCCTCTGTTTCTCGCCCTCTGTTTCAGCCCCTCTGTTTCTCGTCCTCTGTTTCAGCCCCTCTGTTTCAGACCCTCTGTTTCAGCCCGTCTGTTTCAGCCCCTGGTTTTCTCGCCCTCTGTTTCAGCCCCTCTGTTTCTCGCCCTCTGTTTCAGCCCCTCTGTTTCAGCCCCTCTGATTCAGCCCCTCTGTTTCAGCCCCTCAGTTTCTGCCCCTCTATTTCTCACCCTCTGTTTCTCGCCCTCTGATTCAGCCCCTCTTTTTTTCGCAATCTTTTTCAGCCCCTCTGTTTCTCGCCCTCTGTTTCAGGCTCTCTGTTTCAGCCCGTCTGTTTCAGCCCCTCTGATTCAGCCCCTCTGTTTCTCGCCCTCTGTTTCTTGCCCGCTGTTTCAGCCCCTCTGTTTCTCGCCCTCTGTTTCAGCCCATCTGTTTCAGCCCCTCTGATTCAGCCCCTCTGTGTCAGCCCCTCTGTTTCTCGCCCTCTGTTTCTGCCCCTCTGTTTCAGCCCCTCTGTTTCAGCCCCTCTGTTTCTCGCCGTCTGGTTCAGCCCCTCTGTTTCTTGCCTCTGTTTCAGCCCCTCTGTTTCAGCCCCTCTGATTCAGCCCCTCTGATTCAGCCCCTCTGTTTCTCGCCCTCTGTTTCAGCCCCACTGTTTCTGCCCCTCTGTTTCAGCCCCTCTTTTTCAGCCCCTCTGTTTCTCGCCCTCTGTTTCAGCACCTCTGTTTCTCGCCCACTGTTTCAGCCCCTCTGTTTCAGACCCTCTGTTTCTCGCCCTCTGTTTCAGCCCCTCTGTTTCTCGCCCTCTGTTTCAGCCCCTCTGTTTCAGCCCCTCTGATTCAGCCCCTCTGTTTCAGCCCCTCTGTTTCTCGCCCTCTGTTTCAGCCCCTCTGGTTCTCGCCCTCTGTTTCAGCCCCTCTGATTCAGCCCCTCTGTTTCAGCCCCTCTGTTTCTCGCCCTCTGTTTCAGCCCCTCTGTTTCTCGCCCTCTGTTTCAGCCCCTCTGTTTCAGCCCCTCTGTTTCTCGCCCTCTGTTTCAGCCCCTCTGTTTCTCGCCCTCTGTTTCAGCCCCTCTGATTCAGCCCCTCTGTTTCAGCCCCTCTGTTTCAGCCCCACTGTTTCTCGCCCTCTGGTTCTCACCCTCTGTTTCTCCCCCTCTGTTTCAGCCCCTCTGTTTTTCGCCCTCTGTTTCAGCCCCTCTGTTTCTCGCCCTCTGTTTAAGCGCCTCTGTTTCAGCCCCTCTGTTTCAGCCCCTGTGTTTCTGGCCCACTGTTTCAGCACCTCTGTTTCTCGCCCTCTGTTTCAGCCCCTCTGATTCAGCCCCTCTGTTTCAGCCCCTCTGATTCAGCCCCTCTGTTTCAGCCCCTCTGTTTCAGCCCCTCTGTTTCTCACCCTCTGTTTCTCGCCCTCTGTTTCAGCCCCTCTGTTTCTCGCCCTCTGTTTCAGCCCCTCTATTTCTCGCCCTCTGTTTCAGCCACTCTGTTTCTCGCCCTCTATATCAGCCCCTCTGTTTCTTGCCCTCTGTTTCAGCACCGCCGATTCAGCCCCTCTGTTTCAGCCCCTCTGAATCAGCCCCTCTGATTCAGCCCCGCTGTTTCAGCCCCTCTGTTTCAGTCCGTCTGTTTCTCGCCCTCTGTTTCTCGCCCAATGTTTCAGCCCCACTGTTTCTCGCCCTTTGTTTCAGCCCCTCTGTTTCTCGCCCTCTGTTTCAGCCCCTCTGTTTCTCGCCCTCTGTTTCAGCCCCTCTGTTTCAGCCCCTCTGTTTCAGACCCTCTGTTTCAGCCCCTCTGGTTCTCACCCTCTGTTTCAGCCCCTCTGTTTCAGCCCCTCTGTTTCAGCACCTCTGTTTCAGCCCCTCTGTTTCAGACCCTCTGTTTCAGCCCCTCTGGTTCTCACCCTCTGTTTCAGCCCCTCTGTTTCAGCCCCTCTGTTTCAGCCCCTCTGTTTCAGCCCCTCTGATTCAGCCCCTCTGTTTCTCGCCCTCATTTTCAGCCCCTCTGATTCAGCCCCTCTGTTTCAGACCCTCTGATTCAGCCCCTCTGTTTCAGCCCCTCTGTTTCAGCCCCTCTGTTTCTCACCCTCTGTTTGTCGCCCTCTGATTCAGCCCCTCTGTTTTTCGCCCTCTGTTTCAGCCCCTCTGTTTTTCGCCCTCTGTTTCAGGCTCTCTGTTTCAGCCCGTCTGTTTCAGCCCCACTGGTTCATCCCCTCTGTTTCTCGCCCTCTGTTTCTCGCCCGCTATTTCAGCCCCTCTGTTTCTCGCCCTCTGTTTCAGCCCCTCTGTTTCAGCCCCTCTGTTTCTCGCCCAATGTTTCACTCCCTCTGTTTCAGCCTCTCTGTTTCAGCCCCTCTGTTTCATCCCCTCTGTTTCAGCCCCTCTGTTTCACGCCCTCTGTTTCAGCCCCTCTGTTTCTCGCCCTCTGTTTCAGCCCCTCTGTTTCTCGACCTCTGTTTCAGCCCCTCTGTTTCAGCCCCTCTGTTTCAGCCCCTCTGTGTCAGCCCCTCTGTTTCTCGCCCTCTGTTTCAGCCCCACTGTTTCTCGCCCTCTGTTTCAGCCCCTCTGTTTCTCGCCCGCTGTTTAAGCCCCTCTGTTTCTCGCCCTCTGTTTCAGCCCCTCTGTTTCAGCCCCTCTGTTTCAGTCCCTCTGTTTCTCGCCCTCTGTTTCTCGCCCTCTGTTTCAGCCCCTCTGTTTCTCACCCTCTGTTTCAGCCCCTCTGTTTCAGCCCCTCTGTTTCTCGCCCTCTGTTTCAGCCCCTCTGTTTCTCGCCCTCTGTTACAGCCCCTCTGTTTCTCGCCCTCTGTTTCAGCCCCTCTGTTTCTCGTCCTCTGTTTCAGCCCCACTGTTTCAGCCCCTCTGTTTCAGCCCGTCTGTTTCAGCCCCTGGTTTTCTCGCCCTCTGTTTCAGCCCCTCTGTTTCTCGCCCTCTGTTTCAGCCCCTCTGTTTCAGCCCCTCTGATTCAGACCCTCTGTTTCAGCCCCTCAGTTTCTGCCCCTCTATTTCTCACCCTCTGTTTCTCGCCCTCTGATTCAGCCCCTCTTTTTTTTGCAATCTGTTTCAGCCCCTCTGTTTCTCGCCCTCTGTTTCAGGCTCTCTGTTTCAGCCCGTCTGTTTCAGCCCCTCTGATTCAGCCCCTCTGTTTCTCGCCCTCTGTTTCTTGCCCGCTGTTTCAGCCCCTCTGTTTCTCGCCCTCTGTTTCAGCCCATCTGTTTCAGCCCCTCTGATTCAGCCCCTCTGATTCAGCCCCTCTGTTTCTCGCCCTCTGTATCAGCCCCTCTGTTTCAGCCCCTCTGTTTCAGCCCCTCTGTTTCTCGCCGTCTGGTTCAGCCCCTCTGTTTCTTGCCTCTGTTTCAGCCCCTCTGTTTCAGCCCCTCTGATTCAGCCCCTCTGATTCAGCCCCTCTGTTTCTCGCCCTCTGTTTCAGCCCCACTGTTTCTGCCCCTCTGTTTCAGCCCCTCTTTTTCAGCCCCTCTGTTTCTCGCCCTCTGCTTCAGCACCTCTGTTTCTCGCCCACTGTTTCAGCCCCTCTGTTTCAGCCCCTCTGTTTCTCGCTCTCTGTTTCAGCCCCTCTGTTTCTCGCCCTCTGTTTCAGCCCCTCTGTTTCAGCCCCTCTGATTCAGCCCCTCTGTTTCAGCCCCTCTGTTTCTCGCCCTCTGTTTCAGCCCCTCTGGTTCTCGCCCTCTGTTTCAGCCCCTCTGATTCAGCCCCTCTGTTTCAGCCCCTCTGTTTCTCGCCCTCTGTTTCAGCCCCTCTGTTTCTCGCCCTCTGTTTCAGCCCCTCTGTTTCAGCCCCTCTGTTTCTCGCCCTCTGTTTCAGCCCCTCTGTTTCTCGCCCTCTGTTTCAGCCCCTCTGATTCAGCCCCTCTGTTTCAGCCCCTCTGTTTCAGCCCCTCTGTTTCTCGCCCTCTGTTTCAGCCCCTCTGGTTCTCGCCCTCTGTTTCAGCCCCTCTGTTTCACGCCCTCTGTTTCAGCCCCTCTGTTTCTCGCCCTCTGTTTCAGCCCCTCTGTTTCTCGACCTCTGTTTCAGCCCCTCTGTTTCAGCCCCTCTGTTTCAGCCCCTCTGTGTCTGCCCCTCTGTTTCTCGCACTCTGTTTCAGCCCCACTGTTTCTCGCCCTCTGTTTCAGCCCCTCTGTTTCTCGCCCGCTGTTTAAGCCCTTCTGTTTCTCGCCCTCTGTTTCAGCCCCTCTGTTTCAGCCCCTCTGTTTCAGTCCCTCTGTTTCTCGCCCTCTGTTTCTCGCCCTCTGTTTCAGCCCCTCTGTTTCTCACCCTCTGTTTCAGCCCCTCTGTTTCTCGCCCTCTGTTTCAGCCCCTCTGTTTCTCGCCCTCTGTTACAGCCCCTCTGTTTCTCGCCCTCTGTTTCAGCCCCTCTGTTTCTCGTCCTCTGTTTCAGCCCCTCTGTTTCAGCCCCTCTGTTTCAGCCCGTCTGTTTCAGCCCCTGGTTTTCTCGCCCTCTGTTTCAGCCCCTCTGTTTCTCGCCCTCTGTTTCAGCCCCTCTGTTTCAGCCCCTCTGATTCAGCCCCTCTGTTTCAGCCCCTCAGTTTCTGCCCCTCTATTTCTCACCCTCTGTTTCTCGCCCTCTGATTCAGCCCCTCTTTTTTTCGCAATCTGTTTCAGCCCCTCTGTTTCTCGCCCTCTGTTTCAGGCTCTCTGTTTCAGCCCGTCTGTTTCAGCCCCTCTGATTCAGCCCCTCTGTTTCTCGCCCTCTGTTTCTTGCCCGCTGTTTCAGCCCCTCTGTTTCTCGCCCTCTGTTTCAGCCCATCTGTTTCAGCCCCTCTGATTCAGCCCCTCTGATTCAGCCCCTCTGTTTCTCGCCCTCTGTTTCAGCCCCTCTGTTTCAGCCCCTCTGTTTCAGCCCCTCTGTTTCTCGCCGTCTGGTTCAGCCCCTCTGTTTCTTGCCTCTGTTTCAGCCCCTCTGTTTCAGCCCCTCTGATTCAGCCCCTCTGATTCAGCCCCTCTGTTTCTCGCCCTCTGTTTCAGCCCCACTGTTTCTGCCCCTCTGTTTCAGCCCCTCTTTTTCAGCCCCTCTGTTTCTCGCCCTCTGTTTCAGCACCTCTGTTTCTCGCCCACTGTTTCAGCCCCTCTGTTTCAGCCCCTCTGTTTCTCGCCCTCTGTTTCAGCCCCTCTGTTTCTCGCCCTCTGTTTCAGCCCCTCTGTTTCAGCCCCTCTGATTCAGCCCCTCTGTTTCAGCCCCTCTGTTTCTCGCCCTCTGTTTCAGCCCCTCTGGTTCTTGCCCTCTGTTTCAGCCCCTCTCATTCAGCCCCTCTGTTTCAGCCCCTCTGTTTCTCGCCCTCTGTTTCAGCCCCTCTGTTTCTCGCCCTCTGTTTCAGCCCCTCTGTTTCAGCCCCTCTGTTTCTCGCCCTCTGTTTCAGCCCCTCTGTTTCTCGCCCTCTGTTTCAGCCCCTCTGATTCAGCCCCTCTGTTTCAGCCCCTCTGTTTCAGCCCCACTGTTTCTCGCCCTCTGGTTCTCACCCTCTGTTTCTCCCCCTCTGTTTCAGCCCCTCTGTTTTTCGCCCTCTGTTTCAGCCCCTCTGTTTCTCGCCCTCTGTTTCAGGCTCTCTGTTTCAACCCGTCTGTTTCAGGCCCTCTGTTTCAGCACCTCTGTTTCTCGCCTCTGTTTCTCGCCCGCTGTATCAGTCCCTCTGTTTCTCGCTCTCTGTTTCAGCCCCTGTTTCAGCCCCTCTGATTCAGCCCCTCTGATTCAGCCCCTCTGTTTCAGCCCCTCTGTTTCAGCCCCTCTGTTTCTCGCACTCTGTTTCAGCCCCTCTGTTTCAGCCCGTCTGTTTCTGCGCCTCTGTTTCTCGCCCTCTGTTGAAGCCCCTCTGTTTCTCACCCTCTGTTTCAGCCCCTCTGTTTCAGCCCCTCTGTTTCAGCCCCTCTGTTTCTGCCCCTCTGTTTCTCGCCCTCTGTTTCAGCCCCTCTGTTTCTCGCCCTCTGTTTCAGCCACTCTTTTTCAGCCCCTCTGTTTCTCGCCCTCTGTTTCATCCCCTCTGTTTCTCGCCCTCTGTTTCAGCCCCTCTGATTTAGCCCCTCTGTTTCAGCCCCTCTGATTCAGCCCCTCTGTTTCAGCCCCTCTGTTTCAGCTCCTCTGTTTCTCACCCTCTGTTTCTCGCCCTCTGTTTCAGCCCCTCTGTTTTTCGCCCTCTGTTTCAGCCCCTCTGTTTCTCGCCCTCTGTTTCAGGCTCTCTGTTTCAGCCCGTCTGTGTCAGCCCCTCTGGTTCAGCCCCTCTGTTTCTCACTCTCTGTTTCTCGCCCTCTGTTTCAGCCCCTCTGTTTCTCGCCCTCTGTTTCAGCCCCTCTGTTTCAGCCCCTCTGTTTCAGTCCCTCTGTTTCTCGCCCTCTGTTTCTCGCCCTCTGTTTCAGCCCCTCTGTTTCGCGACCTCTGTTTCAGCCCCTCTGTTTCAGCCCCTCTGTTTCTCGCCTTCTGTTTCAGCCCCTCTCTTTCTCGCCCTCTGTTACAGCCCCTCTGTTTCTCGCCCTCTGTTTCAGCCCCTCTGTTTCTCGCCCTCTGTTTCAGCGCCTCTGTTTCAGCCCCTCTGTTTCAGCCCCTATGTTTCTCGCCCTCTGTTTCATCCCCTCTGATTCAGCCCCTCTGATTCAGCCCCTCTGATTCAGCCCCTCTGTTTCTCGCCCTCTGTTTCAGCCCCACTGTTTCAGCCCCTCTGTTTCAGCCCCTCTGTTTCAGCCCCTATGCTTCTCGCCCTCTGTTTCAGCCCCTCTGTTTCAGCCCCTCTGTTTCAGCCCCTCTGATTCAGCCCCTCTGATTCAGCCCCTCTGATTCAGCCCCTCTGTTTCTCGCCCTCTGTTTCAGCCCCACTGTATCAGCCCCTCTGTTTCAGCCCCTCTGTTTCTCACCCTCTATTTCAGCCCCTCTGATTCAGCCCCTCTGATTCAGCCCCTCTGATTCAGCCCCTCTGATTCAGCCCCTCTGTTTCCCGCCCCTCTGTTTCCCGCCCCTCTGTTTTAGCCCCTCTGTTTCACGCCCCGTGTTACAGCCGCTCTGTTTCTCGACCTCTGTTTAAGCCGCTCTGTTTCTCGCCCTCTGTTTAAGCCCCTCTGTTTCTCGCCCTCTGTTTCAGCCCCTCTGTTTCAGCCACTCTGTTTCAGCCACTCTGTTTCAGTCCCTCTGTTTCTCGCCCTCTGTTTCTCGCCCTCTGTTTCAGCCCCACTGTTTCTCGCCCTCTGTTTCAGCCCCTCTGTTTCCCGCCCCTCTGTTTCCCGCCCCTCTGTTTCCCGTCCCTCTGTTTTAGCCCCTCTGTTTCACGCCCCGTGTTTTAGCCCCTCTGTTTCACGCCCCGTGTTTCAGCCCCTCTGTTTCTCGCCCTCTGTTTAAGCCCCTCTGTTTCTCGCCCTCTGTTTCAGCCCCTCTGTTTCAGCCACTCTGTTTCAGCCCCTCTGTTTCTCGCCCTCTGTTTCAGGCCCTCTGATTCAGCCCATCTGTTTCTCGCCCTCTGTTTCAGCCCCTCTCTTTCTCGCCCTCTGTTTCAGCCCCTCTGTTTCTCACCCTCTGTTTCAGCGCCTCTGTTTCAGACCATCTGCTTCTCGCCCTCTGTTTAAGCCCCTCTGTTTCTCGCCCTCTGTTTCAGCCCCTCTGTTTCAGCCACTCTGTTTCAGTCCCTCTGTTTCTCGCCCTCTGTTTCTCGCCCTCTGTTTCAGCCCCTCTGTTTCTCGCCCTCTGTTTCAGCCCCTCTGTTTCAGCCCCTCTGTTTCTCGCCCTCTGTTTCAGCCCTCCTGTTTTTCGCCCTCTGTTTCAGCCCCTCTGTTTCTCGCCCTCTGTTTCAGGCTCTCTGTTTCAGCCCGTCTGTTTCAGCCCCTCTGATACAGCCACTCTGTTTCTCGCCCTCTGTTTCAGCCCCTATGTTTCAGCCCCTCTGTTTCTCGGCTTCTGTTTCAGCCCTTCTGTTTCTCGCCCTCTGTTTCAGCCCCTCTATTTCTCGCCCTCTGTTTCAGCCCCTCTGTTTCTCGCCCTCTGTATCAGCCCATCTGTTTCTTGCCCTCTGTTTCAGCCCCGCCGATTCAGCCCATCTGTTTCAGCCCATCTGAATCAGCCTCTCTGATTCAGCCCCTCGGTTTCAGCCCCTCTGTTTCAGGCCCTCTCTTTCTCGCCCTCTGTTTCAGCCCCTCTGTTTCTCACCCTCTGTTTCAGCCCCTCTGTTTCAGCCCATCTGCTTCTCGCACTCTGTTTCAGCCCCTCTGTTTCTCGCCCTCTGTTTCAGGCCCTCTGATTCAGCCCATCTGTTTCTCGCCCTCTGTTTCAGCCCCTCTGTTTCTCGCCCTCTGTTTCAGCCACTCTGTTTCTCGCCCTCTGTTCCAGCCCCTCTGTTTCAGCCCCTCTGTTTCAGCCCCTCTGTGTCAGCCCCTCTGTTTCTCGCCCTCTGTTTCAGCACCACTGTTTCTCGCCCTCTGTTTCAGCCCCTCTGTTTCTCGCCCTCTGTTTCAGCCCCTCTGTTTCAGCCCCTCTGTTTCAGTCCCTCTGTTTCTCGCCCTCTGTTTCTCGCCCAATGTTTCAGCCCCACTGTTTCTCGCCCTTTGATTCAGCCCCTATTTTTCTCGCCCTCTGTTTCAGCCCCTCTGTTTCAGCCCCTCTGTTTCAGCCCATCTGTTTCAGCCCCTCTGTTTCTCGCCCTCTGTTTCTCGCCCTCTGTTTCAGCCCCTCTGTTTCAGCCCCTCTGTTTCACGCCCTCTGTTTCAGCCCCTCTGTTTCTCGCCCTCTGTTTCAGCCCCTCTGATTCAGCCCCTCTGTTTCAGCCCCTCTGATTCAGCCCCTCTGTTTCAGCCCCTCTGTTTCAGCCCCTCTGTTTCTCACCCTCTTTTTGTCGCCCTCTGTTTCAGCCCCTCTGTTTTTCGCCCTCTGTTTCAGCCCCTCTGTTTCTCGCTCTCTGTTTCTGGCTCTCTGTTTCAGCCCGTCTGTTTCAGCCCCTCTGGTTCATCCCCTCTGTTTCTCGCCCTCTGTTTCTCGCCCGCTGTTTCAGCCCCTCTGTTTCTCGCCCTCTGTTTCAGCCCCTCTGTTTCAGCCCCTCTGATTCAGCCCCTCTGATTCAGCCCCTCTGTTTCTCGCCCACTGTTTCAGCCCCTCTGATTCTCGCCCACTGTTTCAGCCCCTCTGTTTCAGCCGCTCTGTTTCAGCCCCTCTGTTTCAGCCCCTCTGTTTCAGCCCCTCTGTTTCACGCCCTCTGTTTCAGCCCCTCTGTTTCTCGCCCTCTGTTTCAGCCCCTCTGTTTCTCGACCTCTGTTTCAGCCCCTCTGTTTCTGCCCCTCTGTTTCAGCCCCTTTAAGTCAGCCCCTCTGTTTCTCGCCCTCTGTTTCAGCCCCTCTGTTTCAGCACCTGTGTTTCTCGCCCTCTGTTTCTACGCCTCTGTTTCTCGCACTCTGTTTCAGCCCTTCTGTTTCTCGCCCTCTGTTTCAGCCCCGCTGATTCAGCCCCTCTGTTTCAGCCCCTCTGATACAGCCACTCTGTTTCTCGCCCTCTGTTTCAGCCCCTATGTTTCAGCCCCTCTGTTTCTCGGCTTCTGTTTCAGCCCTTCTGTTTCTCGCCCTCTGTTTCAGCCCCTCTATTTCTCGCCCTCTGTTTCAGCCCCTCTGTTTCTCGCCCTCTGTATCAGCCCATCTGTTTCTTGCCCTCTGTTTCAGCCCCGCCGATTCAGCCCATCTGTTTCAGCCCATCTGAATCAGCCTCTCTGATTCAGCCCCTCGGTTTCAGCCCCTCTGTTTCAGGCCCTCTCTTTCTCGCCCTCTGTTTCAGCCCCTCTGTTTCTCACCCTCTGTTTCAGCCCCTCTGTTTCAGCCCATCTGCTTCTCGCACTCTGTTTCAGCCCCTCTGTTTCTCGCCCTCTGTTTCAGGCCCTCTGATTCAGCCCATCTGTTTCTCGCCCTCTGTTTCAGCCCCTCTGGTTCTCGCCCTCTGTTTCAGCCCCTCTGTTTCTCGCCCTCTGTTCCAGCCCCTCTGTTTCAGCCCCTCTGTTTCAGCCCCTCTGTGTCAGACCCTCTGTTTCTCGCCCTCTGTTTCAGCACCACTGTTTCTCGCCCTCTGTTTCAGCCCCTCTGTTTCTCGCCCTCTGTTTCAGCCCCTCTGTTTCAGCCCCTCTGTTTCAGTCCCTCTGTTTCTCGCCCTCTGTTTCTCGCCCAATGTTTCAGCCCCACTGTTTCTCGCCCTTTGATTCAGCCCCTATTTTTCTCGCCCTCTGTTTCAGCCCCTCTGTTTCAGCCCCTCTGTTTCAGCCCATCTGTTTCAGCCCCTCTGTTTCTCGCCCTCTGTTTCTCGCCCTCTGTTTCAGACGCTCTGTTTCAGCCCCTCTGTTTCACGCCCTCTGTTTCAGCCCCTCTGTTTCTCGCCCTCTGTTTCAGCCCCTCTGATTCAGCCCCTCTGTTTCTGCCCCTCTGATTCAGCCCCTCTGTTTCAGCCCCTCTGTTTCAGCCCCTCTGTTTCTCACCCTCTTTTTGTCGCCCTCTGTTTCAGCCCCTCTGTTTTTCGCCCTCTGTTTCAGCCCCTCTGTTTCTCGCTCTCTGTTTCTGGCTCTCTGTTTCAGCCCGTCTGTTTCAGCCCCTCTGGTTCATCCCCTCTGTTTCTCGCCCTCTGTTTCTCGCCCGCTGTTTCAGCCCCTCTGTTTCTCGCCCTCTGTTTCAGCCCCTCTGTTTCAGCCCCTCTGATTCAGCCCCTCTGATTCAGCCCCTCTGTTTCTCGCCCACTGTTTCAGCCCCTCTGATTCTCGCCCACTGTTTCAGCCCCTCTGTTTCAGCCGCTCTGTTTCAGCCCCTCTGTTTCAGCCCCTCTGTTTCAGCCCCTCTGTTTCACGCCCTCTGTTTCAGCCCCTCTGTTTCTCGCCCTCTGTTTCAGCCCCTCTGTTTCTCGACCTCTGTTTCAGCCCCTCTGTTTCTGCCCCTCTGTTTCAGCCCCTTTAAGTCAGCCCCTCTGTTTCTCGCCCTCTGTTTCAGCCCCTCTGTTTCAGCCCCTGTGTTTCTCGCCCTCTGTTTCTACGCCTCTGTTTCTCGCACTCTGTTTCAGCCCTTCTGTTTCTCGCCCTCTGTTTCAGCCCCGCTGATTCAGCCCCTCTGTTTCAGCCCCTCTGATACAGCCACTCTGTTTCGCGCCCTCTGTTTCAGCCCCTATGTTTCAGCCCCTCTGTTTCTCGGCTTCTGTTTCAGCCCTTCTGTTTCTCGCCCTCTGTTTCAGCCCCTCTATTTCTCGCCCTCTGTTTCAGCCCCTCTGTTTCTCGCCCTCTGTTTCAGCCCCTCTGTTTCAGCCCCTCTGTTTCAGCCCCTCTGTTTCACACCCTCTGTTTCAGCCCCTCTGTTTCTCGCCCTCTGTTTCAGCCCCTCTGATTCAGCCCCTCTGTTTCAGCCCCTCTGATTCAGCCCCTCTGTTTCAGCCCCTCTGATTCAGCCCCTCTGTTTCTCACCCTCTTTTTGTCGCCCTCTGTTTCAGCCCCTCTGTTTTTCGTCCTCTGTTTCAGCCCCTCTGTTTCTCGCTCTCTGTTTCTGGCTCTCTGTTTCAGCCCGTCTGTTTCAGCCCCTCTGGTTCATCCCCTCTGTTTCTCGCCCTCTGTTTCTCGCCCGCTGTTTCAGCCCCCTGTTTCTCGCACTCTGTTTCAGCCCCTCTGTTTCAGCCCCTCTGATTCAGCCCCTCTGATTCAGCCCCTCTGTTTCTCGCCCTCTGTTTCAGCCCCTTTAAGTCAGCCCCTCTGTTTCTCGCCCTCTGTTTCAGCCCCTCTGTTTCAGCACCTGTGTTTCTCGCCCTCTGTTTCTACGCCTCTGTTTCTCGCACTCTGTTTCAGCCCTTCTGTTTCTCGCCCTCTGTTTCAGCCCCGCTGATTCAGCCCCTCTGTTTCAGCCCCTCTGATACAGCCCCTCTGTTTCTCGCCCTCTGTTTCAGCCCCTATGTTTCAGCCCCTCTGTTTCTCGGCTTCTGTTTCAGCCCTTCTGTTTCTCGCCCTCTGTTTCAGCCCCTCTATTTCTCGCCCTCTGTTTCAGCCCCTCTGTTTCTCGCCCTCTGTATCAGCCCATCTGTTTCTTGCCCTCTGTTTCAGCCCCGCCGATTCAGCCCATCTGTTTCAGCCCATCTGAATCAGCCTCTCTGATTCAGCCCCTCGGTTTCAGCCCCTCTGTTTCAGGCCCTCTCTTTCTCGCCCTCTGTTTCAGCCCCTCTGTTTCTCACCCTCTGTTTCAGCCCCTCTGTTTCAGCCCATCTGCTTCTCGCACTCTGTTTCAGCCCCTCTGTTTCTCGTCCTCTGTTTCAGGCCCTCTGATTCAGCCCATCTGTTTCTCGCCCTCTGTTTCAGCCCCTCTGTTTCTCGCCCTCTGTTTCAGCCCCTCTGTTTCTCGCCCTCTGTTCCAGCCCCTCTGTTTCAGCCCCTCTGTTTCAGCCCCTCTGTGTCAGCCCCTCTGTTTCTCGCCCTCTGTTTCAGCACCACTGTTTCTCGCCCTCTGTTTCAGCCCCTCTGTTTCTCGCCCTCTGTTTCAGCTCCTCTGTTTCAGCCCCTCTGTTTCAGTCCCTCTGTTTCTCGCCCTCTGTTTCTCGCCCAATGTTTCAGCCCCACTGTTTCTCGCCCTTTGATTCAGCCCCTATTTTTCTCGCCCTCTGTTTCAGCCCCTCTGTTTCAGCCCCTCTGTTTCAGCCCATCTGTTTCAGCCCCTCTGTTTCTCGCCCTCTGTTTCTCGCCCTCTGTTTCAGCCCCTCTGTTTCAGCCCCTCTGTTTCACGCCCTCTGTTTCAGCCCCTCTGTTTCTCGCCCTCTGTTTCAGCCCCTCTGATTCAGCCCCTCTGTTTCAGCCCCTCTGATTCAGCCCCTCTGTTTCAGCCCCTCTGTTTCAGCCCCTCTGTTTCTCACCCTCTTTTTGTCGCCCTCTGTTTCAGCCCCTCTGTTTTTCGCCCTCTGTTTCAGCCCCTCTGTTTCTCGCTCTCTGTTTCTGGCTCTCTGTTTCAGCCCGTCTGTTTCAGCCCCTCTGGTTCATCCCCTCTGTTTCTCGCCCTCTGTTTCTCGCCCGCTGTTTCAGCCCCTCTGTTTCTCGCCCTCTGTTTCAGCCCCTCTGTTTCAGCCCCTCTGATTCAGCCCCTCTGATTCAGCCCCTCTGTTTCTCGCCCACTGTTTCAGCCCCTCTGATTCTCGCCCACTGTTTCAGCCCCTCTGTTTCAGCCGCTCTGTTTCAGCCCCTCTGTTTCAGCCCCTCTGTTTCAGCCCCTCTGTTTCACGCCCTCTGTTTCAGCCCCTCTGTTTCTCGCCCTCTGTTTCAGCCCCTCTGTTTCTCGACCTCTGTTTCAGCCCCTCTGTTTCTGCCCCTCTGTTTAGGCCCCTTTAAGTCAGCCCCTCTGTTTCTCGCCCTCTGTTTCAGCCCCTCTGTTTCAGCCCCTGTGTTTCTCGCCCTCTGTTTCTACGCCTCTGTTTCTCGCACTCTGTTTCAGCCCTTCTGTTTCTCGCCCTCTGTTTCAGCCCCGCTGATTCAGCCCCTCTGTTTCAGCCCCTCTGATACAGCCACTCTGTTTCTCGCCCTCTGTTTCAGCCCCTATGTTTCAGCCCCTCTGTTTCTCGGCTTCTGTTTCAGCCCTTCTGTTTCTCGCCCTCTGTTTCAGCCCCTCTATTTCTCGCCCTCTGTTTCAGCCCCTCTGTTTCTCGCCCTCTGTTTCAGCCCCTCTGTTTCAGCCCCTCTGTTTCAGCCCCTCTGTTTCACGCCCTCTGTTTCAGCCCCTCTGTTTCTCGCCCTCTGTTTCAGCCCCTCTGATTCAGCCCCTCTGTTTCAGCCCCTCTGATTCAGCCCCTCTGTTTCAGCCCCTCTGATTCAGCCCCTCTGTTTCTCACCCTCTTTTTGTCGCCCTCTGTTTCAGCCCCTCTGTTTTTCGTCCTCTGTTTCAGCCCCTCTGTTTCTCGCTCTCTGTTTCTGGCTCTCTGTTTCAGCCCGTCTGTTTCAGCCCCTCTGGTTCATCCCCTCTGTTTCTCGCCCTCTGTTTCTCGCCCGCTGTTTCAGCCCCCTGTTTCTCGCACTCTGTTTCAGCCCCTCTGTTTCAGCCCCTCTGATTCAGCCCCTCTGATTCAGCCCCTCTGTTTCTCGCCCTCTGTTTCAGCCCCTCTGATTCTCGCCCACTGTTTCAGCCCCTCTGTTTCAGACCCTCTGTTTCACGCCCTCTGTTTCAGCCCCTCTGTTTCTCGCCCTCTGTTTCAGCCCCTTTGTTTCTCAACCTCTGTTTCAGCCCCTCTGTTTCAGCCCCTCTGTTTCAGCCCCTTTATGTCAGCCCCTCTGTTTCTCGCCCTCTGTTTCAGCCCCTGTGTTTCTCGCCCTCTGTTTCTACGCCTCTGTTTCTCGCCCTCTGTTTCAGCCCCTCTGTTTCTCGCCCTCTGTTTCAGCCCCGCTGATTCAGCCCCTCTGTTTCAGCCCCTCTGAATCAGCCCCTCTGATTCAGCTCCTCTGTTTCAGCCCCTCTGTTACAGCCCCTCTGTTTCAGCCCCTATGTTTCTCGCCCTCTGTTTCAGCCCTTCTGTTTCCCGCACTCTGTTACAGAACCTCTGTTTCTTGCCCTCTGTTTCAGCCCCTCTGATTCAGCCCCTCTGTTTCAGCCCCTCTGATTCAGCCCCTCTGATTCAGCCCCTCTGTTTCTCGCCCTCTGTTTCAGACCCACTGTTTCAGCCCCTCTGTTTCAGCCCCTCTGTTTCTCACCCTCTGTATCAGCCCCTCTGATTCAGCCCCTCTGATTCAGCCCCTCTGTTTCCCGCCCCTCTGTTTTAGCCCCTCTGTTTCACGCCCCATGTTTCAGCCCCTCTGTTTCTCGCACTCTGTTTAAGCCCCTCTGTTTCTCGCCCTCTGTTTCAGCTCCTCTTTTTCAGCCCCTCTGTTTCAGTCCCTCTGTTTCAGCCCCTCTGTTTCAGCCCCTCTGTTTCTCGCCCTCTGTTTCAGCCCCTCTGTTTTTCGCCCTCTGTTTCAGCCCCTCTGTTTCTCGCCCTCTGTTTCAGGCTCTCTGTTTCAGCCCATCTGTTTCAGCCCCGCCGATTCAGCCCCTCTGTTTCTCGCCCTCTGTTTCAGCCCCTCTGATTCAGCCCCTCTGTTTCAGCCCCTCTGTTTCAGCCCCTCTGTTTCTCGCCCTCTGTTTCAGCCCCTCTGTTTCTCGCCCTCTGTATCAGCCCCTCTGTTTCTTGCCCTCTGTTTCAGCCCCGCCGATTCAGCCCCTCTGTTTCAGCCCCTCTGAATCACCCCCTCTGATTCAGCCCCTCTGTTTCAGCCCCTCTGTTTCAGCCCGTCTCTTTCTCGCCCTCTGTTTCAGCCCCTCTGTTTCTCACCCTCTGTTTCAGCCCCTCTGTTTCAGCCCATCTGCTTCTCGCCCTCTGTTTCAGCCCCTCTGTTTCTCGCCCTCTGTTTCAGGCCTTCTGATTCAGCCCTTCTGTTTCTCGCCCTCTGTTTCAGCCCCTCTCTTTCTCGCCCTCTGTTTCAGCCCCTCTGTTTCTCACCCTCTGTTTCAGCGCCTCTGTTTCAGCCCATCTGCTTCTCGCCCTCTGTTTCAGCCCCTCTGTTTCAGCCCCTCTGATTCAGCCCCTCTGTTTCAGCCCCTCTGTTTCAGCCACTCTGTTTCAGTCCCTCTGTTTCTCGCCCTCTGTTTCTCGCCCTCTGTTTCAGCCCCTCTGTTTCTCGCCCTCTGTTTCAGACCCTCTGTTTCAGCCCCTCTGTTTCTCGCCCTCTGTTTCCGCCCGTCTGTTTTTCGCCCTCTGTTTCAGCCCCTCTGTTTCTCGCCCTCTGTTTCAGGCTCTCTGTTTCAGCCCGTCTGTTTCAGCCCCTCTGATTCAGCCCCTCTGTTTCTCACCCTCTGATTCAGCCCCTCTGTTTCAGCCCCTCTGTTTCTCGCCCTCTGTTTCAGCCCCTCTTTTTCTCGCCCTCTGTTTCAGCCCCTCTATTTCTCGCCCTCTGTTTCAGCTCCTCTGTTTCTCGCCCTCTGTATCAGCCCCTCTGTTTCTTCCCCTCTGTTTCAGCCCCTCTGATTCAGCCCCTCTGTTTCAGCCCCTCTGATTCTGCCCCTCTGTTTCAGCCCCTCTGTTTCAGCCCCTCTGTTTCTCACCCTCTGTTTGTCGCCCTCTGTTTCAGCCCCTCTGTTTTTCGCCCTATGTTTCAGCCCCTCTGTTTCTCGCTCTCTGTATCTGGCTCTCTGTTTCAGCCCGTCTGTTTCAGCCGCTCTGGTTCATCCCCTCTGTTTCTCGCCCTCTGTTTCTCGCCCGCTGTTTCAGCCACTCTGTTTCTCGCCCTCTGTTTCAGCCCCTCTGTATCAGCCCCTCTGATTCAGCCCCTCTGATTCAGCCCCTCTGTTTCTCGCCCTCTGTTTCAGCCCCTCTGTTTCTCGCCCACTGTTTCAGCCCCTCTGTTTCAGCCGCTCTGTTTCAGCCCCTCTGTTTCAGCCCCTCTGTTTCAGCCCCTCTGTTTCACGCCCTCTGTTTCAGCCCCTCTGTTTCTCGTCCTCTGTTTCAGCCCCCCTGTTTCTCGATCTCTGTTTCAGCCCCTCTGTTTCAGCCCCTTTATGTCAGCCCCTCTGTTTCTCGCCCTCTGTTACAGCCCCTCTGTTTCAGCCCCTGTGTTTCTCGCCCTCTGTTTCTACGCCTGTGTTTCTAGCCCTCTGTTTTAGCCCCTCTGTTTCTCGCCCTCTGTTTCAGACCCGCTGATTAAGCCCCTCTGTTTCAGCCCCTCTGAATCAGCCCCTCTGATTCAGCTCCTCTGTTTCAGCCCCTCTGTTACAGCCCCTCTGTTTCAGCCCCTATGTTTCTCGCCCCCTGTTTCAGCCCCTCTGTTTCCCGCACTCTGTTACAGCACCTCTGTTTCTCGCCCTCTGTTTCAGCCCCTCTGATTCAGCCCCTCTGTTTCAGCCCCTCTGATTCAGCCCCTCTGATTCAGCCCCTCTGTTTCTCGCCCTCTGTTTCAGACCCACTGTTTCAGCCCCTCTGTTTCAGCCCCTCTGTTTCTCACACTCTGTTTCAGCCCCTCTGATTCAGCCCCTCTGATTCAGCCCCTCTGATTCAGCCCCTCTGTTTCCCGCCCCTCTGTTTTAGCCCATCTGTTTCACGCCCCATGTTTCAGCCCCTTTGTTTCTCGCCCTCTGTTTAAGCCCCTCTGTTTCTCGCCCTCTGTTTCAGCCCCTCTGTTTCAGCCCCTCTGTTTCAGTCCCTCTGTTTCAGCCCCTCTGTTTCAGCCCCTCTGTTTCTCGCCCTCTGTTTCAGCCCCTCTGTTTTTCGCCCACTGTTTCAGCCCCTCTGTTTCTCGCCCTCTGTTTCAGCCCCTCTGAATCACCCCCTCTGATTCAGCCCCTCTGTTTCAGCCCCTCTGTTTCAGCCCCTCTCTTTCTCGCCCTCTGTTTCAGCCCCTCTGTTTCTCGCCCTCTGTTTCAGCCCCTCTGTTTCTCGCTCTCTGTTTCTGGCTCTCTGTTTCAGCACGTCTGTTTCAGCCCCTCTGGTTCATCACCTCTGTTTCTCGCCCTCTGTTTCTCGCCCGCTGTTTCAGCACCTCTGTTTCTCGCCCTCTGTTTCAGCCCCTCTGTTTCAGCCCCTCTGATTCAGCCCCTCTGATTCAGCCCCTCTGTTTCTCGCCCTCTGTTTCAGCCCCTCTGATTCTCGCCCACTGTTTCAGCCCCTCTGTTTCAGCCGCTCTGTTTCAGCCCCTCTGTTTCAGCCCCTCTGTTTCAGCCCCTCTGTTTCACGCCCTCTGTTTCAGCCCCTCTGTTTCTCGCCCTCTGTTTCAGCCCCTCTGTTTCTTATCCTCTGTTTCAGCCCCTCTGTTTCAGCCCCTCTGTTTCAGCCCCTTTATGTCAGCCCCTCTGTTTCTCGCCCTCTGTTTCAGCCCCTCTGTTTCAGCCCCTGTGTTTCTCGCCCTCTGTTTCTACGCCTCTGTTTCTCGCCCTCTGTTTCAGCCCCTCTGTTTCTCGCCCTCTGTTTCAGCCCCGCTGATTCAGCCCCTCTGTTTCAGCCCCTCTGAATCAGCCCCTCTGATTCAGCTCCTCTGTTTCAGCCCCTCTGTTACAGCCCCTCTGTTTCAGCCCCTATGTTTCTCGCCCCCTGTTTCAGCCCCTCTGTTTCCCGCACTCTGTTACAGCACCTCTGTTTCTCGCCCTCTGTTTCAGCCCCTCTGATTCAGCCCCTCTGTTTCAGCCCCTCTGATTCAGCCCCTCTGATTCAGCCCCTCTGTTTCTCGCCCTCTGTTTCAGACCCACTGTTTCAGCCCCTCTGTTTCAGCCCCTCTGTTTCTCACACTCTGTTTCAGCCCCTCTGATTCAGCCCCTCTGATTCAGCCCCTCTGATTCAGCCCCTCTGTTTCCCGCCCCTCTGTTTTAGCCCATCTGTTTCACGCCCCATGTTTCAGCCCCTTTGTTTCTCGCCCTCTGTTTAAGCCCCTCTGTTTCTCGCCCTCTGTTTCAGCCCCTCTGTTTCAGCCCCTCTGTTTCAGTCCCTCTGTTTCAGCCCCTCTGTTTCAGCCCCTCTGTTTCTCGCCCTCTGTTTCAGCCCCTCTGTTTTTCGCCCACTGTTTCAGCCCCTCTGTTTCTCGCCCTCTGTTTCAGCCCCTCTGAATCACCCCCTCTGATTCAGCCCCTCTGTTTCAGCCCCTCTGTTTCAGCCCCTCTCTTTCTCGCCCTCTGTTTCAGCCCCTCTGTTTCTCGCCCTCTGTTTCAGCCCCTCTGTTTCTCGCTCTCTGTTTCTGGCTCTCTGTTTCAGCACGTCTGTTTCAGCCCCTCTGGTTCATCCCCTCTGTTTCTCGCCCTCTGTTTCTCGCCCGCTGTTTCAGCACCTCTGTTTCTCGCCCTCTGTTTCAGCCCCTCTGTTTCAGCCCCTCTGATTCAGCCCCTCTGATTCAGCCCCTCTGTTTCTCGCCCTCTGTTTCAGCCCCTCTGATTCTCGCCCACTGTTTCAGCCCCTCTGTTTCAGCCGCTCTGTTTCAGCCCCTCTGTTTCAGCCCCTCTGTTTCAGCCCCTCTGTTTCACGCCCTCTGTTTCAGCCCCTCTGTTTCTCGCCCTCTGTTTCAGCCCCTCTGTTTCTTATCCTCTGTTTCAGCCCCTCTGTTTCAGCCCCTCTGTTTCAGCCCCTTTATGTCAGCCCCTCTGTTTCTCGCCCTCTGTTTCAGCCCCTCTGTTTCAGCCCCTGTGTTTCTCGCCCTCTGTTTCTACGCCTCTGTTTCTCGCCCTCTGTTTCAGCCCCTCTGTTTCTCGCCCTCTGTTTCAGCCCCGCTGATTCAGCCCCTCTGTTTCAGCCCCTCTGAATCAGCCCCTCTGATTCAGCTCCTCTGTTTCAGCCCCTCTGTTACAGCCCCTCTGTTTCACGCCCTCTGTTTCAGCCCCTCTGTTTCTCGCCCTCTGTTTCAGCCCCTCTGTTTCTCGACCTCTGTTTCAGCCCCTCTGTTTCAGCCCCTCTGTTTCAGCCCCTCTGATTCAGCCCCTCTGATTCAGCCCCTCTGTTTCTCGCCCTCTGTTTCAGCCCCTCTGATTCTCGCCCACTGTTTCAGCCCCTCTGTTTCAGCCGCTCTGTTTCAGCCCCTCTGTTTCAGCCCCTCTGTTTCAGCCCCTCTGTTTCACGCCCTCTGTTTCAGCCCCTCTGTTTCTCGCCCTCTGTTTCAGCCCCTCTGTTTCTCGACCTCTGTTTCAGCCCCTCTGTTTCAGCCCCTCTGTTTCAGCCCCTTTATGTCAGCCCCTCTGATTCTCGCCCTCTGTTTCAGCCCCTCTGTTTCAGCCCCTGTGTTTCTCGCCCTCTGTTTCAGCCCCTCTGTTTCTCGCCCTCTGTTTCAGCCCCGCTGATTCAGCCCCTCTGTTTCAGCCCCTCTGAATCAGCCCCTCTGATTCAGCTCCTCTGTTTCAGCCCCTCTGTTACAGCCCCTCTGTTTCAGCCCCTATGTTTCTCGCCCTCTGTTTCAGCCCCTCTGTTTCCCGCACTCTGTTACAGCACCTCTGTTTCTTGCCCTCTGTTTCAGCCCCTCTGATTCAGCCCCTCTGTTTCAGCCCCTCTGATTCAGCCCCTCTGATTCAGCCCCTCTGTTTCTCGCCCTCTGTTTCAGACCCACTGTTTCAGCCCCTCTGTTTCAGCCCCTCTGTTTCTCACCCTCTGTATCAGCCCCTCTGATTCAGCCCCTCTGATTCAGCCCCTCTGTTTCTCGCCCTCTGTTTCAGCCCCTCTGATTCTCGCCCACTGTTTCAGCCCCTCTGTTTCAGCCGCTCTGTTTCAGCCCCTCTGTTTCAGCCCCTCTGTTTCAGCCCCTCTGTTTCAGCCCCTCAGTTTCTCACCCTCTGTTTGTCGCCCTCTGTTTCAGCCCCTCTGTTTTTCGCCCTATGTTTCAGCCCCTCTGTTTCTCGCTCTCTGTTTCTGGCTCTCTGTTTCAGCCCGTCCGTTTCAGCCCCTCTGGTTCATCCCCTCTGTTTCTCGCCCTCTGTTTCTCGCCCGCTGTTTCAGCCCCTCTGTTTCTCGCCCTCTGTTTCAGCCCCTCTGTATCAGCCCCTCTGATTCAGCCCCTCTGATTCAGCCCCTCTGTTTCTCGCCCTCTGTTTCAGCCCCTCTGTTTCTCGCCCACTGTTTCAGCCCCTCTGTTTCAGCCGCTCTGTTTCAGCCCCTCTGTTTCAGCCCCTCTGTTTCAGCCCCTCTGTTTCACGCCCTCTGTTTCAGCCCCTCTGTTTCTCGCCCTCTGTTTCAGCCCCTCTGTTTCTCGACCTCTGTTTCAGCCCCTCTGTTTCAGCCCCTCTGTTTCAGCCCCTTTATGTCAGCCCCTCTGTTTCTCGCCCTCTGTTTCAGCCCCTCCGTTTCAGCCCCTGTGTTTCTCGCCCTCTGTTTCTACGCCTGTGTTTCTCGCCCTCTGTTTTAGCCCCTCTGTTTCTCGCCCTCTGTTTCAGACCCGCTGATTCAGCCCCTCTGTTTCAGCCCCTCTGAATCAGCCCCTCTGATTCAGCTCCTCTGTTTCAGCCCCTCTGTTACAGCCCCTCTGTTTCAGCCCCTATGTTTCTCGCCCTCTGTTTCAGCCCCTCTGTTTCCCGCACTCTGTTACAGCACCTCTGTTTCTCGCCCTCTGTTTCAGCCCCTCTGATTCAGCCCCTCTGTTTCAGCCCCTCTGATTCAGCCCCTCTGATTCAGCCCCTCTGTTTCTCGCCCTCTGTTTCAGACCCACTGTTTCAGCCCCTCTGTTTCAGCCCCTCTGTTTCAGCCCCTCTGTTTCTCACCCTCTGTTTCAGCCCCTCTGATTCAGCCCCTCTGATTCAGCCCCTCTGATTCAGCCCCTCTGTTTCCCGCCCCTCTGTTTTAGCCCATCTGTTTCACGCCCCATGTTTCAGCCCCTCTGTTTCTCGCCCTCTGTTTAAGCCCCTCTGTTTCTCGCCCTCTGTTTCAGCCCCTCTGTTTCAGCCCCTCTGTTTCAGTCCCTCTGTTTCAGCCCCTCTGTTTCAGCCCCTCTGTTTCTCGCCCTCTGTTTCAGCCCCTCTGTTTTTCGCCCTCTGTTTCAGCCCCTCTGTTTCTCGCCCTCTGTTTCAGCCCCTCTGAATCACCCCCTCTGATTCAGCCCCTCTGTTTCAGCCCCTCTGTTTCAGCCCCTCTCTTTCTCGCCTTCTGTTTCAGCCCCTCTGTTTCTCGCCCTCTCTTTCAGCCCCTCTGTTTCTCGTCCTCTGTTTCAGCCCCTCTGTTTCTCGCCCTCTGTTTCAGCCCCTCTGTTTCTCGCCCTCTGTTTCAGCCCCTCTGATTCAGCCCCTCTGTTTCAGCCCCTCTGATTCAGCCCCTCTGTTTATGCCCCTCTGTTTCTCGCCCTCTGTTTCAGCCCCTCTGTTTCTCGCCCTCTGTTTCAGCCCCTCTGTTTCTCGCCCTCTGTTTCAGCCCCTCTGTTTCTCGACCTCTGTTTCAGCCCCTCTGTTTCAGCCCCTCTGTTTCAGCCCCTTTATGTCAGCCCCTCTGTTTCTCGCCCTCTGTTTCAGCCCCTCTGTTTCTCGCCCTCTGTTTCAGCCCCTCTGATTCAGCCCCTCTGTTTCAGCCCCTCTGATTCAGCCCCTCTGTTTATGCCCCTCTGTTTCTCGCCCTCTGTTTCAGCCCCTCTGTTTCTCGCCCTCTGTTTCAGCCCCTCTGTTTCTCGCCCTCTGTTTCAGCCCCTCTGTTTCTCGACCTCTGTTTCAGCCCCTCTGTTTCAGCCCCTCTGTTTCAGCCCCTTTATGTCAGCCCCTCTGTTTCTCGCCCTCTGTTTCAGCCCCTCTGTTTCAGCCCCTGTGTTTCTCGCACTCTGTTTCTACGCCTCTGTTTCTCGCCCTCTGTTTCTCGCCCTCTGTTTCAGCCCCGCTGATTCAGCCCCTCTGTTTCAGCCCCTCTGAATCAGCCCCTCTGATTCAGCTCCTCTGTGTCAGCCCCTCTGTTACAGCCCCTCTGTTTCAGCCCCTATGTTTCTCGCCCTCTGTTTCAGCCCCTCTGTTTCCCGCACTCTGTTACAGCACCTCTGTTTCTCGCCCTCTGTTTCAGCCCCTCTGATTCAGCCCCTCTGTTTCAGCTCCTCTGATTCAGCCCCTCTGATTCAGCCCCTCTGTTTCTCGCCCTCTGTTTCAGACCCACTGTTTCAGCCCCTCTGTTTCAGCCCCTCTGTTTCTCACCCTCTGTTTCAGCCCCTCTGATTCAGCCCCTCTGATTCAGCCCCTCTGATTCAGCCCCTCTGTTTCCCGCCCCTCTGTTTTAGCCCCTCTGTTTCACGCCCCATGTTTCAGCCCCTCTGTTTCTCGCCCTCTGTTTAAGCCCCTCTGTTTCTCGCCCTCTGTTTCAGCACCTCTCTTTCTCGCCCTCTGTTACAGCCCCTCTGTTTCTCGCCCTCTGTTTCAGCCCCTCTGTTTCTCGCCCTCTGTTTCAGCGCCTCTGTTTCAGCCCCTCTGTTTCAGCCCCTCTGTTTCAGCCCCTGTGTTTCTGGCCCACTGTTTCAGCCCCTCTGTTTCTCGCCCTCTGTTTCAGCCCCTCTGATTCAGCCCCTCTGTTTCAGCCCCTCTGATTCAGCCCCTCTGTTTCAGCCCCTCTGTTACAGCCCCTCTGTTTCAGCCCCTATGTTTCTCGCCCTCTGTTTCAGCCCCTCTGTTTCCCGCACTCTGTTACAGCACCTCTGTTTCTCTCCCTCTGTTTCAGCCCCTCTGATTCAGCCCCTCTGTTTCAGCTCCTCTGATTCAGCCCCTCTGATTCAGCCCCTCTGTTTCTCGCCCTCTGTTTCAGACCCACTGTTTCAGCCCCTCTGTTTCAGCCCCTCTGTTTCTCACCCTCTGTTTCAGCCCCTCTGATTCAGCCCCTCTGATTCAGCCCCTCTGATTCAGCCCCTCTGTTTCCCGCCCCTCTGTTTTAGCCCCTCTGTTTCTCACCCTCTGTTTCAGCCCCTCTGATTCAGCCCCTCTGATTCAGCTCCTCTGATTCAGCCCCTCTGTTTCAGCCCCTCTCTTTCTCGCCCTCTGTTTCTGCCCCTCTGTTTCTCGCCCTCTGTTTCAGCCCCTCTGTTTCTCGCTCTCTGTTTCTGGCTCTCTGTTTCAGCCCGTCTGTTTCAGCCCCTCTGGTTCATCCCCTCTGTTTCTCGCCCTCTGTTTCTCGCCCGCTGTTTCAGCCCCTCTGTTTCTCGCCCTCTGTTTCAGCCCCTCTGTTTCAGCCCCTCTGATTCAGCCCCTCTGATTCAGCCCCTCTGTTTCTCGCCCTCTGTTTCAGCCCCTCTGATTCTCGCCCACTGTTTCAGCCCCTCTGTTTCAGCCGCTCTGTTTCAGCCCCTCTGTTTCAGCCCCTCTGTTTCAGCCCCTCTGTTTCACGCCCTCTGTTTCAGCCCCTCTGTTTCTCGCCCTCTGTTTCAGCCCCTCTGTTTCTTATCCTCTGTTTCAGCCCCTCTGTTTCAGCCCCTCTGTTTCAGCCCCTTTATGTCAGCCCCTCTGTTTCTCGCCCTCTGTTTCAGCCCCTCTGTTTCAGCCCCTGTGTTTCTCGCCCTCTGTTTCTACGCCTCTGTTTCTCGCCCTCTGTTTCAGCCCCTCTGTTTCTCGCCCTCTGTTTCAGCCCCGCTGATTCAGCCCCTCTGTTTCAGCCCCTCTGAATCAGCCCCTCTGATTCAGCTCCTCTGTTTCAGCCCCTCTGTTACAGCCCCTCTGTTTCACGGCCTCTGTTTCAGCCCCTCTGTTTCTCGCCCTCTGTTTCAGCCCCTCTGTTTCTCGACCTCTGTTTCAGCCGCTCTGTTTCAGCCCCTCTGTTTCAGCCCCTCTGATTCAGCCCCTCTGATTCAGCCCCTCTGTTTCTCGCCCTCTGTTTCAGCCCCTCTGATTCTCGCCCACTGTTTCAGCCCCTCTGTTTCAGCCGCTCTGTTTCAGCCCCTCTGTTTCAGCCCCTCTGTTTCAGCCCCTCTGTTTGACGCCCTCTGTTTCAGCCCCTCTGTTTCTCGCCCTCTGTTTCAGCCCCTCTGTTTCTCGACCTCTGTTTCAGCCCCTCTGTTTCAGCCCCTCTGTTTCAGCCCCTTTATGTCAGCCCCTCTGATTCTCGCCCTCTGTTTCAGCCCCTCTGTTTCAGCCCCTGTGTTTCTCGCCCTCTGTTTCTACGCCTCTGTTTCTCGCCCTCTGTTTCAGCCCCTCTGTTTCTCGCCCTCTGTTTCAGCCCCGCTGATTCAGCCCCTCTGTTTCAGCCCCTCTGAATCAGCCCCTCTGATTCAGCTCCTCTGTTTCAGCCCCTCTGTTACAGCCCCTCTGTTTCAGCCCCTATGTTTCTCGCCCTCTGTTTCAGCCCCTCTGTTTCCCGCACTCTGTTACAGCACCTCTGTTTCTTGCCCTCTGTTTCAGCCCCTCTGATTCAGCCCCTCTGTTTCAGCCCCTCTGATTCAGCCCCTCTGATTCAGCCCCTCTGTTTCTCGCCCTCTGTTTCAGACCCACTGTTTCAGCCCCTCTGTTTCAGCCCCTCTGTTTCTCACCCTCTGTATCAGCCCCTCTGATTCAGCCCCTCTGATTCAGCCCCTCTGTTTCTCGCCCTCTGTTTCAGCCCCTCTGATTCTCGCCCACTGTTTCAGCCCCTCTGTTTCAGCCGCTCTGTTTCAGCCCCTCTGTTTCAGCCCCTCTGTTTCAGCCCCTCTGTTTCAGCCCCTCAGTTTCTCACCCTCTGTTTGTCGCCCTCTGTTTCAGCCCCTCTGTTTTTCGCCCTATGTTTCAGCCCCTCTGTTTCTCGCTCTCTGTTTCTGGCTCTCTGTTTCAGCCCGTCTGTTTCAGCCCCTCTGGTTCATCCCCTCTGTTTCTCGCCCTCTGTTTCTCGCCCGCTGTTTCAGCCCCTCTGTTTCTCGCCCTCTGTTTCAGCCCCTCTGTATCAGCCCCTCTGATTCAGCCCCTCTGCTTCAGCCCCTCTGTTTCTCGCCCTCTGTTTCAGCCCTTCTGTTTCTCGCCCACTGTTTCAGCCCCTCTGTTTCAGCCGCTCTGTTTCAGCCCCTCTGTTTCAGCCCCTCTGTTTCAGCCCCTCTGTTTCACGCCCTCTGTTTCAGCCCCTCTGTTTCTCGCCCTCTGTTTCAGCCCCTCTGTTTCTCGACCTCTGTTTCAGCCCCTCTGTTTCAGCCCCTCTGTTTCAGCCCCTTTATGTCAGCCCCTCTGTTTCTCGCCCTCTGTTTCAGCCCCTCCGTTTCAGCCCCTGTGTTTCTCGCCCTCTGTTTCTACGCCTGCGTTTCTCGCCCTCTGTTTTAGCCCCTCTGTTTCTCGCCCTCTGTTTCAGACCCGCTGATTCAGCCCCTCTGTTTCAGCCCCTCTGAATCAGCCCCTCTGATTCAGCTCCTCTGTTTCAACCCCTCTGTTACAGCCCCTCTGTTTCAGCCCCTATGTTTCTCGCCCTCTGTTTCAGCCCCTCTGTTTCCCGCACTCTGTTACAGCACCTCTGTTTCTCGCCTTCTGTTTCAGCCCCTCTGATTCAGCCCCTCTGTTTCAGCCCCTCTGATTCAGCCCCTCTGATTCAACCCCTCTGTTTCTCGCCCTCTGTTTCAGACCCACTGTTTCAGCCCCTCTGTTTCAGCCCCTCTGTTTCAGCCCCTCTGTTTCTCACCCTCTGTTTCAGCCCCTCTGATTCAGCCCCTCTGATTCAGCCCCTCTGATTCAGCCCCTCTGTTTCCCGCCCCTCTGTTTTAGCCCATCTGTTTCACGCCCCATGTTTCAGCCCCTCTGATTCAGCCCCTCTGATTCAGCCCCTCTGGTTCATCCCCTCTGTTTCTCGCCCTCTGTTTCTCGCCCGCTGTTTCAGCCCCTCTGTTTCTCACCCTCTGTTTCAGCCCCTCTGATTCAGCCCCTCTGATTCAGCCCCTCTGTTTCCCGCCCCTCTGTTTCAGCCCCTCTGTTTCAGCCCCTCTGTTTCTCACCCTCTGTTTCAGCCACTCTGATTCAGCCCCTCTGATTCAGCACCTCTGGTTCATCCCCTCTGTTTCTCGCCCTCTGTTTCTCGCCCGCTGTTTCAGCCCCTCTGTTTCTCGCCCTCTGTTTCAGCCCCTCTGTATCAGCCCCTCTGATTCAGCCCCTCTGATTCAGCCCCTCTGTTTCTCGCCCTCTGTTTCAGCCCCTCTGTTTCTCGCCCACTGTTTCAGCCCCTCTGTTTCAGCCGCTCTGTTTCAGCCCCTCTGTTTCAGCCCCTCTGTTTCAGCCCCTCTGTTTCACGCCCTCTGTTTCAGCCCCTCTGTTTCTCGCCCTCTGTTTCAGCCCCTCTGTTTCTTATCCTCTGTTTCAGCCCCTCTGTTTCAGCCCCTCTGTTTCAGCCCCTTTATGTCAGCCCCTCTGTTTCTCGCCCTCTGTTTCAGCCCCTCTGTTTCAGCCCCTGTGTTTCTCGCCCTCTGTTTCTACGCCTCTGTTTCTCGCCCTCTGTTTCAGCCCCTCTGTTTCTCGCCCTCTGTTTCAGCCCCGCTGATTCAGCCCCTCTGTTTCAGCCCCTCTGAATCAGCCCCTCTGATTCAGCTCCTCTGTTTCAGCCCCTCTGTTACAGCCCCTCTGTTTCACGGCCTCTGTTTCAGCCCCTCTGTTTCTCGCCCTCTGTTTCAGCCCCTCTGTTTCTCGACCTCTGTTTCAGCCGCTCTGTTTCAGCCCCTCTGTTTCAGCCCCTCTGATTCAGCCCCTCTGATTCAGCCCCTCTGTTTCTCGCCCTCTGTTTCAGCCCCTCTGATTCTCGCCCACTGTTTCAGCCCCTCTGTTTCAGCCGCTCTGTTTCAGCCCCTCTGTTTCAGCCCCTCTGTTTCAGCCCCTCTGTTTGACGCCCTCTGTTTCAGCCCCTCTGTTTCTCGCCCTCTGTTTCAGCCCCTCTGTTTCTCGACCTCTGTTTCAGCCCCTCTGTTTCAGCCCCTCTGTTTCAGCCCCTTTATGTCAGCCCCTCTGATTCTCGCCCTCTGTTTCAGCCCCTCTGTTTCAGCCCCTGTGTTTCTCGCCCTCTGTTTCTACGCCTCTGTTTCTCGCCCTCTGTTTCAGCCCCTCTGTTTCTCGCCCTCTGTTTCAGCCCCGCTGATTCAGCCCCTCTGTTTCAGCCCCTCTGAATCAGCCCCTCTGATTCAGCTCCTCTGTTTCAGCCCCTCTGTTACAGCCCCTCTGTTTCAGCCCCTATGTTTCTCGCCCTCTGTTTCAGCCCCTCTGTTTCCCGCACTCTGTTACAGCACCTCTGTTTCTTGCCCTCTGTTTCAGCCCCTCTGATTCAGCCCCTCTGTTTCAGCCCCTCTGATTCAGCCCCTCTGATTCAGCCCCTCTGTTTCTCGCCCTCTGTTTCAGACCCACTGTTTCAGCCCCTCTGTTTCAGCCCCTCTGTTTCTCACCCTCTGTATCAGCCCCTCTGATTCAGCCCCTCTGATTCAGCCCCTCTGTTTCTCGCCCTCTGTTTCAGCCCCTCTGATTCTCGCCCACTGTTTCAGCCCCTCTGTTTCAGCCGCTCTGTTTCAGCCCCTCTGTTTCAGCCCCTCTGTTTCAGCCCCTCTGTTTCAGCCCCTCAGTTTCTCACCCTCTGTTTGTCGCCCTCTGTTTCAGCCCCTCTGTTTTTCACCCTATGTTTCAGCCCCTCTGTTTCTCGCTCTCTGTTTCTGGCTCTCTGTTTCAGCCCGTCTGTTTCAGCCCCTCTGGTTCATCCCCTCTGTTTCTCGCCCTCTGTTTCTCGCCCGCTGTTTCATCCCCTCTGTTTCTCGCCCTCTGTTTCAGCCCCTCTGTATCAGCCCCTCTGATTCAGCCCCTCTGATTCAGCCCCTCTGTTTCTCGCCCTCTGTTTCAGCCCCTCTGTTTCTCGCCCACTGTTTCAGCCCCTCTGTTTCAGCCGCTCTGTTTCAGCCCCTCTGTTTCAGCCCCTCTGTTTCAGCCCCTCTGTTTCACGCCCTCTGTTTCAGCCCCTCTGTTTCTCGCCCTCTGTTTCAGCCCCTCTGTTTCTCGACCTCTGTTTCAGCCCCTCTGTTTCAGCCCCTCTGTTTCAGCCCCTTTATGTCAGCCCCTCTGTTTCTCGCCCTCTGTTTCAGCCCCTCCGTTTCAGCCCCTGTGTTTCTCGCCCTCTGTTTCTACGCCTGTGTTTCTCGCCCTCTGTTTTAGCCCCTCTGTTTCTCGCCCTCTGTTTCAGACCCGCTGATTCAGCCCCTCTGTTTCAGCCCCTCTGAATCAGCCCCTCTGATTCAGCTCCTCTGTTTCAACCCCTCTGTTACAGCCCCTCTGTTTCAGCCCCTATGTTTCTCGCCCTCTGTTTCAGCCCCTCTGTTTCCCGCACTCTGTTACAGCACCTCTGTTTCTCGCCTTCTGTTTCAGCCCCTCTGATTCAGCCCCTCTGTTTCAGCCCCTCTGATTCAGCCCCTCTGATTCAGCCCCTCTGTTTCTCGCCCTCTGTTTCAGACCCACTGTTTCAGCCCCTCTGTTTCAGCCCCTCTGTTTCAGCCCCTCTGTTTCTCACCCTCTGTTTCAGCCCCTCTGATTCAGCCCCTCTGATTCAGCCCCTCTGATTCAGCCCCTCTGTTTCCCGCCCCTCTGTTTTAGCCCATCTGTTTCACGCCCCATGTTTCAGCCCCTCTGTTTCTCGCCCTCTGTTTAAGCCCCTCTGTTTCTCGCCCTCTGTTTCAGCCCCTCTGTTTCAGCCCCTCTGTTTCAGTCCCTCTGTTTCAGCCCCTCTGTTTCAGCCCCTCTGTTTCTCGCCCTCTGTTTCAGCCCCTCTGTTTTTCGCCCTCTGTTTCAGCCCCTCTGTTTCTCGCCCTCTGTTTCAGCCCCTCTGAATCACCCCCTCTGATTCAGCCCCTCTGTTTCAGCCCCTCTGTTTCAGCCCCTCTCTTTCTCGCCTTCTGTTTCAGCCCCTCTGTTTCTCGCCCTCTCTTTCAGCCCCTCTGTTTCTCGCCCTCTGTTTCAGCCCCTCTGTTTCTCGCCCACTGTTTCAGCCCCTCTGTTTCTCGCCCTCTGTTTCAGCCCCTCTGATTCAGCCCCTCTGTTTCAGCCCCTCTGATTCAGCCCCTCTGTTTATGCCCCTCTGTTTCTCGCCCTCTGTTTCAGCCCCTCTGTTTCTCGCCCTCTGTTTCAGCCCCTCTGATTCAGCCCCTCTGTTTCTCGCCCTCTGTTTCAGCCCCTCTGATTCTCGCCCACTGTTTCAGCCCCTCTGTTTCAGCCGCTCTGTTTCAGCCCCTCTGTTTCAGCCCCTCTGTTTCAGCCCCTCTGTTTGACGCCCTCTGTTTCAGCCCCTCTGTTTCTCGCCCTCTGTTTCAGCCCCTCTGTTTCTCGACCTCTGTTTCAGCCCCTCTGTTTCAGCCCCTCTGTTTCAGCCCCTTTATGTCAGCCCCTCTGATTCTCGCCCTCTGTTTCAGCCCCTCTGTTTCAGCCCCTGTGTTTCTCGCCCTCTGTTTCTACGCCTCTGTTTCTCGCCCTCTGTTTCAGCCCCTCTGTTTCTCGCCCTCTGTTTCAGCCCCGCTGATTCAGCCCCTCTGTTTCAGCCCCTCTGAATCAGCCCCTCTGATTCAGCTCCTCTGTTTCAGCCCCTCTGGTTCATCCCCTCTGTTTCTCGCCCTCTGTTTCTCGCCCGCTGTTTCAGCCCCTCTGTTTCTCGCCCTCTGTTTCAGCCCCTCTGTATCAGCCCCTCTGATTCAGCCCCTCTGATTCAGCCCCTCTGTTTCTCGCCCTCTGTTTCAGCTCCTCTGTTTCTCGCCCACTGTTTCAGCCCCTCTGTTTCAGCCGCTCTGTTTCAGCCCCTCTGTTTCAGCCCCTCTGTTTCAGCCCCTCTGTTTCACGCCCTCTGTTTCAGCCCCTCTGTTTCTCGCCCTCTGTTTCAGCCCCTCTGTTTCTCGACCTCTGTTTCAGCCCCTCTGTTTCAGCCCCTCTGTTTCAGCCCCTTTATGTCAGCCCCTCTGTTTCTCGCCCTCTGTTTCAGCCCCTCCGTTTCAGCCCCTGTGTTTCTCGCCCTCTGTTTCTACGCCTGTGTTTCTCGCCCTCTGTTTTAGCCCCTCTGTTTCTCGCCCTCTGTTTCAGACCCGCTGATTCAGCCCCTCTGTTTCAGCCCCTCTGAATCAGCCCCTCTGATTCAGCTCCTCTGTTTCAACCCCTCTGTTACAGCCCCTCTGTTTCAGCCCCTATGTTTCTCGCCCTCTGTTTCAGCCCCTCTGTTTCCCGCACTCTGTTACAGCACCTCTGTTTCTCGCCTTCTGTTTCAGCCCCTCTGATTCAGCCCCTCTGTTTCAGCCCCTCTGATTCAGCCCCTCTGATTCAGCCCCTCTGTTTCTCGCCCTCTGTTTCAGACCCACTGTTTCAGCCCCTCTGTTTCAGCCCCTCTGTTTCAGCCCCTCTGTTTCTCACCCTCTGTTTCAGCCCCTCTGATTCAGCCCCTCTGATTCAGCCCCTCTGATTCAGCCCCTCTGTTTCCCGCCCCTCTGTTTTAGCCCATCTGTTTCACGCCCCATGTTTCAGCCCCTCTGTTTCTCGCCCTCTGTTTAAGCCCCTCTGTTTCTCGCCCTCTGTTTCAGCCCCTCTGTTTCAGCCCCTCTGTTTCAGTCCCTCTGTTTCAGCCCCTCTGTTTCAGCCCCTCTGTTTCTCGCCCTCTGTTTCAGCCCCTCTGTTTTTCGCCCTCTGTTTCAGCCCCTCTGTTTCTCGCCCTCTGTTTCAGCCCCTCTGAATCACCCCCTCTGATTCAGCCCCTCTGTTTCAGCCCCTCTGTTTCAGCCCCTCTCTTTCTCGCCTTCTGTTTCAGCCCCTCTGTTTCTCGCCCTCTCTTTCAGCCCCTCTGTTTCTCGCCCTCTGTTTCAGCCCCTCTGTTTCTCGCCCACTGTTTCAGCCCCTCTGTTTCTCGCCCTCTGTTTCAGCCCCTCTGATTCAGCCCCTCTGTTTCAGCCCCTCTGATTCAGCCCCTCTGTTTATGCCCCTCTGTTTCTCGCCCTCTGTTTCAGCCCCTCTGTTTCTCGCCCTCTGTTTCAGCCCCTCTGATTCAGCCCCTCTGTTTCTCGCCCTCTGTTTCAGCCCCTCTGATTCTCGCCCACTGTTTCAGCCCCTCTGTTTCAGCCGCTCTGTTTCAGCCCCACTGTTTCAGCCCCTCTGTTTCAGCCCCTCTGTTTCACGCCCTCTGTTTCAGCCCCTCTGTTTCTCGCCCTCTGTTTCAGCCCCTCTGTTTCTCGACCTCTGTTTCAGCCCCTCTGTTTCAGCCCCTCTGTTTCAGCCCCTTTATGTCAGCCCCTCTGATTCTCGCCCTCTGTTTCAGCCCCTCTGTTTCAGCCCCTGTGTTTCTCGCCCTCTGTTTCTACGCCTCTGTTTCTCGCCCTCTGTTTCAGCCCCTCTGTTTCTCGCCCTCTGTTTCAGCCCCGCTGATTCAGCCCCTCTGTTTCAGCCCCTCTGAATCAGCCCCTCTGATTCAGCTCCTCTGTTTCAGCCCCTCTGTTACAGCCCCTCTGTTTCAGCCCCTATGTTTCTCGCCCTCTGTTTCAGCCCCTCTGTTTCCCGCACTCTGTTACAGCACCTCTGTTTCTTGCCCTCTGTTTCAGCCCCTCTGATTCAGCCCCTCTGTTTCAGCCCCTCTGATTCAGCCCCTCTGATTCAGCCCCTCTGTTTCTCGCCCTCTGTTTCAGACCCACTGTTTCAGCCCCTCTGTTTCAGCCCCTCTGTTTCTCACCCTCTGTATCAGCCCCTCTGATTCAGCCCCTCTGATTCAGCCCCTCTGTTTCTCGCCCTCTGTTTCAGCCCCTCTGATTCTCGCCCACTGTTTCAGCCCCTCTGTTTCAGCCGCTCTGTTTCAGCCCCTCTGTTTCAGCCCCTCTGTTTCAGCCCCTCTGTTTCAGCCCCTCAGTTTCTCACCCTCTGTTTGTCGCCCTCTGTTTCAGCCCCTCTGTTTTTCGCCCTATGTTTCAGCCCCTCTGTTTCTCGCTCTCTGTTTCTGGCTCTCTGTTTCAGCCCGTCTGTTTCAGCCCCTCTGGTTCATCCCCTCTGTTTCTCGCCCTCTGTTTCTCGCCCGCTGTTTCAGCCCCTCTGTTTCTCGCCCTCTGTTTCAGCCCCTCTGTATCAGCCCCTCTGATTCAGCCCCTCTGATTCAGCCCCTCTGTTTCTCGCCCTCTGTTTCAGCCCCTCTGTTTCTCGCCCACTGTTTCAGCCCCTCTGTTTCAGCCGCTCTGTTTCAGCCCCTCTGTTTCAGCCCCTCTGTTTCAGCCCCTCTGTTTCACGCCCTCTGTTTCAGCCCCTCTGTTTCTCGCCCTCTGTTTCAGCCCCTCTGTTTCTCGACCTCTGTTTCAGCCCCTCTGTTTCAGCCCCTCTGTTTCAGCCCCTTTATGTCAGCCCCTCTGTTTCTCGCCCTCTGTTTCAGCCCCTCCGTTTCAGCCCCTGTGTTTCTCGCCCTCTGTTTCTACGCCTGCGTTTCTCGCCCTCTGTTTTAGCCCCTCTGTTTCTCGCCCTCTGTTTCAGACCCGCTGATTCAGCCCCTCTGTTTCAGCCCCTCTGAATCAGCCCCTCTGATTCAGCTCCTCTGTTTCAACCCCTCTGTTACAGCCCCTCTGTTTCAGCCCCTATGTTTCTCGCCCTCTGTTTCAGCCCCTCTGTTTCCCGCACTCTGTTACAGCACCTCTGTTTCTCGCCTTCTGTTTCAGCCCCTCTGATTCAGCCCCTCTGTTTCAGCCCCTCTGATTCAGCCCCTCTGATTCAGCCCCTCTGTTTCTCGCCCTCTGTTTCAGACCCACTGTTTCAGCCCCTCTGTTTCAGCCCCTCTGTTTCAGCCCCTCTGTTTCTCACCCTCTGTTTCAGCCCCTCTGATTCAGCCCCTCTGATTCAGCCCCTCTGATTCAGCCCCTCTGTTTCCCGCCCCTCTGTTTTAGCCCATCTGTTTCACGCCCCATGTTTCAGCCCCTCTGATTCAGCCCCTCTGATTCAGCCCCTCTGGTTCATCCCCTCTGTTTCTCGCCCTCTGTTTCTCGCCCGCTGTTTCAGCCCCTCTGTTTCTCACCCTCTGTTTCAGCCCCTCTGATTCAGCCCCTCTGATTCAGCCCCTCTGTTTCCCGCCCCTCTGTTTCAGCCCCTCTGTTTCAGCCCCTCTGTTTCTCACCCTCTGTTTCAGCCACTCTGATTCAGCCCCTCTGATTCAGCACCTCTGGTTCATCCCCTCTGTTTCTCGCCCTCTGTTTCTCGCCCGCTGTTTCAGCCCCTCTGTTTCTCGCCCTCTGTTTCAGCCCCTCTGTATCAGCCCCTCTGATTCAGCCCCTCTGATTCAGCCCCTCTGTTTCTCGCCCTCTGTTTCAGCCCCTCTGTTTCTCGCCCACTGTTTCAGCCCCTCTGTTTCAGCCGCTCTGTTTCAGCCACTCTGTTTCAGCCCCTCTGTTTCAGCCCCTCTGTTTCACGCCCTCTGTTTCAGCCCCTCTGTTTCTCGCCCTCTGTTTCAGCCCCTCTGTTTCTTATCCTCTGTTTCAGCCCCTCTGTTTCAGCCCCTCTGTTTCAGCCCCTTTATGTCAGCCCCTGTGTTTCTCGCCCTCTGTTTCAGCCCCTCTGTTTCAGCCCCTGTGTTTCTCGCCCTCTGTTTCTACGCCTCTGTTTCTCGCCCTCTGTTTCAGCCCCTCTGTTTCTCGCCCTCTGTTTCAGCCCCGCTGATTCAGCCCCTCTGTTTCAGGCCCTCTGAATCAGCCCCTCTGATTCAGCTCCTCTGTTTCAGCCCCTCTGTTACAGCCCCTCTGTTTCACGGCCTCTGTTTCAGCCCCTCTGTTTCTCGCCCTCTGTTTCAGCCCCTCTGTTTCTCGACCTCTGTTTCAGCCGCTCTGTTTCAGCCCCTCTGTTTCAGCCCCTCTGATTCAGCCCCTCTGATTCAGCCCCTCTGTTTCTCGCCCTCTGTTTCAGCCCCTCTGATTCTCGCCCACTGTTTCAGCCCCTCTGTTTCAGCCGCTCTGTTTCAGCCCCTCTGTTTCAGCCCCTCTGTTTCAGCCCCTCTGTTTCACGCCCTCTGTTTCAGCCCCTCTGTTTCTCGCCCTCTGTTTCAGCCCCTCTGTTTCTCGACCTCTGTTTCAGCCCCTCTGTTTCAGCCCCTCTGTTTCAGCCCCTTTATGTCAGCCCCTCTGATTCTCGCCCTCTGTTTCAGCCCCTCTGTTTCAGCCCCTGTGTTTCTCGCCCTCTGTTTCTACGCCTCTGTTTCTCGCCCTCTGTTTCAGCCCCTCTGTTTCTCGCCCTCTGTTTCAGCCCCGCTGATTCAGCCCCTCTGTTTCAGCCCCTCTGAATCAGCCCCTCTGATTCAGCTCCTCTGTTTCAGCCCCTCTGTTACAGCCCCTCTGTTTCAGCCCCGATGTTTCTCGCCCTCTGTTTCAGCCCCTCTGTTTCCCGCACTCTGTTACAGCACCTCTGTTTCTTGCCCTCTGTTTCAGCCCCTCTGATTCAGCCCCTCTGTTTCAGCCCCTCTGATTCAGCCCCTCTGATTCAGCCCCTCTGTTTCTCGCCCTCTGTTTCAGACCCACTGTTTCAGCCCCTCTGTTTCAGCCCCTCTGTTTCTCACCCTCTGTATCAGCCCCTCTGATTCAGCCCCTCTGATTCAGCCCCTCTGTTTCTCGCCCTCTGTTTCAGCCCATCTGATTCTCGCCCACTGTTTCAGCCCCTCTGTTTCAGCCGCTCTTTTTCAGCCCCTCTGTTTCAGCCCCTCTGTTTCAGCCCCTCTGTTTCAGCCCCTCAGTTTCTCACCCTCTGTTTGTCGCCCTCTGTTTCAGCCCCTCTGTTTTTCGCCCTATGTTTCAGCCCCTCTGTTTCTCGCTCTCTGTTTCTGGCTCTCTGTTTCAGCCCGTCTGTTTCAGCCCCTCTGGTTCATCCCCTCTGTTTCTCGCCCTCTGTTTCTCGCCCGCTGTTTCAGCCCCTCTGTTTCTCGCCCTCTGTTTCAGCCCCTCTGTATCAGCCCCTCTGATTCAGCCCCTCTGATTCAGCCCCTCTGTTTCTCGCCCTCTGTTTCAGCCCCTCTGTTTCTCGCCCACTGTTTCAGCCCCTCTGTTTCAGCCGCTCTGTTTCAGCCCCTCTGTTTCAGCCCCTCTGTTTCAGCCCCTCTGTTTCACGCCCTCTGTTTCAGCCCCTCTGTTTCTCGCCCTCTGTTTCAGCCCCTCTGTTTCTCGACCTCTGTTTCAGCCCCTCTGTTTCAGCCCCTCTGTTTCAGCCCCTTTATGTCAGCCCCTCTGTTTCTCGCCCTCTGTTTCAGCCCCTCCGTTTCAGCCCCTGTGTTTCTCGCCCTCTGTTTCTACGCCTGTGTTTCTCGCCCTCTGTTTTAGCCCCTCTGTTTCTCGCCCTCTGTTTCAGACCCGCTGATTCAGCCCCTCTGTTTCAGCCCCTCTGAATCAGCCCCTCTGATTCAGCTCCTCTGTTTCAACCCCTCTGTTACAGCCCCTCTGTTTCAGCCCCTATGTTTCTCGCCCTCTGTTTCAGCCCCTCTGTTTCCCGCACTCTGTCACAGCACCTCTGTTTCTCGCCTTCTGTTTCAGCCCCTCTGATTCAGCCCCTCTGTTTCAGCCCCTCTGATTCAGCCCCTCTGATTCAGCCCCTCTGTTTCTCGCCCTCTGTTTCAGACCCACTGTTTCAGCCCCTCTGTTTCAGCCCCTCTGTTTCAGCCCCTCTGTTTCTCACCCTCTGTTTCAGCCCCTCTGATTCAGCCCCTCTGATTCAGCCCCTCTGATTCAGCCCCTCTGTTTCCCGCCCCTCTGTTTTAGCCCATCTGTTTCACGCCCCATGTTTCAGCCCCTCTGTTTCTCGCCCTCTGTTTAAGCCCCTCTGTTTCTCGCCCTCTGTTTCAGCCCCTCTGTTTCAGCCCCTCTGTTTCAGTCCCTCTGTTTCAGCCCCTCTGTTTCAGCCCCTCTGTTTCTCGCCCTCTGTTTCAGCCCCTCTGTTTTTCGCCCTCTGTTTCAGCCCCTCTGTTTCTCGCCCTCTGTTTCAGCCCCTCTGAATCACCCCCTCTGATTCAGCCCCTCTGTTTCAGCCCCTCTGTTTCAGCCCCTCTCTTTCTCGCCTTCTGTTTCAGCCCCTCTGTTTCTCGCCCTCTCTTTCAGCCCCTCTGTTTCTCGCCCTCTGTTTCAGCCCCTCTGTTTCTCGCCCACTGTTTCAGCCCCTCTGTTTCTCGCCCTCTGTTTCAGCCCCTCTGATTCAGCCCCTCTGTTTCAGCCCCTCTGATTCAGCCCCTCTGTTTATGCCCCTCTGTTTCTCGCCCTCTGTTTCAGCCCCTCTGTTTCTCGCCCTCTGTTTCAGCCCCTCTGTTTCTCGACCTCTGATTCAGCCCCTCTGTTTCAGCCCCTCTGTTTCAGCCCCTTTATGTCAGCCCCTCTGTTTCTCGCCCTCTGTTTCAGCCCCTCTGTTTCTCGCCCTCTGTTTCAGCCCCTCTGATTCAGCCCCTCTGTTTCAGCCCCTCTGATTCAGCCCCTCTGTTTATGCCCCTCTGTTTCTCGCCCTCTGTTTCAGCCCCTCTGTTTCTCGCCCTCTGTTTCAGCCCCTCTGTTTCTCGCCCTCTGTTTCAGCCCCTCTGTTTCTCGACCTCTGTTTCAGCCCCTCTGTTTCAGCCCCTCTGTTTCAGCCCCTTTATGTCAGCCCCTCTGTTTCTCGCCCTCTGTTTCAGCCCCTCAGTTTCAGCCCCTGTGTTTCTCGCACTCTGTTTCTACGCCTCTGTTTCTCGCCCTCTGTTTCTCGCCCTCTGTTTCAGCCCCGCTGATTCAGCCCCTCTGTTTCAGCCCCTCTGAATCAGCCCCTCTGATTCAGCTCCTCTGTGTCAGCCCCTCTGTTACAGCCCCTCTGTTTCAGCCCCTATGTTTCTCGCCCTCTGTTTCAGCCCCTCTGTTTCCCGCACTCTGTTACAGCACCTCTGTTTCTCGCCCTCTGTTTCAGCCCCTCTGATTCAGCCCCTCTGTTTCAGCTCCTCTGATTCAGCCCCTCTGATTCAGCCCCTCTGTTTCTCGCCCTCTGTTTCAGACCCACTGTTTCAGCCCCTCTGTTTCAGCCCCTCTGTTTCTCACCCTCTGTTTCAGCCCCTCTGATTCAGCCCCTCTGATTCAGCCCCTCTGATTCAGCCCCTCTGTTTCCCGCCCCTCTGTTTTAGCCCCTCTGTTTCACGCCCCATGTTTCAGCCCCTCTGTTTCTCGCCCTCTGTTTAAGCCCCTCTGTTTCTCGCCCTCTGTTTCAGCCGCTCTGTTTCAGCCCCTCTGTTTCAGTCCCTCTGTTTCAGCCCCTCTGTTTCAGCCCCTCTGTTTCTCGCCCTCTGTTTCAGCCCCTCTGTTTTTCGCCCTCTGTTTTAGCCCCTCTGTTTCTCGCCCTCTGTTTCAGCCCCTCTGAATCACCCCCTCTGATTCAGCCCCTCTGTTTCAGCCCCTCTGTTTCAGCCCCTCTCTTTCTCGCCCTCTGTTTCAGCCCCTCTGTTTCTCGCCCTCTGTTTCAGCCCCTCTGTTTCTCGCCCTCTGTTTCAGACCCTCTGTTTCTCGCCCTCTGTTTCAGCCCCTCTGTTTCTCGCCCTCTGTTTCAGCCCCTCTGTTTCAGCCCCTCTGTTTCTCGCCCTCTGTTTCAGCCCCTCTGTTTCTCGCCCTCTGTTTCAGCCCCTCTGTTTCTCACCCTCTGTTTCAGCCCCTCTGATTCAGCCCCTCTGTTTCAGCCCCTCTGATTCAGCTCCTCTGTTTATGCCCCTCTGTTTCAGCCCCTCTGTTTCAGCCCCACTGTTTCTCGCCCTCTGGTTCTCACCCTCTGTTTCTCGCCCTCTGTTTCAGCCCCTCTGTTTTTCGCACTCTGTTTCAGCCCCTCTGTTACTCACCCTCTGTTTCAGGCTCTCTGTTTCAGCCCGTCTGTTTCAGGCCCTCTGTTTCAGCACCTCTGTTTCTCGCCCTCTGTTTCTCGCCCGCTGTATCAGCCCCTCTGTTTCTCGCTCTCTGTTTCAGCCCCTCTGTTTCAGCCCCTCTGATTCAGCCCCTCTGATTCAGCCCCTCTGATTCAGCCCCTCTGTTTCAGCCCCTCTGTTTCTCGCTCTCTGTTTCAGCCCCTCTGTTTCAGCCCGTCTGTTTCTGCGCCTCTGTTTCTCGCCCTCTGTTGAAGCCCCTCTGTTTCTCACCCTCTGTTTCAGCCCCTCTGTTTCAGCCCGTCTGTTTCAGCCCCTCTGTTTCTGCCCCTCTGTTTCTCGCCCTCTGTTTCAGCCCCTCTGTTTCTCGCCCTCTGTTTCAGCCCCTCTTTTTCAGCCCCTCTGTTTCTCGCCCTCTGTTTCATCCCCTCTGTTTCAGCCCCTCTGATTTAGCCCCTCTGTTTCAGCCCCTCTGATTCAGCCCCTCTGTTTCAGCCCCTCTGTTTCAGCCCCTCTGTTTCTCACCCTCTGTTTCTCGCCCTCTGTTTCAGCCCCTCTGTTTTTCGCCCTCTGTTTCAGCCCCTCTGTTTCTCGCCCTCTGTTTCAGGCTCTCTGTTTCAGCCCGTCTGTTGCAGCCCCTCTGGTTCAGCCCCTCTGTTTCTCGCCCTCTGTTTCTCGCCCTCTGTTTCAGCCCCTCTGTTTCTCGCCCTCTGTTTCAGCCCCTCTGTTTCAGCCCCTCTGTTTCAGCCCCTCTGTGTCAGCCCCTCTGTTTCTCGCCCTCTGTTTCAGCCCCACTGTTTCTTGCCCTCTGTTTCAGCCCCTCTGTTTCTCGCCCGCTGTTTCAGCCCCTCTGTTTCTCGCCCTCTGTTTCAGCCCCTCTGTTTCAGCCCCTCTGTTTCAGTCCCTCTGATTCTCGCCCTCTGTTTCTCGCCCTCTGTTTCAGCCCCTCTGTTTCGCGCCCTCTGTTTCAGCCCCTCTGTTTCAGCCCCTCTGTTTCTCGCCCTCTGTTTCAGCACCTCTCTTTCTCGCCCTCTGTTACAGCCCCTCTGTTTCTCGCCCTCTGTTTCAGCCCCTCTGTTTCTCGCCCTCTGTTTCAGCGCCTCTGTTTCAGCCCCTCTGTTTCAGCCCCTGTGTTTCTGGCCCACTGTTTCAGCCCCTCTGTTTCTCGCCCTCTGTTTCAGCCCCTCTGATTCAGCCCCTCTGTTTCAGCCCCTCTGATTCAGCCCCTCTGTTTCAGCCCCTCTGTTACAGCCCCTCTGTTTCAGCCCCTATGTTTCTCGCCATCTGTTTCAGCCCCTCTGTTTCCCGCACTCTGTTACAGCACCTCTGTTTCTCGCCCTCTGTTTCAGCCCCTCTGATTCAGCCCCTCTGTTTCAGCTCCTCTGATTCAGCCCCTCTGATTCAGCCCCTCTGTTTCTCGCCCTCTGTTTCAGACCCACTGTTTCAGCCCCTCTGTTTCAGCCCCTCTGTTTCTCACCCTCTGTTTCAGCCCCTCTGATTCAGCCCCTCTGATTCAGCCCCTCTGATTCAGCCCCTCTGTTTCCCGCCCCTCTGTTTTAGCCCCTCTGTTTCACGCCCCATGTTTCAGCCCCTCTGTTTCTCGCCCTCTGTTTAAGCCCCTCTGTTTCTCGCCCTCTGTTTCAGCCGCTCTGTTTCAGCCCCTCTGTTTCAGTCCCTCTGTTTCAGCCCCTCTGTTTCAGCCCCTCTGTTTCTCGCTCTCTGTTTCAGCCCCTCTGTTTTTCGCCCTCTGTTTCAGCCCCTCTGTTTCTCGCCCTCTGTTTCAGCCCCTCTGAATCACCCCCTCTGATTCAGCCCCTCTGTTTCAGCCCCTCTGTTTCAGCCCCTCTCTTTCTCGCCCTCTGTTTCAGCCCCTCTGTTTCTCGCCCTCTGTTTCAGCCCCTCTGTTTCTCGCCCTCTGTTTCAGCCCCTCTGTTTCTCGCCCTCTGTTTCAGCCCCTCTGTTTCTCGCCCTCTGTTTCAGCCCCTCTGTTTCTCGCCCTCTGTTTCAGCCCCTCTGTTTCTCGCCCTCTGTTTCAGCCCCTCTGTTTCTCACCCTCTGTTTCAGCCCCTCTGATTCAGCCCGTCTGTTTCAGCCCCTCTGATTCAGCTCCTCTGTTTATGCCCCTCTGTTTCAGCCCCTCTGTTTCAGCCCCACTGTTTCTCGCCCTCTGGTTCTCACCCTCTGTTTCTCGCCCTCTGTTTCAGCCCCTCTGTTTTTCGCACTCTGTTTCAGCCCCTCTGTTACTCACCCTCTGTTTCAGCCCCTCTGATTCAGCTCCTCTGTTTATGCCCCTCTGTTTCAGCCCCTCTGTTTCAGCCCCACTGTTTCTCGCCATCTGGTTCTCACCCTGTGTTTCTCGCCCTCTGTTTCAGCACCTCTGTTTCTCGCCCTCTGTTTCTCGCCCACTGTATCAGCCCCTCTGTTTCTCGCTCTCTGTTTCAGCCCCTCTGTTTCAGCCCCTCTGATTCAGTCCCTCTGATTCAGCCCCTCTGATTCAGCCCCTCTGTTTCAGCCCCTCTGTTTCAGCCCCTCTGTTTCAGCCCCTCTGTTTCTCGCTCTCTGTTTCAGCCCCTCTGTTTCAGCCCGTCTGTTTCTGCGCCTCTGTTTCTCGCCCTCTGTTGAAGCCCCTCTGTTTCTCACCCTCTGTTTCAGCCCCTCTGTTTCAGCCCGTCTGTTTCAGCCCCTCTGTTTCTGCCCCTCTGTTTCTCGCCCTCTGTTTCAGCCCCTCTGTTTCTCGCCCTCTGTTTCAGCCCCTCTTTTTCAGCCCCTCTGTTTCTCGCCCTCTGTTTCATCCCCTCTGTTTCAGCCCCTCTGATTTAGCCCCTCTGTTTCAGCCCCTCTGATTCAGCATCTCTGTTTCAGCCCCTCTGTTTCAGCCCCTCTGTTTCTCACCCTCTGTTTCTCGCCCTCTGTTTCAGCCCCTCTGTTTTTCGCCCTCTGTTTCAGCCCCTCTGTTTCTCGCCCTCTGTTTCAGGCTCTCTGTTTCAGCCCGTCTGTTTCAGCCCCTCTGATCAGCCCCTCTGTTTATCGCCCTCTGTTTCTCGCCCTCTGTTTCAGCCCCTCTGTTTCTCGCCCTCTGTTTCAGCCCCTCTGTTTCAGCCCCTCTGTTTCAGCCCCTCTGTGTCAGCCCCTCTGTTTCTCGCCCTCTGTTTCAGCCCCACTGTTTCTTGCCCTCTGTTTCAGCCCCTCTGTTTCTCGCCCGCTGTTTCAGCCCCTCTGTTTCTCGCCCTCTGTTTCAGCCCCTCTGTTTCAGCCCCTCTGTTTCAGTCCCTCTGATTCTCGCCCTCTGTTTCTCGCCCTCTGTTTCAGCCCCTCTGTTTCGCGCCCTCTGTTTCAGCCCCTCTGTTTCAGCCCCTCTGTTTCTCGCCCTCTGTTTCAGCACCTCTCTTTCTCGCCCTCTGTTACAGCCCCTCTGTTTCTCGCCCTCTGTTTCAGCCCCTCTGTTTCTCGCCCTCTGTTTCAGCGCCTCTGTTTCAGCCCCTCTGTTTCAGCCCCTCTGTTTCAGCCCCTGTGTTTCTGGCCCACTGTTTCAGCCCCTCTGTTTCTCGCCCTCTGTTTCAGCCCCTCTGATTCAGCCCCTCTGTTTCAGCCCCTCTGATTCAGCCCCTCTGTTTCAGCCCCTCTGTTTCAGCCCCTCTGTTTCGCACCCTCTGTTTCTCGCCCTCTGTTTCAGCCCCTCTGTTTCTCGCCCTCTGTTTCAGCCCCTCTATTTCTCGCCCTCTGTTTCAGCCACTCTGTTTCTTGCCCTCTATATCAGCCCCTCTGTTTCTTGCCCTCTGTTTCAGCCCCGCCGATTCAGCCCCTCTGTTTCAGCCCCTCTGAATCAGCCCCTCTGATTCAGCCCCTCTGTTTCAGCCCCTCTGTTTCAGCCCCTCTGTTTCTCGCCCTCTGTTTCAGCCCCGCTGTTTCAGCCCCTCTGTTTCAGTCCGTCTGTTTCTCGCCCTCTGTTTCTCGCCCAATGTTTCAGCCCCACTGTTTCTCGCCCTTTGTTTCAGCCCCTCTGTTTCTCGCCCTCTGTTTCAGCCCCTCTGTTTCACGCCCTCTGTTTCAGGTCCTCTGTTTCTCGCCCTCTGTTTCAGCCCCTCTGATTCAGCCCCTCTGTTTCAGCCCTTTGATTCAGCCCCTCTGTTTCAGCCCCTCTTTTCAGCCCCTCTGTTTCTCACCCTCTGTTTGTCGCCCTCTGTTTCAGCCCCTCTGTTTTTCGCCCTCTGTTTCAGCCCCTCTGTTTCTCGCCTCTGTTTCAGGCTCTCTGTTTCAGCCCGTCTGTTTCAGCCCCTCTGGTTCATCCCCTCTGTTTCTCGCCCTCTGTTTCTCGCCCGCTATTTCAGCCCCTCTGTTTCCCGCCCTCTGTTTCAGCCCCTCTGTTTCAGCCCCTCTGTTTCTCGCCCTCTGTTTCAGCCCCTCTGTTTCTCGCCCACTGTTTCAGCCCCTCTGTTTCAGCCGCTCTGTTTCAGCCCCTCTGTTTCAGCCCCTCTGTTTCAGCCCCTCTGTTTCACGCCCTCTGTTTCAGCCCCTCTGTTTCTCGCCCTCTGTTTCAGCCCCTCTGTTTCTCGACCTCTGTTTCAGCCCCTCTGTTTCAGCCCTTCTGTTTCAGCCCGTCTGTGTCAGCCCCTCTGTTTCTCGCCCTCTGTTTCAGCCCCACTGTTTCTCGCCCTCTGTTTCAACCCCTCTGTTTCTCGCCCGCTGTTTAAGCCCCTCTGTTTCTCGCCCTCTGTTTCAGCCCCTCTGTTTCAGCCCCTCTGTTTCAGTCCCTCTGTTTCTCGCCCTCTGTTTCTCGCCCTCTGTTTCAGCCCCTCTGTTTCTCACCCTCTGTTTCAGCCCCTCTGTTTCAGCCCCTCTGTTTCTCGCCCTCTGTTTCAGCCCCTCTGTTTCTCGCCCTCTGTTACAGCCCCTCTGTTTCTCGCCCTCTGTTTCAGCCCCTCTGTTTCTCGTCCTCTGTTTCAGCCCCTCTGTTTCAGCCCCTCTTTTTCAGTCCCTCTGTTTCTCGCCCTCTGTTTCTCGCCCTCTGTTTCAGCCCCTCTGTTTCTCACCCTCTGTTTCAGCCCCTCTGTTTCAGCCCCTCTGTTTCTCGCCCTCTGTTTCAGCACCTCTCTTTCTTGCCCTCTGTTACAGCCCCTCTGTTTCTCGCCCTCTGTTTCAGCCCCTCTGTTTCTCGCCCTCTGTTTCAGCGCCTCTGTTTCAGCCCCTCTGTTTCAGCCCCTCTGTTTCAGCCCCTGTGTTTCTGGCCCACTGTTTCAGCCCCTCTGTTTCTCGCCCTCTGTTTCAGCCCCTCTGATTCAGCCCCTCTGTTTCAGCCCTCTGATTCAGCCCCTCTGTTTCAGCCCCTCTGTTTCAGCCCCTCTGTTTCTCACCCTCTGTTTCAGCCCCTCTGATTCAGCCCCTCTGTTTCAGCCCCTCTGATTCTGCCCCTCTGTTTCAGCCCCTCTGTTTCAGCCCCTCAGTTTCTCACCCTCTTTTTGTCGCCCTCTGTTTCAGCCCCTCTGTTTTTCGCCCTATGTTTCAGCCCCTCTGTTTCTCGCTCTCTGTTTCTGGCTCTCTGTTTCAGCCCGTCTGTTTCAGCCCCTCTGGTTCATCCCCTCTGTTTCTCGCCCTCTGTTTCTCGCCCGCTGTTTCAGCCCCTCTGTTTCTCGCCCTCTGTTTCAGCCCCTCTGTATCAGCCCCCCTGATTCAGCCCCTCTGATTCAGCCCCTCTGTTTCTCGCCCTCTGTTTCAGCCCCTCTGTTTCTCGCCCACTGTTTCAGCCCCTCTGTTTCAGCCGCTCTGTTTCAGCCCCTCTGTTTCAGCCCCTCTGTTTCAGCCCCTCTGTTTCACGCCCTCTGTTTCAGCCCCTCTGTTTCTCGCCCTCTGTTTCAGCCCCTCTGTTTCTCGACCTCTGTTTCAGTCCCTCTGTTTCAGCCCCTCTGTTTCAGCCCCTTTATGTCAGCCCCTCTGTTTCTCGCCCTCTGTTTCAGCCCCTCTGTTTCAGCCCCTGTGTTTCTCGCCCTCTGTTTCTACGCCTGTGTTTCTCGCCCTCTGTTTTAGCCCCTCTGTTTCTCGCCCTCTGTTTCAGACCCGCTGATTCAGCCCCTCTGTTTCAGCCCCTCTGAATCAGCCCCTCTGTTTCAGCCCCTCTGTTTCAGCCCCTCTGTTTCAGCCCCTGTGTTTCTGGCCCACTGTTTCAGCCCCTCTGTTTCTCGCCCTCTGTTTCAGGCCCTCTGATTCAGCCCCTCTGTTTCAGCCCTCTGATTCAGCCCCTCTGTTTCAGCCCCTCTGTTTCAGCCCCTCTGTTTCTCACCCTCTGTTTCAGCCCCTCTGATTCAGCCCCTCTGTTTCAGCCCCTCTGATTCTGCCCCTCTGTTTCAGCCCCTCTGTTTCAGCCCCTCAGTTTCTCACCCTCTTTTTGTCGCCCTCTGTTTCAGCCCCTCTGTTTTTCGCCCTATGTTTCAGCCCCTCTGTTTCTCGCTCTCTGTTTCTGGCTCTCTGTTTCAGCCCGTCTGTTTCAGCCCCTCTGGTTCATCCCCTCTGTTTCTCGCCCTCTGTTTCTCGCCCGCTGTTTCAGCCCCTCTGTTTCTCGCCCTCTGTTTCAGCCCCTCTGTATCAGCCCCTCTGATTCAGCCCCTCTGATTCAGCCCCTCTGTTTCTCGCCCTCTGTTTCAGCCCCTCTGTTTCTCGCCCACTGTTTCAGCCCCTCTGTTTCAGCCGCTCTGTTTCAGCCCCTCTGTTTCAGCCCCTCTGTTTCAGCCCCTCTGTTTCACGCCCTCTGTTTCAGCCCCTCTGTTTCTCGCCCTCTGTTTCAGCCCCTCTGTTTCTCGACCTCTGTTTCAGTCCCACTGTTTCAGCCCCTCTGTTTCAGCCCCTTTATGTCAGCCCCTCTGTTTCTCGCCCTCTGTTTCAGCCCCTCTGTTTCAGCCCCTGTGTTTCTCGCCCTCTGTTTCTACGCCTGTGTTTCTCGCCCTCTGTTTTAGCCCCTCTGTTTCTCGCCCTCTGTTTCAGACCCGCTGATTCAGCCCCTCTGTTTCAGCCCTCTGAATCAGCCCCTCTGATTCAGCTCCTCTGTTTCAGCCCCTCTGTTTCAGCCCCTCTGTTTCTCGCCCTCTGTTTCAGCCCCTCTGTTTTTCGCCCTCTGTTTCAGCCCCTCTGTTTCTCGCCCTCTGTTTCAGCCCCTCTGAATCACCCCCTCTGATTCAGCCCCTCTGTTTCAGCCCCTCTGTTTCAGCCCCTCTCTTTCTCGCCTTCTGTTTCAGCCCCTCTGTTTCTCGCCCTCTCTTTCAGCCCCTCTGTTTCTCGCCCTCTGTTTCAGCCCCTCTGATTCTCGCCCTCTGTTTCAGCCCCTCTGTTTCTCGCCCTCTGTTTCAGCCCCTCTGATTCAGCCCCTCTGTTTCAGCCCCTCTGATTCAGCCCCTCTGTTTATGCCCCTCTGTTTCTCGCCCTCTGTTTCAGCCCCTCTGTTCCTCGCCCTCTGTTTCAGCCCCTCTGTTTCTCGCCCTCTGTTTCAGCCCCTCTGTTTCTCGACCTCTGTTTCAGCCCCTCTGTTTCAGCCCCTCTGTTTCAGCCCCTTTATGTCAGCCCCTCTGTTTCTCGCCCTCTGTTTCAGCCCCTCTGTTTCAGCCCCTGTGTTTCTCGCACTCTGTTTCTACGCCTCTGTTTCTCGCCCTCTGTTTCTCGCCCTCTGTTTCAGCCCCGCTGATTCAGCCCCTCTGTTTCAGCCCCTCTGAATCAGCCCCTCTGATTCAGCTCCTCTGTGTCAGCCCCTCTGTTACAGCCCCTCTGTTTCAGCCCCTATGTTTCTCGCCCTCTGTTTCAGCCCCTCTGTTTCCCGCACTCTGTTACAGCACCTCTGTTTCTCGCCCTCTGTTTCAGCCCCTCTGATTCAGCCCCTCTGTTTCAGCTCCTCTGATTCAGCCCCTCTGATTCAGCCCCTCTGTTTCTCGCCCTCTGTTTCAGACCCACTGTTTCAGCCCCTCTGTTTCAGCCCCTCTGTTTCTCACCCTCTGTTTCAGCCCCTCTGATTCAGCCCCTCTGATTCAGCCCCTCTGATTCAGCCCCTCTGTTTCCCGCCCCTCTGTTTTAGCCCCTCTGTTTCACGCCCCATGTTTCAGCCCCTCTGTTTCTCGCCCTCTGTTTAAGCCCCTCTGTTTCTCGCCCTCTGTTTCAGCCGCTCTGTTTCAGCCCCTCTGTTTCAGTCCCTCTGTTTCAGCCCCTCTGTTTCAGCCCCTCTGTTTCTCGCCCTCTGTTTCAGCCCCTCTGTTTTTCGCCCCTGTTTCAGCCCCTCTGTTTCTCGCCCTCTGTTTCAGCCCCTCTGAATCACCCCCTCTGATTCAGCCCCTCTGTTTCAGCCCCTCTGTTTCAGCCCCTCTCTTTCTCGCCCTCTGTTTCAGCCCCTCTGTTTCTCGCCCTCTGTTTCAGCCCCTCTGTTTCTCACCCTCTGTTTCAGCCCCTCTGATTCAGCCCCTCTGTTTCAGCCCCTCTGATTCAGCTCCTCTGTTTATGCCCCTCTGTTTCAGCCCCTCTGTTTCAGCCCCACTGTTTCTCGCCCTCTGGTTCTCACCCTCTGTTTCTCGCCCTCTGTTTCAGCCCCTCTGTTTTTCGCACTCTGTTTCAGCCCCTCTGTTTCAGGCTCTCTGTTTCAGCCCGTCTGTTTCAGGCCCTCTGTTTCAGCACCTCTGTTTCTCGCCCTCTGTTTCTCGCCCGCTGTATCAGCCCCTCTGTTTCTCGCTCTCTGTTTCAGCCCCTCTGTTTCAGCCCCTCTGATTCAGCCCCTCTGATTCAGCCCCTCTGTTTCAGCCCCTCTGTTTCAGCACCTCTGTTTCAGCCCCTCTGTTTCTCGCTCTCTGTTTCAGCCCCTCTGTTTCAGCCCGTCTGTTTCTGCGCCTCTGTTTCTCGCCCTCTGTTGAAGCCCCTCTGTTTCTCACCCTCTGTTTCAGCCCCTCTGTTTCAGCCCGTCTGTTTCAGCCCCTCTGTTTCTGCCCCTCTGTTTCTCGCCCTCTGTTTCAGCCCCTCTGTTTCTCGCCCTCTGTTTCAGCCCCTCTTTTTCAGCCCCTCTGTTTCTCGCCCTCTGTTTCATCCCCTCTGTTTCAGCCCCTCTGATTTAGCCCCTCTGTTTCAGCCCCTCTGATTCAGCCCCTCTGTTTCAGCCCCTCTGTTTCAGCCCCTCTGTTTCTCACCCTCTGTTTCTCGCCCTCTGTTTCAGCCCCTCTGTTTTTCGCCCTCTGTTTCAGCCCCTCTGTTTCTCGCCCTCTGTTTCAGGCTCTCTGTTTCAGCCCGTCTGTTTCAGCCCCTCTGGTTCAGCCCCTCTGTTTCTCGCCCTCTGTTTCTCGCCCTCTGTTTCAGCCCCTCTGTTTCTCGCCCTCTGTTTCAGCCCCTCTGTTTCTCGCCCTCTGTGTCAGCCCCTCTGTTTCTCGCCCTCTGTTTCAGCCCCACTGTTTCTTGCCCTCTGTTTCAGCCCCTCTGTTTCTCGCCCGCTGTTTCAGCCCCTCTGTTTCTCGCCCTCTGATTCAGCCCCTCTGTTTCAGCCCCTCTGTTTCAGTCCCTCTGATTCTCGCCCTCTGTTTCTCGCCCTCTGTTTCAGCCCCTCTGTTTCGCGCCCTCTGTTTCAGCCCCTCTGTTTCAGCCCCTCTGTTTCTCGCCCTCTGTTTCAGCACCTCTCTTTCTCGCCCTCTGTTACAGCCCCTCTGTTTCTCGCCCTCTGTTTCAGCCCCTCTGATTCAGCCCCTCTGTTTCAGCCCCACTGATTCAGCCGCTCTGTTTCAGCCCCTCTGTTTCAGCCCCTCTGTTTCGCACCCTCTGTTTCTCGCCCTCTGTTTCAGCCCCTCTGTTTCTCGCCCTCTGTTTCAGCCCCTCTATTTCTCGCCCTCTGTTTCAGCCACTCTGTTTCTTGCCCTCTATATCAGCCCCTCTGTTTCTTGCCCTCTGTTTCAGCCCCGCCGATTCAGCCCCTCTGTTTCAGCCCCTCTGAATCAGCCCCTCTGATTCAGCCCCTCTGTTTCAGCCCCTCTGTTTCAGCCCCTCTGTTTCTCGCCCTCTGTTTCAGCCCCGCTGTTTCAGCCCCTCTGTTTCAGCCCCTCTGTTTCAGTCCGTCTGTTTCTCGCCCTCTGTTTCTCGCCCAATGTTTCAGCCCCACTGTTTCTCGCCCTTTGTTTCAGCCCCTCTGTTTCACGCCCTCTGTTTCAGCCCCTCTGTTTCACGCCCTCTGTTTCAGCCCCTCTGTTTCTCGCCCTCTGTTTCAGCCCCTCTGATTCAGCCCCTCTGTTTCAGCCCTCTGATTCAGCCCCTCTGTTTCAGCCCCTCTGTTTCAGCCCCTCTGTTTCTCACCCTCTGTTTGTCGCCCTCTGTTTCAGCCCCTCTGTTTTTCGCCCTCTGTTTCAGCCCCTCTGTTTCTCGCCTCTGTTTCAGGCTCTCTGTTTCAGCCCGTCTGTTTCAGCCCCTCTGGTTCATCCCCTCTGTTTCTCGCCCTCTGTTTCTCGCCCGCTATTTCAGCCCCTCTGTTTCCCGCCCTCTGTTTCAGCCCCTCTGTTTCAGCCCCTCTGTTTCTCGCCCTCTGTTTCAGCCCCTCTGTTTCTCGCCCACTGTTTCAGCCCCTCTGTTTCAGCCGCTCTGTTTCAGCCCCTCTGTTTCAGCCCCTCTGTTTCAGCCCCTCTGTTTCACGCCCTCTGTTTCAGCCCCTCTGTTTCTCGCCCTCTGTTTCAGCCCCTCTGTTTCTCGACCTCTGTTTCAGCCCCTCTGTTTCAGCCCCTCTGTTTCAGCCCGTCTGTGTCAGCCCCTCTGTTTCTCGCCCTCTGTTTCAGCCCCACTGTTTCTCGCCCTCTGTTTCAACCCCTCTGTTTCTCGCCCGCTGTTTAAGCCCCTCTGTTTCTCGCCCTCTGTTTCAGCCCCTCTGTTTCAGCCCCTCTGTTTCAGTCCCTCTGTTTCTCGCCCTCTGTTTCTCGCCCTCTGTTTCAGCCCCTCTGTTTCTCACCCTCTGTTTCAGCCCCTCTGTTTCAGCCCCTCTGTTTCAGCCCCTCTGTTTCTCGCCCTCTGTTACAGCCCCTCTGTTTCTCGCCCTCTGTTTCAGCCCCTCTGTTTCTCGTCCTCTGTTTCAGCCCCTCTGTTTCAGCCCCTCTGTTTCAGTCCCTCTGTTTCTCGCCCTCTGTTTCTCGCCCTCTGTTTCAGCCCCTCTGTTTCTCACCCTCTGTTTCAGCCCCTCTGTTTCAGCCCCTCTGTTTCTCGCCCTCTGTTTCAGCACCTCTCTTTCTTGCCCTCTGTTACAGACCCTCTGTTTCTCGCCCTCTGTTTCAGCCCCTCTGTTTCTCGCCCTCTGTTTCAGCGCCTCTGTTTCACCCCCTCTGTTTCAGCCCCTGTGTTTCAGCCCCTGTGTTTCTGGCCCATTGTTTCAGCCCCTCTGTTTCTCGCCCTCTGTTTCAGCCCCTCTGATTCAGCCCCTCTGTTTCAGCCCTCTGATTCAGCCCCTCTGTTTCAGCCCCTCTGTTTCAGCCCCTCTGTTTCTCACCCTCTGTTTGTCGCCCTCTGTTTCAGCCCCTCTGTTTTTCGCCCTCTGTTTCAGCCCCTCTGTTTCTCGCCCTCTGTTTCAGGCTCTCTGTTTCAGCCCGTCTGTTTCAGCCCCTCTGGTTCATCCCCTCTGTTTCTCGCCCTCTGTTTCTCGCCCGCTATTTCAGCCCCTCTGTTTCTCGCCCTCTGTTTCAGCCCCTCTGTTTCAGCCCCTCTGTTTCTCGCCCTCTGTTTCAGCCCCTCTGTTTCTCGCCCACTGTTTCAGCCCCTCTGTTTCAGCCGCTCTGTTTCAGCCCCTCTGTTTCAGCCCCTCTGTTTCAGCCCGTCTGTGTCAGCCCCTCTGTTTCTCGACCTCTGTTTCAGCCCCTCTGTTTCTCACCCTCTGTTTCAGCCCGTCTGTGTCAGCCCCTCTGTTTCTCGCCCTCTGTTTCAGCCCCACTGTTTCTCGCCCTCTGTTTCAACCCCTCTGTTTCTCGCCCGCTGTTTAAGCCCCTCTGTTTCTCGCCCTCTGTTTCAGCCCCTCTGTTTCAGCCCCTCTGTTTCAGTCCCTCTGTTTCTCGCCCTCTGTTTCTCGCCCTCTGTTTCAGCCCCTCTGTTTCTCACCCTCTGTTTCAGCCCCTCTGTTTCAGCCCCTCTGTTTCTCGCCCTCTGTTTCAGCCCCTCTGTTTCTCGCCCTCTGTTACAGCCCCTCTGTTTCTCGCCCTCTGTTTCAGCCCCTCTGTTTCTCGTCCTCTGTTTCAGCCGCTCTGTTTCAGCCCCTCTGTTTCAGTCCCTCTGTTTCTCGCCCTCTGTTTCTCGCCCTCTGTTTCAGCCCCTCTGTTTCTCACCCTCTGTTTCAGCCCCTCTGTTTCAGCCCCTCTGTTTCTCGCCCTCTGTTTCAGCACCTCTCTTTCTCGCCCTCTGTTACAGCCCCTCTGTTTCTCGCCCTCTGTTTCAGCCCCTCTGTTTCTCGCCCTCTGTTTCAGCGCCTCTGTTTCAGCCCCTCTGTTTCAGCCCCTCTGTTTCAGCCCCTGTGTTTCTGGCCCACTGTTTCAGCCCCTCTGGTTCATCCCCTCTGTTTCTCGCCCTCTGTTTCTCGCCCGCTGTTTCAGCCCCTCTGTTTCTCGCCCTCTGTTTCAGCCCCTCTGTATCAGCCCCTCTGATTCAGCCCCTCTGATTCAGCCCCTCTGTTTCTCGCCCTCTGTTTCAGCCCCTCTGTTTCTCGCCCACTGTTTCAGCCCCTCTGTTTCAGCCGCTCTGTTTCAGCCCCTCTGTTTCAGCCCCTCTGTTTCAGCCCCTCTGTTTCACGCCCTCTGTTTCAGCCCCTCTGTTTCTCGCCCTCTGTTTCAGCCCCTCTGTTTCTCGCCCTCTGTTTCAGCCCCTCTGTTTCAGCCCCTGTGTTTCTCGCCCTCTGTTTCTACGCCTGTGTTTCTCGCCCTCTGTTTTAGCCCCTCTGTTTCTCGCCCTCTGTTTCAGACCCGCTGATTCAGCCCCTCTGTTTCAGCCCCTCTGAATCAGCCCCTCTGATTCAGCTCCTCTGTTTCAGCCCCTCTGTTACAGCCCCTCTGTTTCAGCCCCTATGTTTCTCGCCCTCTGTTTCAGCCCCTCTGATTCAGCCCCTCTGTTTCAGCCCCTCTGATTCAGCCCCTCTGATTCAGCCCCTCTGTTTCTCGCCCTCTGTTTCAGACCCACTGTTTCAGCCCCTCTGTTTCAGCCCCTCTGTTTCTCACCCTCTGTTTCAGCCCCTCTGAATCAGCCCCTCTGATTCAGCCCCTCTGATTCAGCCCCTCTGTTTCCCGCCCCTCTGTTTTAGCCCATCTGTTTCACGCCCCATGTTTCAGCCCCTCTGTTTCTCGCCCTCTGTTTAAGCCCCTCTGTTTCTCGCCCTCTGTTTCAGCCCCTCTGTTTCAGCCCCTCTCTTTCAGTCCCTCTGTTTCAGCCCCTCTGTTTCAGCCCCTCTGTTTCTCGCCCTCTGTTTCAGCCCCTCTGTTTTTCACCCTCTGTTTCAGCCCCTCTGTTTCTCGCCCTCTGTTTCAGCCCCTCTGAATCACCCCCTCTGTTTCTGCCCCTCTGTTTCTCGCCCTCTGTTTCAGCCCCTCTGTTTCTCGCCCTCTGTTTCAGCCCCTCTTTTTCAGCCCCTCTGTTTCTCGCCCTCTGTTTCATCCCCTCTGTTTCAGCCCCTCTGATTTAGCCCCTCTGTTTCAGCCCCTCTGATTCAGCCCCTCTGTTTCAGCCCCTCTGTTTCAGCCCCTCTGTTTCTCACCCTCTGTTTCTCGCCCTCTGTTTCAGCCCCTCTGTTTTTCGCCCTCTGTTTCAGCCCCTCTGTTTCTCGCCCTCTGTTTCAGGCTCTCTGTTTCAGCCCGTCTGTTTCAGCCCCTCTGGTTCAGCCCCTCTGTTTCTCGCCCTCTGTTTCTCGCCCTCTGTTTCAGCCCCTCTGTTTCTCGCCCTCTGTTTCAGCCCCTCTGTTTCTCGCCCTCTGTGTCAGCCCCTCTGTTTCTCGCCCTCTGTTTCAGCCCCACTGTTTCTTGCCCTCTGTTTCAGCCTCTCTGTTTCTCGCCCGCTGTTTCAGCCCCTCTGTTTCTCGCCCTCTGATTCAGCCCCTCTGTTTCAGCCCCTCTGTTTCAGTCCCTCTGATTCTCGCCCTCTGTTTCTCGTCCTCTGTTTCAGCCCCTCTGTTTCGCGCCCTCTGTTTCAGCCCCTCTGTTTCAGCCCCTCTGTTTCTCGCCCTCTGTTTCAGCACCTCTCTTTCTCGCCCTCTGTTACAGCCCCTCTGTTTCTCGCCCTCTGTTTCAGCCCCTCTGATTCAGCCCCTCTGTTTCAGCCCCACTGATTCAGCCGCTCTGTTTCAGCCCCTCTGTTTCAGCCCCTCTGTTTCGCACCCTCTGTTTCTCGCCCTCTGTTTCAGCCCCTCTGTTTCTCGCCCTCTGTTTCAGCCCCTCTATTTCTCGCCCTCTGTTTCAGCCACTCTGTTTCTTGCCCTCTATATCAGCCCCTCTGTTTCTTGCCCTCTGTTTCAGCCCCGCCGATTCAGCCCCTCTGTTTCAGCCCCTCTGAATCAGCCCCTCTGATTCAGCCCCTCTGTTTCAGCCCCTCTGTTTCAGCCCCTCTGTTTCTCGCCCTCTGTTTCAGCCCCGCTGTTTCAGCCCCTCTGTTTCAGCCCCTCTGTTTCAGTCCGTCTGTTTCTCGCCCTCTGTTTCTCGCCCAATGTTTCAGCCCCACTGTTTCTCGCCCTTTGTTTCAGCCCCTCTGTTTCACGCCCTCTGTTTCAGCCCCTCTGTTTCACGCCCTCTGTTTCAGCCCCTCTGTTTCTCGCCCTCTGTTTCAGCCCCTCTGATTCAGCCCCTCTGTTTCAGCCCTCTGATTCAGCCCCTCTGTTTCAGCCCCTCTGTTTCAGCCCCTCTGTTTCTCACCCTCTGTTTGTCGCCCTCTGTTTCAGCCCCTCTGTTTTTCGCCCTCTGTTTCAGCCCCTCTGTTTCTCGCCTCTGTTTCAGGCTCTCTGTTTCAGCCCGTCTGTTTCAGCCCCTCTGGTTCATCCCCTCTGTTTCTCGCCCTCTGTTTCTCGCCCGCTATTTCAGCCCCTCTGTTTCCCGCCCTCTGTTTCAGCCCCTCTGTTTCAGCCCCTCTGTTTCTCGCCCTCTGTTTCAGCCCCTCTGTTTCTCGCCCACTGTTTCAGCCCCTCTGTTTCAGCCGCTCTGTTTCAGCCCCTCTGTTTCAGCCCCTCTGTTTCAGCCCCTCTGTTTCACGCCCTCTGTTTCAGCCCCTCTGTTTCTCGCCCTCTGTTTCAGCCCCTCTGTTTCTCGACCTCTGTTTCAGCCCCTCTGTTTCAGCCCCTCTGTTTCAGCCCGTCTGTGTCAGCCCCTCTGTTTCTCGCCCTCTGTTTCAGCCCCACTGTTTCTCGCCCTCTGTTTCAACCCCTCTGTTTCTCGCCCGCTGTTTAAGCCCCTCTGTTTCTCGCCCTCTGTTTCAGCCCCTCTGTTTCAGCCCCTCTGTTTCAGTCCCTCTGTTTCTCGCCCTCTGTTTCTCGCCCTCTTTTCAGCCCCTCTGTTTCTCACCCTCTGTTTCAGCCCCTCTGTTTCAGCCCCTCTGTTTCAGCCCCTCTGTTTCTCGCCCTCTGTTACAGCCCCTCTGTTTCTCGCCCTCTGTTTCAGCCCCTCTGTTTCTCGTCCTCTGTTTCAGCCCCTCTGTTTCAGCCCCTCTGTTTCAGTCCCTCTGTTTCTCGCCCTCTGTTTCTCGCCCTCTGTTTCAGCCCCTCTGTTTCTCACCCTCTGTTTCAGCCCCTCTGTTTCAGCCCCTCTGTTTCTCGCCCTCTGTTTCAGCACCTCTCTTTCTTGCCCTCTGTTACAGACCCTCTGTTTCTCGCCCTCTGTTTCAGCCCCTCTGTTTCTCGCCCTCTGTTTCAGCGCCTCTGTTTCACCCCCTCTGTTTCAGCCCCTCTGTTTCAGCCCCTGTGTTTCTGGCCCACTGTTTCAGCCCCTCTGTTTCTCGCCCTCTGTTTCAGCCCCTCTGATTCAGCCCCTCTGTTTCAGCCCTCTGATTCAGCCCCTCTGTTTCAGCCCCTCTGTTTCAGCCCCTCTGTTTCTCACCCTCTGTTTGTCGCCCTCTGTTTCAGCCCCTCTGTTTTTCGCCCTCTGTTTCAGCCCCTCTGTTTCTCGCCCTCTGTTTCAGGCTCTCTGTTTCAGCCCGTCTGTTTCAGCCCCTCTGGTTCATTCCCTCTGTTTCTCGCCCTCTGTTTCAGCCCCTCTGTTTCAGCCCCTCTGTTTCTCGCCCTCTGTTTCAGCCCCTCTGTTTCTCGCCCACTGTTTCAGCCCCTCTGTTTCAGCCGCTCTGTTTCAGCCCCTCTGTTTCAGCCCCTCTGTTTCAGCCCGTCTGTGTCAGCCCCTCTGTTTCTCGACCTCTGTTTCAGCCCCTCTGTTTCTCACCCTCTGTTTCAGCCCGTCTGTGTCAGCCCCTCTGTTTCTCGCCCTCTGTTTCAGCCCCACTGTTTCTCGCCCTCTGTTTCAACCCCTCTGTTTCTCGCCCGCTGTTTAAGCCCCTCTGTTTCTCGCCCTCTGTTTCAGCCCCTCTGTTTCAGCCCCTCTGTTTCAGTCCCTCTGTTTCTCGCCCTCTGTTTCTCGCCCTCTGTTTCAGCCCCTCTGTTTCTCACCCTCTGTTTCAGCCCCTCTGTTTCAGCCCCTCTGTTTCTCGCCCTCTGTTTCAGCCCCTGTGTTTCTCGCCCTCTGTTACAGCCCCTCTGTTTCTCGCCCTCTGTTTCAGCCCCTCTGTTTCTCGTCCTCTGTTTCAGCCGCTCTGTTTCAGCCCCTCTGTTTCAGTCCCTCTGTTTCTCGCCCTCTGTTTCTCGCCCTCTGTTTCAGCCCCTCTGTTTCTCACCCTCTGTTTCAGCCCCTCTGTTTCAGCCCCTCTGTTTCTCGCCCTCTGTTTCAGCACCTCTCTTTCTCGCCCTCTGTTACAGCCCCTCTGTTTCTCGCCCTCTGTTTCAGCCCCTCTGTTTCTCGCCCTCTGTTTCAGCGCCTCTGTTTCAGCCCCTCTGTTTCAGCCCCTCTGTTTCAGCCCCTGTGTTTCTGGCCCACTGTTTCAGCCCCTCTGGTTCATCCCCTCTGTTTCTCGCCCTCTGTTTCTCGCCCGCTGTTTCAGCCCCTCTGTTTCTCGCCCTCTGTTTCAGCCCCTCTGTATCAGCCCCTCTGATTCAGCCCCTCTGATTCAGCCCCTCTGTTTCTCGCCCTCTGTTTCAGCCCCTCTGTTTCTCGCCCACTGTTTCAGCCCCTCTGTTTCAGCCGCTCTGTTTCAGCCCCTCTGTTTCAGCCCCTCTGTTTCAGCCCCTCTGTTTCACGCCCTCTGTTTCAGCCCCTCTGTTTCTCGCCCTCTGTTTCAGCCCCTCTGTTTCTCGCCCTCTGTTTCAGCCCCTCTGTTTCAGCCCCTGTGTTTCTCGCCCTCTGTTTCTACGCCTGTGTTTCTCGCCCTCTGTTTTAGCCCCTCTGTTTCTCGCCCTCTGTTTCAGACCCGCTGATTCAGCCCCTCTGTTTCAGCCCCTCTGAATCAGCCCCTCTGATTCAGCTCCTCTGTTTCAGCCCCTCTGTTACAGCCCCTCTGTTTCAGCCCCTATGTTTCTCGCCCTCTGTTTCAGCCCCTCTGATTCAGCCCCTCTGTTTCAGCCCCTCTGATTCAGCCCCTCTGATTCAGCCCCTCTGTTTCTCGCCCTCTGTTTCAGACCCACTGTTTCAGCCCCTCTGTTTCAGCCCCTCTGTTTCTCACCCTCTGTTTCAGCCCCTCTGAATCAGCCCCTCTGATTCAGCCCCTCTGATTCAGCCCCTCTGTTTCCCGCCCCTCTGTTTTAGCCCATCTGTTTCACGCCCCATGTTTCAGCCCCTCTGTTTCTCGCCCTCTGTTTAAGCCCCTCTGTTTTTCGCCCTCTGTTTCAGCCCCTCTGTTTCTCGCCCTCTGTTTCAGCCCCTCTGAATCACCCCCTCTGATTCAGCCCCTCTGTTTCAGCCCCTCTGTTTCAGCCCCTCTCTTTCTCGCCTTCAGTTTCAGCCCCTCTGTTTCTCGCCCTCTGTTTCAGCCCCTCTGTTTCTCGCCCTCTGTTTCAGCCCCTCTGATTCAGCCCCTCTGTTTCAGCCCCTCTGATTCAGCCCCTCTGTTTATGCCCCTCTGTTTCTCGCCCTCTGTTTCAGCCCCTCTGTTTCTCGCCCTCTGTTTCAGCCCCTCTGTTTCTCGCCCTCTGTTTCAGCCCCTCTGTTTCTCGACCTCTGTTTCAGCCCCTCTGTTTCAGCCCCTCTGTTTCAGCCCCTTTATGTCAGCCCCTCTGTTTCTCGCCCTCTGTTTCAGCCCCTCTGTTTCAGCCCCTGTGTTTCTCGCACTCTGTTTCTACGCCTCTGTTTCTCGCCCTCTGTTTCTCGCCCTCTGTTTCAGACCCGCTGATTCAGCCCCTCTGCTTCAGCCCCTCTGAATCAGCCCCTCTGATTCAGCTCCTCTGTGTCAGCCCCTCTGTTACAGCCCCTCTGTTTCAGCCCCTATGTTTCTCGCCCTCTGTTTCAGGCTCTCTGTTTCAGCCCGTCTGTTTCAGCCCCTCTGGTTCATCCCCTCTCTTTCTCGCCCTCTGTTTCTCGCCCGCTATTTCAGCCCCTCTGATTCCCGCCCTCTGTTTCAGCCCCTCTGTTTCAGCCCCTCTGTTTCTCGCCCTCTGTTTCAGCCCCTCTGTTTCTCGCCCACTGTTTCAGCCCCTCTGTTTCAGCCGCTCTGTTTCAGCCCATCTGTTTCAGCCCCTCTGTTTCAGCCCCTCTGTTTCACGCCCTCTGTTTCAGCCCCTCTGTTTCTCGCCCTCTGTTTCAGCCCCTCTGTTTCTCGCCTGCTGTTTCAGCCCCTATGTTTCTCGCCCTCTGTTTCAGCCCCTCTGTTTCCCGCACTCTGTTACAGCACCTCTGTTTCTCGCCCTCTGTTTCAGCCCCTCTGATTCAGCCCCTCTGTTTCACCCCCTCTGATTCAGCCCCTCTGATTCAGCCCCTCTGTTTCTCGCCCTCTGTTTCAGACCCACTGTTTCAGCCCCTCTGTTTCAGCCCCTCTGTTTCTCACCCTCTGTTTCAGCCCCTCTGATTCAGCCCCTCTAATTCAGCCCCTCTGATTCAGCCCCTCTGTTTCCCGCCCCTCTGTTTTAGCCCCTCTGTTTCACGCCCCATGTTTCAGCCCCTCTGTTTCTCGCCCTCTGTTTAAGCCCCTCTGTTTCTCGCCCTCTGTTTCAGCCGCTCTGTTTCAGCCCCTCTGTTTCAGTCCCTCTGTTTCAGCCCCTCTGTTTCAGCCCCTCTGTTTCTCGCCCTCTGTTTCAGCCCCTCTGTTTTTCGCCCTCTGTTTCAGCCCCTCTGTTTCTCGCCCTCTGTTTCAGCCCCTCTGAATCACCCCCTCTGATTCAGCCCCTCTGTTTCAGCCCCTCTGTTTCAGCCCTTCTCTTTCTCGCCCTCTGTTTCAGCCCCTCTGTTTCTCGCCCTCTGTTTCAGCCCCTCTGTTTCTCGCCCTCTGTTTCAGCCCCTCTCTTTCTCGCCCTCTGTTTCAGCCCCTCTGTTTCTCGCCCTCTGTTTCAGCCCCTCTGTTTCTCGCCCTCTGTTTTAGCCCAACTGTTTCTCGCCCTCTGTTTCAGCCCCTCTGTTTCTCGCCCTCTGTTTCAGCCCCTCTGTTTCAGCCCCTCTGTTTCTCACCCTCTGTTTCAGCCCCTCTGTTTCTCGCCCTCTGTTTCAGCCCCTCTGTTTCTCGCCCTCTGTTTCAGCCCCTCTGATTCAGCTCCTCTGTTTATGCCCCTCTGTTTCAGCCCCTCTGTTTCAGCCCCACTGTTTCTCGCCCTCTGGTTCTCACCCTCTGTTTCTCGCCCTCTGTTTCAGCCCCTCTGTTTCTCAACCTCTGTTTCAGCCCCTCTGTTTCTCACCCTCTGTTTCAGGCTCTCTGTTTCAGCCCGTCTGTTTCAGGCCCTCTGTTTCAGCACCTCTGTTTCTCGCCCTCTGTTTCTCGCCCGCTGTATCAGCCCCTCTGTTTCTCGCTCTCTGTTTCAGCCCCTCTGTTTCAGCCCCTCTGGTTCAGCCCCTCTGATTCAGCCCCTCTGATTCAGCCCCTCTGTTTCAGCCCCTCTGTTTCAGCCCCTCTGTTTCAGCCCCTCTGTTTCTCACTCTCTGTTTCAGCCCCTCTGTTTCAGCCCGTCTGTTTCTGCGCCTCTGTTTCTCGCCCTCTGTTGAAGCCCCTCTGTTTCTCACCCTCTGTTTCAGCCCCTCTGTTTCAGCCCCTCTGTTTCAGCCCCTCTGTTTCTGCCCCTCTGTTTCTCGCCCTCTGTTTCAGCCCCTCTGTTTCTCGCCCTCTGTTTCAGCCCCTCTGTTTCAGCCCCTCTGTTTCTCGCCCTCTGTTTTATCCCCTCTGTTTCTCGCCCTCTGTTTCAGCCCCTCTGATTTAGCCCCTCTGTTTCAGCCCCTCTGATTCAGCCCCTCTGTTTCAGCCCCTCTGTTTCAGCCCCTCTGTTTCTCACCCTCTGTTTCTCGCCCTCTGTTTCAGCCCCTCTGTTTTTCGCCCTCTGTTTCAGCCCCTCTGTTTCTCGCCCTCTGTTTCAGGCTCTCTGTTTCAGCCCGTCTGTTTCAGCCCCTCTGGTTCAGCCCCTCTGTTTCTCGCTCTCTGTTTCTCGCCCTCTGTTTCAGCCCCTCTGTTTCTCGCCCTCTGTTTCAGCCCCTCTGTTTCAGCCCCTCTGTTTCAGCGCCTCTGTGTCAGCCCCTCTGTTTCTCACCCTCTGTTTCAGCCCCACTGTTTCTTGCCCTCTGTTTCAGCCCCTGTGTTTCTCGCCCTCTGTTTCTACGCCTGTGTTTCTCGCCCTCTGTTTTAGCCCCTCTGTTTCTCGCCCTCTGTTTCAGACCCGCTGATTCAGCCCCTCTGTTTCAGCCCCTCTGAATCAGCCCCTCTGATTCAGCTCCTCTGTTTCAGCCCCTCTGTTACAGCCCCTCTGTTTCAGCCCCTATGTTTCTCGCCCTCTGTTTCAGCCCCTCTGATTCAGCCCCTCTGTTTCAGCCCCTCTGATTCAGCCCCTCTGATTCAGCCCCTCTGTTTCTCGCCCTCTGTTTCAGACCCACTGTTTCAGCCCCTCTGTTTCAGCCCCTCTGTTTCTCACCCTCTGTTTCAGCCCCTCTGAATCAGCCCCTCTGATTCAGCCCCTCTGATTCAGCCCCTCTGTTTCCCGCCCCTCTGTTTTAGCCCATCTGTTTCACGCCCCATGTTTCAGCCCCTCTGTTTCTCGCCCTCTGTTTAAGCCCCTCTGTTTCTCGCCCTCTGTTTCAGCCCCTCTGTTTCAGCCCCTCTCTTTCAGTCCCTCTGTTTCAGCCCCTCTGTTTCAGCCCCTCTGTTTCTCGCCCTCTGTTTCAGCACCTCTGTTTTTCGCCCTCTGTTTCAGCCTCTCTGTTTCTCGCCCTCTGTTTCAGCCCCTCTGAATCACCCCCTCTGATTCAGCCCCTCTGTTTCAGCCCCTCTGTTTCAGCCCCTCTCTTTCTCGCCTTCAGTTTCAGCCCCTCTGTTTCTCGCCCTCTGTTTCAGCCCCTCTGTTTCTCGCCCTCTGTTTCAGCCCCTCTGATTCAGCCCCTCTGTTTCAGCCCCTCTGATTCAGCCCCTCTGTTTATGCCCCTCTGTTTCTCGCCCTCTGTTTCTCGCCCTCTGTTTCAGCCCCTCTGTTTCTCGCCCTCTGTTTCAGCCCCTCTGTTTCTCGACCTCTGTTTCAGCCCCTCTGTTTCAGCCCCTCTGTTTCAGCCCCTTTATGTCAGCCCCTCTGTTTCTCGCCCTCTGTTTCAGCCCCTCTGTTTCAGCCCCTGTGTTTCTCGCACTCTGTTTCTACGCCTCTGTTTCTCGCCCTCTGTTTCTCGCCCTCTGTTTCAGACCCGCTGATTCAGCCCCTCTGCTTCAGCCCCTCTGAATCAGCCCCTCTGATTCAGCTCCTCTGTGTCAGCCCCTCTGTTACAGCCCCTCTGTTTCAGCCCCTATGTTTCTCGCCCTCTGTTTCAGGCTCTCTGTTTCAGCCCGTCTGTTTCAGCCCCTCTGGTTCATCCCCTCTCTTTCTCGCCCTCTGTTTCTCGCCCGCTATTTCAGCCCCTCTGATTCCCGCCCTCTGTTTCAGCCCCTCTGTTTCAGCCCCTCTGTTTCTCGCCCTCTGTTTCAGCCCCTCTGTTTCTCGCCCACTGTTTCAGCCCCTCTGTTTCAGCCGCTCTGTTTCAGCCCATCTGTTTCAGCCCCTCTGTTTCAGCCCCTCTGTTTCACGCCCTCTGTTTCAGCCCCTCTGTTTCTCGCCCTCTGTTTCAGCCCCTCTGTTTCTCGCCTGCTGTTTCAGCCCCTATGTTTCTCGCCCTCTGTTTCAGCCCCTCTGTTTCCCGCACTCTGTTACAGCACCTCTGTTTCTCGCCCTCTGTTTCAGCCCCTCTGATTCAGCCCCTCTGTTTCACCCCCTCTGATTCAGCCCCTCTGATTCAGCCCCTCTGTTTCTCGCCCTCTGTTTCAGACCCACTGTTTCAGCCCCTCTGTTTCAGCCCCTCTGTTTCTCACCCTCTGTTTCAGCCCCTCTGATTCAGCCCCTCTAATTCAGCCCCTCTGATTCAGCCCCTCTGTTTCCCGCCCCTCTGTTTTAGCCCCTCTGTTTCACGCCCCATGTTTCAGCCCCTCTGTTTCTCGCCCTCTGTTTAAGCCCCTCTGTTTCTCGCCCTCTGTTTCAGCCGCTCTGTTTCAGCCCCTCTGTTTCAGTCCCTCTGTTTCAGCCCCTCTGTTTCAGCCCCTCTGTTTCTCGCCCTCTGTTTCAGCCCCTCTGTTTTTCGCCCTCTGTTTCAGCCCCTCTGTTTCTCGCCCTCTGTTTCAGCCCCTCTGAATCACCCCCTCTGATTCAGCCCCTCTGTTTCAGCCCCTCTGTTTAAGCCCCTCTCTTTCTCGCCCTCTGTTTCAGCCCCTCTGTTTCTCGCCCTCTGTTTCAGCCCCTCTGTTTCTCGCCCTCTGTTTCAGCCCCTCTCTTTCTCGCCCTCTGTTTCAGCCCCTCTGTTTCTCGCCCTCTGTTTCAGCCCCTCTGTTTCTCGCCCTCTGTTTTAGCCCAACTGTTTCTCGCCCTCTGTTTCAGCCCCTCTGTTTCTCGCCCTCTGTTTCAGCCCCTCTGTTTCAGCCCCTCTGTTTCTCGCCCTCTGTTTCAGCCCCTCTGTTTCTCGCCCTCTGTTTCAGCCCCTCTGTTTCTCGCCCTCTGTTTCAGCCCCTCTGATTCAGCCCCTCTGTTTCAGCCCCTCTGATTCAGCTCCTCTGTTTATGCCCCTCTGTTTCAGCCCCTCTGTTTCAGCCCCACTGTTTCTCGCCCTCTGGTTCTCACCCTCTGTTTCTCGCCCTCTGTTTCAGCCCCTCTGTTTCTCGACCTCTGTTTCAGCCCCTCTGTTTCTCACCCTCTGTTTCAGGCTCTCTGTTTCAGCCCGTCTGTTTCAGGCCCTCTGTTTCAGCACCTCTGTTTCTCGCCCTCTGTTTCTCGCCCGCTGTATCAGCCCCTCTGTTTCTCGCTCTCTGTTTCAGCCCCTCTGTTTCAGCCCCTCTGGTTCAGCCCCTCTGATTCAGCCCCTCTGATTCAGCCCCTCTGTTTCAGCCCCTCTGTTTCAGCCCCTCTGTTTCAGCCCCTCTGTTTCTCACTCTCTGTTTCAGCCCCTCTGTTTCAGCCCGTCTGTTTCTGCGCCTCTGTTTCTCGCCCTCTGTTGAAGCCCCTCTGTTTCTCACCCTCTGTTTCAGCCCCTCTGTTTCAGCCCCTCTGTTTCAGCCCCTCTGTTTCTGCCCCTCTGTTTCTCGCCCTCTGTTTCAGCCCCTCTGTTTCTCGCCCTCTGTTTCAGCCCCTCTGTTTCAGCCCCTCTGTTTCTCGCCCTCTGTTTTATCCCCTCTGTTTCTCGCCCTCTGTTTCAGCCCCTCTGATTTAGCCCCTCTGTTTCAGCCCCTCTGATTCAGCCCCTCTGTTTCAGCCCCTCTGTTTCAGCCCCTCTGTTTCTCACCCTCTGTTTCTCGCCCTCTGTTTCAGCCCCTCTGTTTTTCGCCCTCTGTTTCAGCCCCTCTGTTTCTCGCCCTCTGTTTCAGGCTCTCTGTTTCAGCCCGTCTGTTTCAGCCCCTTGGTTCAGCCCCTCTGTTTCTCGCTCTCTGTTTCTCGCCCTCTGTTTCAGCCCCTCTGTTTCTCGCCCTCTGTTTCAGCCCCTCTGTTTCAGCCCCTCTGTTTCAGCGCCTCTGTGTCAGCCCCTCTGTTTCTCGCCCTCTGTTTCAGCCCCACTGTTTCTTGCCCTCTGTTTCAGCCCCTCTGTTTCTCGCCCGCTGTTTCAGCCCCTCTGTTTCTCGCCCTCTGTTTCAGCCCCTCTGTTTCAGCCCCTCTGTTTCAGTCCCTCTGATTCTCGCCCTCTGTTTCTCGCCCTCTGTTTCAGCCCCTCTGTTTCGCGCCCTCTGTTTCAGCCCCTCTGTTTCAGCCCCTCTGTTTCTCGCCCTCTGTTTCAGCACCTCTCTTTCTCGCCCTCTGTTACAGCCCCTCTGTTTCTCGCCCTCTGTTTCAGCCCCTCTGTTTCTCGCCCTCTGTTTCAGCGCCTCTGTTTCAGCCCCTCTGTTTCAGCCCCTCTGTTTCAGCCCCTGTGTTTCTGGCCCACTGTTTCAGCCCCTCTGTTTCTCGCCCTCTGTTTCAGCCCCTCTGATTCAGCCCCTCTGTTTCAGCCCCTCTGATTCAGCCCCTCTGTTTCAGCCCCTCTGTTTCAGCCCCTCTGTTTCGCACCCTCTGTTTCTCGCCCTCTGTTTCAGCCCCTCTGTTTCTCGCCCTCTGTTTCAGCCCCTCTATTTCTCGCCCTCTGTTTCAGCCACTCTGTTTCTTGCCCTCTGTTTCAGACCCGCCGATTCAGCCCCTCTGTTTCAGCCCCTCTGAATCAGCCCCTCTGATTCAGCCCCTCTGTTTCAGCCCCTCTGTTTCAGCCCCTCTGTTTCTCGCCCTCTGTTTCAGCACCGCTGTTTCAGCCCCTCTGTTTCAGTCCGTCTGTTTCTCGCCCTCTGTTTCTCGCCCAATGTTTCAGCCCCACTGTTTCTCGCCCTTTGTTTCAGCCCCTCTGTTTCTCGCCCTCTGTTTCAGCCCCTCTGTTTCACGCCCTCTGTTTCAGCCCCTCTGTTTCTTGCCCTCTGTTTCAGCCCCTCTGATTCAGCCCCTCTGTTTCAGCCCTCTGATTCAGCCGCTCTGTTTCAGCCCCTCTGTTTCAGCCCCTCTGTTTCTCACCCTCTGTTTGTCGCCCTCTGTTTCAGCCCCTCTGTTTTTCGCCCTCTGTTTCAGCCCCTCTGTTTCTCGCCCTCTGTTTCAGGCTCTCTGTTTCAGCCCGTCTGTTTCAGCCCCTCTGGTTCATCCCCTCTGTTTCTCGCCCTCTGTTTCTCGCCCGCTATTTCAGCCCCTCTGTTTCTCGCCCTCTGTTTCAGCCCCTCTGTTTCTCGCCCACTGTTTCAGCCCCTCTGTTTCAGCCGCTCTGTTTCAGCCCCTCTGTTTCAGCCCCTCTGTTTCAGCCCCTCTGTTTCACGCCCTCTGTTTCAGCCCCTCTCTTTCTCGCCCTCTGTTTCAGCCCCTCTGTTTCTCGACCTCTGTTTCAGCCCCTCTGTTTCAGCCCCTCTGTTTCAGCCCGTCTGTGTCAGCCCCTCTGTTTCTCGCCCTCTGTTTCAGCCCAACTGTTTCTCGCCCTCTGTTTCAACCCCTCTGTTTCTCGCCCGCTGTTTAAGCCCCTCTGTTTCTCGCCCTCTGTTTCAGCCCCTCTGTTTCAGCCCCTCTGTTTCAGTCCCTCTGTTTCTCGCCCTCTGTTTCTCGCCCTCTGTTTCAGCCCCTCTGTTTCTCACCCTCTGTTTCAGCCCCTCTGTTTCAGCCCCTCTGTTTCACGCCCTCTGTTTCAGCCCCTCTGTTTCTCGCCCTCTGTTACAGCCCCTCTGTTTCTCGCCCTCTGTTTCAGCCCCTCTGTTTCTCGTCCTCTGTTTCAGCCCCTCTGTTTCAGCCCCTCTGTTTCAGTCCCTCTGTTTCTCGCCCTCTGTTTCTCGCCCTCTGTTTCAGCCCCTCTGTTTCTCACCCTCTGTTTCAGCCCCTCTGTTTCAGCCCCTCTGTTTCTCGCCCTCTGTTTCAGCACCTCTCTTTCTCGCCCTCTGTTACAGCCCCTCTGTTTCTCGCCCTCTGTTTCAGCCCCTCTGTTTCTCGCCCTCTGTTTCAGCGCCTCTGTTTCAGCCCCTCTGTTTCAGCCCCTCTGTTTCAGCCCCTGTGTTTCTCGCCCACTGTTTCAGCCCCTCTGTTTCTCGCCCTCTGTTTCAGTCCCTCTGATTCAGCCCCTCTGTTTCAGCCCTCTGATTCAGCCCCTCTGTTTCAGCCCCTCTGTTTCAGCCCCTCTGTTTCTCACCCTCTGTTTGTCGCCCTCTGTTTCAGCCCCTCTGTTTTTCGGCCTCTGTTTCAGCCCCTCTGTTTCTCGCCCTCTGTTTCAGGCTCTCTGTTTCAGCCCGTCTGCTTCAGCCCCTCTGGTTCATCCCCTCTGTTTCAGCCCCTCTGTTTCTCGCCCACTGTTTCAGCCCCTCTGTTTCAGCCGCTCTGTTATAGCCCCTCTGTTTCAGCCCCTCTGTTTCAGCCCCTCTGTTTCACGCCCTCTGTTTCAGCCCCTCTCTTTCTCGCCCTCTGTTTCAGCCCCTCTGTTTCTCGACCTCTGTTTCAGCCCCTCTGTTTCAGCCCCTCTGTTTCAGTCCGTCTGTGTCAGCCCCTCTGTTTCTCGCCCTCTGTTTCAGCCCCACTGTTTCTCACCCTCTGTTTCAACCCCTCTGTTTCTCGCCCGCTGTTTAAGCCCCTCTGTTTCTCGCCCTTTGTTTCAGCCCCTCTGTTTCAGCCCCTCTGTTTCAGTCCCTCTGTTTCTCGCCCTCTGTTTCTCGCCCTCTGTTTCAGCCCCTCTGTTTCTCACCCTCTGTTTCAGCCCCTCTGTTTCAGCCCCTCTGTTTCTCGCCCTCTGTTTCAGCCCCTCTGTTTCTCGCCCTCTGTTACAGCCCCTCTGTTTCTCGCCCTCTGTTTCAGCCCCTCTGTTTCTCGTCCTCTGTTTCAGCCCCTCTGTTTCAGCCCCTCTGTTTCAGTCCCTCTGTTTCTCGCCCTCTGTTTCTCGCCCTCTGTTTCAGCCCCTCTGTTTCTCACCCTCTGTTTCAGCCCCTCTGTTTCAGCCCCTCTGTTTCTCGCCCTCTGTTTCAGCACCTCTCTTTCTCGCCCTCTGTTACAGCCCCTCTGTTTCTCGCCCTCTGTTTCCGCCCTTCTGTTTCTCGCCCTCTGTTTCAGCGCCTCTGTTTCAGCCCCTCTGTTTCAGCCCCTCTGTTTCAGCCCCTGTGTTTCTGGCCCACTGTTTCAGCCCCTCTGTTTCTCGCCCTCTGTTTCAGCCCCTCTAATTCAGCCCCTCTGTTTCAGCCCCTCTGATTCAGCCCCTCTGTTTCAGCCCCTCTGTTTCAGCCCCTCTGTTTCGCACCCTCTGTTTCTCGCCCTCTGTTTCAGCCCCTCTGTTTCTCGCCCTCTGTTTCAGCCCCTCTATTTCTCGCCCTCTGTTTCAGCCACTCTGTTTCTTGCCCTCTATATCAGCCCCTCTGTTTCTTGCCCTCTGTTTCAGCCCCGCCGATTCAGCCCCTCTGTTTCAGCCCCTCTGAATCAGCCCCTCTGATTCAGCCCCTCTGTTTCAGCCCCTCTGTTTCAGCCCCTCTGTTTCTCGCCCTCTGTTTCAGCCCCACTGTTTCAGCCCCTCTGTTTCAGTCCGTCTGTTTCTCGCCCTCTGTTTCACGCCCTCTGTTTCAGCCCCACTGTTTCTCGCCCTCTGTTTCAGCCCCTCTGTTTCTCGACCTCTGTTTCAGCCCCTCGGTTTCAGCCCCTCTGTTTCAGTCCGTCTGTGTCAGCCCCTCTGTTCCTCGCCCTCTGTTTCAGCCCCACTGTTTCTCGCCCTCTGTTTCAACCCCTCTGTTTCTCGCCCGCTGTTTAAGCCCCTCTGTTTCTCGCCCTCTGTTTCAGCCCCTCTGTTTCAGCCCCTCTCTTTCAGTCCCTCTGTTTCTCGCCCTCTGTTTCTCGCCCTCTGTTTCAGCCCCTCTGTTTCTCACCCTCTGTTTCAGCCCCTCTGTTTCAGCCCCTCTGTTTCTCGCCCTCTGTTTCAGCCCCTCTGTTTCTCGCCCTCTGTTACAGCCCCTCTGTTTCTCGCCCTCTGTTTCAGCCCCTCTGTTTCTCGTCCTCTGTTTCAGCCCCTCTGTTTCAGCCCCTCTGTTTCAGTCCCTCTGTTTCTCGCCCTCTGTTTCTCGCCCTCTGTTTCAGCCCCTCTGTTTCAGCCCCTCTGTTTCAGCACTTCTGTTTCAGCCCCTCTGTTTCTCGCCCTCTGTTTCAGCACCTCTCTTTCTCGCCCTCTGTTACAGCCCCTCTGTTCCTCGCCCTCTGTTTCAGCGCCTCTGTTTCAGCCACTCTGTTTCAGCGCCTCTGTTTCAGCCCCTCTGTTTCAGCCCCTCTGTTTCAGCCCCTGTGTTTCTGGCCCACTGTTTCAGCCCCTCTGTTTCTCGCCCTCTGTTTCAGCCCCTCTGAGTCAGCCCCTCTGTTTCAGCCCTCTGATTCAGCCCCTCTGTTTCAGCCCCTCTGTTTCAGCCCCTCTGTTTCTCACCCTCTGTTTGTCGCCCTCTGTTTCAGCCCCTCTGTTTTTCGCCCTCTGTTTCAGTCCCTCTGTTTCTCGCCCTCTGTTTCTCGCCCTCTGTTTCAGCCCCTCTGTTTCTCACCCTCTGTTTCAGCACCTCTGTTTCAGCCCCTCTGTTTCTCGCCCTCTGTTTCAGCACCTCTCTTTCTCGCCCTCTGTTACAGCCCCTCTGTTCCTCGCCCTCTGTTTCAGCGCCTCTGTTTCAGCCCCTCTGTTTCAGCGCCTCTGTTTCAGCCCCTCTGTTTCAGCCCCTCTGTTTCAGCCCCTGTGTTTCTGGCCCACTGTTTCAGCCCCTCTGTTTCTCGCCCTCTGTTTCAGCCCCTCTGAGTCAGCCCCTCTGTTTCAGCCCTCTGATTCAGCCCCTCTGTTTCAGCCCCTCTGTTTCAGCCCCTCTGTTTCTCACCCTCTGTTTGTCGCCCTCTGTTTCAGCCCCTCTGTTTTTCGCCCTCTGTTTCAGCCCCTCTGTTTCTCGCCCTCTGTTTCAGGCTCTCTGTTTCAGCCCGTCTGTTTCAGCCCCTCTGGTTCATCCCCTCTGTTTCTCGCCCTCTGTTTCTCGCCCGCTATTTCAGCCCCTCTGTTTCTCGCCCTCTGTTTCAGCCCCTCTGTTTCAGCCCCTCTGTTTCTCGCCCTCTGTTTCAGCCCCTCTGTTTCTCGCCCTCTGTTTAAGCCCCTCTGTTTCACGCCCTCTGTTTCAGCCCCTCTGTTTCTCGCCCTCTGTTTCAGCCCCTCTGATTCAGCCCCTCTGTTTCAGCCCTCTGATTCAGCCCCTCTGTTTCAGCCCCTCTGTTTCAGCCCCTCTGTTTCTCACCCTCTGTTTGTCGCCCTCTGTTTCAGCGCCTCTGTTTTTCGCCCTCTGTTTCAGCCCCTCTGTTTCTCGCCCTCTGTTTCAGGCTCTCTGTTTCAGCCCGTCTGTTTCAGCCCCTCTGGTTCATCCCCTCTGTTTCACGCCCTCTGTTTCTCGCCCGCTATTTCAGCCACTCTGTTTCTCGCCCTCTGTTTCAGCCCCTCTGTTTCAGCCCCTCTGTTTCTCGCCCTCTGTTTCAGCCCCTCTGTTTCTCGCCCACTATTTCAGCCCCTCTGTTTCAGCCGCTCTGTTTCAGCCCCTCTGTTTCAGCCCCTCTGTTCAGCCCCTCTGTTTCACGCCCTCTGTTTCAGCCCCTCTGTTTCTCGCCCTCTGTTTCAGCCCCTCTGTTTCTCGACCTCTGTTTCAGCCCCTCTGTTTCAGCCCCTCTGTTTCAGCCAGTCTGTGTCAGCCCCTCTGTTTCTCGCCCTCTGTTTCAGCTCCACTGTTTCTCGCCCTCTGTTTCAACCCCTCTGTTTCTCGCCCGCTGTTTAAGCCCCTCTGTTTCTCGCCCTCTGTTTCAGCCCCTCTGTTTCAGCCCCTCTGTTTCAGTCCCTCTGTTTCTCGCCCTCTGTTTCTCGCCCTCTGTTTCAGCCCTTCTGTTTCTCACCCTCTGTTTCAGCCCCTCTGTTTCAGCCCCTCTGTTTCTCGCCCTCTGTTTCAGCCCCTCTGTTTCTCGCCCTCTGTTACAGCCCCTCTGTTTCTCGCCCTCTGTTTCAGCCCCTCTGTTTCTCGTCCTCTGTTTCAGCCCCTCTGTTTCAGCCCCTCTGTTTCAGCCCGTCTGTTTCAGCCACTGGTTTTCTCGCCCTCTGTTTCAGCCCCTCTGTTTCAGCCCCTCTGTTTCAGCCCCTCTGATTCAGCCCCTCTGTTTCAGTCCCTCTGATTCAGCCCCTCTGTTTCAGCCCCTCTGTTTCAGCCCCTCTATTTCTCACCCTCTGTTTCTCGCCCTCTGTTTCTTGCCCGCTGTTTCAGCCCCTCTGTTTCAGTCCCTCTGTTTCTCGCCCTCTGTTTCTCGCCCTCTGTTTCAGCCCCTCTGTTTCTCACCCTCTGTTTCAGCCCCTCTGTTTCAGCCCCTCTGTTTCTCGCCCTCTGTTTCAGCCCCTCTGTTTCTCGCCCTCTGTTACAGCCCCTCTGTTTCTCGCCCTCTGTTTCAGCCCCTCTGTTTCTCGTCCTCTGTTTCAGCCCCTCTGTTTCAGCCCCTCTGTTTCAGCCCGTCTGTTTCAGCCACTGGTTTTCTCGCCCTCTGTTTCAGCCCCTCTGTTTCTCGCCCTCTGTTTCAGCCCCTCTGATTCAGCCCCGCTGTTTCAGTCCCTCTGATTCAGCCCCTCTGTTTCAGCCCCTCTCTTTCAGCCCCTCTGATTCAGCCCCTCTGTTTCTCGCCCTCTGTTTCTTGCCCGCTGTTTCAGCCCCTCTGTTTCTCGCCCTCTGTTTCAGCCCCTCTGTTTCAGCCGCTCTGTTTCAGCCCCTCTGTTTCAGGCCCTCTGTTTCAGCCCCTCTGATTCAGCCCCTCTGTTTCAGCCCTCTGATTCAGCCCCTCTGTTTCAGCCCCTCTGTTTCTCGACCTCTGTTTCAGCCCCTCTGTTTCAGCCCCTCTGTTTCAGCCCGTCTGTGTCAGCCCCTCTGTTTCTCGCCCTCTGTTTCAGCCCCACTGTTTCTCACCCACTGTTTCAACCCCTCTGTTTCTCGCCCGCTGTTTAAGCCCCTCTGTTTCTCGCCCTCTGTTTCAGCCCCTCTGTTTCAGCCCCTCTGTTTCAGTCCCTCTGTTTCTCGCCCTCTGTTTCTCGCCCTCTGTTTCAGCCCCTCTGTTTCTCACCCTCTGTTTCAGCCCCTCTGTTTCAGCCCCTCTGTTTCTCGCCCTCTGTTTCAGCCCCTCTGTTTCTCGCCCTCTGTTACAGCCCCTCTGTTTCTCGCCCTCTGTTTCAGCCCCTCTGTTTCTCGTCCTCTGTTTCAGCCCCTCTGTTTCAGCCCCTCTGTTTCAGTCCCTCTGTTTCTCGCCCTCTGTTTCTCGCCCTCTGTTTCAGCCCCTCTGTTTCTCACCCTCTGTTTCAGCCCCTCTGTTTCAGCCCCTCTGTTTCAGCGCCTCTGTTTCAGCCCCTCTGTTTCAGCCCCTCTGTTTCAGCCCCTGTGTTTCTGGCCCACTGTTTCAGCCCCTCTGTTTCTCGCCCTCTGTTTCAGCCCCTCTGATTCAGCCCCTCTGTTTCAGCCCCTCTGATTCAGCCCCTCTGTTTCAGCCCCTCTGTTTCAGCCCCTCTGTTTCGCACCCTCTGTTTCTCGCCCTCTGTTTCAGCCCCTCTGTTTCTCGCCCTCTGTTTCAGCCCCTCTATTTCTCGCCCTCTGTTTCAGCCACTCTGTTTCTTGCCCTCTATATCAGCCCCTCTGTCTCTTGCCCTCTGTTTCAGCCCCGCCGATTCAGCCCCTCTGTTTCAGCCCCTCTGAATCAGCCCCTCTGATTCAGCCCCTCTGTTTCAGCCCCTCTGTTTCAGCCCCTCTGTTTCTCGCCCTCTGTTTCAGCCCCACTGTTTCAGCCCCTCTGTTTCAGCCCCTCTGAATCAGCCCCTCTGATTCAGCCCCTCTGTTTCAGCCCCTCTGTTTCAGCCCCTCTGTTTCTCGCCCTCTGTTTCAGCCCCTCTGTTTCAGCCCCTCTGTTTCTCGCCCTCTGTTTCAGCCCCACTGTTTCAGCCCCTCTGTTTCAGTCCGTCTGTTTCTCGCCCTCTGTTTCACGCCCTCTGTTTCAGCCCCTCTGTTTCTCGCCCTCTGTTTCAGCCCCTCTGTTTCTCGACCTCTGTTTCAGCCCCTCGGTTTCAGCCCCTCTGTTTCAGTCCGTCTGTGTCAGCCCCTCTGTTTCTCGCCCTCTGTTTCAGCCCCACTGTTTCTCGCCCTCTGTTTCAACCCCTCTGTTTCTCGCCCGCTGTTTAAGCCCCTCTGTTTCTCGCCCTCTGTTTCAGCCCCTCTGTTTCAGCCCCTCTCTTTCAGTCCCTCTGTTTCTCGCCCTCTGTTTCTCGCCCTCTGTTTCAGCCCCTCTGTTTCTCACCCTCTGTTTCAGCCCCTCTGTTTCAGCCCCTCTGTTTCAGCCCCTCTGTTTCAGCCCCTCTGTTTCTCGCCCTCTGTTACAGCCCCTCTGTTTCTCGCCCGCTATTTCAGCCCCTCTGTTTCTCGCCCTCTGTTTCAGCCCCTCTGTTTCTCGCCCTCTGTTTCAGCCCCTCTGTTTCAGCCCCTCTGTTTCAGCCGCTCTGTTTCAGCCCCTCTGTTTCAGCCCCTCTGTTTCAGCCCCTCTGTTTCACGCCCTCTGTTTCAGCCCCTCTGTTTCTCGCCCTCTGTTTCAGCCCCTCTGTTTCTCGCCCTCTGTTTCAGCGCCTCTGTTTCTCGCCCTCTGTTTCAGCCCCTCTGTTTCAGCCCCTGTGTTTCTGGCCCACTGTTTCAGCCCCTCTGTTTCTCGCCCTCTGTTTCAGCCCCTCTGATTCAGCCCCTCTGTTTCAGCCCTCTGATTCAGCCCCACTGTTTCAGCCCCTCTGTTTCTCGCCCTCTGTTTCAGCCCCTCTGTTTCTCGCCCTCTGTTTCAGCCCCTCTGTTTCTCGTCCTCTGTTTCAGCCCCTCTGTTTCAGCCCCTCTCTTTCAGCCCCTCTGTTTCTCACCCTCTGTTTCTCGCCCTGTGTTTCAGCCCCTCTGTTTCTCACCCTCTGTTTCAGCCCCTCTGTTTCAGCCCCTCTGTTTCTCGCCCTCTGTTTCAGCCCCTCTGTTTCTCGCCCTCTGTTACAGCCCCTCTGTTTCTCGCCCTCTGTTTCAGCCCCTCTGTTTCTCGTCCTCTGTTTCAGCCCCTCTGTTTCAGCCCCTCTGTTTCAGCCCCTCTGTTTCAGCCCCTGTGTTTCTGGCCCACTGTTTCAGCCCCTCTGTTTCTCGCCCTCTGTTTCAGCCCCTCTGATTCAGCCCCTCTGTTTCAGCCCTCTGATTCAGCCCCTCTGTTTCAGCCCCTCTGTTTCAGCCCCTCTGTTTCTCACCCTCTGTTTGTCGCCCTCTGTTTCAGCCCCTCTGTTTTTCGCCCTCTGTTTCAGCCCCTCTGTTTCTCGCCCTCTGTTTCAGGCTCTCTGTTTCAGCCCGTCTGTTTCTCGCCCTCTGTTTCAGCCCCTCTGTTTCAGCCGCTCTGTTTCAGCCCCTCTGTTTCAGCCCCTCTGTTTCAGCCCCTCTGTTTCACGCCCTCTGTTTCAGCCCCTCTGTTTCTCGCCCTCTGTTTCAGCCCCTCTGTTTCTCGCCCTCTGTTTCAGCGCCTCTGTTTCAGCCCCTCTGTTTCAGCCCCTCTGTTTCAGCCCCTGTGTTTCTGGCCCACTGTTTCAGCCCCTCTGTTTCTCGCCCTCTGTTTCAGCCCCTCTGATTCAGCCCCTCTGTTTCAGCCCTCTGATTCAGCCCCTCTGTTTCAGCCCCTCTGTTTCAGCCCCTCTGTTTCTCACCCTCTGTTTGTCGCCCTCTGTTTCAGCCCCTCTGTTTTTCGCCCTCTGTTTCAGCCCCTCTGTTTCTCGCCCTCTGTTTCAGGCTCTCTGTTTCAGCCCGTCTGTTTCAGCCCCTCTGGTTCATCCCCTCTGTTTCTCGCCCTCTGTTTCTCGCCCGCTATTTCAGCCCCTCTGTTTCTCGCCCTCTGTTTCAGCCCCTCTGTTTCAGCCCCTCTGTTTCTCGCCCTCTGTTTCAGCCCCTCTGTTTCAGCCCCTCTGTTTCAGCCCCTCTGTTTCACGCCCTCTGTTTCAGCCCCTCTGTTTCTCGCCCTCTGTTTCAGCCCCTCTGTTTCTCGACCTCTGTTTCAGCCCCTCTGTTTCAGCCCCTCTGTTTCAGCCCGTCTGTGACAGCCACTCTGTTTCTCGCCCTCTGACTCAGCCCCACTGTTTCTCGTCCTCTGTTTCAACCCCTCTGTTTCTCGCCCGCTGTTTAAGCCCCTCTGTTTCTCGCCCTCTGTTTCAGCCCCTCTGTTTCAGCCCCTCTGTTTCAGTCCCTCTGTTTCTCGCCCTCTGTTTCTCGCCCTCTGTTTCAGCCCCTCTGTTTCTCACCCTCTGTTTCAGCCCCTCTGTTTCAGCCCCTCTGTTTCTCGCCCTCTGTTTCAGCCCCTCTGTTTCTCGCCCTCTGTTACAGCCCCTCTGTTTCTCCCCCTCTGTTTCAGACCCTCTGTTTCTCGACCTCTGTTTCAGCCCCTCTGTTTCAGCCCCTCTCTTTCAGCCCCTCTGTTTCTCGCCCTCTGTTTCTCGCCCTCTGTTTCAGCCCCTCTGTTTCTCACCCTCTGTTTCAGCCCCTCTGTTTCAGCCCCTCTGTTTCTCGCCCTCTGTTTCAGCACCTCTCTTTCTCGCCCTCTGTTACAGCCCCTCTGTTTCTCGCCCTCTGTTTCAGCCCCTCTGTTTCTCGCCCTCTGTTTCAGCGCCTCTGTTTCAGCCCCTCTGTTTCAGCCTCTGTGTTTCTGGCCCACTGTTTCAGCCCCTCTGTTTCTCGCCCTCTGTTTCAGCCCCTCTGATTCAGCCCCTCTGTTTCAGCCCCTCTGATTCAGCCCCTCTGTTTCAGCCCCTCTGTTTCGCACCCTCTGTTTCTCGCCCTCTGTTTCAGCCCCTCTGTTTCTCGCCCTCTGTTTCAGCCCCTCTATTTCTCGCCCTCTGTTTCAGCCACTCTGTTTCAGCCACTCTGTTTCTTGCCCTCTATATCAGCCCCTCTGTTTCTTGCCCTCTGTTTCAGCCCCGCCGATTCAGCCCCTCTGTGTCAGCCCCTCTGAATCAGCCCCTCTGATTCAGCCCCTCTGTTTCAGCCCCTCTGTTTCAGCCCCTCTGTTTCTCGCCCTCTGTTTCAGCCCCGCTGTTTCAGCCCCTCTGTTTCAGTCCGTCTGTTTCTCGCCCTCTGTTTCTCGCCCAATGTTTCAGCCCCACTGTTTCTCGCCCTTTGTTTCAGCCCCTCTGTTTCTCGCCCTCTGTTTCAGCCCCTCTGTTTCACGCCCTCTGTTTCAGCCCCTCTGTTTCTCGCCCTCTGTTTCAGCCCCTCTGATTCAGCCCCTCTGTTTCAGCCCTCTGATTCAGCCCCTCTGTTTCAGCCCCTCTGTTTCAGCCCCTCTGTTTCTCACCCTCTGTTTGTCGCCCTCTGTTTCAGCGCCTCTGTTTGTCGCCCTCTGTTTCAGCCCCTCTGTTTCTCGCCCTCTGTTTCAGGCTCTCTGTTTCAGCCCGTCTGTTTCAGCCCCTCTGGTTCATCCCCTCTGTTTCTCGCCCTCTGTTTCTCGCCCGCTATTTCAGCCACTCTGTTTCTCGCCCTCTGTTTCAGCCCCTCTGTTTCAGCCCCTCTGTTTCTCGCCCTCTGTTTCAGCCCCTCTGTTTCTCGCCCACTGTTTCAGCCCCTCTGTTTCAGCCACTCTGTTTCAGCCCCTCTATTTCAGCCCCTCTGTTTCAGCCCCTCTGTTTCACGCCCTCTGTTTCAGCCCCTCTGTTTCTCGCCCTCTGTTTCAGCCCCTCTGTTTTCGACCTCTGTTTCAGCCCCTCTGTTTCAGCCCCTCTGTTTCAGCCAGTCTGTGTCAGCCCCTCTGTTTCTCGCCCTCTGTTTCAGCTCCACTGTTTCTCGCCCTCTGTTTCAACCCCTCTGTTTCTCGCCCGCTGTTTAAGCCCCTCTGTTTCTCGCCCTCTGTTTCAGCCCCTCTGTTTCAGCCCCTCTGTTTCAGTCCCTCTGTTTCTCGCCCTCTGTTTCTCGCCCTCTGTTTCAGCCCCTCTGTTTCTCACCCTCTGTTTCAGCCCCTCTGTTTCAGCCCCTCTGTTTCTCGCCCTCTGTTTCAGCCCCTCTGTTTCTCGCCCTCTGTTACAGCCCCTCTGTTTCTCGCCCTCTGTTTCAGCCCCTCTGTTTCAGCCCCTCTGTTTCTCGTCCTCTGTTTCAGCCCCTCTGTTTCAGCCCCTCTGTTTCAGCCCCTCTGATTCAGCCCCTCTGTTTCTCGCCCTCTGTTTCAGCCCCTCTGTTTCTCGCCCTCTGTTTCAGCCCCTCTGATTCAGCCCCTCTGTTTCAGTCCCTCTGATTCAGCCCCTCTGTTTCAGCCCCTCTGTTTCAGCCCCTCTATTTCTCACCCTCTGTTTCTCGCCCTCTGTTTCTTGCCCGCTGTTTCAGCCCCTCTGTTTCAGTCCCTCTGTTTCTCGCCCTCTGTTTCTCGCCCTCTGTTTCAGCCCCTCTGTTTCTCACCCTCTGTTTCAGCCCCTCTGTTTCAGCCCCTCTGTTTCTCGCCCTCTGTTTCAGCCCCACTGTTTCTCGCCCTCTGTTACAGCCCCTCTGTTTCTCGCCCTCTGTTTCAGCCCCTCTGTTTCTCGTCCTCTGTTTCAGCCCCTCTGTTTCAGCCCGTCTGTTTCAGCCACTGGTTTTCTCGCCCTCTGTTTCAGCCCCTCTGTTTCTCGCCCTCTGTTTCAGCCCCTCTGATTCAGCCCCTCTGTTTCAGTCCCTCTGATTCAGCCCCTCTGTTTCAGCCCCTCTGTTTCAGCCCCTCTGATTCAGCCCCTCTGTTTCTCGCCCTCTGTTTCTTGCCCGCTGTTTCAGCCCCTCTGTTTCAGCCCCTCTGATTCAGCCCCTCTGATTCAGCCCCTCTGTTTCTCGCCCTCTGTTTCAGCCCCTCTGTTTCAGCCCCTCTTTTTCAGCCCCTCTGTTTCTTGCCCTCTGGTTCAGCCCCTCTGTTTCTCGCCCTCTGTTTCAGCCCCTCTGTTTCAGCCCCTCTGTTTCAGCACCTCTGTTTCTCGCCCTCTGTTTCAGCCCCACTGTTTCAGCCCCTCTGTTTCAGCCCCTCTTTTTCAGCCCCTCTGTTTCTCACCCTCTGTTTCAGCACCTCTGTTTCTCGCCCACTGTTTCAGCCCCTCTGTTTCAGCCCCTCTGTTTCTCGCCCTCTGTTTCAGCCCCTCTGTTTCTCGCCCTCTGTTTCAGCCCCTCTGTTTCTCGCCCTCTGTTTCAGCCCATCTGTTTCAGCCCCTCTGTTTCTCACCCTCTGTTTCAGCCCCTCTGTTTTAGCCCCTCTGTTTTTCACCCACTGTTTCTCGCCCTCTGTTTCAGCCCCCCTGATTCAGCCCCTCTGTTTCAGCCCCTCTGTTTCTCGCCCTGTGTTTCAGCCCCTCTGTTTCTCGCCCTCTGTTTCAGCACCTCTATTTCAGCCCCTCTGTTTCTCGCCCTCTGTTTCAGCCCCTCTGTTTCTCGCACTCTGTTTCAGCCCCTCTGTTTCAGCCCCTCTGAATCAGCCCCTCTGATTCAGCCCCTCTGTTTCAGCCCCTCTGTTTCAGCCCCTCTGTTTCGCACCCTCTGTTTCAGCCCCTCTGTTTCAGCCCCTCTGTTTCTCGCCCTCTGTTTCAGCCCCTCTCTTTCTCGCCCTCTGTTACAGCCCCATTGTTTCTCGCCCTCTGTTTCAGCCCCTCTGATTCTCGCCCTCTGTTTCAGCGCCTCTGTTTCAGCCCCTCTGTTTCAGGCCCTCTGTTTCAGCACCTCTGTTTCTCGCCCTCTGTTTCTCGCCCGCTGTATCAGCCCCTCTGTTTCTTGCTCTCTGTTTCAGCCCCTCTGTTTCAGCCCCTCTGATTCAGCCCCTCTGATTCAGCCCCTCTGTTTCAGCCCCTCTGTTTCAGCCCCTCTGTTTCACGCTCTCTGTTGAAGCCCCTCTGTTTCAGCCCGTCTGTTTCTGCGCCTCTGTTTCTCGCCCTCTGTTTAAGCCCCTCTGTTTCTCACCCTCTGTTTCAGCCCCTCTGTTTCAGCCCCTCTGTTTCAGCCCCTGTGTTTCAGCCCCTCTGTTTCTGCCCCTCTGTTTCTCGCCCTCTGTTTCAGCCCCTCTGTTTCTCGCACTCTGTTTCAGCCCCTCTGTTTCTCGCCCTCTGTTTCAGCCCCTCTGATTCAGCCCCTCTGTTTCAGCCCCTCTGGTTCAGCCCCTCTGTTTCAGCCCCTCTGTTTCAGCTCCTTTGTTTCAGCCCCACTGTTTCTCGCCCTCTGGTTCTCACCCTCTGTTTCTCGCCCTCTGTTTCAGCCCCTCTGTTTTTCGCCCTCTGTTTCAGCCCCTCTGTTTCTCGCCCTCTGTTTCAGGCTCTCTGTTTCATCCCGTCTGTTTCAGGCCCTCTGTTTCAGCACCTCTGTTTCTCGCCCTCTGTTTCTCGCCCGCTGTATCAGCCCCTCTGTTTCTTGCTCCCTGTTTCAGCCCCTCTGTTTCAGCCCCTCTGATTCAGCCCCTCTGATTCAGCCCCTCTGATTCAGCCCCTCTGTTTCAGCCCCTCTGTTTCAGCCCCTCTGTTTCACGCTCTCTGTTGAAGCCCCTCTGTTTCAGCCCGTCTGTTTCTGCGCCTCTGTTTCTCGCCCTCTGTTTAAGCCCCTCTGTTTCTCACCCTCTGTTTCAGCCCCTCTGTTTCAGCCCCTCTGTTTCAGCCCCTCTGTTTCAGCCCCTCTGTTTCTGCCCCTCTGTTTCTCGCCCTCTGTTTCAGCCCCTCTGTTTCTCGCCCTCTGTTTCAGCCCCTCTTTTTCAGCCCCTCTGTTTCTCGCACTCAGTTTCATCCCCTCTGTTTCTCGCCCTCTGTTTCTGCCCCTCTGATTTAGCCCCTCTGTTTCAGCCCCTCTGATTCAGCCCCTCTGTTTCAGCCCCTCTGTTTCAGCTCCTCTGTTTCTCACCCTCTGTTTCTCGCCCTCTGTTTCAGCCCCTCTGTTTTTCGCCCTCTGTTTCAGCCCCTCTGTTTCTCGCCATCTGTTTCAGGCTCTCTGTTTCAGCCCCTCTGTTTCAGTCCCTCTGTTTCTCGCCCTCTGTTTCTCGCCCACTGTTTCAGCCCCTCTGTTTCGCGCCCTCTGTTTCAGCCCCTCTGTTTCAGCCCCTCTGTTTCTCGCCCTCTGTTTCAGCCCCTCTGATTCAGCCCCTCTGTTACAGCCCCTCTGTTTCTCGCCCTCTGTTTCAGCCCCTCTGTTTCTCGCCCTCTGTTTCAGCGCCTCTGTTTCAGCCCCTCTGTTTCAGCCCCTCTGTTTCAGCCCCTGTGTTTCTGGCCCACTGTTTCAGCCCCTCTGTTTCTCGCCCTCTGTTTCAGCCCCTCTGATTCAGCCCCTCTGTTTCAGCCCCTCTGATTCAGCCCCTCTGTTTCAGCCCCTCTGTTTCAGCCCCTCTGTTTCGCACCCTCTGTTTCTCGCCCTCTGTTTCAGCCCCTCTGTTTCTCACCCTCTGTTTCAGCCCCTCTATTTCTCGCCCTCTGTTTCAGCCACTCTGTTTCTTGCCCTCTATATCAGCCCCTCTGTTTCTTGCCCTCTGTTTCAGCCCTGCCGATTCAGCCCCTCTGTTTCAGCCCCTCTGAATCAGCCCCTCTGATTCAGCCCCTCTGTTTCAGCCCCTCTGTTTCAGCCACTCTGTTTCGCACCCTCTGTTTCAGCCCCTCTGTTTCAGCCCCTCTGTTTCTCGCCCTCTGTTTCAGCCCCTCTCTTTCTCGCCCTCTGTTACAGCCCCATTGTTTCTCGCCCTCTGTTTCAGCCCCTCTGTTTCTCGCCCTCTGTTTCAGCGCCTCTGTTTCAGCCCCTCTGTTTCAGGCCCTCTGTTTCAGCACCTCTGTTTCTCGCCCTCTGTTTCTCGCCCGCTGTATCAGCCCCTCTGTTTCTTGCTCTCTGTTTCAGCCCCTCTGTTTCAGCCCCTCTGATTCAGCCCCTCTGATTCAGCCCCTCTGTTTCAGCCCCTCTGTTTCAGCCCCTCTGTTTCACCCCTCTGTTTCACGCTCTCTGTTGAAGCCCCTCTGTTTCAGCCCGTCTGTTTCTGCGCCTCTGTTTCTCGCCCTCTGTTTAAGCCCCTCTGTTTCTCACCCTCTGTTTCAGCCCCTCTGTTTCAGCCCCTCTGTTTCAGCCCCTGTGTTTCAGCCCCTCTGTTTCTGCCCCTCTGTTTCTCGCCCTCTGTTTCAGCCCCTCTGTTTCTCGCACTCTGTTTCAGCCCCTCTGTTTCTCGCCCTCTGTTTCAGCCCCTCTGATTCAGCCCCTCTGTTTCAGCCCCTCTGGTTCAGCCCCTCTGTTTCAGCCCCTCTGTTTCAGCTCCTCTGTTTCAGCCCCACTGTTTCTCGCCCTCTGGTTCTCACCCTCTGTTTCTCGCCCTCTGTTTCAGCCCCTCTGTTTTTCGCCCTCTGTTTCAGCCCCTCTGTTTCTCGCCCTCTGTTTCAGGCTCTCTGTTTCATCCCATCTGTTTCAGGCCCTCTGTTTCAGCACCTCTGTTTCTCGCCCTCTGTTTCTCGCCCGCTGTATCAGCCCCTCTGTTTCTTGCTCTCTGTTTCAGCCCCTCTGTTTCAGCCCCTCTGATTCAGCCCCTCTGATTCAGCCCCTCTGATTCAGCCCCTCTGTTTCAGCCCCTCTGTTTCAGCCCCTCTGTTTCAGCCCCTCTGTTTCACGCTCTCTGTTGAAGCCCCTCTGTTTCAGCCCGTCTGTTTCTGCGCCTCTGTTTCTCGCCCTCTGTTTAAGCCCCTCTGTTTCTCACCCTCTGTTTCAGCCCCTCTGTTTCAGCCCCTCTGTTTCAGCCCCTCTGTTTCAGCCCCTCTGTTTCTGCCCCTCTGTTTCTCGCCCTCTGTTTCAGCCCCTCTGTTTCTCGCCCTCTGTTTCAGCCCCTCTTTTTCAGCCCCTCTGTTTCTCGCACTCAGTTTCATCCCCTCTGTTTCTCGCCCTCTGTTTCTGCCCCTCTGATTTAGCCCCTCTGTTTCAGCCCCTCTGATTCAGCCCCTCTGTTTCAGCCCCTCTGTTTCAGCTCCTCTGTTTCTCACCCTCTGTTTCTCGCCCTCTGTTTCAGCCCCTCTGTTTTTCGCCCTCTGTTTCAGCCCCTCTGTTTCTCGCCATCTGTTTCAGGCTCTCTGTTTGAGCCCCTCTGTTTCAGTCCCTCTGTTTCTCGCCCTCTGTTTCTCGCCCTCTGTTTCAGCCCCTCTGTTTCGCGCCCTCTGTTTCAGCCCCTCTGTTTCAGCCCCTCTGTTTCTCGCCCTCTGTTTCAGCACCTCTCTTTCTCGCCCTCTGTTACAGCCCCTCTGTTTCTCGCCCTCTGTTTCAGCCCCTCTGTTTCTCGCCCTCTGTTTCAGCGCCTCTGTTTCAGCCCCTCTGTTTCAGCCCCTCTGTTTCAGCCCCTGTGTTTCTGGCCCACTGTTTCAGCCCCTCGGTTTCTCGCCCTCTGTTTCAGCCCCTCTGATTCAGCCCCTCTGTTTCAGCCCCTCTGATTCAGCCCCTCTGTTTCAGCCCCTCTGTTTCAGCCCCTCTGTTTCGCACCCTCTGTTTCTCGCCCTCTGTTTCAGCCCCTCTGTTTCTCACCCTCTGTTTCAGCCCCTCTATTTCTCGCCCTCTGTTTCAGCCACTCTGTTTCTTGCCCTCTATATCAGCCCCTCTGTTTCTTGCCCTCTGTTTCAGCCCCGCCGATTCAGCCCCTCTGTTTCAGCCCCTCTGAATCAGCCCCTCTGATTCAGCCCCTCTGTTTCAGCCCCTCTGTTTCAGCCCCTCTGTTTCGCACCCTCTGTTTCAGCCCCTCTGTTTCAGCCCCTCTGTTTCTCGCCCTCTGTTTCAGCCCCTCTCTTTCTCGCCCTCTGTTACAGCCCCATTGTTTCTCGCCCTCTGTTTCAGCCCCTCTGTTTCTCGCCCTCTGTTTCAGCGCCTCTGTTTCAGCCCCTCTGTTTCAGCCCCTGTGTTTCTGGCCCTCTGTTTCAGCCCCTCTGTTTCTCGCCCTCTGTTTCAGCCACTCTGATTCAGCCCCTCTGTTTCAGCCCCTCTGATTCAGCCCCTCTGTTTCAGCCCCTCTGTTTCAGCCCCTCTGTTTCAGCCCCTCTGTGTCAGCCCCTCTGTTTCTCGCCCTCTGTTTCAGCCCCACTGTTTCTCGCCCTCTGTTTCAGCCCCTCTGTTTCTCGCCCGCTGTTTAAGCCCCTCTGTTTCTCGCCCTCTGTTTCAGCCCCTCTGTTTCAGCCCCTCTGTTTCAGTCCCTCTGTTTCTCACCCTCTGTTTCTCGCCCTCTGTTTCAGCCCCTCTGTTTCTCACCCTCTGTTTCAGCCCCTCTGTTTCAGCCCCTCTGTTTCTCGCCCTCTGTTTCAGCCCCTCTGTTTCTCGCCCTCTGTTACAGCCCCTCTGTTTCTCGCCCTCTGTTTCAGCCCCTCTGTTCTCGTCCTCTGTTTCAGCCCCTCTGTTTCAGCCCCTCTGTTTCAGCCCGTCTGTTTCAGCCACTGGTTTTCTCGCCCTCTGTTTCAGCCCCTCTGTTTCTCGCCCTCTGTTTCAGCCCCTCTGATTCAGCCCCTCTGTTTCAGTCCCTCTGATTCAGCCCCTCTGTTTCAGCCCCTCTGTTTCAGCCCCTCTATTTCTCACCCTCTGTTTCTCGCCCTCTGTTTCAGCCCCTCTGTTTTTCGCAATCTGTTTCAGCCCCTCTGTTTCTCGCCCTCTGTTTCAGGCTCTCTGTTTCAGCCCGTCTGTTTCAGCCCCTCTGATTCAGCCCCTCTGTTTCTCGCCCTCTGTTTCTTGCCCGCTGTTTCAGCCCCTCTGTTTCTCGCCCTCTGTTTCAGCCCCTCTTTTTCAGCCCCTCTGTTTCTCGCACTCAGTTTCATCCCCTCTGTTTCTCGCCCTCTGTTTCAGCCCCTCTGATTTAGCCCCTCTGTTTCAGCCCCTCTGATTCAGCCCATCTGTTTCAGCCTCTCTGTTTCAGCTCCTCTGTTTCTCACCCTCTGTTTCTCGCCCTCTGTTTCAGCCCCTCTGTTTTTCGCCCTCTGTTTCAGCCCCTCTGTTTCTCGCCATCTGTTTCAGGCTCTCTGTTTCAGCCCCTCTGTTTCAGTCCCTCTGTTTCTCGCCCTCTGTTTCAGCCCCTCTGTTTCGCGCCCTCTGTTTCAGCCCCTCTGTTTCTCGCCCTCTGTTTCAGCACCTCTCTTTCTCGCCCTCTGTTACAGCCCCTCTGTTTCTCGCCCTCTGTTTCAGCCCCTCTGTTTCTCGCCCTCTGTTTCAGCGCCTCTGTTTCAGCCCCTCTGTTTCTCGCCCTCTGTTTCAGCCCCTCTGTTTCTCGCCCTCTGTTTCAGCGCCTCTGTTTCAGCCCCTCTGTTTCAGCCCCTCTGTTTCAGCCCCTCTGATTCAGCCCCTCTGTTTCAGCCCCTCTGTTTCAGCCCCTCTGTTTCGCACCCTCTGTTTCTCGCCCTCTGTTTCAGCCCCTCTGTTTCTCACCCTCTGTTTCAGCCCCTCTGTTTCAGCCCCTCTGTTTCAGCCCCTGTGTTTCTGGCCCACTGTTTCAGCCCCTCTGTTTCTCGCCCTCTGTTTCAGCCCCGCCGATTCAGCCCCTCTGTTTCAGCCCCTCTGAATCAGCCCCTCTGATTCAGCCCCTCTGTTTCAGCCCCTCTGTTTCAGCCCCTCTGTTTCGCACCCTCTGTTTCAGCCCCTCTGTTTCAGCCCCTCTGTTACTCGCCCTCTGTTTCAGCCCCTCTCTTTCTCGCCCTCTGTTACAGCCCCACTGTTTCTCGCCCTCTGTTTCAGCCCCTCTGTTTCTCGCCCTCTGTTTCAGCGCCTCTGTTTCAGCCCCTCTGTTTCAGCCCCTCTGTTTCAGCCCCTGTGTTTCTGGCCCTCTGTTTCAGCCCCTCTGTTTCTCGCCCTCTGTTTCAGCCCCTCTGATTCAGCCCCTCTGTTTCAGCCCCTCTGATTCAGCCCCTCTGTTTCAGCCCCTCTGTTTCAGCCCCTCTGTTTCAGCCCCTCTGTGTCAGCCCCTCTGTTTCTCGCCCTCTGTTTCAGCCCCACTGTTTCTCGCCCTCTGTTTCAGCCCCTCTGTTTCTCGCCCGCTGTTTAAGCCCCTCTGTTTCTCGCCCTCTGTTTCAGCCCCTCTGTTTCAGTCCCTCTGTTTCTCGCCCTCTGTTTCTCGCCCTCTGTTTCAGCCCCTCTGTTTCTCACCCTCTGTTTCAGCCCCTCTGTTTCAGCCCCTCTGTTTCTCGCCCTCTGTTTCAGCCCCTCTGTTTCTCGCCCTCTGTTACAGCCCCTCTGTTTCTCGCCCTCTGTTTCAGCCCCTCTGTTCTCGTCCTCTGTTTCAGCCCCTCTGTTTCAGCCCCTCTGTTTCAGCCCGTCTGTTTCAGCCACTGGTTTTCTCGCCCTCTGTTTCAGCCCCTCTGTTTCTCGCCCTCTGTTTCAGCCCCTCTGATTCAGCCCCTCTGTTTCAGTCCCTCTGATTCAGCCCCTCTGTTTGAGCCCCTCTGTTTCAGCCCCTCTATTTCTCACCCTCTGTTTCTCGCCCTCTGTTTCAGCCCCTCTGTTTTTCGCAATCTGTTTCAGCCCCTCTGTTTCTCGCCCTCTGTTTCAGGCTCTCTGTTTCAGCCCGTCTGTTTCAGCCCCTCTGATTCAGCCCCTCTGTTTCTCGCCCTCTGATTCTGGCCCGCTGTTTCAGCCCCTCTGTTTCTCGCCCTCTGTTTCAGCCCCTCTGTTTCAGCCCCTCTGATTCAGCCCCTCTGATTCAGCCCCTCTGTTTCTCGCCCTCTGTTTCAGCCCCTCTGTTTCAGCCCCTCTGTTTCAGCCCCTCTGTTTCTCGCCCTCTGGTTCAGCCCCTCTGTTTCTCGCCCTCTGTTTCAGCCCCTCTGTTTCAGCCCCTCTGTTTCTCGCCCTCTGTTTCTCGCCCTCTGTTTCAGCCCCACTGTTTCAGCCCCTCTGTTTCAGCCCCTCTTTTTCAGCCCCTCTGGTTCTCGCACTCTGTTTCAGCACCTCTGTTTCTCGCCCTCTGTTTCAGCCCCTCTATTTCTCGCCCTCTGTTTCAGCCACTCTGTTTCTTGCCCTCTATATCAGCCCCTCTGTTTCTTGCCCTCTGTTTCAGCCCCGCCGATTCAGCCCCTCTGTGTCAGCCCCTCTGAATCAGCCCCTCTGATTCAGCCCCTCTGTTTCAGCCCCTCTGTTTCAGCCCCTCTGTTTCTCGCCCTCTGTTTCAGCCCCGCTGTTTCAGCCCCTCTGTTTCAGTCCGTCTGTTTCTCGCCCTCTGTTTCTCGCCCAATGTTTCAGCCCCACTGTTTCTCGCCCTTTGTTTCAGCCCCTCTGTTTCTCGCCCTCTGTTTCAGCCCCTCTGTTTCACGCCCTCTGTTTCAGCCCCTCTGTTTCTCGCCCTCTGTTTCAGCCCCTCTGATTCAGCCCCTCTGTTTCAGCCCTCTGATTCAGCCCCTCTGTTTCAGCCCCTCTGTTTCAGCCCCTCTGTTTCTCACCCACTGTTTGTCGCCCTCTGTTTCAGCGCCTCTGTTTTTCGCCCTCTGTTTCAGCCCCTCTGTTTCTCGCCCTCTGTTTCAGGCTCTCTGTTTCAGCCCGTCTGTTTCAGCCCCTCTGGTTCATCCCCTCTGTTTCTCGCCCTCTGTTTCTCGCCCGCTATTTCAGCCACTCTGTTTCTCGCCCTCTGTTTCTCGCCCTCTGTTTCAGCCCCTCTGTTTCTCGCCCTCTGTTTCAGCCCCTCTGTTTCTCGCCCACTGTTTCAGCCCCTCTGTTTCAGCCGCTCTGTTTCAGCCCCTCTGTTTCAGCCCCTCAGTTTCAGCCCCTCTGTTTCACGCCCTCTGTTTCAGCCCCTCTGTTTCTCGCCCTCTGTTTCAGCCCCTCTGTTTCTCGACCTCTGTTTCAGCCCCTCTGTTTCAGCCCCTCTGTTTCAGCTAGTCTGTGTCAGCCCCTCTGTTTCTCGCCCTCTGTTTCAGCTCCACTGTTTCTCGCCCTCTGTTTCAACCCCTCTGTTTCTCGCCCGCTGTTTAAGCCCCTCTGTTTCTCGCACTCTGTTTCAGCCCCTCTGTTTCAGCCCCTCTGTTTCAGTCCCTCTGTTTCTCGCCCTCTGTTTCTCGCCCTCTGTTTCAGCCCCTCTGTTTCTCACCCTCTGTTTCAGCCCCTCTGTTTCAGCCCCTCTGTTTCTCGCCCTCTGTTTCAGCCCCTGTGTTTCTCGCCCTCTGTTACAGCCCCTCTGTTTCTCGCCCTCTGTTTCAGCCCCTCTGTTTCTCGTCCTCTGTTTCTGCCCCTCTGTTTCAGCCCCTCTGTTTCAGCCCGTCTGTTTCAGCCACTGGTTTTCTCGCCCTCTGTTTCAGCCCCTCTGTTTCTCGCCCTCTGTTTCAGCCCCTCTGATTCAGCCCCTCTGTTTCAGTCCCTCTGATTCAGCCCCTCTGTTTCAGCCCCTCTGTTTCAGCCCCTCTATTTCTCACCCTCTGTTTCTCGCCCTCTGTTTCTTGTCCGCTGTTTCAGCCCCTCTGTTTCAGTCCCTCTGTTTCTCGCCCTCTGTTTCTCGCCCTCTGTTTCAGCCCCTCTGTTTCTCACCCTCTGTTTCAGCCCCTCTGTTTCAGCCCCTCTGTTTCTCGCCCTCTGTTTCAGCCCCTCTGTTTCTCGCCCTCTGTTACAGCCCCTCTGTTTCTCCCCCTCTGTTTCTCGTCTTCTGTTTCAGCCCCTCTGTTTCAGCCCCTCTGTTTCAGCCCGTCTGTTTCAGCCCGTCTGTTTCAGCCACTGGTTTTCTCGCCCTCTGTTTCAGCCCCTCTGTTTCTCGCCCTCTGTTTCAGCCCCTCTGATTCAGCCCCTCTCTTTCAGTCCCTCTGATTCAGCCCCTCTGTTTCAGCCCCTCTGTTTCAGCCCCTCTGATTCAGCCCCTCTGTTTCTCGCCCTCTGTTTCTTGCCCGCTGTTTCAGCCCCTCTGTTTCTCGCCCTCTGTTTCAGCCCCTCTGTTTCAGCCCCTCTGATTCAGCCCCTCTGATTCAGCCCCTCTGTTTCTCGCCCTCTGTTTCAGCCCCTCTGTTTCAGCCCCTCTGTTTCAGCCCCTCTGTTTCTTGCCCTCTGGTTCAGCCCCTCTGTTTCTCGCCCTCTGTTTCAGCCCCTCTGTTTCAGCCCCTCTGTTTCAGCACCTCTGTTTCTCGCCCTCTGTTTCAGCCCCACTGTTTCAGCCCCTCTGTTTCAGCCCCTCTTTTTCAGCCCCTCTGTTTCTCGCCCTCTGTTTCAGCACCTCTGTTTCTCGCCCACTGTTTCAGCCCCTCTGTTTCAGCCCCTCTGTTTCTCGCCCTCTGTTTCAGCCCCTCTGTTTCTCGCCCTCTGTTTCAGCCCCTCTGTTTCTCGCCCTCTGTTTCAGCCCATCTGTTTCAGCCCCTCTGTTTCTCGCCCTCTATTTCAGCCCCTCTGTTTCTCACCCTCTGTTTCTCGCCCTCTGTTTCAGCCCCTCTGATTCAGCCCCTCTGTTTCAGCCCCTCTGTTTCTCGCCCTGTGTTTCAGCCCCTCTGTTTCTCACCCTCTGTTTCAGCACCTCTGTTTCAGCCCCTCTGTTTCTCGCCCTCTGTTTCAGCCCCTCTGTTTCTCGCACTCTGTTTCAGCCCCTCTGTTTCTCGCCCTCTGTTTCAGCCCCTCTGATTCAGCCCCTCTGTTTCAGCCCCTCTGGTTCAGCCCCTCTGTTTCAGCCCCTCTGTTTCAGCCCCTCTGTTTCAGCCCCACTGTTTCTCGCCCTCTGGTTCTCACCCTCTGTTTCTCGCCCTCTGTTTCAGCCCCTCTGTTTTTCGCCCTCTGTTTCAGCCCCTCTGTTTCTCGCCCTCTGTTTCAGGCTCTCTGTCTCATCCCGTCTGTTTCAGGCCCTCTGTTTCAGCACCTCTGTTTCTCGCCCGCTGTATCAGCCCCTCTGTTTCTTGCTCTCTGTTTCAGCCCCTCTGTTTCAGCCCCTCTGATTCAGCCCCTCTGATTCAGCCCCTCTGATTCAGCCCCTCTGTTTCAGCCCCTCTGTTTCAGCCCCTCTGTTTCAGCCCCTCTGTTTCACGCTCTCTGTTGAAGCCCCTCTGTTTCAGCCCGTCTGTTTCTGCGCCTCTGTTTCTCGCCCTCTGTTTAAGCCCCTCTGTTTCTCACCCTCTGTTTCAGCCCCTCTGTTTCAGCCCCTCTGTTTCAGCCCCTCTGTTTCAGCCCCTCTGTTTCTGCCCCTCTGTTTCTCGCCCTCTGTTTCAGCCCCTCTGTTTCTCGCCCTCTGTTTCAGCCCCTCTTTTTCAGCCCCTCTGTTTCTCGCACTCAGTTTCATCCCCTCTGTTTCTCGCCCTCTGTTTCAGCCCCTCTGATTTAGCCCCTCTGTTTCAGCCCCTCTGATTCAGCCCCTCTGTTTCAGCCCCTCTGTTTCAGCTCCTCTGTTTCTCACCCTCTGTTTCTCGCCCTCTGTTTCAGCCCCTCTGTTTTTCGCCCTCTGTTTCAGCCCCTCTGTTTCTCGCCATCTGTTTCAGGCTCTCTGTTTCAGCCCCTCTGTTTCAGTCCCTCTGTTTCTCGCCCTCTGTTTCTCGCCCTCTGTTTCAGCCCCTCTGTTTCGCGCCCTCTGTTTCAGCCCCTCTGTTTCAGCCCCTCTGTTTCTCGCCCTCTGTTTCAGCACCTCTCTTTCTCGCCCTCTGTTACAGCCCCTCTGTTTCTCGCCCTCTGTTTTAGCCCCTCTGTTTCTCGCCCTCTGTTTCAGCGCCTCTGTTTCAGCCCCTCTGTTTCAGCCCCTCTGTTTCAGCCCCTGTGTTTCTGGCCCACTGTTTCAGCCCCTCTGTTTCTCGCCCTCTCTTTCAGCCCCTCTGATTCAGCCCCTCTGTTTCAGCCCCTCTGATTCAGCCCCTCTGTTTCAGCCCCTCTGTTTCAGCCCCTCTGTTTCGCACCCTCTGTTTCTCGCCCTCTGTTTCAGCCCCTCTGTTTCTCACCCTCTGTTTCAGCCCCTCTATTTCTCGCCCTCTGTTTCAGCCACTCTGTTTCTTGCCCTCTATATCAGCCCCTCTGTTTCTTGACCTCTGTTTCAGCCCCGCCGATTCAGCCCCTCTGTTTCAGCCCCTCTGAATCAGCCCCTCTGATTCAGCCCCTCTGTTTCAGCCCCTCTGTTTCAGCCCCTCTGTTTCGCACCCTCTGTTTCAGCCCCTCTGTTTCAGCCCCTCTGTTTCTCGCCCTCTGTTTCAGCCCCTCTCTTTCTCGCCCTCTGTTACAGCCCCACTGTTTCTGGCCCTCTGTTTCAGCCCCTCTGTTTCTCGCCCTCTGTTTCAGCCGCTCAGATTCAGCCCCTCTGTTTCAGCCCCTCTGATTCAGCCCCTCTGTTTCAGCCCCTCTGTTTCAGCCCCTCTGTGTCAGCCCCTCTGTTTCTCGCCCTCTGTTTCAGCCCCACTGTTTCTCGCCCTCTGTTTCAGCCCCTCTGTTTCTCGCCCGCTGTTTAAGCCCCTCTGTTTCTCGCCCTCTGTTTCAGCTCCGCTGTTTCAGCCCCTCTGTTTCAGTCCCTCTGTTTCTCGCCCTCTGTTTCTCGCCCTCCGTTTCAGCCCCTCTGTTTCTCACCCTCTGTTTCAGCCCCTCTGTTTCAGCCCCTCTGTTTCTCGCCCTCTGTTTCAGCCCCTCTGTTTCTCGCCCTCTGTTACAGCCCCTCTGTTTCTCGCCCTCTGTTTCAGCCCCTCTGTTCTCGTCCTCTGTTTCAGCCCCTCTGTTTCAGCCTCTCTGTTTCAGCCCGTCTGTTTCAGCCACTGGTTTTCTCACCCTCTGTTTCAGCCCCTCTGTTTCTCGCCCTCTGTTTCAGCCCCTCTGATTCAGCCCCTCTGTTGCAGTCCCTCTGATTCAGCCCCTCTGTTTCAGCCCCTCTGTTTCAGCCCCTCTATTTCTCACTCTCTGTTTCTCGCCCTCTGTTTCAGCCCCTCTGTTTTTCGCAATCTGTTTCAGCCCCTCTGTTTCAGCCCCTCTGATTCAGCCCCTCTGTTTCTCGCCCTCTGTTTCTTGCCCGCTGTTTCAGCCCCTCTGTTTCTCGCGCTCTGTTTCAGCCCCTCTGTTTCAGCCCCTCTGATTCAGCCCCTCTGATTCAGCCCCTCTGTTTCTCGCCCTCTGTTTCAGCCCCTCTGTTTCAGCCCCTCTGTTTCAGCCCCTCTGTTTCTCGCCCTCTGGTTCAGCCCCTCTGTTTCTCGCCCTCTGTTTCAGCCCCTCTGTTTCAGCCCCTCTGTTTCTCGCCCTCTGTTTCTCGCCCTCTGTTTCAGCCCCACTGTTTCAGCCCCTCTGTTTCAGCCCCTCTTTTTCAGCCCCTCTGTTTCTCGCCCTCTGTTTCAGCACCTCTGTTTCTCGCCCACTGTTTCAGCCCCTCTGTTTCAGCCCCTCTGTTTCTCGCCCTCTGTTTCAGCCCCTCTGTTTCTCGCCCTCTGTTTCAGCCCCTCTGTTTCTCGCCCTCTGTTTCAGCCCATCTGTTTCAGCCCCTCTGTTTCTCGCCCTCTGTTTCAGCCCCTCTGTTTCAGCCCCTCTGTTTCTCACCCTCTGTTTCTCGCCCTCTGTTTCAGCCCCTCTGATTCAGCCCCTCTGTTTCAGCCCCTCTGTTTCTCGCCCTCTGTTTCAGCCCCTCTGTTTCTCGCCCTCTGTTTCAGCCCCTCTGTTTCAGCCCCTCTGTTTCTCGCCCTCTGTTTCAGCCCCTCTGTTTCTCGCCCTCTGTTTCAGCCCCTCTGTTTCTCGCCCTCTGTTTCAGCCCCTCTGATTCAGCCCCTCTGTTTCAGCCCCTCTGATTCAGCCCCTCTGTTTCAGCCCCTCTGTTTCAGCCCCTCTGTTTCAGCCCCACTGTTTCTCGCCCTCTGGTTCTCACCCTCTGTTTCTCGCCCTCTGTTTCTGCCCCTCTGTATTTCGCCCTCTTTCTCAGCCCCTCTGTTTCTCGCCCTCTGTTTCAGGCTCTCTGTTTCAGCCCGTCTGTTTCTGGCCCTCTGTTTCAGCACCTCTGTTTCTCGCCCTCTGTTTCTCGCCGGCTGTATCAGCCCCTCTATTTCTCGCTCTCTGTTTCAGCCCCTCTGTTTCAGCCCCTCTGATTCAGCCCCTCTGATTCAGCCCCTCTGTTTCAGCCCCTCTGTTTCAGCCCCTCTGTTTCAGCCCCTCTGTTTCTCGCTCTCTGTTTCAGCCCCTCTGTTTCAGCCCGTCTGTTTCTGCGCCTCTGATTCTCGCCCTCTGTTGAAGCCCCTCTGTTTCTCACCCTCTGTTTCTCACCCTCTGTTTCAGCCCCTCTGTTTCAGCCCCTCTGTTTCAGCCCCTCTGTTACAGCCCCTCTGTTTCTGCCCCTCTGTTTCTCGCCCTCTGTTTCAGCCCCTCTTTTTCAGCCCCTCTGTTTCTCGCCCTCTGTTTCATCCCCTCTGTTTCTCGCCCTCTGTTTCAGCCCCTCTGATTTAGCCCCTCTGTTTCAGCCCGTCTGATTCAGCCCCTCTGTTTCAGCCCCTCTGTTTCAGCTCCTCTGTTTCTCACCCTCTGTTTCTCGACTTCTGTTTCAGCCCCTCTGTTTTTCGCCCTCTGTTTCAGCCCCTCTGTTTCTCGCCCTCTGTTTCAGGCTCTCTGTTTCAGCCCGTCTGTTTCAGCCCCTCTGGTTCAGCCCCTCTGTTTCTCGCTCCCTGTTTCTCGCCCTCTGTTTCAGCCCCTCTGTTTCTCGCCCTCTGTTTCAGCCCCTCTGTTTCAGCCCCTCTGTTTCAGCCCCTCTGTTTCAGCCCCTCTGTTTCTCGCCCTCTATTTCAGCCCCACTGCTCTTGCCCTCTGTTTCAGCCCCTCTGTTTCTCGCCCGCTGTTTCAGCCCCTCTGTTTCTCGCCCTCTGTTTCAGCCCCTCTGTTTCAGCCCCTCTGTTTCAGTCCCTCTGTTTCTCGCCCTCTGTTTCTCGCCCTCTGTTTCAGCCCCTCTGTTTCGCGACCTCTGTTTCAGCCCCTCTGTTTCAGCCCCTCTGTTTCTCGCCCTCTGTTTCAGCCCCTCTCTTTCTCGCCCTCTGTTACAGCCCCTCTGTTTCTCGCCCTCTGTTTCAGCCCCTCTGTTTCTCGCCCTCTGTTTCAGCGCCTCTGTTTCAGCCCCTCTGTTTCAGCCCCTCTGTTTCAGCCCCTGTGTTTCTGGCCCTCTGTTTCAGCCCCTCTGTTTCTCGCCCTCTGTTTCAGCCCCTCTGATTCAGCCCCTGTTTCAGCCCCTCTGTTTCAGCCCCTCTGTTTCAGCCCCTCTGTTTCAGCCCCTCTGTTTCTCACCCTCAATTTCTCGCCCTCTGTTTCAGCCACTCTGTTTCTCGCCCTCTATATCAGCCCATCTGTTTCTTGCCCTCTGTTTCAGCCCCGCCGATTCAGCCCCCATGTTTCAGCCCCGCTGAATCAGCCCCTCTGATTCAGCCCCTCTGTTTCAGCCCCTCTGTTTCAGCCCCTCTGTTTCTCGCCCTGTGTTTCAGCCCCTCTGTTTCTCACCCTCTGTTTCAGCACCTCTGTTTCAGCCCCTCTGTTTCTCGCCCTCTGTTTCAGCCCCTCTGTTTCTCGCACTCTGTTTCAGCCCCTCTGTTTCTCACCCTCTGTTTCAGCCCCTCTGATTCAGCCCCTCTGTTTCAGCCCTTCTGGTTCAGCCCCTCTGTTTCAGCCCCTCTGTTTCAGCCCCTCTGTTTCAGCCCCACTGTTTCTCGCCCTCTGGTTCTCACCCTCTGTTTCTCGCCCTCTGTTTCAGCCCCTCTGTTTTTCGCCCTCTGTTTCAGCCCCTCTGTTTCTCGCCCTCTGTTTCAGGCTCTCTGTTTCATCCCGTCTGTTTCAGGCCCTCTGTTTCAGCACCTCTGTTTCTCGCCCTCTGTTTCTCGCCCGCTGTATCAGCCCCTCTGTTTCTTGCTCTCTGTTTCAGCCCCTCTGTTTCAGCCCCTCTGATTCAGCCCCTCTGATACAGCCCCTCTGATTCAGCCCCTCTGTTTCAGCCCCTCTGTTTCAGCCCCTCTGTTTCAGCCCCTCTGTTTCACGCTCTCTGTTGAAGCCCCTCTGTTTCAGCCCGTCTGTTTCTGCGCCTCTGTTTCTCGCCCTCTGTTTAAGCCCCTCTGTTTCTCACCCTCTGTTTCAGCCCCTCTGTTTCAGCCCCTCTGTTTCAGCCCCTCTGTTTCAGCCCCTCTGTTTCTGCCCCTCTGTTTCTCGCCCTCTGTTTCAGCCCCTCTGTTTCTCGCCCTCTGTTTCAGCCCCTCTTTTTCAGCCCCTCTGTTTCTCGCACTCAGTTTCATCCCCTCTGTTTCTCGCCCTCTGTTTCAGCCCCTCTGATTTAGCCCCTCTGTTTCAGCCCCTCTGATTCAGCCCCTCTGTTTCAGCCCCTCTGTTTCAGCTCCTCTGTTTCTCACCCTCTGTTTCTCGCCCTCTGTTTCAGCCCCTCTGTTTTTCGCCCTCTGTTTCAGCCCCTCTGTTTCAGCCCCTCTGTTTCAGCCCCTGTGTTTCTGGCCCTCTGTTTCAGCCCCTCTGTTTCTCGCCCTCTGTTTCAGCCCCTCTGATTCAGCCCCTGTTTCAGCCCCTCTGATTCAGCCCCTCTGTTTCAGCCCCTCTGTTTCAGCCCCTCGGTTTCTCACCCTCAATTTCTCGCCCTCTGTTTCAGGCACTCTGTTTCTCGCCCTCTATATCAGCCCATCTGTTTCTTGCCCTCTGTTTCAGCCCCGCCGATTCAGCCCCCATGTTTCAGCCCCGCTGAATCAGCCCCTCTGATTCAGCCCCTCTGTTTCAGCCCCTCTGTTTCAGCCCCTCTGTTTCTCGCCCTGTGTTTCAGCCCCTCTGTTTCTCACCCTCTGTTTCAGCACCTCTGTTTCAGCCCCTCTGTTTCTCGCCCTCTGTTTCAGCCCCTCTGTTTCTCGCACTCTGTTTCAGCCCCTCTGTTTCTCGCCCTCTGTTTCAGCCCCTCTGATTCAGCCCCTCTGTTTCAGCCCCTCTGGTTCAGCCCCTCTGTTTCAGCCCCTCTGTTTCAGCCCCTCTGTTTCAGCCCCACTGTTTCTCGCCCTCTGGTTCTCACCCTCTGTTTCTCGCCCTCTGTTTCAGCCCCTCTGTTTTTCGCCCTCTGTTTCAGCCCCTCTGTTTCTCGCCCTCTGTTTCAGGCTCTCTGTTTCATCCCGTCTGTTTCAGGCCCTCTGTTTCAGCACCTCTGTTTCTCGCTCGCTGTATCAGCCCCTCTGTTTCTTGCTCTCTGTTTCAGCCCCTCTGTTTCAGCCCCTCTGATTCAGCCCCTCTGATTCAGCCCCTCTGATTCAGCCCCTCTGTTTCAGCCCCTCTGTTTCAGCCCCTCTGTTTCAGCCCCTCTGTTTCACGCTCTCTGTTGAAGCCCCTCTGTTTCAGCCCGTCTGTTTCTGCGCCTCTGTTTCTCGCCCTCTGTTTAAGCCCCTCTGTTTCTCACCCTCTGTTTCAGCCCCTCTGTTTCAGCCCCTCTGTTTCAGCCCCTCGGTTTCAGCCCCTCTGTTTCTGCCCCTCTGTTTCTCGCCCTCTGTTTCAGCCCCTCTGTTTCTCGCCCTCTGTTTCAGCCCCTCTTTTTCAGCCCCTCTGTTTCTCGCACTCAGTTTCATCCCCTCTGTTTCTCGCCCTCTGTTTCAGCCCCTCTGATTTAGCCCCTCTGTTTCAGCCCCTCTGATTCAGCCCCTCTGTTTCAGCCCCTCTGTTTCAGCTCCTCTGTTTCTCACCCTCTGTTTCTCGCCCTCTGTTTCAGCCCCTCTGTTTTTCGCCCTCTGTTTCAGCCCCTCTGTTTCTCGCCATCTGTTTCAGGCTCTCTGTTTCAGCCCCTCTGTTTCAGTCCCTCTGTTTCTCGCCCTCTGTTTCTCGCCCTCTGTTTCAGCCCCTCTGTTTCGCGCCCTCTGTTTCAGCCCCTCTGTTTCAGCCCCTCTGTTTCACGCCCTCTGTTTCAGCACCTCTCTTTCTCGCCCTCTGTTACAGCCCCTCTGTTTCTCGCCCTCTGTTTCAGCCCCTCTGTTTCTCGCCCTCTGTTTCAGCGCCTCTGTTTCAGCCCCTCTGTTTCAGCCCCTCTGTTTCAGCCCCTGTGTTTCTGGCCCACTGTTTCAGCCCCTCTGTTTCTCGCCCTCTCTTTCAGCCCCTCTGATTCAGCCCCTCTGTTTCAGCCCCTCTGATTCAGCCCCTCTGTTTCAGCCCCTCTGTTTCAGCCCCTCTGTTTCGCACCCTCTGTTTCTCGCCCTCTGTTTCAGCCCCTCTGTTTCTCACCCTCTGTTTCAGCCCCTCTATTTCTCGCCCTCTGTTTCAGCCACTCTGTTTCTTGCCCTCTATATCAGCCCCTCTGTTTCTTGCCCTCTGTTTCAGCCCCGCCGGTTCAGCCCCTCTGTTTCAGCCCCTCTGTTTCTCGCCCTCTGTTTCAGCCACTCTGTTTCTTGCCCTCTATATCAGCCCCTCTGTTTCTTGCCCTCTGATTCAGCCCCTCTGTTTCAGCCCCTCTGTTTCAGCCCCTCTGTTTCTCGCCCTGTGTTTCAGCCCCTCTGTTTCTCACCCTCTGTTTCAGCACCTCTGTTTCAGCCCCTCTGTTTCTCGCCCTCTGATTCAGCCCCTCTGTTTCTCGCACTCTGTTTCAGCCCCTCTGTTTCTCGCCCTCTGTTTCAGCCCCTCTGATTCAGCCCCTCTGTTTCAGCCCCTCTGGTTCAGCCCCTCTGTTTCAGCCCCTCTGTTTCAGCCCCTCTGTTTCAGCCCCACTGTTTCTCGCCCTCTGGTTCTCACCCTCTGTTTCTCGCCCTCTGTTTCAGCCCCTCTGTTTTTCGCCCTCTGTTTCAGCCCCTCTGTTTCTCGCCCTCTGTTTCAGGCTCTCTGTTTCATCCCGTCTGTTTCAGGCCCTCTGTTTCAGCACCTCTGTTTCTCGCCCTCTGTTTCTCGCTCGCTGTATCAGCCCCTCTGTTTCTTGCTCTCTGTTTCAGCCCCTCTGTTTCAGCCCCTCTGATTCAGCCCCTCTGATTCAGCCCCTCTGATTCAGCCCCTCTGTTTCAGCCCCTCTGTTTCAGCCCCTCTGTTTCAGCCCCTCTGTTTCACGCTCTCTGTTGAAGCCCCTCTGTTTCAGCCCGTCTGTTTCTGCGCCTCTGTTTCTCGCCCTCTGTTTAAGCCCCTCTGTTTCTCACCCTCTGTTTCAGCCCCTCTGTTTCAGCCCCTCTGTTTCAGCCCCTCGGTTTCAGCCCCTCTGTTTCTGCCCCTCTGTTTCTCGCCCTCTGTTTCAGCCCCTCTGTTTCTCGCCCTCTGTTTCAGCCCCTCTTTTTCAGCCCCTCTGTTTCTCGCACTCAGTTTCATCCCCTCTGTTTCTCGCCCTCTGTTTCAGCCCCTCTGATTTAGCCCCTCTGTTTCAGCCCCTCTGATTCAGCTCCTCTGTTTCTCACCCTCTGTTTCTCGCCCTCTGTTTCAGCCCCTCTGTTTCTCGCCATCTGTTTCAGGCTCTCTGTTTCAGCCCCTCTGTTTCAGTCCCTCTGTTTCTCGCCCTCTGTTTCTCGCCCTCTGTTTCAGCCCCTCTGTTTCGCGCCCTCTGTTTCAGCCCCTCTGTTTCAGCCCCTCTGTTTCTCGCCCTCTGTTTCAGCACCTCTCTTTCTCGCCCTCTGTTACAGCCCCTCTGTTTCTCGCCCTCTGTTTCAGCCCCTCTGTTTCTCGCCCTCTGTTTCAGCGCCTCTGTTTCAGCCCCTCTGTTTCAGCCCCTCTGTTTCAGCCCCTGTGTTTCTGGCCCACTGTTTCAGCCCCTCTGTTTCTCGCCCTCTCTTTCAGCCCCTCTGATTCAGCCCCTCTGTTTCAGCCCCTCTGATTCAGCCCCTCTGTTTCAGCCCCTCTGTTTCAGCCCCTCTGTTTCGCACCCTCTGTTTCTCGCCCTCTGTTTCAGCCCCTCTATTTCTCGCCCTCTGTTTCAGCCACTCTGTTTCTTGCCCTCTATATCAGCCCCTCTGTTTCTTGCCCTCTGTTTCAGCCCCGCCGTTTCAGCCCCTCTGTTTCAGACCCTCTGAATCAGCCCCTCTGATTCAGCCCCTCTGTTTCGCACCCTCTGTTTCAGCCCCTCTGTTTCAGCCCCTCTGTTTCTCGCCCTCTGTTTCAGCCCTTCTCTTTCTCGCCCTCTGTTACAGCCCCACTGTTTCTGGCCCTCTGTTTCAGCCCCTCTGTTTCTCGCCCTCTGTTTCAGCCGCTCTGATTCAGCCCCTCTGTTTCAGCCCCTCTGATTCAGCCCCTCTGTTTCAGCCCCTCTGTTTCAGCCCCTCTGTTTCAGCCCCTCTGTGTCAGCCCCTCTGTTTCTCGCCCTCTGTTTCAGCCCCACTGTTTCTCGCCCTCTGTTTCAGCCCCTCTGTTTCTCGCCCGCTGTTTAAGCCCCTCTGTTTCTCGCCCTCTGTTTCAGCCCCTCTGTTTCAGCCCCTCTGTTTCAGTCCCTCTGTTTCTCGCTCTCTGTTTCTCGCCCTCTGTTTCAGCCCCTCTGTTTCTCACCCTCTGTTTCAGCCCCTCTGTTTCAGCCCCTCTGTTTCTCGCCCTCTGTTTCAGCCCCTCTGTTTCTCGCCCTCTGTTACAGCCCCTCTGTTTCTCGCCCTCTGTTTCAGCCCCTCTGTTCTCGTCCTCTGTTTCAGCCCCTCTGTTTCAGCCCCTCTGTTTCAGCCCGTCTGTTTCAGCCACTGGTTTTCTCGCCCTCTGTTTCAGCCCCTCTGTTTCTCGCCCTCTGTTTCAGCCCCTCTGATTCAGCCCCTCTGTTTCAGTCCCTCTGATTCAGCCCCTCTGTTTCAGTCCCTCTGATTCAGCCCCTCTGTTTCAGTCCCTCTGTTTCAGCCCCTCTATTTCTCACTCTCTGTTTCTCGCCCTCTGTTTCAGCCCCTCTGTTTTTCGCAATCTGTTTCAGCCCCTCTGTTTCAGCCCCTCTGATTCAGCCCCTCTGTTTCTCGCCCTCTGTTTCTTGCCCGCTGTTTCAGCCCCTCTGTTTCTCGCCCTCTGTTTCAGCCCCTCTGTTTCAGCCCCTCTGATTCAGCCCCTCTGATTCAGCCCCTCTGTTTCTCGCCCTCTGTTTCAGCCCCTCTGTTTCAGCCCCTCTGTTTCAGCCCCTCTGTTTCTCGCCCTCTGGTTCAGCCCCTCTGTTTCTCGCCCTCTGTTTCAGCCCCTTTGTTTCAGCCCCTCTGTTTCTCGCCCTCTGTTTCTCGCCCTCTGTTTCAGCCCCACTGTTTCAGCCCCTCTGTTTCAGCCCCTCTTTTTCAGCCCCTCTGTTTCTCGCCCTCTGTTTCAGCACCTCTGTTTCTCGCCCACTGTTTCAGCCCCTCTGTTTCAGCCCCTCTGTTTCTCGCCCTCTGTTTCAGCCCCTCTGTTTCTCGCCCTCTGTTTCAGCCCCTCTGTTTCTCGCCCTCTGTTTCAGCCCATCTGTTTCAGCCCCTCTGTTTCTCGCCCTCTGTTTCAGCCCCTCTGATTCAGCCCCTCTGTTTCTGCCCGTCTGTTTCAGCCACTGGTTTTCTCGCCCTCTGTTTCAGCCCCTCTGTTTCTCGCCCTCTGTTTCAGCCCCTCTGATTCAGCCCCTCTGTTTCAGTCCCTCTGACTCAGACCCTCTGTTTCAGCCCCTCTGTTTCAGCCCCTCTATTTCTCACCCTCTGTTTCTCGCCCTCTGTTTCAGCCCCTCTGTTTTTCGCAATCTGTTTCAGCCCGTCTGTTTCAGCCCCTCTGATTCAGCCCCTCTGTTTCTCGCCCTCTGTTTCTTGCCCGCTGTTTCAGCCCCTCTGTTTCTCGCCCTCTGTTTCAGCCCCTCTGTTTCAGCCCCTCTGATTCAGCCCCTCTGATTCAGCCCCTCTGTTTCTCGCCCTCTGTTTCAGCCCCTCTGTTTCAGCCCCTCTGTTTCAGCCCCTCTGTTTCTCGCCCTCTGGTTCAGCCCCTCTGTTTCTCGCCCTCTGTTTCTGCCCCTCTGTTTCAGCCCCTCTGTTTCTCGCCCTCTGTTTCTCGCCCTCTGTTTCAGCCCCACTGTTTCAGCCCCTCTTTTTCAGCCCCTCTGTTTCTCGCCCTCTGTTTCAGCCCCTCTGTTTCAGCCCCTCTGTTTCTCGCCCTCTGTTTCAGCCCCTCTGTTTCTCGCCCTCTGTTTCAGCCCCTCTGTTTCTCGCCCTCTGTTTCAGCCCATCTGTTTCAGCCCCTCTGTTTCTCGCCCTCTGTTTCAGCCCCTCTGTTTCAGCCCCTCTGTTTCTCACCCTCTGTTTCTCGCCCTCTGTTTCAGCCCCTCTGATTCAGCCCCTCTGTTTCAGCCCCTCTGTTTCAGCCCCTCTGTTTCAGCCCCTCTGTTTCTCGCCCTCTGTTTAAGCCCCTCTGTTTCAGCCCCTCTGTTTCTCGCCCTGGGTTTCAGCCCCTCTGTTTCTCGCCCTCTGTTTCAGCCCCTCTGTTTCTCGCCCTCTGTTTCAGCCCCTCTGTTTTTCGCCCTCTGTTTCAGCCCCTCTGATTCAGCCCCTCTGTTTCTCGCCCTCTGGTTCTCACCCTCTGTTTCTCGCCCTCTGTTTCTGCCCCTCTGTATTTCGCCCTCTTTCTCAGCACCTCTGTTTCTCGCCCTCTGTTTCAGGCTCTCTGTTTCAGCCCGTCTGTTTCAGGCCCTCTGTTTCAGCACCTCTGTTTCTCGCCCTCTGTTTCTCGCCGGCTGTATCAGCCCCTCTATTTCTCGCTCTCTGTTTCAGCCCCTCTGTTTCAGCCCCTCTGATTCAGCCCCTCTGATTCAGCCCCTCTGTTTCAGCCCCTCTGTTTCAGCCCCTCTGTTTCAGCCCCTCTGTTTCTCGCTCTCTGTTTCAGCCCCTCTGTTTCAGCCCGTCTGTTTCTGCGCCTCTGATTCTCGCCCTCTGTTGAAGCCCCTCTGTTTCTCACCCTCTGTTTCTCACCCTCTGTTTCAGCCCCTCTGTTTCAGCCCCTCTGTTTCAGCCCCTCTGTTACAGCCCCTCTGTTTCTCCCCTCTGTTTCTCGCCCTCTGTTTCAGCCCCTCTTTTTCAGCCCCTCTGTTTCTCGCCCTCTGTTTCATCCCCTCTGTTTCTCGCCCTCTGTTTCAGACCCTCTGATTTAGCCCCTCTGTTTCAGCCCGTCTGATTCAGCCCCTCTGTTTCAGCCCCTCTGTTTCAGCTCCTCTGTTTCTCACCCTCTGTTTCTCGCCCTCTGTTTCAGCCCCTCTGTTTTTCGCCCTCTGTTTCAGCCCCTCTGTTTCTCGCCCTCTGTTTCAGGCTCTCTGTTTCAGCCCGTCTGTTTCAGCCCCTCTGGTTCAGCCCCTCTGTTTCTCGCTCTCTGTTTCTCGCCCTCTGTTTCAGCCCCTCTGTTTCTCGCCCTCTGTTTCAGCCCCTCTGTTTCAGCCCCTCTGTTTCAGCCACTCTGTTTCAGCCCCTCTGTTTCTCGCCCTCTGTTTCAGCCCCACTGCTCTTGCCCTCTGTTTCAGCCCCTCTGTTTCTCGCCCGCTGTTTCAGCCCCTCTGTTTCTCGCCCTCTGTTTCAGCCCCTCTGTTTCAGCCCCACTGTTTCAGTCCCTCTGTTTCTCGCCCTCTGTTTCTCGCCCTCTGTTTCAGCCCCTCTGTTTCGCGACCTCTGTTTCAGCCCCTCTGTTTCAGCCCCTCTGTTCTCGCCCTCTGTTTCAGCCCCTCTGTTTTTCGCCCTCTGTTTCAGCCCCTCTGTTTCTCGCCCTCTGTTTCAGGCTCTCTGTTTCAACCCGTCTGTTTCAGCCCCTCTGGTTCATCCCCTCTGTTTCTCGCCCTCTGTTTCTCGCCCGCTATTTCAGCCCCTCTGTTTCAGCCCCTCTGTTTCAGCCCCTCTGATTCAGCCCCTCTGATTCAGCCCCTCTGTTTCTCGCCCTCTGTTTCAGCCCCTCTGTTTCTCGCGCACTGTTTCAGCCCCTCTGTTTCAGCCGCTCAGTTTCAGCCCCTCTGTTTCAGCCCCTCTGTTTCACGCCCTCTGTTTCAGCCCCTCTGTTTCTCGCCCTCTGTTTCAGCCCCTCTGTTTCTCGACCTCTGTTTCAGCCCCTCTGTTTCAGCCCCTCTGTTTCAGCCCCTTTATGTCAGCCCCTCTGTTTCTCGCCCTCTGTTTCAGCCCCTCTGTTTCAGCCCCTGTGTTTCTCGCACTCTGTTTCTACGCCTCTGTTTCTCGCCCTCTGTTTCAGCCCCTCTGTTTCTCGCCCTCTGTTTCAGCCCCGCTGATTCAGCCCTTCTGTTTCAGCCCCTCTGAATCAGCCCCTCTGATTCAGCTCCTCTGTTTCAGCCCCTCTGTTACAGCCCCTCTGTTTCAGCCCCTATGTTTCTCGCCCTCTGTTTCAGCCCCTCTGTTTCCCGCACTCTGTTACAGCCCCTCTGTTTCTCGCCCTCTGTTTCAGCCCCTCTGATTCAGCCCCTCTGTTTCAGCCCCTCTGATTCAGCCCCTCTGATTCAGCCCCTCTGTTTCTCGCCCTCTGTTTCAGCCCCTCTGTTTCAGCCCCTCTGTTTCAGCCCCTCTGTTTCTCACCCTCTATTTCAGCCCCTCTGATTCAGCCCCTCTGATTCAGCCCCTCTGATTCAGCCCCTCTGTTTCCCGCCCCTCTGTTTCCCGCCCCTCTGATTTAGCCACTCTGTTTCAGCCCGTCTGATTCAGCCCCTCTGTTTCAGCACCTCTGTTTCAGCTCCTCTGTTTCTCACCCTCTGTTTCTCGCCCTCTGTTTCAGCCCCTCTGTTTTTCGCCCTCTGTTTCAGCCCCTCTGTTTCTCACCCTCTGTTTCAGGCTCTCTGTTTCAGCCCGTCTGTTTCAGCCCCTCTGGTTCAGCCCCTCTGTTTCTCGCTCTCTGTTTCTCGCCCTCTGTTTAAGCCCCTCTGTTTCTCGCCCTCTGTTTCAGCCCCTCTGTTTCAGCCCCTCTGTTTCAGCCCCTCTGTTTCAGCCCCTTTGTTTCTCGCCCTCTGTTTCAGCCCCACTGTTTCTTGCCCTCTGTTTCAGCCCCTCTGTTTCTCGCCCGCTGTTTCAGCCCCTCTGTTTCTCGCACTCTGTTTCAGCCCCTCTGTTTCAGCCCCTCTGTTTCAGTCCCTCTGTTTCTCGCCCTCTGTTTCTCGCCCTCTGTTTCAGCCCCTCTGTTTCGCGACCTCTGTTTCAGCCCCTCTGTTTCAGCCCCTCTGTTTCTCGCCCTCTGTTTCAGCCCCTCTCTTTCTCGCCCTCTGTTACTGCCCCTCTGTTTCTCGCCCTCTGTTTCAGCCCCTCTGTTTCTCGCCCTCTGTTTCAGCGCCTCTGTTTCAGCCCCTCTGTTTCAGCCCCTCTGTTTCAGCCCCTGTGTTTCTGGCCCTCTGTTTCAGCCCCTCTGTTTCTCGCCCTCTGTTTCAGCCCCTCTGATTCAGCCCCTCTGTTTCAGCCCCTCTGATTCAGCCCCTATGTTTCAGCCCCTCTGTTTCAGCCCCTCTGTTTCTCACCCTCTGGTTTTCGCCCTCTGTTTCAGCCCCTCTGTTTCTCGCCCTCTGTTTCAGCGCCTCTATTTCTCGCCCTCTGTTTCAGCCACTCTGTTTCTCGCCGTCTATATCAGTCCATCTGTTTCTTGCCCTCTGTTTCAGCCCCGCCGATTCAGCCCCTCTGTTTCAGCCCCTCTGAATCAGCCCCTCTGATTCAGCCCCTCTGTTTCAGCCCCTCTGTTTCAGCCCCTCTGTTTCTCGCCCTCTGTTTCAGACCCGCTGTTTCAGCCCCTCTGTTTCAGTCCGTCTGTTTCTCGCCCTCTGTTTCTCGCCCAATGTTTCAGCCCCACTGTTTCTCGCCCTTTGTTTCAGCCCCTCTGTTTCTCGCCCTCTGTTTCAGCCCCTCTGTTTCTCGCCCTCTGTTTCAGCCCCTCTGTTTCAGCCCCTCTGGTTCTCACCCTCTGTTTCAGCCCCTCTGTTTCAGCCCCTCTGTTTCAGCCCCTCTGTTTCACGCCCTCTGTTTCAGCCCCTCTGTTTCTCGCCCTCTGTTTCAGCCCCTCTGATTCAGCCCCTCTGTTTCAGCCCCTCTGATTAAGCCCCTCTGTTTCAGCCCCTCTGTTTCAGCCCCTCTGTTTCTCACCCTCTGTTTCAGCCCCTCTGTTTTTCGCCCTCTGTTTCAGCCCCTCTGTTTCTCGCCCTCTGTTTCAGGCTCTCTGTTTCAGCCCGTCTGTTTCAGCCCCTCTGGTTCATCCCCTCTGTTTCTCGACCTCTGTTTCTCGCCTGCTATTTCAGCCCCTCTGTTTCTCGCCCTCTGTTTCAGCCCCTCTGTTTCAGCCCCTCTGATTCAGCCCCTCTGATTCAGCCCCTCTGTTTCTCGCGCTCTGTTTCAGCCCCTCTGTTTCTTGCGCACTGTTTTAGCCCCTCTGTTTCGGCCGCTCAGTTTCATCCCCTCTGTTTCAGCCCCTCTGTTTCAGCCCCTCTGTTTCACGCCCTCTGTTTCAGCCCCTCTGTTTCTCGCCCTCTGTTTCCGCCCCTCTGTTTCTCGACCTCTGTTTCAGCCCCTCTGTTTCAACCCCTCTGTTTCAGCCCCTTTATGTCAGCCCCTCTGTTTCTCGCCCTCTGTTTCAGCCCCTCCGTTTCAGCCCCTGTGTTTCTTGCACTCTGTTTCTACGCCTCTGTTTCTCGCCCTCTGTTTCAGCCCCTCTGTTTCTCGCCCTCTGTTTCAGCCCCGCTGATTCAGCCCTTCTGTTTCAGCCCCTCTGAATCAGCCCCTCTGATTCAGCTCCTCTGTTTCAGCCCCTCTGTTACAGCCCCTCTGTTTCAGCCCCTATGTTTCTCGCCCTCTGTTTCAGCCCCTCTGTTTCCCGCACTCTGTTACAGCCCCTCTGTTACTCGCCCTCTGTTTCAGCCCCTCTGATTCAGCCCCTCTGTTTCAGCCCCTCTGATTCAGCCCCTCTGATTCAGCCCCTCTGATTCAGCCCCTCTGTTTCTCACCCTCTGTTTCAGCCCCTCTGTTTCAGCCCCTCTGTTTCAGCCCCTCTGTTTCTCACCCTCTATTTCAGCCCCTCTGATTCAGCCCCTCTTATTCAGCCCCTCTGATTCAGCCCCTCTGTTTCAGCCCCTCTGTTTCTCGCCCTCTGTTTCAGCCCCTCTGTTTCTCGCCCTCTGTTTCAGCCCCTCTGATTCAGCCCCTCTGTTTCAGCCTCTCTGTTTCAGCCCCTCTGTTTCAGCCCCTCTGTTTCTCGCCCTCTGTTTCAGCCCCTCTGTTTCTCGCCCTCTGTTTCAGCCCCTCTGTTTCTAGCCCTCTGTTTCAGCCCCTCTGATTCAGCCCCTCTGAATCAGCCCCTCTGATTCAGCCCCTCTGTTTCAGCCCCTCTGATTCAGCCCCTCTGTTTCCCGCCCCTCTGTTTCCCGCCCCTCTGTTTTAGCCCCTCTGTTTCACGCCCCGTGTTTCATCCGCTCTGTTTCTCGCCCTCTGTTTAAGCCCCTCTGTTTCTCGCCCTCTGTTTAAGCCCCTCTGTTTCTCGCCCTCTGTTTCATCCCCTCTGTTTCAGCCACTCTGTTTCAGTCCCTCTGTTTCTCGCCCTCTGTTTCTCGCCCTCTGTTTCAGCCCCACTGTTTCTCGCCCTCTGTTTCAGCCCCTCTGGTTCATCCCCTCTGTTTCTCGCCCTCTGTTTCTCGCCCGCTATTTCAGCCCCTCTGTTTCTCGCCCTCTGTTTCAGCCCCTCTGTTTCAGCCCCTCTGATTCAGCCCCTCTGATTCAGCCCCTCTGTTTCTCGCCCTCTGTTTCAGCCCCTCTGTTTCTCGCGCACTGTTTCAGCCCCTCTGTTTCAGCCGCTCAGTTTCAGCCCCTCTGTTTCAGCCCCTCTGATTCAGCCCCTCTGATTCAGCCCCTCTGATTCAGCCCCTCTGATTCAGCCCCTCTGTTTCCTGCCCCTCTGTTTCCGGCCCCTCTGATTTAGCCCCTCTGTTTCAGCCCGTCTGATTCAGCCCCTCTGTTTCAGCACCTCTGTTTCAGCTCCTCTGTTTCTCACCCTCTGTTTCTCGCCCTCTGTTTCAGCCCCTCTGTTTTTCGCCCTCTGTTTCAGCCCCTCTGTTTCTCGCCCTCTGTTTCAGGCTCTCTGTTTCAGCCCGTCTGTTTCAGCCCCTCTGGTTCAGCCCCTCTGTTTCTCGCTCTCTGTTTCTCGCCCTCTGTTTCAGCCCCTCTGTTTCTCGCCCTCTGTTTCAGCCCCTCTGTTTCAGCCCCTCTGTTTCAGCCCCTCTGTTGCTCGCCCTCTGTTTCAGCCCCACTGTTTCTTGCCCTCTGATTCAGCCCCTCTGTTTCTCGCCCGCTGTTTCAGCCCCTCTGTTTCTCGCCCTCTGTTTCAGCCCCTCTGTTTCAGCCCCTCTGTTTCAGTCCCTCTGTTTCTCGCCCTCTGTTTCTCGCCCTCTGTTTCAGCCCCTCTGTTTCGTGACCTCTGTTTCAGCCCCTCTGTTTCAGCCCCTCTGTTTCTCGCCCTCTGTTTCAGCCCCTCTCTTTCTCGCCCTCTGTTACAGCCCCTCTGTTTCTCGCCCTCTGTTTCAGCCCCTCTGTTTCTCGCCCTCTGTTTCAGCGCCTCTGTTTCAGCCCCTCTGTTTCAGCCCCTCTGTTTCAGCCCCTGTGTTTCTGGCCCTCTGTTTCAGCCCCTCTGTTTCTCGCCCTCTGTTTCAGCCCCTCTGTTTCTCGCCCTCTGTTTCAGCGCCTCTGTTTCAGCCCCTCTGTTTCAGCCCCTCTGTTTCAGCCCCTGTGTTTCTGGCCCTCTGTTTCAGCCCCTCTGTTTCTCGCCCTCTGTTTCAGCCCCTCTGATTCAGCCCCTCTGTTTCAGCCCCTCTGATTCAGCCCCTCTGTTTCAGCCCCTCTGTTTCAGCCCCTCTGTTTCTCGCCCTCTATATTAGCCCATCTGTTTCTTGCCCTCTGTTTCAGCCCCGCCGATTCAGCCCCTCTGTTTCAGCCCCTCTGAATCAGCCCCTCTGATTCAGCCCCTCTGTTTCAGCCCCTCTGTTTCAGCCCCTCTGTTTCTCGCCCTCTGTTTCAGCCCCGCTGTTTCAGACCCTCTGTTTCAGTCCGTCTGTTTCTCGCCCAATGTTTCAGCCCCACTGTTTCTCGCCCTTTGTTTCAGCCCATCTGTTTCTCGCCCTCTGTTTCAGCCCCTCTGTTTCTCGCCCTCTGTTTCAGCCCCTCTGTTTCAGCCCCTCTGTTTCAGCCCCTCTGTTTCAGCCCCTCTGTTTCTCGCCCTCTGTGACAGCCCCTCTGTTTCAGCCCCTCTGTTTCAGCCCCTCTGTTTCAGCCCCTCTGTTTCACGCCCTCTGTTTCAGCCCCTCTGTTTCTCGCCCTCTGTGACAGCCCCTCTGATTCAGCCCCTCTGTTTCAGCCCCTCTGATTCAGCCCCTCTGTTTCAGCCCCTCTGTTTCTCACCCTCTGTTACAGCCCCTCTGTTTTTCGCCCGCTGTTTCAGCCCCTCTGTTTCTCGCCCTCTGTTTCAGGCTCTCTGTTTCAGCCCGTCTGTTTCAGCCCCTCTGTTTCTCGCCCTCTGTTTCAGCCCCGCTGATTCAGCCCTTCTGTTTCAGCCCCTCTGAATCACCCCTCTGATTCAGCTCCTCTGTTTCAGCCCCTCTGATTCAGCCCCTCTGTTTCAGCCCCTCTGTTTCAGCCCCTTTATGTCAGCCCCTCTGTTTCTCGCCCTCTGTTTCAGCCCCTCTGTTTCAGCCCCTGTGTTTCTCGCACTCTGTTTCTACGCCTCTGTTTCTCGCCCTCTGTTTCAGCCCCTCTGTTTCTCGCCCTCTGTTTCAGCCCCGCTGATTCAGCCCTTCTGTTTCAGCCCCTCTGAATCACCCCTCTGATTCAGCTCCTCTGTTTCAGCCCCTCTGTTACAGCCCCTCTGTTTCAGCCCCTATGTTTCTCGCCCTCTGTTTCAGCCCCTCTGTTTCCCGCACTCTGTTACAGCCCCTCTGTTTCAGCCCCTCTGATTCAGCCCCTCTGTTTCAGCCCCTCTGTTTCAGCCCCTCTGTTTCTCACCCTCTGTTTGTCGCCCTCTGTTTCAGCCCGTCTGTTTCAGCCCCTCTGGTTCAGCCCCTCTGTTTCTCGCCCTCTGTTTCAGGCACTCTGTTTCAGCCCCTCTGTTTCAGCCCCTCTGTTTCAGCCCCTCTGGTTCTCACCCTCTGTTTCAGCCCCTCTGTTTCAGCCCCTCTGTTTCAGCCCCTCTGTTTCACGCCCTCTGTTTCAGCCCCTCTATTTCTCGCCCTCTGTGACAGCCCCTCTGATTCAGCCCCTCTGTTTCAGCCCCTCTGATTCAGCCCCTCTGTTTCAGCCCCTCTGTTTCTCACCCTCTGTTTCAGCCCCTCTGTTTTTCGCCCTCTGTTTCAGCCCCTCTGTTTCTCGCCCTCTGTTTCAGGCTCTCTGTTTCAGCCCGTCTGTTTCAGCCCCTCTGTTTCTCGCCCTCTGTTTCAGCCCCGCTGATTCAGCCCTTCTGTTTCAGCCCCTCTGAATCACCCCTCTGATTCAGCTCCTCTGTTTCAGCCCCTCTGATTCAGCCCCTCTGTTTCAGCCCCTCTGTTTCAGCCCCTTTATGTCAGCCCCTCTGTTTCTCGCCCTCTGTTTCAGCCCCTCTGTTTCAGCCCCTGTGTTTCTCGCACTCTGTTTCTACGCCTCTGTTTCTCGCCCTCTGTTTCAGCCCCTCTGTTTCTCGCCCTCTGTTTCAGCCCCGCTGATTCAGCCCTTCTGTTTCAGCCCCTCTGAATCACCCCTCTGATTCAGCTCCTCTGTTTCAGCCCCTCTGTTACAGCCCCTCTGTTTCAGCCCCTATGTTTCTCGCCCTCTGTTTCAGCCCCTCTGTTTCCCGCACTCTGTTACAGCCCCTCTGTTTCAGCCCCTCTGATTCAGCCCCTCTGTTTCAGCCCCTCTGTTTCAGCCCCTCTGTTTCTCACCCTCTGTTTGTCGCCCTCTGTTTCAGCCCGTCTGTTTCAGCCCCTCTGGTTCAGCCCCTCTGTTTCTCGCCCTCTGTTTCAGGCACTCTGTTTCAGCCCGTCTGTTTCAGCCCCTCTGGTTCATCCCCTCTGTTTCTCGCCCTCTGTTTCTCGCCCGCTATTTCAGCCCCTCTGTTTCTCGCCCGCTATTGCAGCCCCTCTATTTATCGCCCTCTGCTTCAGCCCCTCTGTTTCTCGCACTGTGATTCAGCCCCTCTGTTTCAGCCCCTCTGTTTCAGCCCCTCTCTTTCTCGCCCTCTGTTTCAGCCCCTCTGTTTCTCGCGCACTGTTTCAGCCCCTCTGTTTCAGCCGCTCAGTTTCAGCCCCTCTGTTTCAGCCCCTCTGTTTCAGCCCCTCTGTTTCACGCCCTCTGTTTCAGCCCCTCGGTTTCTCGCCCTCTGTTTCAGCCCCTCTGTTTCTCGACCTCTGTTTCAGCCCCTCTGTTTCAGCCCCTCTGTTTCAGCCCCTTTATGTCAGCCCCTCTGTTTCTCGCCCTCTGTTTCAGCCCCTCTGTTTCAGCCCCTGTGTTTCTCGCACTCTGTTTCAGCCCCTCTCTTTCTCGCCCTCTGTTACAGCCCCTCTGTTTCTCGCCCTCTGTTTCAGCCCCTCTGTTTCTCGCCCTCTGTTTCAGCGCCGCTGTTTCAGCCCCTCTGTTTCTCGCCCTCTGTTTCAGCCCCTCTCTTTCTCGCCCTCTGTTACAGCCCCTCTGTTTCTCGCCCTCTGTTTCAGCCCCTCTGTTTCTCGCCCTCTGTTTCAGCGCCTCTGTTTCAGCCCCTCTGTTTCTCGCCCTCTGTTTCAGCCGCTCTGATTCAGCCCCTGTTTCAGCCCCTCTGATTCAGCCCCTCTGTTTCAGCCCCTCTGTTTCAGCCCCTCTGTTTCTCACCCTCAATTTCTCGCCCTCTGTTTCAGCCACTCTGTTTCTCGCCCTCTATATCAGCCCATCTGTTTCTTGCCCTCTGTTTCAGCCCCGCCGATTCAGCCCCCATGTTTCAGCCCCTCTGAATCAGCCCCTCTGATTCAGCCCCTCTGTTTCAGCCCCTCTGTTTCCGCCCCTCTGTTTCTCGCCCTCTGTTTCAGCCCCGCTGTTTCAGCCCCTCTGTTTCAGTCCGTCTGTTTCTCGCCCTCTGTTTCTCGCCCAATGTTTCAGCCCCACTGTTTCTCCCCCTTTGTTTCAGCCCCTCTGTTTCTCGCCCTCTGTTTCAGCCCCTCTGTTTCTCGCCCTCTGTTTCAGCCCCTCTGTTTCAGCCCCTCTGTTTCAGCCCCTCTGTTTCAGCCCCTCTGGTTCTCACCCTCTGTTTCAGCCCCTCTGTTTCAGCCCCTCTGTTTCAGCCCCTCTGTTTCACGCCCTCTGTTTCAGCCCCTCTGTTTCTCGCCCTCTGTTTCAGCCCCTCTGATTCAGCCCCTCTGTTTCAGCCCCTCTGATTCAGCCCCTCTGTTTCAGACCCTCTGTTTCAGCCCCTCTGTTTCTCACCCTCTGTTTTTCGCCCTCTGTTTCAGCCCCTCTGTTCTTGCCCTCTGTTTCAGGCTCTCTGTTTCAGCCCGTCTGTTTCAGCCCCTCTGGTTCATCCCCTCTGTTTCTCGCCCTCTGTTTCTCGCCCGCTATTTCAGCCCCTCTGTTTCTCGCCCTCTGTTTCAGCCCCTCTGTTTCAGCCCCTCTGATTCAGCCCCTCTGATTCAGCCCCTCTGTTTCTCGCCCTCTGTTTCAGCCCCTCTGTTTCTCGCGCACTGTTTCAGCCCCTCTGTTTCAGCCGCTCAGTTTCAGCCACTCTGTTTCAGCCCCTCTGTTTCAGCCCCTCTGTTTCACGCCCTCTGTTTCAGCCCCTCGGTTTCTCGCCCTCTGTTTCAGCCCCTCTGTTTCTCGACCTCTGTTTCAGCCCCTCTGTTTCAGCCCCTCTGTTTCAGCCCCTTTATGTCAGCCCCTCTGTTTCTCGCCCTCTGTTTCAGCCCCTCTGTTTCAGCCCCTGTGTTTCTCGCACTCTGTTTCTACGCCTCTGTTTCTCGCCCTCTCTTTCAGCCCCTCTGTTTCTCGCCCTCTGTTTCAGCCCCGCTGATTCAGCCCTTCTGTTTCAGCCCCTCTGAATCAGCCCCTCTGATTCAGCTCCTCTGTTTCAGCCCCTCTGTTACAGCCCCTCTGTTTCAGCCCCTATGTTTCTCGCCCTCTGTTTCAGCCCCTCTGTTTCCCGCACTCTGTTACAGCCCCTCTGTTTCTCGCCCTCTGTTTCAGCCCCTCTGATTCAGCCCCTCTGTTTCAGCCCCTCTGATTCAGCCCCTCTGATTCAGCCCCTCTGTTTCTCGCCCTCTGTTTCAGCCCCTCTGTTTCAGCCCCTCTGTTTCAGCCCCTCTGTTTCTCACCCTCTATTTCAGCCCCTCTGATTCAGCCCCTCTGATTCAGCCCCTCTGATTCAGCCCCTCTGATTCAGCCCCTCTGATTCAGCCCCTCTGTTTCCCGCCCCTCTGTTTCCCGCCCCTCTGATTTAGCCCCTCTGTTTCAGCCCGTCTGATTCAGCCCCTCTGTTTCAGCACCTCTGTTTCAGCTCCTCTGTTTCTCACCCTCTGTTTCTCGCCCTCTGTTTCAGCCCCTCTGTTTTTCGCCCTCTGTTTCAGCCCCTCTGTTTCTCACCCTCTGTTTCAGGCTCTCTGTTTCAGCCCGTCTGTTTCAGCCCCTCTGGTTCAGCCCCTCTGTTTCTCGCTCTCTGTTTCTCGCCCTCTGTTTCAGCCCCACTGTTTCTCGCCCTCTGTTACAGCCCCTCTGTTTCAGCCCCTCTGTTTCAGCCCCTCTGTTTCAGCCCCTCTGTTTCTCGCCCTCTGTTTCAGCCCCACTGTTTCTTGCCCTCTGTTTCAGCCCCTCTGTTTCTCGCCCGCTGTTTCAGCCCCTCTGTTTCTCGCACTCTGTTTCAGCCCCTCTGTTTCAGCCCCTGTGTTTCAGTCCCTCTGTTTCTCGCCCTCTGTTTCTCGCCCTCTGTTTCAGCCCCTCTGTTTCGCGACCTCTGTTTCAGCCCCTCTGTTTCTCGCCCTCTGTTTCAGCCCCTCTCTTTCTCGCCCTCTGTTACAGACCCTCTGTTTCTCGCCCTCTGTTTCAGCCCCTCTGTTTCTCGCCCTCTGTTTCAGCGCCTCTGTTTCAGCCCCTCTGTTTCAGCCACTCTGTTTCAGCCCCTGTGTTTCTGGCCCTCTGTTTCAGCCCCTCTGTTTCTCGCCCTCTGTTTCAGCCCCTCTGATTCAGCCCCTCTGTTTCAGCCCCTCTGATTCAGCCCCTCTGTTTCAGCCCCTCTGTTTCAGCCCCTCTGTTTCTCACCCTCTGTTTCTCGCCCTCTGTTTCAGCCCCTCTGTTTCTCGCCCTCTGTTTCAGCCCCTCTATTTCTCGCCCTCTGTTTCAGCCACTCTGTTTCTCGCCCTCTATATCAGTCCATCTGTTTCTTGCCCTCTGTTTCAGCCCCGCCGATTCAGCCCCTCTGTTTCAGCCCCTCTGAATCAGCCCCTCTGATTCAGCCCCTCTGTTTCAGCCCCTCTGTTTCAGCCCCTCTGTTTCTCGCCCTCTGTTTCAGCCCCGCTGTTTCAGCCCCTCTGTTTCAGTCCGTCTGTTTCTCGCCCTCTGTTTCTCGCCCAGTGTTTCAGCCCCACTGTTTCTCTCCCTTTGTGTCAGCCCCTCTGTTTCTCGCCCTCTGTTTCAGCCCCTCTGTTTCTCGCCCTCTGTTTCAGCTCCTCTGTTTCAGCCCCTCTGGTTCTCACCCTCTGTTTCAGCCCCTCTGTTTCAGCCCCTCTGTTTCACGCCCTCTGTTTCAGCCCCTCTGTTTCTCGCCCTCTGTTTCAGCCCCTCTGATTCAGCCCCTCTGTTTCAGCCCCTCTGATTCAGCCCCTCTGTTTCATCCCCTCTGTTTCAGCCCCTCTGTTTCTCACCCTCTGTTTCAGCCCCTCTGTTTTTCGCCCTCTGTTTCAGCCCCTCTGTTTCTCGCCCTCTGTTTCAGGCTCTCTGTTTCAGCCCGTCTGTTTCAGCCCCTCTGGTTCATCCCCTCTGTTTCTCGCCCTCTGTTTCTCGCCCCCTATTTCAGCCCCTCTGTTTCTCGCCCTCTGTTTCAGCCCCTCTGTTTCAGCCCCTCTGATTCAGCCCCTCTGATTCAGCCCCTCTGTTTCTCGCGCTCTGTTTCAGCCCCTCTGTTTCTCGCGCACTGTTTTAGCCCCTCTGTTTCAGCCGCTCAGTTTCAGCCCCTCTGTTTCAGCTCCTCTGTTTCAGCCCCTCTGTTTCACGCCCTCTGTTTCAGCCCCTCTGTTTCTCGCCCTCTGTTTCAGCCCCTCTGTTTCTCGACCTCTGTTTCAGCCCCTCTGTTTCAGCCCCTCTGTTTCAGCCCCTTTATGTCAGCCCCTCTGTTTCTCGCCCTCTGTTTCAGCCCCTCCGTTTCAGCCCCTGTGTTTCTCGCACTTTGTTTCTACGCCTCTGTTTCTCGCCCTCTGTTTCAGCCCCTCTGTTTCAGCCCCGCTGATTCAGCCCTTCTGTTTCAGCCCCTCTGAATCAGCCCCTCTGATTTAGCTCCTCTGTTTCAGCCCCTCTGTTACAGCCCCTCTGTTTCAGCCCCTATGTTTCTCGCCCTCTGTTTCAGCCCCTCTGTTTCCCGCACTCTGTTACAGCCCCTCTGTTTCTCGCCCTCTGTTTCAGCCCCTCTGATTCAGCCCCTCTGTTTCAGCCCCTCTGATTCAGCCCCTCTGATTCAGCCCCTCTGATTCAGCCCCTCTGTTTCTCACCCTCTGTTTCAGCCCCTCTGTTTCAGCCCCTCTGTTTCAGCCCCTCTGTTTCTCACCCTCTATTTCAGCCCCTCTGATTCAGCCCCTCTTATTCAGCCCCTCTGATTCAGCCCCTCTGATTCAGCCCCTCTGTTTCCCGCCCCTCTGTTTCCCGCCCCTCTGTTTTAGCCCCTCTGTTTCACGCCCCGTGTTTCATCCGCTCTGTTTCTCGCCCTCTGTTTAAGCCCCTCTGTTTCTCGCCCTCTGTTTAAGCCCCTCTGTTTCTCGCCCTCTGTTTCATCCCCTCTGTTTCAGCCACTCTGTTTCAGTCCCTCTGTTTCTCGCCCTCTGTTTTTCGCCCTCTGTTTCAGCCCCACTGTTTCTCGCCCTCTGTTTCAGCCCCTCTGGTTCATCCCCTCTGTTTCACGCCCTCTGTTTCTCGCCCGCTATTTCTGCCCCTCTGTTTCTCGCCCTCTGTTTCAGCCCCTCTGTTTCAGCCCCTCTGATTCAGCCCCTCTGATTCAGCCCCTCTGTTTCTCGCCCTCTGTTTCAGCCCCTCTGTTTCTCGCGCACTGTTTCAGCCCCTCTGTTTCAGCCGCTCAGTTTCAGCCCCTCTGTTTCAGCCCCTCTGATTCAGCCCCTCTGATTCAGCCCCTCTGATTCAGCCCCTCTGATTCAGCCCTCTGTTTCCTGCCCCTCTGTTTCCCGCCCCTCTGATTTAGCCCCTCTGTTTCAGCCCGTCTGATTCAGCCCCTCTGTTTCAGCACCTCTGTTTCAGCTCCACTGTTTCTCACCCTCTGTTTCTCGCCCTCTGTTTCAGCCCCTCTGTTTTTCGCCCTCTGTTTCAGCCCCTCTGTTTCTCGCCCTCTGTTTCAGGCTCTCTGTTTCAGCCCGTCTGTTTCAGCCCCTCTGGTTCAGCCCCTCTGTTTCTCGCTCTCTGTTTCTCGCCCTCTGTTTCAGCCCCTCTGTTTCTCGCCCTCTGTTTCAGCCCCTCTGTTTCAGCCCCTCTGTTTCAGCCCCTCTGTTTCAGCCCCTCTGTTTCTCGCCCTCTGTTTCAGCCCCACTGTTTCTTGCCCTCTGATTCAGCCCCTCTGTTTCTCGCCCGCTGTTTCATCCCCTCTGTTTCCCGCCCTCTGTTTCAGCCCCTCTGTTTCAGCCCCTCTGTTTCAGTCCCTCTGTTTCTCGCCCTCTGTTTCTCGCCCTCTGTTTCAGCCCCTCTGTTTCGCGACCTCTGTTTCAGCCCCTCTGTTTCAGCCCCTCTGTTTCTCGCCCTCTGTTTCAGCCCCTCTCTTTCTCGCCCTCTGTTTCAGCCCCTCTGTTTCTCGCCCTCTGTTTCAGCGCCTCTGTTTCAGCCCCTCTGTTTCAGCCCCTCTGTTTCAGCCCCTGTGTTTCTGGCCCTCTGTTTCAGCCCCTCTGTTTCTCGCCCTCTGTTTCAGCCCCTCTGATTCAGCCCCTCTGTTTCAGCCCCTCTGTTTCAGCCCCTCTGTTTCTCACCCTCTGTTTCTCGCCCTCTGTTTCAGCCCCTCTGTTTCTCGCCCTCTGTTTCAGCCCCTCTATTTCTCGCCCTCTGTTTCAGCCACTCTGTTTCTCGCCCTCTATATCAGCCCATCTGTTTCTTGCCCTCTGTTTCAGCCCCGCCGATTCAGCCCCTCTGTTTCAGCCCCTCTGAATCAGCCCCTCTGATTCAGCCCCTCTGTTTCAGCCCCTCTGTTTCAGCCCCTCTGTTTCTCGCCCTCTGTTTCAGCCCCACTGTTTCAGCCCCTCTGTTTCAGTCCGTCTGTTTCTCGCCCTCTGTTTCTCGCCCAATGTTTCAGCCCCACTGTTTCTCGCCCTTTGTTTCAGCCCCTCTGTTTCTCGCCCTCTGTTTCAGCCCCTCTGTTTCTCGCCCTCTGTTTCAGCCCCTCTGTTTCAGCCCCTCTGTTTCAGCCCCTCTGTTTCAGCCCCTCTGGTTCTCACCCTCTGTTTCAGCCCCTCTGTTTCAGCCCCTCTGTTTCAGCCCCTCTGTTTCACGCCCTCTGTTTCAGCCCCTCTGTTTCTCGCCCTCTGTGTCAGCCCCTCTGATTCAGCCCCTCTGTTTCAGCCCCTCTGATTCAGCCCCTCTGTTTCAGCCCCTCTGTTTCTCACCCTCTGTTTCAGCCCCTCTGTTTTTCGCCCTCTGTTTCAGCCCCTCTGTTTCTCGCCCTCTGTTTCAGGCTCTCTGTTTCAGCCCGTCTGTTTCAGCCCCTCTGGTTCATCCCCTCTGTTTCTCGCCCTTTGTTTCTCGCCCGCTATTTCAGCCCCTCTGTTTCTCGCCCTCTGTTTCAGCCGCTCAGTTTCAGCCCCTCTGTTTCAGCCCCTCTGTTTCAGCCCCTCTGTTTCACGCCCTCTGTTTCAGCCCCTCTGTTTCTCGCCCTCTGTTTCAGCCCCTCTGTTTCTCGACCTCTGTTTCAGCCCCTCTGTTTCAGCCCCTTTATGTCAGCCCCTCTGTTTCTCGCCCTCTGTTTCAGCCCCTCTGTTTCAGCCACTGTGTTTCTCGCACTCTGTTTCTACGCCTCTGTTTCTCGCCCTCTGTTTCAGCCCCTCTGTTTCTCGCCCTCTGTTTCAGCCCCGCTGAATCAGCCCCTCTGAATCAGCTCCTCTGTTTCAGCCCCTCTGTTACAGCCCCTCTGTTTCAGCCCCTATGTTTCTCGCTCTGTGTTTCAGCCCCTCTGTTTCCCGCACTCTGTTACAGCCCCTCTGTTTCAGCCCCTCTGATTCAGCCCCTCTGTTTCAGCCCCTCTGTTTCAGCCCCTCTGTTTCTCACCCTCTGTTTGTCGCCCTCTGTTTCAGCCCATCTGTTTCAGCCCCTCTGGTTCAGCCCCTCTGTTTCTCGCCCTCTGTTTCAGGCACTCTGTTTCAGCCCGTCTGTTTCAGCCCCTCTGGTTCATCCCCTCTGTTTCTCGCCCTCTGTTTCTCGCCCGCTATTTCAGCCCCTCTGTTTCTCGCCCTCTGTTTCAGCCCCTCTGTTTCAGCCCCTCTGATTCAGCCCCTCTGATTCAGCCCCTCTGTTTCTCGCCCTCTGTTTCAGCCCCTCTGTTTCTCGCGCACTGTTTCAGCCCCTCTGTTTCAGCCGCTCAGTTTCAGCCCTTCTGTTTCAGCCCCTCTGTTTCAGCCCCTCTGTTTCACGCCCTCTGTTTCAGCCCCTCGGTTTCTCGCCCTCTGTTTCAGCCCCTCTGTTTCTCGACCTCTGTTTCAGCCCCTCTGTTTCAGCCCCTCTGTTTCAGCCCCTTTATGTCAGCCCCTCTGTTTCTCGTCCTCTGTTTCAGCCCCTCTGTTTCAGCCCCTGTGTTTCTCGCACTCTGTTTCTACGCCTCTGTTTCTCGCCCTCTGTTTCAGCCCCTCTGTTTCTCGCCCTCTGTTTCAGCCCCGCTGATTCAGCCCTTCTGTTTCAGCCCCTCTGAATCAGCCCCTCTGATTCAGCTCCTCTGTTTCAGCCCCTCTGTTACAGCCCCTCTGTTTCAGCCCCTATGTTTCTCGCCCTCTGTTTCAGCCCCTCTGTTTCCCGCACTCTGTTACAGCCCCTCTGTTTCAGCCCCTCTGTTTCAGCCCCTCTGTTTCTCACCCTCTATTTCAGCCCCTCTGATTCAGCCCCTCTTATTCAGCCCCTCTGATTCAGACCCTCCGATTCAGCCCCTCTGTTTCCCGCCCCTCTGTTTCCCGCCCCTCTGTTTTAGCCCCTCTGTTTCACGCCCCGTGTTTCATCCGCTCTGTTTCTCGCCCTCTGTTTAAGCCCCTCTGTTTCTCGCCCTCTGTTTAAGCCCCTCTGTTTCTCGCCCTCTGTTTCAGCCCCTCTGTTTCAGCCACTCTGTTTCAGTCCCTCTGTTTCTCGCCCTCTGTTTCTCGCCCTCTGTTTCAGCCCCACTGTTTCTCGCCCTCTGTTTCAGCCCCTCTGTTTCCCGCCCCTCTGTTTCCCGCCCCTCTGTTTCCCGTCCCTCTGTTTTAGCCCCTCTGTTTCACGCCCCGTGTTTTAGCCCCTCTGTTTCATGCCCCGTGTTTCAGCCCCTCTGTTTCTCGCCCTCTGTTTAAGCCCCTCTGTTTCTCGCCCTCTGTTTCAGCCCCTCTGTTTCAGCCACTCTGTTTCAGTCCCTCTGTTTCTCGCCCTCTGTTTCTCGCCATCTGTTTCAGCCCCTCCGTTTCTCACCCTCTGTTTCTCGCCCTCTGTTTCAGCGCCTCTGTTTTTCGCCCTCTGTTTCAGCCCCTCTGTTTCTCGCCCTCTGTTTCAGGCTCTCTGTTTCAGCCCGTCTGTTTCAGCCCCTCTGGTTCAGCCCCTCTGTTTCTCGCTCTCTGTTTCTCGCCCTCTGTTTCAGCCCCTCTGTTTCTCGCCCTCTGTTTCAGCCCCTCTGTTTCAGCCCCTCTGTTTCAGCCCCTCTGTTTCAGCCCATCTGTTTCTCGCCCTCTGTTTCAGCCCCACTGTTTCTTGCCCTCTGTTTCAGCCCCTCTGTTTCTCGCCCGCTGTTTCAGCCCCTCTGTTTCTCGCCCTCTGTTTCAGCCCCTCTGTTTCAGCCCCTCTGTTTCAGTCCCTCTGTTTCTCGCCCTCTGTTTCTCGCCCTCTGTTTCAGCCCCTCTGTTTCGCGACCTCTGTTTCAGCCCCTCTGTTTCAGCCCCTCTGTTTCTCACCCTCTGTTTCAGCCCCTCTCTTTCTCGCCCTCTGTTACAGCCCCTCTGTTTCTCGCCCTCTGTTTCAGCCCCTCTGTTTCTCGCCCTCTGTTTCAGCGCCTCTGTTTCAGCCCCTCTGTTTCAGCCCCTCTGTTTCAGCCCCTGTGTTTCTGGCCCTCTGTTTCAGCCCCTCTGTTTCTCGCCCTCTGTTTCAGCCCCTCTGATTCAACCCCTCTGTTTCAGCCCCTCTGATTCAGCCCCTCTGTTTCAGCCCCTCTGTTTCAGCCCCTCTGTTTCTCACCCTCTGTTTCTCGCCCTCTGTTTCAGCCCCTCTGTTTCTCGCCCTCTGTTTCAGCCCCTCTATTTCTCACCCTCTGTTTCAGCCACTCTGTTTCTCGCCCTCTATATCAGCCCATCTGTTTCTTGCCCTCTGTTTCAGCCCCGCCGATTCAGCCCCTCTTTTTCAGCCCCTCTGAATCAGCCCCTCTGATTCAGCCCCTCTGTTTCAGCCCCTCTGTTTCAGCCCCTCTGTTTCTCGCCCTCTGTTTCAGCCCCGCTGTTTCAGCCCCTCTGTTTCAGTCCGTCTGTTTCTCGCCCTCTGTTTCTCGCCCAATGTTTCAGCCCCACTGTTTCTCGCCCTTTGTTTCAGCCCCTCTGTTTCTCGCCCTCTGTTTCAGCCCCTCTGTTTCTCGCCCTCTGTTTCAGCCCCTCTGTTTCAGCCCCTCTGTTTCAGCCCCTCTGTTTCAGCCCCTCTGGTTCTCACCCTCTGTTTCAGCCCCTCTGTTTCAGCCCCTCTGTTTCAGCCCCTCTGTTTCACGCCCTCTGTTTCAGCCCCTCTGTTTCTCGCCCTCTGTTTCAGCCCCTCTGATTCAGCCCCTCTGTTTCAGCCCCTCTGATTCAGCCCCTCTGTTTCAGTCCCTCTGTTTCAGCCCCTCTGTTTCTCACCCTCTGTTTGTCGCCCTCTGTTTCAGCCCGTCTGTTTCAGCCCCTCTGGTTCAGCCCCTCTGTTTCTCGCCCTCTGTTTCAGGCTCTCTGTTTCAGCCCGTCTGTTTCAGCCCCTCTGGTTCATCCCCGCTGTTTCTCGCCCTCTGTTTCTCGCCCGCTATTTCAGCCCCTCTGTTTCTCGCCCTCTGTTTCAGCCCCTCTGTTTCAGCCCCTCTGATTCAGCCCCTCTGATTCAGCCCCTCTGTTTCTCGCCCTCTGTTTCAGCCCCTCTGTTTCTCGCGCACTGTTTCAGCCCCTCTGTTTCAGCCGCTCAGTTTCAGCCCCTCTGTTTCAGCCCCTCTGTTTCAGCCCCTCTGTTTCACGCCCTCTGTTTCAGCCCCTCTGTTTCTCGCCCTCTGTTTCAGCCCCTCTGTTTCTCGACCTCTGTTTCAGCCCCTCTGTTTCAGCCCCTCTGTTTCAGCCCCTTTATGTCAGCCCCTCTGTTTCTCGCCCTCTGTTTCAGCCCCTCTGTTTCAGCCCCTGTGTTTCTCGCACTCTGTTTCTACGACTCTGTTTCAGCCCCGCTGATTCAGCCCTTCTGTTTCAGCCCCTCTGAATCAGCCCCTCTGATTCAGCTCCTCTGTTTCAGCCCCTCTGTTACAGCCCCTCTGTTTCAGCCCCTATGTTTCTCGCCCTCTGTTTCAGCCCCTCTGTTTCCCGCACTCTGTTACAGCCCCTCTGTTTCTCGCCCTCTGTTTCAGCCCCTCTGATTCAGCCCCTCTGTTTCAGCCCCTCTGATTCAGCCCCTCTGATTCAGCCCCTCTGATTCAGCCCCTCTGTTTCAGCCCCTCTGATTCAGCCCCTCTGTTTCAGCCCCTCTGTTTCAGCCCCTCTGTTTCTCGCCCTCTATATCAGCCCATCTGTTTCTTGCCCTCTGTTTCAGCCCCGCCGATTCAGCCCCTCTGTTTCAGCCCCTCTGAATCAGCCCCTCTGATTCAGCCCCTCTGTTTCAGCCCCTCTGTTTCAGCCCCTCTGTTTCTCGCCCTCTGTTTCTCGCCCAATGTTTCAGCCCCTCTGTTTCAGGCTCTCTGTTTCAGCCCGTCTGTTTCTCGCCCTCTGATTCAGCCCCTCTGTTTCTCACCCTCTGTTTCTCGCCCTCTGTTTCAGCCCCTCTGTTTCTCGCCCTCTGTTTCAGCCCCTCTGTTTCTCGCCCTCTGTTTCAGCCCCTCTGTTTCTCGCCCTCTGTATCAGCCCCTCTGTTTCTTGCCCTCTGTTTCAGCCCCTCTGATTCAGCCCCTCTGTTTCAGCCCCTCTGATTCAGCCCCTCTGTTTCAGCCCCTCTGTTTCAGCCCCTCTGTTTCTCACCCTCTGTTTCAGCCCCTCTGTTTTTCGCCCTCTGTTTCAGCCCCTCTGTTTCTCGCCCTCTGTTTTAGGCTCTCTGTTTCAGCCCGTCTGTTTCAGCCCCTCTGGTTCATCCCCTCTGTTTCTCGCCCTCTGTTTCTCGCCCGCTATTTCAGCCCCTCTGTTTCTCGCGCTCTGTTTCAGCCCCTCTGTTTCAGCCCCTCTGATTCAGCCCCTCTGATTCAGCCCCTCTGTTTCTCGCCCTCTGTTTAAGCCCCTCTGTTTCTCGCCCTCTGTTTCAGCCCCTCTGTTTCAGCCACTCTGTTTCAGTCCCTCTGTTTCTCGCCCTCTGTTTCTCGCCATCTGTTTCAGCCCCTCCGTTTCTCGCCCTCTGTTTCAGCCCCTCTGTTTCAGCCCCTCTGTTTCTCGCCCTCTGTTTCAGCCCCTCTGTTTCTCGACCTCTGTTTCAGCCTCTCTGTTCCAGCCCCTCTGTTTCAGCACCTTTATGTCAGCCCCTCTGTTTCTCGCCCTCTGTTTCAGCCCCTCTGTTTCAGCCCCTGTGTTTCTCGCACTCTGTTTCTACGCCTCTGTTTCTCGCCCTCTGTTTCAGCCCCTCTGTTTCTCGCCCTCTGTTTCAGCCCTGCTGATTCAGCCCTTCTGTTTCAGCCCCTCTGAATCAGCCCCTCTGATTCAGCTCCGCTGTTTCAGCCCCTCTGTTACAGCCCCTCTGTTTCAGCCCCTATGTTTCTCGCCCTCTGTTTCAGCCCCTCTGTTTCCCGCACTCTGTTACAGCCCCTCTGTTTCTCGCCCTCTGTTTCAGCCCCTCTGATTCAGCCCCTCTGTCTCAGCCCCTCTGATTCAGCCCCTCTGATTCAGCCACTGTGTTTCAGTCCCTCTGTTTCTTGCCCTCTGTTTCTCGCCCTCTGTTTCAGCCCCACTGTTTCTCGCCCTCTGTTTCAGCCCCTCTGTTTCCCGCCCCTCTGTTTCCCGCCCCTCTGTTTCCCGTCCCTCTGTTTTAGCCCCTCTGTTTCACGCCCCGTGTTTTAGCCCCTCTGTTTCACGCCCCGTGTTTCAGCCCCTCTGTTTCTCGCCCTCTGTTTAAGCCCCTCTGTTTCTCGCCCTCTGTTTCAGCCCCTCTGTTTCAGCCACTCTGTTTCAGTCCCTCTGTTTCTCGCCCTCTGTTTCTCGCCATCTGTTTCAGCCCCTCCGTTTCTCGCCCTCTGTTTCAGCCCCTCTGTTTCAGCTCCTCTGTTTCTCACCCTCTGTTTCTCGCCCTCTGTTTCAGCCCCTCTGTTATTCGCCCTCTGTTTCAGCCCCTCTGTTTCTCGCCCTCTGTTTCAGGCTCTCTGTTTCAGCCCGTCTGTTTCAGCCCCTCTGGTTCAGCCCCTCTGTTTCTCGCTCTCTGTTTCTCGCCCTCTGTTTCAGCCCCTCTGTTTCTCGCCCTCTGTTTCAGCCCCTCTGTTTCAGCCCCTCTGTTTCAGCCCCTCTGTTTCAGCCCCTCTGTTTCTCGCCCTCTGTTTCAGCCCCACTGTTTCTTGCCCTCTGTTTCAGCCCCTCTGTTTCTCGCCCGCTGTTTCAGCCCCTCTGTTTCTCGCCCTCTGTTTCAGCCCCTCTGTTTCAGCCCCTCTGTTTCAGTCCCTCTGTTTCTCGCCCTCTGTTTCTCGCCCTCTGTTTCAGCCCCTCTGTTTCGCGACCTCTGTTTCAGCCCCTCTTTTCAGCCCCTCTGTTTCTCGCCCTCTGTTTCAGCCCCTCTCTTTCTCCCCCTCTGTTACAGCCCCTCTGTTTCTCGCCCTCTGTTTCAGCCCCTCTGTTTCTCGCCCTCTGTTTCAGCGCCTCTGTTTCAGCCCCTCTGTTTCAGCCCCTCTGTTTCAGCCCCTGTGTTTCTGGCCCTCTGTTTCAGCCCCTCTGTTTCTCGCCCTCTGTTTCAGCCCCTCTGATTCAGCCCCTCTGTTTCAGCCCCTCTGTTTCAGCCCCTCTGTTTCTCACCCTCTGTTTCTCGCCCTCTGTTTCAGCCCCTCTGTTTCTCGCCCTCTGTTTCAGCCCCTCTCTTTCTCACCCTCTGTTTCAGCCACTCTGTTTCTCGCCCTCTATATCAGCCCATCTGTTTCTTGCCCTCTGTTTCAGCCCCGCCGATTCAGCCCCTCTTTTTCAGCCCCTCTGAATCAGCCCCTCTGATTCAGCCCCTCTGTTTCAGCCCCTCTGTTTCAGCCCCTCTGTTTCTCGCCCTCTGTTTCAGCCCCGCTGTTTCAGCCCCTCTGTTTCAGTCCGTCTGTTTCTCGCCCTCTGTTTCTCGCCCAATGTTTCAGCCCCACTGTTTCTCGCCCTTTGTTTCAGCCCCTCTGTTTCTCGCCCTCTGTTTCAGCCCCTCTGTTTCTCGCCCTCTGTTTCAGCCCCTCTGTTTCAGCCCCTCTGTTTCAGCCCCTCTGTTTCAGCCCCTCTGTTTCAGCCCCTCTGTTTCTCACCCTCTGTTTGTCGCCCTCTGTTTCAGCCCGTCTGTTTCAGCCCCTCTGGTTCAGCCCCTCTGTTTCTCGCCCTCTGTTTCAGGCTCTCTGTTTCACCCCGTCTGTTTCAGCCCCTCTGGTTCATCCCCTCTGTTTCTCGCCCTCTGTTTCTCGCCCGCTATTTCAGCCCCTCTGTTTCTCGCCCTCTGTTTCAGCCCCTCTGTTTCAGCCCCTCTGATTCAGCCACTCTGATTCAGCCCCTCTGTTTCTCGCCCTCTGTTTCAGCCCCTCTGTTTCTCGCGCACTGTTTCAGCCCCTCTGTTTCAGCCGCTCAGTTTCAGCCCCTCTGTTTCAGCCCCTCTGTTTCAGCCCCTCCGTTTCACGCCCTCTGTTTCAGCCCCTCTGTTTCTCGCCCTCTGTTTCAGCCCCTCTGTTTCTCGACCTCTGTTTCAGCCCCTCTGTTTCAGCCCCTCTGTTTCAGTCCCTTTATGTCAGCCCCTCTGTTTCTCGCCCTCTGTTTCAGTGCCTCTGTTTCAGCCCCTGTGTTTCTCGCACTCTGTTTCTACGCCTCTGTTTCTCGCCCTCTGTTTCAGCCCCTCTGTTTCTCGCCCTCTCTTTCAGCCCCGCTGATTCAGCCCTTCTGTTTCAGCCCCTCTGAATCAGCCCCTCTGATTCAGCTCCTCTGTTTCAGCCCCTCTGTTACAGCCCCTCTGTTTCAGCCCCTATGTTTCTCGCCCTCTGTTTCAGCCCCTCTGTTTCCCGCACTCTGTTACAACCCCTCTGTTTCTCGCCCTCTGTTTCAGCCCCTCTGATTCAGCCCCTCTGTTTCAGCCCCTCTGATTCAGCCCCTCTGATTCAGCCCCTCTGATTCAGCCCCTCTGTTTCTCGCCCTCTGTTTCAGCCCCTCTGTTTCAGCCCCTCTGTTTCTCACCCTCTATTTCAGCCCCTCTGATTCAGCCCCTCTGATTCAGCCCCTCTGATTCAGCCCCTCTGATTCAGCCCCTCTGTTTCCCGCCCCTCTGTTTCCCGCCCCTCTGATTTAGCCCCTCTGTTTCAGCCCGTCTGATTCAGCCCCTCTGTTTCAGCCCCTCTGTTTCAGCTCCTCCGTTTCTCACCCTCTGTTTCTCGCCCTCTGTTTCAGCCCCTGTTTTTCGCCCTCTGTTTCAGCCCCTCTGTTTCTCGCCCTCTGTTTCAGGCTCTCTGTTTCAGCCCGTCTGTTTCAGCCCCTCTGGTTCAGCACCTCTGTTTCTCGCTCTCTGTTTCTCGCCCTCTGTTTCAGCCCCTCTGTTTCTCACCCTCTGTTTCAGCCCCTCTGTTTCAGCCCCTCTGTTTCAGCCCCTCTGTTTCAGCCCCTCTGTTTCTCGCCCTCTGTTTCAGCCCCACTGTTTCTTGCCCTCTGTTTCAGCCCCTCTGTTTCACGCCCGCTGTTTCTGCCCCTCTGTTTCTCGCCCTCTGTTTCAGCCCCTCTGTTTCAGCCCCTCTGTTTCAGTCCCTCTGTTTCTCGCCCTCTGTTTCTCGCCCTCTGTTTCAGCCCCTCTGTTTCGCGACCTCTGTTTCAGCCCCTCTGTTTCAGCCCCTCTGTTTCTCGCCCTCTGTTTCAGCCCGTCTCTTTCTCGCCCTCTGTTACAGCCCCTCTGTTTCTCGCCCTCTGTTTCAGCCCCTCTGTTTCTCGCCCTCGGTTTCAGCGCCTCTGTTTCAGCCCCTCTGTTTCAGCCCCTCTGTTTCAGCCCCTGTGTTTCTGGCCCTATGTTTCAGCCCCTCTGTTTCTCGCCCTCTGTTTCAGCCCCTCTGATTCAGCCCCTCTGTTTCAGCCCCTCTGATTCAGCCCCTCTGTTTCAGCCCCTCTGTTTCAGCCCCTCTGTTTCCCGCCCCTCTGTTTCCCGCCCCTCTGTTTTAGCCCCTCTGTATCACGCCCCGTGTTTCATCCGCTCTGTTTCTCGCCCTCTGTTTAAGCCCCTCTGTTTCTCGCCCTCTGTTTCAGCCCCTCTGTTTCAGCCACTCTGTTTCAGTCCCTCTGTTTCTCGCCCTCTGTTTCTCGCCCTCTGTTTCAGCCCCACTGTTTCTCGCCCTCTGTTTCAGCCCCTCTGATTCAGCCCCTCTGTTTCAGCCCCTCTGATTCAGCCCCTCTGATTCAGCCCCTCTGATTCAGCCACTCTGTTTCTCGCCCTCTGTTTCAGCCCCTCTGTTTCAGCCCCTCTGTTTCAGCCACTCTGTTTCAGTCCCTCTGTTTCTCGCCCTCTGTTTCTCGCCCTCTGTTTCAGCCCCACTGTTTCTCGCCCTCTGTTTCAGCCCCTCTGATTCAGCCCCTCTGTTTCTCGCCCTCTGTTTCAGCCCCTCTGTTTCAGCCCCTCTGTTTCAGCCCCTCTGTTTCTCACCCTCTATTTCAGCCCCTCTGATTCAGCCCCTCTGATTCAGCCCCTCTGATTCAGCCCCTCTGTTTCCCGCCCCTCTGTTTCCCGCCCCTCTGTTTTAGCCCCTCTGTTTCACGCCCCGTGTTTCATCCGCTCTGTTTCTCGCCCTCTGTTTAAGCCCCTCTGTTTCTCGCCCTCTGTTTAAGCCCCTCTGTTTCTCGCCCTCTGTTTCAGCCCCTCTGTTTCAGCCACTCTGTTTCAGTCCCTCTGTTTCTCGCCCTCTGTTTCCCGCCCCTCTGTTTCCCGCCCCTCTGTTTCCCGTCCCTCTGTTTTAGCCCCTCTGTTTCACGCCCCGTGTTTTAGCCCCTCTGTTTCACGCCCCGTGTTTCAGCCCCTCTGTTTCTCGCCCTCTGTTTAAGCCCCTCTGTTTCTCGCCCTCTGTTTCTGCCCCTCTGTTTCAGCCCCTCTGTTTCAGTCCCTCTGTTTCTCGCCCTCTGTTTCTCGCCATCTGTTTCAGCCCCTCCGTTTCTCGCCCTCTGTTTCAGCCACTCTGTTTCAGCCCCCCTGTTTCTCGCCCTCTGTTTCAGCCCCTCTGTTTTTCGCCCTCTATTTCAGCCCCTCTGTTTCTCGCCCTCTGTTTCTGGCTCTCTGTTTCAGCCCATCTGTATCAGCCCCTCTGATTCAGCCCCTCTGTTTCTCGCCCTCTGTTTCAGCCCCTCTGTATCTCGCCCTCTGTTTCAGCCCCTCTGTTTCTCGCCCTCTGTTTCAGCCCCTCTGTTTCTCGCCCTCTGTATCAGCCCCTCTGTTTCTTGCCCTCTGTTTCAGCCCCGCCGATTCAGCCCCTCTGTTTCAGCCCCTCTGAATCAGCCCCTCTGACTCAGCCCCTCTGTTTCAGCGCCTCTGTTTCAGCCCCTCTCTTTCTCGCCCTCTGTTTCAGCCACTCTATTTCTCGCCCTCTGTTTCAGCCCCTCTGTTTCTCGCCCTCTGTATCAGCCCATCTGTTTCTTGCCCTCTGTTTCAGCCCCGCCGATTCAGCCCATCTGTTTCAGCCCATCTGTTTCAGCCCATCTGAATCAGCCCCTCTGATTCAGTCCCTCGGTTTCAGCCCCTCTGTTTCAGGCCCTCTCTTTCTCGCCCTCTGTTTCAGCCCCTCTGTTTCTCACCCTCTGTTTCAGCCCCTCTGTTTCAGCCCATCTGCTTCTCGCCCTCTTTTTCAGCCCATCTGTTTCTCGCCCTCTGTTTCAGGCCCTCTGATTCAGCCCATCTGTTTCTCGCCCTCTGTTTCAGCCCATCTGTTTATCGCCCTCTGTTTCAGCCCCTCTGTTTCTCGCCCTCTGTTTCAGCCCCTCTGTTTCAGCCCCTCTGTTTCAGCCCCTCTGTGTCAGCCCCTCTGTTTCTCGCCCTCTGTTTCAGCACCACTGTTTCTCGCCCTCTGTTTCAGCCCCTCTGTTTCTCGCCCTCTGTTTCAGACCCTCTGTTTCAGACCCTCTGTTTCAGTCCCTGTGTTTCTCGCCCAATGTTTCAGCCCCACTGTTTCTCGCCCTTTGTTTCAGCCCGTCTGTTTCTCGCCCTCTGTTTCAGCCCCTCTGTTTCAGCCCCTCTGTTTCAGCCCCTCTGTTTCTCGCCCTCTGTTTCAGCCCCTCTGATTCAGCCCCTCTGTTTCAGCCCCTCTGATTCAGCCCCTCTGTTTCAGCCCCTCTGTTTCAGCCCCTCTGTTTCACGCCCTCTGTTTCAGCCCCTCTGTTTCTCGCCCTCTGTTTCAGCCCCTCTGTTTCTCGACCTCTGTTTCAGCCCCTCTGTTTCAGCCCCTCTGTTTCAGCCCCTTTATGTCAGCCCCTCTGTTTCTCGCCCTCTGTTTCAGCCCCTCTGTTTCAGCCCCTGTGTTTCTCGCCCTCTGTTTCTACGCCTCTGTTTCTCGCCCTCTGTTTCAGCCCCTCTGTTTCTCGCCCTCTGTTTCAGCCCCGCTGATTCAGCCCCTCTGTTTCAGCCCCTCTGAATCAGCCCCTCTGATTCAGCTCCTCTGTTTCAGCCCCTCTGTTACAGCCCCTCTGTTTCAGCCCCTATGTTTCTCGCCCTCTGTTTCAGCCCCCCTGTTTCCCGCACTCTGTTATAGCACCTCTGTTTCACGCCCTCTGTTTCAGCCCCTCTGATTCAGCCCCTCTGTTTCAGCCCCTCTGATACAGCCCCTCTGATTCAGCCCCTCTGTCTCTCGCCCTCTGTTTCAGACCCACTGTTTCAGCCCCTCTGTTTCAGCCCCTCTGTTTCTCACCCTATGTATCAGCCCCTCTGATTCAGCCCCTCTGATTCAGCCCCTCTGATTCAGCCCCTCTGTTTCCCGCCCCACTGTTTTAGCCCCTCTGTTTCACGCCCCATGTTTCAGCCCCTCTGTTTCTCGCCCTCTGTTTAAGCCCCTCTGTTTCTCGCCCTCTGTTTCAGCCCCTCTGTTTTAGCCCCTCTGTTTCAGTCCCTCTGTTTCAGCCCCTCTGTTTCAGCCCCTCTGTTTCTCGCCCTCTGTTTCAGCCCCTCTGTTTCAGCCACTCTGTTTCAGCCCCTCTGTTTCTCGCCCTCTGTTTCAGGCTCTCTGTTTCAGCCCATCTGTTTCAGCCCCTCTGATTCAGCCCCTCTGTTTCTCGCCCTCTGTTTCAGCCCCTCTGTTTCAGCCCCTCTGTTTCTAGCCCTCTGTTTCAGCCCCTCTGTTTCTCGCACTCTGTTTCAGCCCTTCTGTTTCTCGCCCTCTGTTTCAGCCCCTCTGTTTCAGCCCCTCTGTTTCAGCCCCTCTGAATCACCCCCTCTGATTCAGCCCCTCTGTTTCAGCCCCTCTGTTTCAGCCCCTCTCTTTCTCGCCCTCTATTTCAGCCCCTCTGTTTCTCACCCTCTGTTTCAGCCCCTCTGTTTCAGCCCATCTGCTTCTCGCCCTCTGTTTCAGCCCCTCTGTTTCTCGCCCTCTGTTTCAGGCCCTCTGATTCAGCCCTTCTGTTTCTCGCCCTCTGTTTCATCCCCTCTCTTTCTCGCCCTCTGTTTCAGCCCCTCTGTTTCTCACCCTCTGTTTCAGCGCCTCTGTTTCAGCCCATCTGCTTCTCGCCCTCAGTTTAAGCCCCTCTGTTTCTCGCCCTCTGTTTCAGCCCCTCTGTTTCAGCCCCTCTGTTTCAGTCCCTCTGTTTCTCGCCCTCTGTTTCTCGCCCTCTGTTTCAGCCCCTCTGTTTCTCGCCCTCTGTTTCAGCCCCTCTGTTTCAGCCCCTCTGTTTCTCGCCCTCTGTTTCAGCCCGTCTGTTTGTCGCCCTCTGTTTCAGCCCCTCTGTTTCTCGCCCTCTGTTTCAGGCTCTCTGTTTCAGCCCGTCTGTTTCAGCCCCTCTGATTCAGCCCCTCTGTTTCTCACCCTCTGTTTCTCGCCCTCTGTTTCAGCCCCTCTGTTTCTCGCCCTCTGTTTCAGCCCCTCTGTTTCAGCCCCTCTGTTTCTCACCCTCTATTTCAGCCCCTCCGATTCAGCCCCTCTGATTCAGCCCCTCTGATTCAGCCCCTCTGATTCAGCCCCTCTGTTTCCCGCCCCTCTGTTTCCCGCCCCTCTGTTTTAGCCCCTCTGTTTCACGCCCCGTGTTTCATCCGCTCTGTTTCTCGCCCTCTGTTTAAGCCCCTCTGTTTCTCGCCCTCTGTTTAAGCCCCTCTGTATCTCGCCCTCTGTTTCAGCCCCTCTGTTTCAGCCACTCTGTTTCAGTCCCTCTGTTTCTCGCCCTCTGTTTCTCGCCCTCTGTTTCAGCCCCACTGTTTCTCGCCCTCTGTTTCAGCCCCTCTGTTTCCCGCCCCTCTGTTTCCCGCCCCTCTGTTTCCCGTCCCTCTGTTTTAGCCCCTCTGTTTCACGCCCCGTGTTTTAGCCCCTCTGTTTCACGCCCCGTGTTTCAGCCCCTCTGTTTCTCGCCCTCTGTTTCAGCCCCTCTGTTTCTCGCCCTCTGTTTCAGCCCCTCTGTTTCAGCCACTCTGTTTCAGTCCCTCTGTTTCTCGCCCTCTGTTTCTCGCCATCTGTTTCCGCCCCTCCGTTTCTCGCCCTCTGTTTCAGCCCCTCTGTTTCAGCCCCCCTGTTTCTCGCCCTCTGTTTCAGCCGCTCTGTTTTTCGCCCTCTGTTTCAGCCCCTCTGTTTCTCGCCCTCTGTTTCAGGCTCTCTGTTTCAGCCCGTCTGTATCACCCCCTCTGATTCAGCCACTCTGTTTCTCGCCCTCTGTTTGAGCCCCTCTGTTTCAGCCCCTCTGTTTCTCGCCCTCTGTTTCAGCCCCTCTGTTTCTCGCCCTCTGTTTCAGCCCCTCTGTTTCTCGCCCTCTGTATCAGCCCCTCTGTTTCTTGCCCTCTGTTTCAGCCCCGCCGATTCAGCCCCTCTGTTTCAGCCCCTCTGAATCAGCCCCTCTGATTCAGCCCCTCTGTTTCAGCGCCTCTGTTTCAGCCCCTCTCTTTCTCGCCCTCTGTTTCAGCCCCTCTGTTTCTCACCCTCTGTTTCAGCCCCTCTGTTTCAGCCCATCTGCTTCTCGCCCTCTGTTTCATCCCCTCTGTTTCTCGCCCTCTGTTTCAGGCCCTCTGATTCAGCCCATCTGTTTCTCGCCCTCTGTTTCAGCCCCTCTCTTTCTCGCCCTCTGTTTCAGCCCCTCTCTTTCTCACCCTCTGTTTCAGCGCCTCTGTTTCAGACCATCTGCTTCTCGCCCTCTGTTTACGCCCCTCTGTTTCTCACCCTCTGTTTCAGCCCCTCTGTTTCAGCCACTCTGTTTCAGTCCCTCTGTTTCTCGCCCTCTGTTTCTCGCCCTCTGTTTCAGCCCCTCTGTTTCTCGCCCTCTGTTTCAGCCCCTCTGTTTCAGCCCCTCTGTTTCTCGCCCTCTGTTTCAGCCCCTCTGTTTCTTGCCCTCTGTTTCAGGCTCTCTGTTTCAGCCCGTCTGTTTCAGCCCCTCTGATTCAGCCCCTCTGTTTCTCGCCCTCTGTTTCAGCCCTTCTGTTTCTCCCCCTCTGTTTCAGCCCCTCTATTTCTCACCCTCTGTTTCAGCCCCTCTGTTTCTCGCCCTCTGTATCAGCCCATTTGTTTCTTGCCCTCTGTTTCAGCCCCGCCGATTCAGCCCATCTGTTTCAGCCCATCTGAATCAGCCCCTCTGATTCAGCCCCTCGGTTTCAGCCCCTCTGTTTCTGGCCCTCTCTTTCTCGCCCTCTGTTTCAGCCCCTCTGTTTCTCACCCTCTGTTTCAGCCCCTCTGTTTCAGCCCATCTGCTTCTCGCCCTCTTTTTCAGCCCCTCTGTTTCTCGCCCTCTATTTCAGGCCCTCTGATTCAGCCCATCTGTTTCTCGCCCTCTGTTTCAGCCCCTCTGTTTCTCGCCCTCTGTTTCAGCCCCTCTGTTTCTCGCCCTCTGTTTCAGCCCCTCTGTTTCAGCCCCTCTGTGTCAGCCCCTCTGTTTCTCGCCCTCTGTTTCAGCCCCTCCGTTTCTCGCCCTCTGTTTCAGACCCTCTGTTTCAGCCCCTCTGTTTCAGTCCCTGTGTTTCTCGCCCTCTGTTTCTCGCCCAATGTTTCAGCCCCACTGTTTCTCGCCCTTTGTTTCAGCCCCTCTGTTTCTCGCCCTCTGTTTCAGCCCCTCTGTTTCAGCCCCTCTGTTTCAGCCCCTCTGTTTCTCGCCCTCTGTTTCAGCCCCTCTGTTTCAGCCCCTCTGTTTCAGCCCCTCTGTTTCACGCCCTCTTTTTCAGCCCCTCTGTTTCTCGCCCTCTGTTTCAGCCCCTCTGATTCAGCCCCTCTGTTTCCGCCCCTCTGATTCAGCCCCTCTGTTTCAGCCCCTCTGTTTCAGCCCCTCTGTTTCACGCCCTCTGTTTCAGCCCCTCTGTTTCTCGCCCTCTGTTTCAGCCCCTCTGTTTCTCGACCTCTGTTTCAGCCCCTCTGTTTCAGCCCCTCTGTTTCAGCCCCTTTATGTCAGCTCCTCTGTTTCTCGCCCTCTGTTTCAGCCCCTCTGTTTCAGCCCCTCTGTTTCAGCCCCTCTGTTTCAGCCCCTTTATGTCAACTCCTCTGTTTCTCGCCCTCTGTTTCTACGCCTCTGTTTCTCGCCCTCTGTTTCAGCCCCTCTGTTTCTCGCCCTCTGTTTCAGCCACTCTGTTTCTCGCCCTCTGTTTCAGGCTCTCTGTTTCAGCCCGTCTGTTTCAGCCCCTCTGATTCAGCCCCTCTGTTTCTCACCCTCTGTTTCAGCCCCTCTGTTTCAGCCCCTCTGTTTCTCGCCCTCTGTTTCAGCCCCTCTATTTCTCGCCCTCTGTTTCAGCCCCTCTATTTCTCGCCCTCTGTTTCAGCCCCTCTGTTTCTCGCCCTCTGTATCAGCCCCTCTGTTTCTTGCCCTCTGATTCAGCCCCTCTGATTCAGCCCCTCTGTTTCAGCCCCTCTGATTCAGCCCCTCTGTTTCAGCCCCTCTGTTTCAGCCCCTCTGTTTCACACCCTCTGTTTGTCGCCCTCTGTTTCAGCCCCTCTGTTTTTCGCCCTCTGTTTCAGCCCCTCTGTTTCTCGCTCTCTGTTTCTGGCTCTCTGTTACAGCCCGTCTGTTTCAGCCACTCTGGTTCAACCCCTCTGTTTCTCGCCCTGTGTTTCTTGCCCGCTGTTTCAGCCCCTCTGTTTCTCGCCCTCTGTTTCAGCCCCTCTGTTTCAGCCCCTCTGATTCAGCCCCTCTGATTCAGCCCCTCTGTTTCTCGCCCTCTGTTTCAGCACCTCTGTTTCTCGCCCACTGTTTCAGCCCCTCTGTTTCAGCCGCTCTGTTTCAGCCCCTCTGTTTCAGCCCCTCTGTTTCAGCCCCTCTGTTTCACGCCCTCTGTTTCAGCCCCTCTGTTTCTCGCCCTCTGTTTCAGCCCCTCTGTTTCTCGACCTCTGTTTCAGCCCCTCTGTTTCAGCCCCTCTGTTTCAGCCCCTTTATGTCAGCCCCTCTGTTTCTCGCCCTCTGTTTTAGCCCCTCTGTTTCATCCCGTGTGTTTCTCGCCCTCTGTTTCTACGCCTCTGTTTCTCGCCCTCTGTTTCAGCCCCTCTGTTTCAGCCCCGTTGATTCAGCCCCTCTGTTTCAGCCCCTCTGATTCAGCCCCTCTGATTCAGCTCCTCTGTTTCAGCCCCTCTGTTACAGCCCCTCTGTTTCAGCCCCTATGTTTCTTGCCCTCTGTTTCAGCCCCTCTGTTTCCCGCACTCTGTTACAGCACCTCTGTTTCTCGCCCTCTGTTTCAGCCCCTCTGATTCAGCCCCTCTGTTTCAGCCCCTCTGATTCAGCCCCTCTGTTTCAGCCCCTCTGATTCAGCCCCTCTGATTCAGCCCCTCTGTTTCTCGCCCTCTGTTTCAGACCCACTGTTTCAGCCCCTCTGTTTCAGCCCCTCTGTTTCTCACCCTCTGTTTCAGCCCCTCTGATTCAGCCCCTCTGATTCAGCCCCTCTGATTCAGCCCCTCTGTTTCCCGCCCCTCTGTTTTAGCCCATCTGTTTCTCGCCCCATGTTTCAGCCCCTCTGTTTCAGCCCCTCTGTTTCAGCCCCTCTGTTTCAGTCCCTCTGTTTCAGCCCCTCTGTTTCAGCCCCTCTGTTTCTCGCCCACTGTTTCAGCCCCCCTTTAGAGGGCGAGTAACAGAGGGGCTGAAACAGAGGGGGAGAAACAGAGGGCGAGAAACAGAGGGGCTGAAACAGAGGGCGAGAAACAGAGGGTCTGAAACAGAGGGGCTGAAACAGAGGGGCTGAAATAGAGGGCGAGAAATTGAGGGGCTGAAACAGAGGGCGATAAACAGAGGGGCTGAAAGAGAGGGCGAGAAACAGAGGGGCTGAAACAGAGGGGCTGAAACAGAAGGGCTGAAACAGGGCGAGAAACAGAGGGGCTGAAACAGAGGGCGAGAAACAGAGGGGCTGAATCAGAGGGGCTGAAACAGAGGGCGAGAAACAGAGGGGCTGAAACAGAGGGCGAGAAACAGAGGGGCTGAAACAGAGGGTGAGAAACAGAGGGGCTGAAACAGAGTGGCTGAGACAGGGGGGCTGAATCAGAGGGGCTGATTCAGAGGGGCTGAAACAGAGGGGCTGAATCAGAGAGGCTGAAGCAGAGGGCGAGAAACAGAGGGGCTGAAACAGAGGGCGAGAAACAGAGGGGCAGAAACGGAGGGTGAGAAACAGAGTGGTTGAAACAGAGGGGCTGAAACAGAGAGCGCGAAACAGAGGGGCTGAAACAGAGGGCGAGAAACCCAGGGGGTCTGAAACAGAGGGGCTGAAACAGAGGGGCTAAATTAGAGGGGCAGAAACAGAGGGCGAGAAACAGAGGGGCTGAAACAGAGGGCGAGAAACAGAGGGGCTGATACAGAGGGGCTGAAACAGAGGGGCTGAAACAGAGGGCGAGAAACAGCGGGGCTGAAACAGAGGGCGAGAAACAGAGGGGCTGAAGCAGAGGGGCTGAAACAGTGGGCGAAAAACAGAGGGGCTGAAACAGAGGGCGAGAAACAGAGGGTGTGAAACAGAGGGCGAGAAACAGAGGGGCTGAAACAGAGGGGCTCAAACAGAGGGGCTGAAGCAGAGGGGCTGAAACAGAGGGGCTGAATCAGAGGGGCTGAAACAGAAGGCGAGAAACAGAGGGGCTGAAACAGAGGGCGAGAAACAGAGGGGCTGAAACAGAGGGGCTGAAACAGAGGGCGAGAAACAGAGGGGCTGAAACTGAGGGCGAGAAACAGAGGGGCTGAAACAGAGGGGCTGAAACAGAGGGCGAGAAACAGAGGGGCTGAAACAGAGGGCGAGAAACAGAGGGCGAGAAACAGAGGTGCTGAAACAGAGGGGCTGAAACAGAGGGGCTGAAACAGAGGGGCTGAAACAGTGGGCGAGAAACAGAGGGGCTGAAACAGAGGGCCAGAAATAGAGGGGCTGAAACAGAGGGGCTGAAACAGAGGGGCTGAAACAGAGGGCGAGAAACCGAGGGGCTGAATCAGAGGGGCTGAATCAGAGGGGCTGAAACAGAGGTGCTGAAACAGAGGGCGAGAAACAAACGGGCTGAAACAGCGGGCGAGAAACAGAGGGCGAGAAACAGAGGGGCTGAAACAGAGGGGCTGAAACAGACGGGCTGAAACAGAGTGCCTGAAACAGAGGGCGAAAAACAGGGGGGCTGAAACAGAGGGCGAAAAACAGAGGGGCTGAAACAGAGGGCGAGAAACAGAGGGTGAGAAACAGAGGGCGAGAAACAGAGGGTGAGAAACAGAGGGCGAGAAACTGAGGGGATGAAACAGAGGGGCTGAAACAGAGTGGCTGAAACAGAGGGGCTGAAACAGAGGGGCTGAATCAGAGGGGCTGAAACAGAGGGCGAGAAACAGAGGGGCTGAAGCAGAGGGCCAGAAACAGAGGGGCTGAAACAGAGGGGCTGAAACAGAGTGGCTGAAACAGAGGGGCTGAAACAGAGGGGCTGAAACGGAGGGGCTGAAACAGAGGGCGAGAAACAGAGAGGCTGAAACAGAGGGCGAGAAACATAGGGGCGGAAACAGAGGGCGAGAAACAGATGGGCTGAAACAGAGGGCGAGAAACAGAGGGGCTGAAACAGAGGGGCTGAAACAGAGGGGCTGAAACAGAGGGGCTGAAACAGAGGGCGAGAAACAGAGGGGCTGAAACAGAGGGGGAGAAACAGAGGGCGAGAAACACAGGGACTGAAACCGAGGGGCTGAAACAGAGGGGCTGAAACAGAGGGCGAGAAACAGAGGGGCTGAAACAGAGGGCGAGAAACCGAGGGGCTGAATCAGAGGGGCTGAATCAGAGTTGCTGAAACAGAGGTGCTGAAACAGAGGGCGAGAAACAAACGGGCTGAAACAGCGGGCGAGAAACAGAGGGCGAGAAACAGAGGGGCTGAAACAGAGGGGCTGAAACAGACCGGCTGAAACAGAGTGCCTGAAACAGACGGCGAAAAACAGGGGGGCTGAAACAGAGGGCGAAAAACAGAGGGGCTGAAACAGAGGGCGAGAAACAGAGGGTGAGAAACAGAGGGCGAGAAACAGAGGGTGAGAAACAGAGGGCGAGAAACTGTGGGGATGAAACAGAGGGGCTGAAACAGAGTGGCTGAAACAGAGGACGAGAAACAGAGGGGCTGAATCAGAGGGGCTGAAACAGAGGGCGAGAAACAGAGGGGCTGAAGCAGAGGGCGAGAAACAGAGGGGCTGAAACAGAGGGGCTGAAACAGAGGGGCTGAAACAGAGTGGCTGAAACAGAGGGGCTGAAACAGAGGGGCTGAAACGGAGGGGCTGAAACAGAGGGCGAGAAACAGATGGGCTGAAACAGAGGGCGAGAAACAGAGGGGCTGAAACAGAGGGGCTGAAACAGAGGGGCTGAAACAGAGGGGCTGAAACAGAGGGCGAGATACAGAGGGGCTGAAACAGAGGGGGAGAAACAGAGGGCGAGAAACACAGGGACTGAAACCGAGGGGCTGAAACAGAGGGGCTGAAACAGAGGGCGAGAAACAGAGGGGCTGAAACAGAGGGCGAGAAACAGAGGGGCTGAATCAGAGGGGCTGAAACAGAGGGGCTGGAACAGAGCGCGAGAAATTGAGGGGCTGAAACAGAGGGCGAGAAACAGAGGGGCTGAAACAGAGGGCGAGAAACAGAGGGGCTGAAACAGAGGGGCTGAAACAGAAGGGCTGAAAGAGAGGGCGAGAAACAGAGGGGCTGAAACAGAGGGCGAGAAACAGAGGGGCTGAATCAGAGGGGCTGAAACAGAGGGCGAGAAACAGAGGGGCTGAAACAGAGGGTGAGAAACAGAGGGGCTGAAACATGGGGGCTGAAATAGAGGGGCTGAATCAGAGGGGCTGATTCAAAGGGGCTGAAACAGAGGGGCTGAATCAGAGTGGCAGAAACAGAGGGCGAGAAACAGAGGGGCTGAAACAGAGGGCGAGAAACAGAGGGGCAGAAACAGAGGGCGAGAAACAGAGTAGCTGAAACAGAGGGGCTGAAACAGAGAGCGCGAAACAGAGGGGCTGAAACAGAGGGCGAGAAACAGAGGGGCTGAAACAGAGGGGCTGAAACAGAGGGCTAAATTAGAGGGGCAGAAACAGAGGGCGAGAAACAGAGGGGCTGCAACAGAGGGGCTGAAACAGAGGGGCTGAAACAGAGGGCGAGAAACAGAGGGGCTGAAACAGAGGGCGAGAAACAGAGTGGCTGAAACTGAGGGGCTGAAACAGAGAGCGCGAAACAGAGGGGTTAAAACAGAGGGCCAGAAACCCAGGGGCTGAAACAGAGGGCGAGGAACAGAGGGTGTGAAACAGAGGGCGAGAAACAGAGGGGATGAAACAGAGGGGCTGAAACAGAGGTGCTGAAACAGACGGGCTCAAACAGAGGGGCTGAAGCAGAGGGGCTGAAACAGAGGGGCTGAATCAGAGGGGCTGAAACAGGGGGCCTGAATCAGAGGGGCTGATTCAGAGGGGCTGAAACAGAGGTGCTGAATCAGAGTGGCTGAAACAGAGGGCGAGAAAAAGAGGGGCTTAAACAGAGGGCGAGAAACAGAGGGGCAGAAACAGAGAGCGAGAAACAGAGTGGCTGAAACAGAGGTGGTGAAACAGAGAGCGCGAAACAGAGGGGCTGAAACAGAGGGCGAGAAACCCAGGGGGTCTGAAACAGAGGGGCTGAAACAGAGGGGCTAAATTAGAGGGGCAGAAACAGAGGGCGAGAAACAGAGGGGCTGAAACAGAGGACGAGAAACAGAGGGGCTGAAACAGAGGGGCTGAAACAGAGGGGCTGAAACGGAGGGCGAGAAACAGAGGGGCTGAAACAGAGGGGCTGAAACAGAGGGCGAAAAACAGAGGGGCTGAAACAGAGGGCGAGGAACAGAGGGTGTGAAACAGAGGGCGAGAAACAGAGGGGATGAAACAGAGGGGCTGAAACAGAGGGGCTGAAACAGAGGGGCTCAAACAGAAGGGCTGAAGCAGAGGGGCTGAAACAGAGGGGCTGAATTAGAGGGGCTGAAACAGAAGGCGAGAAACAGAGGGGCTGAAACAGAGGGCGAGAAACAGAGGGGCTGAAACTGAGGGGCTGAAACAGAGGGCGAGAAACAGAGGGGCTGAAAGTGAGGGCGAGAAACAGAGGGGCTGAAACAGAGGGGCTGAAACAGAGGGGCTGAAACAGAGGGCGAGAAACAGAGGGGCTGAAACAGTGGGCGAGAAACAGAGGGCGAGAAACACAGGTGCTGAAACAGAGGGGCTGAAACAGAGGGGATGAAACAGAGGGGCTGAAACAGTGTGCGAGAAACAGAGGGGCTGAAACAGAGGGCGAGAAACAGAGGGGCTGAAACAGAGGGGCTGAAACAGAGGGGCTGAATCAGAGGGGCTGAATCAGAGGGGCTGAAACAGAGGGGCTGAAACAGAGGGCGAGAAACAAACGGGCTGAAACAGCGGGCGAGAAACAGAGGGCGAGAAACAGAGGGGCTGAAACAGAGGGGCTGAAACAGACGGGCTGAAACAGAGTGCCTGAAACAGAGGGCGAAAAACAGGGGGGCTGAAACAGAGGGTGAAAAACAGAGGGGCTGAAACAGAGGGCGAGAAACACAGGGTGAGAAACAGAGGGCGAGAAACAGAGGGTGAGAAACAGAGGGCGAGAAACAGAGGGGATGAAACAGAGGGGCTGAAACAGAGTGGCTGAAACAGAGGGGCTGAAACAGAGTGGCTGAATCAGAGGGGCTGAAACAGAGGGCAAGAAACAGAGGGGCTGAACAGAGGGCGAGAAACAGAGGGGTGAAACAGAGGGGCTGAAACAGAGGGGCTGAAACAGAGGGGCTGAAACAGAGGGCGAGAGACAGAGAGGCTGAAACAGAGGGCGAGAAACAGAGGGGCTGAAACAGAGGGCGAGAAACAGATGGGCTGAATCAGAGGGCGAGAAACAGTGCGGCTGAAACAGAGGGGCTGAAACAGAGGGGCTGAAACAGAGGGGCTGAAACAGAGGGGCTGAAACAGAGGGCGAGAAACAGAGGGGCTGAAACAGAGGGGGAGAATCAGAGGTCGAGAAACAGAGGGACTGAAACAGAGGGGCTGAAACAGAGGGGCTGAAACAGTGGGAGAGAAACAGAGGGGCTGAAACAGAGGGCGAGAAACAGAGGGGCTGAAACAGAGGGGCTGAAACAGAGGGGCTGAAACAGAGGGCGAGAAATTGAGGGGCTGAAACAGAGGGCGAGAAACAGAGGGGCTGAAACAGAGGGCGAGAAACAGAGGGGCTGAAACAGAGGGGCTGAAACAGAAGGGCTGAAACAGAGTGAGAGAAACAGAGGGACTGAAACAGAGGGCGAGAAACAGTGGGGCTGAATCAGAGGGGCTGAAACAGAGGGCGAGAAACAGTGGGGCTGAAACAGAGGGCGAGAAACAGAGGGGCTGAAACAGAGGGCAAGAAACAGAGGGGCTGAAACAGAGGGCGAGAAACAGAGGGGCTGAAACAGAGGGGCTGAAACAGAGGGCGAGAAATTGAGGGGCTGAAACAGAGGACGAGAAACAGAGGGGCTGAAACAGAGGGCGAGAAACAGAGGGGCTGAAACAGAGGGGCTGAAACAGAAGGGCTGAAACAGATAGTAAGAAACAGAGGGACTGAAACAGAGGGCGAGAAACAGAGGGGCTGAATCAGAGGGGCTGAAACAGAGGGCGAGAAACAGAGGGGCTGAAACAGAGGGTGAGAAACAGAGGGGCTGAAACAGAGGGGCTGAAACAGAGGGGCTGAATCAGCGGGGCTGATTCAAAGGGGCTGAAACAGAGGGGCTGAATCAGAGGGCGAGAAACAGAGGGGCAGAAACAGAGGGCGAGAAACACAGTGGCTGAAACAGAGGGGCTGAAACAGAGAGCGCGAAACAGAGGGGCTGAAACAGAGGGTGAGAAACAGAGGGGCAGAAACAGAGGGGCAGAAACAGAGGGGCTAAATTAGAGGGGCAGAAACAGAGGGCGAGAAACAGAGGGGCTGAAACAGAGGGCGAGAAACAGAGGGGCTGAAACAGAGGGGCTGAAACAGAAGGGCTGAAACAGAGGGGCTGAAACAGAGGGCCAGAAACAGAGGGGCTGAAACAGAGGGCGAGAAACAGAGGGGCTGAAACAGATGGGCTGAAACAGAAGGGCTGAAACAGAGGGGCTGAAACAGACGGCGAGAAACAGAGGGGCTGAATCCGAGGGGCTGAAACAGAGGGCGAGAATCAGACGGGCTGAAACAGAGGGCGAGAAACAAAGGGCGAGAAACAGAGGGGCTGAAACAGAGGGGCTGAAACAGAGGGGCTGAAACAGAGGGGTTGATACAGAGGGCGAGAAACAGAGGGGCTGAAACAGAGGGGCTGAAACAGAGGGGCTGAAACAGAGGGCGAGAAACAGATAGGCTGAAACAGACGTCGAGAAACAGAGGGGCTGAAACAGAGGGCGATAAACAGAGGGGCTGAAACAGAGGGCGAGAAACAGAGGGGCTGAAATAGAGGGGCTGAAACAGAGGAGCTGAAACAGAGGGGCTGAAACAGACGGCGAGAAACAGAGGGGCTGAAACAGAGGGCGAGAAACAGAGTGGCTGAAACAGAGGGCGAGAAACAGTGGGCGAGAAACAGAGGGACTGAAACAGAGGGGCTGAATCAGAGGGGCTGAAACAGAGGGCGAGAAACAGAGGGGCTGAAACAGTGGGCGAGAAACAGAGGGGCTGAGACCGAGGGGCTGAATCAGTGGGGCTGAAACAGAGGGCGAGAAACAGAGGGGCTGAAACAGAGGGCGAGAAACAGAGGGGCTGAAACAGAGAGCGAGAAACAGAGGGGCTGAAACAGAGGGGCTGAAACAGAGGGGCTGAAACAGAGGGGCTGAAACAGAGGGCGAGAAACAGAGGGGCTGAAACAGTGGGCGAGAAACAGAGGGGCTGAAACAGAGGGGCTGAAACAGAGGGGCTGAAACAGAGGGCGAGAAACAGAGAGGCTGAAACAGAGGGCGAGAAACAGAGGGGCTGAAACAGAGGGCGAGAAACAGATGGGCTGAAACAGAGGGCGAGAAACAGAGGGGCTGAAACAGAGGGGCTGAAACAGACGGCGAGAAACAGAGGGGCTGAAACAGAGGGGGAGAAACAGAGGGCGAGAAACAGAGGGACTGAAACAGAGGGGCTGAAACAGAGGGGCTGAAACAGAGGGCGAGAAACAGAAGTGCTGAAACAGAGGGCGAGAAACAGAGAGGCTGAAACAGAGGGGCTGAAACAGAGGGGCTGAAACAGAGGGCGAGAAATTGAGGGGCTGAAACAGAGGGCGAGAAACAGAGGGGCGAAACAGAGGGCGAGAAACAGAGGGGCTGAAACAGATGGGCTGAAACAGAGGGGCTGAAACAGACGGTGAGAAACAGAGGTGCTGAAACAGAGGGGGAGAAACAGAGGGCGAGAAACAGAGGGACTGAAACAGAGGGGCTGAAACAGAGGGCGAGAAACAGAGGGGCTGAAACAGAGGGCGGGAAACAGAGGGGCTGAAACAGAGGGCGAGAAACAGAGTGGCTGAAACAGAGGGGCTGAAACAGAGGGCGAGAAATTGAGGGGCTGAAACAGAGGGCGAGAAACAGAGGGGCTGAAACAGAGGGCGAGAAACAGAGGGGCTGAAACAGAGGGGCTGAAACAGAAGGGCTGAAACAGAGGGAGAGAAACAGAGGGGCTGAAACAGAGAGCGAGAATCAGAGGAGCTGACTCAGAGGGGCTGAAACAGAGGGCGAGAAACAGAGGGGCTGAAACAGAGGGCGAGAAACAGAGGGGCTGAAACAGAGGGTGAGAAACAGAGGGGATGAAACAGAGGGGCTCAAACAGAGGGGCTGAATCAGAGGGGCTGATTCAAAGGGGCTGAAACAGAGGGGCTGAATCAGAGTGGCTGAAACAGAGGGCGAGAAACAGAGGGGCTGTAACAGAGGGCGAGAAACATAGGGCAGAAACAGAGGGCGAGAAACACAGTGGCTGAAACAGAGGGGCTGAAACAGAGAGCGCGAAACAGAGGGGCTGAAACAGAGGGGCTGAAACAGAGGGAGAGAAACAGAGGGGCTAAATTAGAGGTGCAGAAACAGAGGGCGAGAAACAGAGGGGCTAAATTAGAGGTGCAGAAACAGAGGGCGAGAAACAGAGGGGCTGAAACAGACGGGCTGAAACAGAAGGGCTGAAACAGAGGGAGAGAAACAGAGGGGCTAAATTAGAGGTGCAGAAACAGAGGGCGAGAAACAGAGGGGCTGAAACAGAGGGCGAGAAACAGAGGGGCTGAAACAGAGGGGCTGAAACAGAGGGCGAGAAACAGAGGGGCTGAATCAGAGGGGCTGAATCAGAGGGTCTGAAACAGAGGGGCTGAAACAGAGGGCGAGTATCAGAGCGGCTGAAACAGAGGGCGAGAAACAAAGGGCGAGAAACAGAGGGGCTGAAACAGAGGGGCTGAAACAGAGGGGTTGATACAGAGGGCGAGAAACAGAGGGGCTGAAACAGAGGGGCTGAAACAGAGGGCGAGAAACAGTCAGGCTAAAACTGACGTCGAGAAACAGAGGGGCTGAATCAGAGGGCGATAAACAGAGGGGCTGAAACAGAGGGCGAGAAACAGAGGGGCTGAAACAGAGGGGCTGAAACAGAGGGTGAGAAACAGAGGGGCTGAAACAGAGGGGGAGAAACAGAGTGGCTGAAACAAAGGGCGAGAAACAGAGGGCGAGAAACAGAGGGACTGAAACAGAGGGGCTGAAACAGAGGGGCTGAAACAGAGGGCGAGAAACAGAGGGGCTGAAACAGAGGGCGAGAAACAGAGGGGCTGAAACCGAGGGGCTGAATCAGAGGGGCTGAAACAGAGGGGCTGAAACAGAGGGCGAGAAACAGAGGGGCTGAAACAGAGGGTGAGAAACAGAGGGGCTGAAACAGAGGGTGAGAAACAGTGGGGCTGAAACAGAGGGGCTGAAACAGAGGGGCTGAAACAGAGGGCGAGAAACAGAGGGGCTGAAACAGAGGGCGAGAGACAGAGGGGCAGAAACAGAGGGCGAGATACAGAGGGTCTGAAACAGAGGGTCTGAAACAGAGGGCGAGAAACAGAGGGGCTGAAACAGAGGGCGAGAAACAGAGGGGCTGAAACAGAGGGCGAGAAACAGAGGGGCTGAAACAGTGGGGCTGAAACAGAGGGCTAGAAACAGAGGGGCTGAAACGGAGGGCGAGAAACAGAGGGGCTGAAACAGAGGGCGAGAAACAGGGGGGCAGAATCAGAGGGGCTGAAAAAGAGGGCGAAAAACCGAGGGGCTGATACAGTGGGCGAGAAACAGAGGGGCTGAAACTGAGGGGCTGAAACAGAGAAGCTGGAACAGAGGGGGAGAAACAGAGGGGCTGAAACAGAGCGGCTGGATCAGAGGGGCTGAAACAGAGGGCGAGAAACATAGGGGCTGAAACAGAGGGCGAGAAAGAGAGGGGCTGAAACAGAGGGGCTGAAACAGAGTGGCTGAATCAGAGGGGCTGAATCAGAGGGGCTGAATCAGAGGGGCTGAAACAGAGGGTGAGAAACAGAGGGGCTGAAACAGAGGGGCTGAAACAGAGGGGCTAAATCAGAGGGGCAGAAACAGAGGGCGAGAAACAGAGGGGCTGAAACAGAGGGCGAGAAACAGAGGGGCTGAAACAGAGGGTGAGAAACAGAGGGGATGAAACAGAGGGGCTCAAACAGAGGGGCTGAATCAGAGGGGCTGATTCAAAGGGGCTGAAACAGAGGGGCTGAATCAGAGTGGCTGAAACAGAGGGCGAGAAACAGAGGGGCTGTAACAGAGGGCGAGAAACATAGGGCAGAAACAGAGGGCGAGAAACACAGTGGCTGAAACAGAGGGGCTGAAACAGAGAGCGCGAAACAGAGGGGCTGAAACAGAGGGCGAGAAACAGAGGGGCTGAAACAGAGGGAGAGAAACAGAGGGGCTAAATTAGAGGTGCAGAAACAGAGGGCGAGAAACAGAGGGGCTAAATTAGAGGTGCAGAAACAGAGGGCGAGAAACAGAGGGGCTGAAACAGAGGGGCTGAAACAGAAGGGCAGAAACAGAGGGAGAGAAACAGAGGGGCTAAATTAGAGGTGCAGAAACAGAGGGCGAGAAACAGAGGGGCTGAAACAGAGGGCGAGAAACAGAGGGGCTGAAACAGAGGGGCTGAAACAGAGGGCGAGAAACAGAGGGGCTGAATCAGAGGGGCTGAATCAGAGGGTCTGAAACAGAGGGGCTGAAACAGAGGGCGAGTATCAGAGCGGCTGAAACAGAGGGCGAGAAACAAAGGGCGAGAAACAGAGGGGCTGAAACAGAGGGGCTGAAACAGAGGGGTTGATACAGAGGGCGAGAAACAGAGGGGCTGAAACAGAGGGGCTGAAACAGAGGGCGAGAAACAGTCAGGCTAAAACTGACGTCGAGAAACAGAGGGGCTGAATCAGAGGGCGATAAACAGAGGGGCTGAAACAGAGGGCGAGAAACAGAGGGGCTGAAACAGAGGGGCTGAAACAGAGGGGCTGAAACAGAGGGTGAGAAACAGAGGGGCTGAAACAGAGGGGGAGAAACAGAGTGGCTGAAACAAAGGGCGAGAAACAGAGGGCGAGAAACAGAGGGACTGAAACAGAGGGGCTGAAACAGAGGGGCTGAAACAGAGGGCGAGAAACAGAGGGGCTGAAACAGAGGGCGAGAAACAGAGGGGCTGAAACCGAGGGGCTGAATCAGAGGGGCTGAAACAGAGGGGCTGAAACAGAGGGCGAGAAACAGAGGGGCTGAAACAGAGGGTGAGAAACAGAGGGGCTGAAACAGAGGGTGAGAAACAGAGGGGCTGAAACAGAGGGGCTGAAACAGAGGGGCTGAAACAGAGGGCGAGAAACAGAGGGGCTGAAACAGAGGGCGAGAGACAGAGGGGCAGAAACAGAGGGCGAGATACAGAGGGTCTGAAACAGAGGGTCTGAAACAGAGGGCGAGAAACAGAGGGGCTGAAACAGAGGGCGAGAAACAGAGGGGCTGAAACAGAGGGCGAGAAACAGAGGGGCTGAAACAGTGGGGCTGAAACAGAGGGCTAGAAACAGAGGGGCTGAAACGGAGGGCGAGAAACAGAGGGGCTGAAACAGAGGGCGAGAAACAGGGGGGCAGAATCAGAGGGGCTGAAAAAGAGGGCGAAAAACCGAGGGGCTGATACAGTGGGCGAGAAACAGAGGGGCTGAAACTGAGGGGCTGAAACAGAGAAGCTGGAACATAGGGGGAGAAACAGAGGGGCTGAAACAGAGCGGCTGGATCAGAGGGGCTGAAACAGAGGGCGAGAAACATAGGGGCTGAAACAGAGGGCGAGAAAGAGAGGGGCTGAAACAGAGGGGCTGAAACAGAGTGGCTGAATCAGAGGGGCTGAATCAGAGGGGCTGAAACAGAGGGTGAGAAACAGAGGGGCTGAAACAGAGGGGCTGAAACAGAGGGGCTAAATCAGAGGGGCAGAAACAGAGGGCGAGAAACAGAGCTGCTGAAACAGAGGGCGAGAAACAGAGTGGCTGAAACAGAGGGGCTGAAACAGAGGGGCTGAAACAGTGGGGCTGAAACAGAGGGCTAGAAACAGAGGGGCTGAAACGGAGGGCGAGAAACAGAGGGGCTGAAACAGAGGGCGAGAAACAGGGGGGCAGAATCAGAGGGGCTGAAAAAGAGGGCGAAAAACCGAGGGGCTGATACAGTGGGCGAGAAACAGAGGGGCTGAAACTGAGGGGCTGAAACAGAGGGTGAGAAACAGAGGGGCTGAAACAGAGGGGGAGAAACAGAGTGGCTGAAACAAAGGGCGAGAAACAGAGGGCGAGAAACAGAGGGACTGAAACAGAGGGGCTGAAACAGAGGGGCTGAAACAGAGGGCGAGAAACAGAGGGGCTGAAACAGAGGGCGAGAAACAGAGGGGCTGAAACCGAGGGGCTGAATCAGAGGGGCTGAAACAGAGGGGCTGAAACAGAGGGCGAGAAACAGAGGGGCTGAAACAGAGGGTGAGAAACAGAGGGGCTGAAACAGAGGGTGAGAAACAGTGGGGCTGAAACAGAGGGGCTGAAACAGAGGGGCTGAAACAGAGGGCGAGAAACAGAGGGGCTGAAACAGAGGGCGAGAGACAGAGGGGCAGAAACAGAGGGCGAGATACAGAGGGTCTGAAACAGAGGGTCTGAAACAGAGGGCGAGAAACAGAGGGGCTGAAACAGAGGGCGAGAAACAGAGGGGCTGAAACAGAGGGCGAGAAACAGAGGGGCTGAAACAGTGGGGCTGAAACAGAGGGCTAGAAACAGAGGGGCTGAAACGGAGGGCGAGAAACAGAGGGGCTGAAACAGAGGGCGAGAAACAGGGGGGCAGAATCAGAGGGGCTGAAAAAGAGGGCGAAAAACCGAGGGGCTGATACAGTGGGCGAGAAACAGAGGGGCTGAAACTGAGGGGCTGAAACAGAGAAGCTGGAACAGAGGGGGAGAAACAGAGGGGCTGAAACAGAGCGGCTGGATCAGAGGGGCTGAAACAGAGGGCGAGAAACATAGGGGCTGAAACAGAGGGCGAGAAAGAGAGGGGCTGAAACAGAGGGGCTGAAACAGAGTGGCTGAATCAGAGGGGCTGAATCAGAGGGGCTGAATCAGAGGGGCTGAAACAGAGGGTGAGAAACAGAGGGGCTGAAACAGAGGGGCTGAAACAGAGGGGCTAAATCAGAGGGGCAGAAACAGAGGGCGAGAAACAGAGGGGCTGAAACAGAGGGCGAGAAACAGAGGGGCTGAAACAGAGGGTGAGAAACAGAGGGGATGAAACAGAGGGGCTCAAACAGAGGGGCTGAATCAGAGGGGCTGATTCAAAGGGGCTGAAACAGAGGGGCTGAATCAGAGTGGCTGAAACAGAGGGCGAGAAACAGAGGGGCTGTAACAGAGGGCGAGAAACATAGGGCAGAAACAGAGGGCGAGAAACACAGTGGCTGAAACAGAGGGGCTGAAACAGAGAGCGCGAAACAGAGGGGCTGAAACAGAGGGCGAGAAACAGAGGGGCTGAAACAGAGGGAGAGAAACAGAGGGGCTAAATTAGAGGTGCAGAAACAGAGGGCGAGAAACAGAGGGGCTAAATTAGAGGTGCAGAAACAGAGGGCGAGAAACAGAGGGGCTGAAACAGAGGGGCTGAAACAGAAGGGCAGAAACAGAGGGAGAGAAACAGAGGGGCTAAATTAGAGGTGCAGAAACAGAGGGCGAGAAACAGAGGGGCTGAAACAGAGGGCGAGAAACAGAGGGGCTGAAACAGAGGGGCTGAAACAGAGGGCGAGAAACAGAGGGGCTGAATCAGAGGGGCTGAATCAGAGGGTCTGAAACAGAGGGGCTGAAACAGAGGGCGAGTATCAGAGCGGCTGAAACAGAGGGCGAGAAACAAAGGGCGAGAAACAGAGGGGCTGAAACAGAGGGGCTGAAACAGAGGGGTTGATACAGAGGGCGAGAAACAGAGGGGCTGAAACAGAGGGGCTGAAACAGAGGGCGAGAAACAGTCAGGCTAAAACTGACGTCGAGAAACAGAGGGGCTGAATCAGAGGGCGATAAACAGAGGGGCTGAAACAGAGGGCGAGAAACAGAGGGGCTGAAACAGAGGGGCTGAAACAGAGGGGCTGAAACAGAGGGTGAGAAACAGAGGGGCTGAAACAGAGGGGGAGAAACAGAGTGGCTGAAACAAAGGGCGAGAAACAGAGGGCGAGAAACAGAGGGACTGAAACAGAGGGGCTGAAACAGAGGGGCTGAAACAGAGGGCGAGAAACAGAGGGGCTGAAACAGAGGGCGAGAAACAGAGGGGCTGAAACCGAGGGGCTGAATCAGAGGGGCTGAAACAGAGGGGCTGAAACAGAGGGCGAGAAACAGAGGGGCTGAAACAGAGGGTGAGAAACAGAGGGGCTGAAACAGAGGGTGAGAAACAGAGGGGCTGAAACAGAGGGGCTGAAACAGAGGGGCTGAAACAGAGGGCGAGAAACAGAGGGGCTGAAACAGAGGGCGAGAGACAGAGGGGCAGAAACAGAGGGCGAGATACAGAGGGTCTGAAACAGAGGGTCTGAAACAGAGGGCGAGAAACAGAGGGGCTGAAACAGAGGGCGAGAAACAGAGGGGCTGAAACAGAGGGCGAGAAACAGAGGGGCTGAAACAGTGGGGCTGAAACAGAGGGCTAGAAACAGAGGGGCTGAAACGGAGGGCGAGAAACAGAGGGGCTGAAACAGAGGGCGAGAAACAGGGGGGCAGAATCAGAGGGGCTGAAAAAGAGGGCGAAAAACCGAGGGGCTGATACAGTGGGCGAGAAACAGAGGGGCTGAAACTGAGGGGCTGAAACAGAGAAGCTGGAACATAGGGGGAGAAACAGAGGGGCTGAAACAGAGCGGCTGGATCAGAGGGGCTGAAACAGAGGGCGAGAAACATAGGGGCTGAAACAGAGGGCGAGAAAGAGAGGGGCTGAAACAGAGGGGCTGAAACAGAGTGGCTGAATCAGAGGGGCTGAATCAGAGGGGCTGAAACAGAGGGTGAGAAACAGAGGGGCTGAAACAGAGGGGCTGAAACAGAGGGGCTAAATCAGAGGGGCAGAAACAGAGGGCGAGAAACAGAGCTGCTGAAACAGAGGGCGAGAAACAGAGTGGCTGAAACAGAGGGGCTGAAACAGAGGGGCTGAAACAGAGGGGCTGAAACAGAGGGCGAGAAACAGAGGGGCTGAAACAGAGGGCGAGACACAGAGGGGCTGATACAGAGGGCGAGAAACAGAGGGACTGAAACAGACTGGCTGAAACAGAAGGGCTGAAGCAGAGGGGCTGAACAGAGGGCGAGAAACAGAGGGGCTGAATCAGAGGGGCTTAATCAGAGGGGATGAAACAGAGGGGCTGAAACAGAGGGCGAGAAACAGAGGGGCTGAAACAGAGGGTGAGAAACAGAGGTCGAGAAACAGAGGGGCTGAAACAGAGGGGCTGAAACAGAGGGGCTGAAACAGCGGGGCTGATACAGAGGGCGTGAAACACAGGGGCTGAAACAGAGGGCGAGAAACAGAGGAGCTGAAACAGAGGGCGAGAAACAGAGGGGCAGAAACTGAGGGGCTGAAACAGAGGGACTGAAACAGAGGGCGAGAAACAGAGAGGCTGAAACAGAGGGCGAGAAACAGAGGGGCTGAAACAGAGGGCGAGAAACAGAGGGGCTGAAACAGAGGGCGAGAAACAGAGGGGCTGAAACAGAGGGGCTGAAACAGAGGGCAAGAAACAGAAGGGCTGAAACAGAGGGCGAGAAACAGAGGGGCTGAAACAGAGGGCGAGAAACAGTGGGCGAGAAACAGAGGGACTGAAACAGAGGGACTGAAACAGAGGGGCTGAAACAGAGGGCGAGAAACAGAGGGGCTGAAAGAGAGGGCGAGAAACAGAGGGGCTGAAACAGAGGGGCTGAAACAGAGGGCGAGAAACAGAGGGGCTGAAACAGAGGGCGAGAGACAGAGGGGCAGAAACAGAGGGCGAGATACAGAGGGTCTGAAACAGAGGGTCTGAAACAGAGGGCGAGAAACAGAGGGGCTGAAACAGAGGGCGAGAAACAGAGGGGCTGAAACAGAGGGCGAGAAACAGAGGGGCTGAAACAGTGGGGCTGAAACAGAGGGCTAGAAACAGAGGGGCTGAAACGGAGGGCGAGAAACAGAGGGGCTGAAACAGAGGGCGAGAAACAGGGGGGCAGAATCAGAGGGGCTGAATCAGAGGGTGAGAAACAGAGGGGCTGAAACAGAGGGCGAGAAACAGTAGCTGAAACAGACGGGCTGAAACAGAGGGGCTGAAAAAGAGGGCGAAAAACCGAGGGGCTGATACAGAGGGCGAGAAACAGAGGGGCTGAAACAGAGGGGCTGAAACAGAGGGGCTGAAACAGAGCGGCTGGATCAGAGGGGCTGAAACAGAGGGCGAGAAACATAGGGGCTGAAACAGAGGGCGAGAAAGAGAGGGGCTGAAACAGAGGGGCTGAAACAGAGGGGCTGAATCAGAGGGGCTGAATCGGAGGGGCTGAAACAGAGGGGCTAAATCAGAGGGGCAGAAACAGAGGGCGAGAAACAGAGGGGCTGAAACAGAGGGCGAGAAACAGAGTGGCTGAAACAGAGGGGCTGAAACAGAGGGGCTGAAACAGAGGGGCTGAAACAGAGGGCGAGAAACAGAGGGGCTGAAACAGAGGGCTAGACACAGAGGGGCTGATACAGAGGGCGAGAAACAGAGGGACTGAAACAGACTGGCTGAAACAGAAGGGCTGAAGCAGAGGGGCTGAACAGAGGGCGAGAAACAGAGGGGCTGAATCAGAGGGGCTTAATCAGAGGGGCTGAAACAGAGGGGCTGAAACAGAGGGCGAGAAACAGAGGGGCTGAAACAGAGGGTGAGAAACAGAGGGCGAGAAACAGAGGGGCTGAAACAGAGGGGCTGAAACAGAGGGGCTGAAACAGAGGGGCTGAAACAGCGGGGCTGATACAGAGGGCGTGAAACAGAGGGGCTGAAACAGAGGGCGAGAAACAGAGGAGCTGAAACAGAGGGCGAGAAACAGAGGGGCAGAAACTGAGGGGCTGAAACAGAGGGACTGAAACAGAGGGCGAGAAACAGAGAGGCTGAAACAGAGGGCGAGAAACAGAGGGGCTGAAACAGAGGGCGAGAAACAGAGGGGCTGAAACAGAGGGGCTGAAACAGAGGGCTGGAAACACAGGGGCTGAAACAGAGGGCAAGAAACAGAAGGGCTGAAACAGAGGGCGAGAAACAGAGGGGCTGAAACAGAGGGCGAGAAACAGTGGGCGAGAAACAGAGGGACTGAAACAGAGGGACTGAAACAGAGGGGCTGAAACAGAGGGCGAGAAACAGAGGGGCTGAAAGAGAGGGCGAGAAACAGAGGGGCTGAAACAGAGGGGCTGAATGAGTGGGGCTGAATCAGAGGGGCTGAATCAGAGAGGCTGAAACAGAGGGTGAGAAACAGAGGGGCTGAAACAGAGGGGCTGAAACAGATGGGCTGAAACAGAGGGCGAGAAACAGAGGGGCTGAATCAGAGGGGCTGAAACACAGGGGCTGAAACAGAGGGCGAGAAAGAGAGGGGCTGAAACAGAGGGGCTGAAACAGAGGGGCTGAATCAGAGGGGCTGAATCAGAGGGGCTGAAACAGAGGGTGAGAAACAGAGGGGCTGAAACAGGGGGGCTGAATCAGAGGGGCTGAATCAGAGGGTGAGAAATAGAGGGGCTGAAACAGAGGGCGAGAAACAGTGGCTGAAACAGACGGGCTGAAACAGAAGGGCTGAAGCAGACGGGCTGAACAGAGGGCGAGAAACAGAGGGGCTGAATCAGAGGGGCTTAATCAGAGGGGCTGACACAGAGGGGCTGAAACAGAGGGCGAGAAACAGAGGGGCTGAAACAGAGGGCGAGAAACAGAGGGCGAGAAACAGAGGGGCTGAAACAGAGGGGCTGAAACAGAGGGGCTGAAACAGCGGGGCTGATACAGAGGGCGTGAAACAGAGGGGCTGAAACAGAGGGCGAGAAACAGAGGAGCCTAAACAGAGGGCGAGAAACAGAGGGGCAGAAACTGAGGGGCTGAAACAGAGGGACTGAAACAGAGGGCGAGAAACAGAGAGGCTGAAACAGAGGGCGAGAAACAGAGGGGCTGAAACAGAGGGCGAGAAACAGAGGGGCTGAAACAGAGGGGCTGAAACAGAGGGCAAGAAACAGAGGGGCTGAAACAGAGGGCGAGAAACAGAGGGGCTGAAACAGAGGCCGAGAAACAGTGGGCGAGAAACAGAGGGACTGAAACAGAGGGACTGAAACAGAGGGGCTGAAACAGAGGGTGAGAAACAGAGGGGCTGAAAGAGAGGGCGAGAAACAGAGGGGCTGAAACAGAGGGGCTGAATGAGTGGGGCTGAATCAGAGGGGCTGAATCAGAGAGGCTGAAACAGAGGGTGAGAAACAGAGGGGCTGAAACAGAGGGGCTGAAACAGATGGGCTGAAACAGAGGGCGAGAAACAGAGGGGCTGAATCAGAGGGGCTAAATCAGAGGGGCTGAATCAGAGGGGCTGAAACAGAGGGGCTGAATCAGAGGGGCTGAAAAAAAGGGCGAGAAACAGAGGGGCTGAAACAGAGGGGCTGAAACAGAGTGGCTGAAACAGAGGGGCTGAAACAGAGGGGCTGGAACAGAGGGGGAGAAACAGAGGGGCTGAAACAGAGGGGCTGAATCAGAGGGGCTGAAAAAGAGGGCGAGAAACAGAGGGGCTGAAACAGAGGGCGAGAAACCGAGGGGCTGAAACAGAGGGGCTGAAACAGAGGGGCTGAATCAGAGGGGCTGATTAAGAGGGGCTGAATCAGAGGGGCTGAAACAGAGGGCTAGAAACAGAGGGGCTGAAACAGAGGGCGAGATACAGAGAGGCTGAAACAGAGGGCGAGAAACAGAGGGGCTGAAACAAAGGAGCTGAAACAGAGGGGCTGAAACAGTGTGGCTGAAACAGAGGGGCTGAAACAGAGGGGCTGAAACAGAGGGGCTGGAACAGAGGGCGAGAAACAGTGGGGCTGAAACAGAGGGCGAGAAACAGAGGGGCTGAAACAGAGGGGCTGAATCAGAGGGGCTGAAACAGAGGGGCTGAATCAAAGGGGCTGAATCAGAGGGGCTAAATCAGAGGGGCTGAAACAGAGGGCGAGAAACAGAGGGGCTGAAACAGAGGGCGAGAAACAGAGGGGCTGAAACAGAGGGGCTGAATCAGAGGGGCTGAATCAGAGGGGCTGAAACAGAGGGTGAGAAACAGAGGGGCTGAAACAGAGGGCGAGAAACAGAGGGGCCAAATCAGAGGGGCAGAAACAGAGGGCGAGAAACAGAGGGGCTGAAACAGAGGGCGAGAAACAGAGTGGCTGAAACAGAGGGGCTGAAACAGAGGGGCTGAAACAGACGGGCTGAAACAGAGGGCGAGAAACAGATGGGCTGAAACAGAGGGCGAGACACAGAGGGGCTGATACAGAGGGCGAGAAACAGAGGGGCTGAAACAGAGGGGCTGAAACAGAAGGGCTGAAACAGAGGGGCCGAACAGAGGGCGAGAAACAGAGGGGCTGAATCAGTGGGGCTGAATCAGAGGGGCTGAAACAGAGGGGCTGAAACAGCGGGCGAGAAACAGAGGGCGAGAAACAGAGGGGCTGAAACAGAGGGGCTGAAACAGAGGGGCTGAAACAGAGGGGCTGATACAGAGGGCGTGAAACAGAGGGGCTGAAACAGAGGGCGAGAAACAGAGGGGCTGAAACAGAGGGCGAGAAACAGAGGGGCTGAAACAGAGAGCGAGAAAAAGAGAGGCTGAAACAGAGGGCGAGAAACAGAGGGGCTGAAACAGAGGGCGAGAAACAGAGGGGCTGAAACAGAGGGCGAGAAACAGAGGGGCTGAAACAGAGGGGCTGAAACAGAGGGCAAGAAACACAGGGGCTGAAACAGAGGTCGAGAAACAGAGGGGCTGAAACAGAGGGCGAGAAACAGTGGGCGAGAAACAGAGGGACTGAAACAGAGGGACTGAAACAGAGGGGCTGAAACAGAGGGCGAGAAACAGAGGGGCTGAAAGAGAGGGCGAGAAACAGAGGGGCTGAAACAGAGTGGCTGAATGAGTGGGGCTGAATCAGAGGGGCTGAATCAGAGGGGCTGAAACAGAGGGTGAGAAACAGAGGGGCTGAAACAGAGGGGCTGAAACAGATGGGCTGAAACAGAGGGGCTGAAACAGAGGGGCTGAAACAGAGTGGCTGAAACAGAGGGGCTGAAAGAGAGGGGCTGGAACAGAGGGGGAGAAACACAGGGGCTGAAACAGAGGGGCTGAAACATAGGGGCTGAAACAGAATGCGAGAAACAGAGGGGCTGAAACAGTGAGCGAGAAACAGAGGGGCTGAAACAGGGGGGCTGAAACAGAGGGGCTGAATCAGAGGGGCTGATTCAGAGTGGCTGAATCAGAGGGGCTGAAACAGAGGGCTGGAAACAGAGGGGCTGAAACAGAGGGTGAGAAACAGAGGGGCTGAAACTGATTGCGAGAAACAGAGGGGCTGAAACAGAGGGGCTGAAACAGAGGGGCTGAAACAGAGTGGCTGAAACAGAGGGGCTGAAACAGAGGGGCTGGAACAGAGGGCGAGAAACAGTGGGGCTGAAACAGAGGGGCTGAAACAGAGGGCGAGAAACAGAGGGGCTGAAACAGAGGGCGAGAGACAGAGGGGCAGAAACAGAGGGCGAGATACAGAGGGTCTGAAACAGAGGGTCTGAAACAGAGGGCGAGAAACAGAGGGGCTGAAACAGAGGGCGAGAAACAGAGGGGCTGAAACAGAGGGCGAGAAACAGAGGGGCTGAAACAGTGGGGCTGAAACAGAGGGCTAGAAACAGAGGGGCTGAAACGGAGGGCGAGAAACAGAGGGGCTGAAACAGAGGGCGAGAAACAGGGGGGCAGAATCAGAGGGGCTGAAAAAGAGGGCGAAAAACCGAGGGGCTGATACAGTGGGCGAGAAACAGAGGGGCTGAAACTGAGGGGCTGAAACAGAGAAGCTGGAACATAGGGGGAGAAACAGAGGGGCTGAAACAGAGCGGCTGGATCAGAGGGGCTGAAACAGAGGGCGAGAAACATAGGGGCTGAAACAGATGGCGAGAAAGAGAGGGGCTGAAACAGAGGGGCTGAAACAGAGTGGCTGAATCAGAGGGGCTGAATCAGAGGGGCTGAAACAGAGGGTGAGAAACAGAGGGGCTGAAACAGAGGGGCTGAAACAGAGGGGCTAAATCAGAGGGGCAGAAACAGAGGGCGAGAAACAGAGCTGCTGAAACAGAGGGCGAGAAACAGAGTGGCTGAAACAGAGGGGCTGAAACAGAGGGGCTGAAACAGAGGGGCTGAAACAGAGGGCGAGAAACAGAGGGGCTGAAACAGAGGGCGAGACACAGAGGGGCTGATACAGAGGGCGAGAAACAGAGGGACTGAAACAGACTGGCTGAAACAGAAGGGCTGAAGCAGAGGGGCTGAACAGAGGGCGAGAAACAGAGGGGCTGAATCAGAGGGGCTTAATCAGAGGGGATGAAACAGAGGGGCTGAAACAGAGGGCGAGAAACAGAGGGGCTGAAACAGAGGGTGAGAAACAGAGGTCGAGAAACAGAGGGGCTGAAACAGAGGGGCTGAAACAGAGGGGCTGAAACAGCGGGGCTGATACAGAGGGCGTGAAACACAGGGGCTGAAACAGAGGGCGAGAAACAGAGGAGCTGAAACAGAGGGCGAGAAACAGAGGGGCAGAAACTGAGGGGCTGAAACAGAGGGACTGAAACAGAGGGCGAGAAACAGAGAGGCTGAAACAGAGGGCGAGAAACAGAGGGGCTGAAACAGAGGGCGAGAAACAGAGGGGCTGAAACAGAGGGCGAGAAACAGAGGGGCTGAAACAGAGGGGCTGAAACAGAGGGCAAGAAACAGAAGGGCTGAAACAGAGGGCGAGAAACAGAGGGGCTGAAACAGAGGGCGAGAAACAGTGGGCGAGAAACAGAGGGACTGAAACAGAGGGACTGAAACAGAGGGGCTGAAACAGAGGGCGAGAAACAGAGGGGCTGAAAGAGAGGGCGAGAAACAGAGGGGCTGAAACAGAGGGGCTGAAACAGAGGGCGAGAAACAGAGGGGCTGAAACAGAGGGCGAGAGACAGAGGGGCAGAAACAGAGGGCGAGATACAGAGGGTCTGAAACAGAGGGTCTGAAACAGAGGGCGAGAAACAGAGGGGCTGAAACAGAGGGCGAGAAACAGAGGGGCTGAAACAGAGGGCGAGAAACAGAGGGGCTGAAACAGTGGGGCTGAAACAGAGGGCTAGAAACAGAGGGGCTGAAACGGAGGGCGAGAAACAGAGGGGCTGAAACAGAGGGCGAGAAACAGGGGGGCAGAATCAGAGGGGCTGAATCAGAGGGTGAGAAACAGAGGGGCTGAAACAGAGGGCGAGAAACAGTAGCTGAAACAGACGGGCTGAAACAGAGGGGCTGAAAAAGAGGGCGAAAAACCGAGGGGCTGATACAGAGGGCGAGAAACAGAGGGGCTGAAACAGAGGGGCTGAAACAGAGGGGCTGAAACAGAGCGGCTGGATCAGAGGGGCTGAAACAGAGGGCGAGAAACATAGGGGCTGAAACAGAGGGCGAGAAAGAGAGGGGCTGAAACAGAGGGGCTGAAACAGAGGGGCTGAATCAGAGGGGCTGAATCGGAGGGGCTGAAACAGAGGGGCTAAATCAGAGGGGCAGAAACAGAGGGCGAGAAACAGAGGGGCTGAAACAGAGGGCGAGAAACAGAGTGGCTGAAACAGAGGGGCTGAAACAGAGGGGCTGAAACAGAGGGGCTGAAACAGAGGGCGAGAAACAGAGGGGCTGAAACAGAGGGCTAGACACAGAGGGGCTGATACAGAGGGCGAGAAACAGAGGGACTGAAACAGACTGGCTGAAACAGAAGGGCTGAAGCAGAGGGGCTGAACAGAGGGCGAGAAACAGAGGGGCTGAATCAGAGGGGCTTAATCAGAGGGGCTGAAACAGAGGGGCTGAAACAGAGGGCGAGAAACAGAGGGGCTGAAACAGAGGGTGAGAAACAGAGGGCGAGAAACAGAGGGGCTGAAACAGAGGGGCTGAAACAGAGGGGCTGAAACAGAGGGGCTGAAACAGCGGGGCTGATACAGAGGGCGTGAAACAGAGGGGCTGAAACAGAGGGCGAGAAACAGAGGAGCTGAAACAGAGGGCGAGAAACAGAGGGGCAGAAACTGAGGGGCTGAAACAGAGGGACTGAAACAGAGGGCGAGAAACAGAGAGGCTGAAACAGAGGGCGAGAAACAGAGGGGCTGAAACAGAGGGCGAGAAACAGAGGGGCTGAAACAGAGGGGCTGAAACAGAGGGCTGGAAACACAGGGGCTGAAACAGAGGGCAAGAAACAGAAGGGCTGAAACAGAGGGCGAGAAACAGAGGGGCTGAAACAGAGGGCGAGAAACAGTGGGCGAGAAACAGAGGGACTGAAACAGAGGGACTGAAACAGAGGGGCTGAAACAGAGGGCGAGAAACAGAGGGGCTGAAAGAGAGGGCGAGAAACAGAGGGGCTGAAACAGAGGGGCTGAATGAGTGGGGCTGAATCAGAGGGGCTGAATCAGAGAGGCTGAAACAGAGGGTGAGAAACAGAGGGGCTGAAACAGAGGGGCTGAAACAGATGGGCTGAAACAGAGGGCGAGAAACAGAGGGGCTGAATCAGAGGGGCTGAATCAGAGGGGCTGAAACAAAGGGCGAGAAACAGAGGGGCTGAAACAGAGGGGCTGAAACAGAGGGGCTGAAACAGAGGGGCTGAAACAGAGGGGCTGGAACAGAGGGGGAGAAACAGAGGGGCTGAAACAGAGGGGCTGAATCAGAGGGGCTGAAAAAGAGGGCGAGAAACAGAGGGGCTGAAACAGAGGGCGAGAAACAGAGGGGCTGAAACAGAGGGGCTGAAACAGAGGGGCTGAAACAGAGGGGCTGGAACAGAGGGGGAGAAACAGAGGGGCTGAAACAGAGCGGCTGGATCAGAGGGGCTGAAACAGAGGGCGAGAAACACAGGGGCTGAAACAGAGGGCGAGAAAGAGAGGGGCTGAAACAGAGGGGCTGAAACAGAGGGGCTGAATCAGAGGGGCTGAATCAGAGGGGCTGAAACAGAGGGTGAGAAACAGAGGGGCTGAAACAGAGGGGCTAAATCTGAGGGGCAGAAACAGAGGGCGAGAAACAGAGGGGCTGAAACGGAGGACGAGAAACAGAGGGGCTGAAACAGAGTGCGAGAAACAGGGGGGCTGAATCAGAGGGGCTGAATCAGAGGGTGAGAAATAGAGGGGCTGAAACAGAGGGCGAGAAACAGTGGCTGAAACAGACGGGCTGAAACAGAAGGGCTGAAGCAGACGGGCTGAACAGAGGGCGAGAAACAGAGGGGCTGAATCAGAGGGGCTTAATCAGAGGGGCTGAAACAGAGGGGCTGAAACAGAGGGCGAGAAACAGAGGGGCTGAAACAGAGGGCGAGAAACAGAGGGCGAGAAACAGAGGGGCTGAAACAGAGGGGCTGAAACAGAGGGGCTGAAACAGCGGGGCTGATACAGAGGGCGTGAAACAGAGGGGCTGAAACAGAGGGCGAGAAACAGAGGAGCCTAAACAGAGGGCGAGAAACAGAGGGGCAGAAACTGAGGGGCTGAAACAGAGGGACTGAAACAGAGGGCGAGAAACAGAGAGGCTGAAACAGAGGGCGAGAAACAGAGGGGCTGAAACAGAGGGCGAGAAACAGAGGGGCTGAAACAGAGGGGCTGAAACAGAGGGCAAGAAACAGAGGGGCTGAAACAGAGGGCGAGAAACAGAGGGGCTGAAACAGAGGCCGAGAAACAGTGGGCGAGAAACAGAGGGACTGAAACAGAGGGACTGAAACAGAGGGGCTGAAACAGAGGGTGAGAAACAGAGGGGCTGAAAGAGAGGGCGAGAAACAGAGGGGCTGAAACAGAGGGGCTGAATGAGTGGGGCTGAATCAGAGGGGCTGAATCAGAGAGGCTGAAACAGAGGGTGAGAAACAGAGGGGCTGAAACAGAGGGGCTGAAACAGATGGGCTGAAACAGAGGGCGAGAAACAGAGGGGCTGAATCAGAGGGGCTAAATCAGAGGGGCTGAATCAGAGGGGCTGAAACAGAGGGGCTGAATCAGAGGGGCTGAAAAAAAGGGCGAGAAACAGAGGGGCTGAAACAGAGGGGCTGAAACAGAGTGGCTGAAACAGAGGGGCTGAAACAGAGGGGCTGGAACAGAGGGGGAGAAACAGAGGGGCTGAAACAGAGGGGCTGAATCAGAGGGGCTGAAAAAGAGGGCGAGAAACAGAGGGGCTGAAACAGAGGGCGAGAAACCGAGGGGCTGAAACAGAGGGGCTGAAACAGAGGGGCTGAATCAGAGGGGCTGATTAAGAGGGGCTGAATCAGAGGGGCTGAAACAGAGGGCTAGAAACAGAGGGGCTGAAACAGAGGGCGAGATACAGAGAGGCTGAAACAGAGGGCGAGAAACAGAGGGGCTGAAACAAAGGAGCTGAAACAGAGGGGCTGAAACAGTGTGGCTGAAACAGAGGGGCTGAAACAGAGGGGCTGAAACAGAGGGGCTGGAACAGAGGGCGAAAAACAGTGGGGCTGAAACAGAGGGCGAGAAACAGAGGGGCTGAAACAGAGGGGCTGAATCAGAGGGGCTGAAACAGAGGGGCTGAATCAAAGGGGCTGAATCAGAGGGGCTAAATCAGAGGGGCTGAAACAGAGGGCGAGAAACAGAGGGGCTGAAACAGAGGGCGAGAAACAGAGGGGCTGAAACAGAGGGGCTGAATCAGAGGGGCTGAATCAGAGGGGCTGAAACAGAGGGTGAGAAACAGAGGGGCTGAAACAGAGGGCGAGAAACAGAGGGGCCAAATCAGAGGGGCAGAAACAGAGGGCGAGAAACAGAGGGGCTGAAACAGAGGGCGAGAAACAGAGTGGCTGAAACAGAGGGGCTGAAACAGAGGGGCTGAAACAGACGGGCTGAAACAGAGGGCGAGAAACAGATGGGCTGAAACAGAGGGCGAGACACAGAGGGGCTGATACAGAGGGCGAGAAACAGAGGGGCTGAAACAGAGGGGCTGAAACAGAAGGGCTGAAACAGAGGGGCCGAACAGAGGGCGAGAAACAGAGGGGCTGAATCAGTGGGGCTGAATCAGAGGGGCTGAAACAGAGGGGCTGAAACAGCGGGCGAGAAACAGAGGGCGAGAAACAGAGGGGCTGAAACAGAGGGGCTGAAACAGAGGGGCTGAAACAGAGGGGCTGATACAGAGGGCGTGAAACAGAGGGGCTGAAACAGAGGGCGAGAAACAGAGGGGCTGAAACAGAGGGCGAGAAACAGAGGGGCTGAAACAGAGAGCGAGAAAAAGAGAGGCTGAAACAGAGGGCGAGAAACAGAGGGGCTGAAACAGAGGGCGAGAAACAGAGGGGCTGAAACAGAGGGCGAGAAACAGAGGGGCTGAAACAGAGGGGCTGAAACAGAGGGCAAGAAACACAGGGGCTGAAACAGAGGTCGAGAAACAGAGGGGCTGAAACAGAGGGCGAGAAACAGTGGGCGAGAAACAGAGGGACTGAAACAGAGGGACTGAAACAGAGGGGCTGAAACAGAGGGCGAGAAACAGAGGGGCTGAAAGAGAGGGCGAGAAACAGAGGGGCTGAAACAGAGTGGCTGAATGAGTGGGGCTGAATCAGAGGGGCTGAATCAGAGGGGCTGAAACAGAGGGTGAGAAACAGAGGGGCTGAAACAGAGGGGCTGAAACAGATGGGCTGAAACAGAGGGGCTGAAACAGAGGGGCTGAAACAGAGTGGCTGAAACAGAGGGGCTGAAAGAGAGGGGCTGGAACAGAGGGGGAGAAACACAGGGGCTGAAACAGAGGGGCTGAAACATAGGGGCTGAAACAGAATGCGAGAAACAGAGGGGCTGAAACAGTGAGCGAGAAACAGAGGGGCTGAAACAGGGGGGCTGAAACAGAGGGGCTGAATCAGAGGGGCTGATTCAGAGTGGCTGAATCAGAGGGGCTGAAACAGAGGGCTGGAAACAGAGGGGCTGAAACAGAGGGTGAGAAACAGAGGGGCTGAAACTGATTGCGAGAAACAGAGGGGCTGAAACAGAGGGGCTGAAACAGAGGGGCTGAAACAGAGTGGCTGAAACAGAGGGGCTGAAACAGAGGGGCTGGAACAGAGGGCGAGAAACAGTGGGGCTGAAACAGAGGGCGAGAAACAGAGGGGCTGAAACAGAGGGCGAGAAACAGAGTGGCTGAAACAGAGGGCGAGAAACAGAGGGGCTGAAACAGAGGGGCTGAAACAGAGGGGCTAAAACAGAGGGGCTGAAACAGAGGGCGAGAAACAGAGGGGCTAAAACAGAGGGTCTGAAACAGAGGGGCTAAATCAGAGGGGCAGAAACAGAGGGCGAGAAACAGAGGGGCTGAAACAGAGGCCGAGAAACAAAGGGGCTGAAACAGAGGGGCTGAAACAGAGGGGCTGAAACAGAGGGCGAGAAACAGAGGGGCTGAATCAGAGGGGCTGAATCAGAGGGGCTGAATCAGAGGGGCTGAAACAGAGGGGCTGAAACAGAGGGCGAGAAACAGAGGGGCTGAAACAGAGGGCGAGAAACAGAGGGCGAGAAACAGAGGGGCTGAAACAGAGGGGCTGAATCAGAGGGGCTGAAACAGAGGGTGAGAAACAGAGGGGCAGAAACAGAGGGCGAGAAACAGAGGGGCTGAAACAGAGGGCGAGAAACAGAGTGGCTGAAACAGAGGGGCTGAAACAGAGGAGCTGAAACAGAGGGGCTGAAATAGAGGGCGAGAAACAGTGGGGCTGAAACAGAGGGCGGGACATGGAGGGGCTGATACAGAGGGCGAGAAACAGAGGGGCTGAAACAGAGGGGCTGAAACAGAAGGGCTGAAACAGAGGGGCTGAACAGAGGGCGAGAAACAAAGGGGCTGAATCAGTGGGGCTGAATCAGAGGGGCTGAAACAGAGGGGCTGAAACAGAGGGCGAGAAACAGAGGGGCTGAAACAGCGGGCGAGAAACAGAGGGCGAGAAACAGAGGGGCTGAAACAGAGGGGCTCAAACAGAGGGGCTGAAACAGAGGGGCTGATACAGAGAGCGTGAAACAAAGGGGCTGAAACAGAGGGCGAGAAACAGAGGGGCTGAAACAGAGGGCGAGAAACAGAGGGGCTGGAACAGAGGGGCTGAAACAGAGGGGCTGAAACAGAGGGACTGAAACAGAGGGCGAGAAACAGAGAGGCTGAAACAGAGGGCGAGAAACAGAGGGGCTGAAACAGAGGGCGAGAAACAGAGGGGCTGAAACAGAGGGGCTGAAACAGAGGGCAAGAAACAGAGGGGCTGAAACAGTGGGCGAGAAACAGAGGGGCTGAAACAGAGGGGCTGAAACAGAGGGCGAGAAACAGAGGGGCTGAAAGAGAGGCGAGATACAGAGGGGCTGAAACAGAGGGGCTGAAACAGATGTGCTGAAACAGAGGGCGAGAAACAGAGGGGCTGAATCAGAGGGGCTAAATCAGAGGGGCTGAATCAGAGAGGCTGAAACAGAGGGACTGAAACAGAGGGACTGAAACAGAGGGGCTGAAACAGAGGGCGAGAAACAGAGGGGCTGAAAGAGAGGGCGAGAAACAGAGGGGCTGAAACAGAGTGGCTGAATGAGTGGGGCTGAATCAGAGGGGCTGAATCAGAGGGGCTGAAACAGAGGGTGAGAAACAGAGGGGCTGAAACAGAGGGGCTGAAACAGATGGGCTGAAACAGAGGGGCTGAAACAGAGGGGCTGAAACAGAGTGGCTGAAACAGAGGGGCTGAAAGAGAGGGGCTGGAACAGAGGGGGAGAAACACAGGGGCTGAAACAGAGGGGCTGAAACATAGGGGCTGAAACAGAATGCGAGAAACAGAGGGGCTGAAACAGAGAGCGAGAAACAGAGGGGCTGAAACAGGGGGGCTGAAACAGAGGGGCTGAATCAGAGGGGCTGATTCAGAGTGGCTGAATCAGAGGGGCTGAAACAGAGGGCTGGAAACAGAGGGGCTGAAACAGAGGGTGAGAAACAGAGGGGCTGAAACTGATTGCGAGAAACAGAGGGGCTGAAACAGAGGGGCTGAAACAGAGGGGCTGAAACAGAGTGGCTGAAACAGAGGGGCTGAAACAGAGGGGCTGGAACAGAGGGCGAGAAACAGTGGGGCTGAAACAGAGGGCGAGAAACAGAGGGGCTGAAACAGAGGGCGAGAAACAGAGTGGCTGAAACAGAGGGCGAGAAACAGAGGGGCTGAAACAGAGGGGCTGAAACAGAGGGGCTAAAACAGAGGGGCTGAAACAGAGGGCGAGAAACAGAGGGGCTAAAACAGAGGGTCTGAAACAGAGGGGCTAAATCAGAGGGGCAGAAACAGAGGGCGAGAAACAGAGGGGCTGAAACAGAGGCCGAGAAACAAAGGGGCTGAAACAGAGGGGCTGAAACAGAGGGGCTGAAACAGAGGGGCTGAAACAGAGGGCGAGAAACAGAGGGGCTGAATCAGAGGGGCTGAATCAGAGGGGCTGAATCAGAGGGGCTGAAACAGAGGGGCTGAAACAGAGGGCGAGAAACAGAGGGGCTGAAACAGAGGGCGAGAAACAGAGGGCGAGAAACAGAGGGGCTGAAACAGAGGGGCTGAATCAGAGGGGCTGAAACAGAGGGTGAGAAACAGAGGGGCAGAAACAGAGGGCGAGAAACAGAGGGGCTGAAACAGAGGGCGAGAAACAGAGTGGCTGAAACAGAGGGGCTGAAACAGAGGAGCTGAAACAGAGGGGCTGAAATAGAGGGCGAGAAACAGTGGGGCTGAAACAGAGGGCGGGACATGGAGGGGCTGATACAGAGGGCGAGAAACAGAGGGGCTGAAACAGAGGGGCTGAAACAGAAGGGCTGAAACAGAGGGGCTGAACAGAGGGCGAGAAACAAAGGGGCTGAATCAGTGGGGCTGAATCAGAGGGGCTGAAACAGAGGGGCTGAAACAGAGGGCGAGAAACAGAGGGGCTGAAACAGCGGGCGAGAAACAGAGGGCGAGAAACAGAGGGGCTGAAACAGAGGGGCTCAAACAGAGGGGCTGAAACAGAGGGCGAGAAACAGAGAGGCTGAAACAGAGGGCGAGAAACAGAGGGGCTGAAACAGAGGGCGAGAAACAGAGGGGCTGAAACAGAGGGGCTGAAACAGAGGGCAAGAAACAGAGGGGCTGAAACAGTGGGCGAGAAACAGAGGGGCTGAAACAGAGGGGCTGAAACAGAGGGCGAGAAACAGAGGGGCTGAAAGAGAGGCGAGATACAGAGGGGCTGAAACAGAGGGGCTGAAACAGATGTGCTGAAACAGAGGGCGAGAAACAGAGGGGCTGAATCAGAGGGGCTAAATCAGAGGGGCTGAATCAGAGAGGCTGAAACAGAGGGGATGAATCAGAGGGGCTGAAACAAAGGGCGAGAAACAGAGGGGCTGAAACAGAGGGGCTGAAACAGAGGGGCTGAAACAGAGTGGCTGAAACAGAGGGGCTGAAACAGAGGGGCTGGAACAGAGGGGGAGAAACAGGGGGGCTGAAACAGAGGGGCTTAATCAGAGGGGCTGATTCAGAGGGGCTGAATCAGAGGGGCTGAAACAGAGGGCGAGAAACAGAGGGGCTGAAACAGATTGCGAGAAACAGAGGGGCTGAAACAGAGGGGCTGAAACAGAGGGGCTGAAACAGAGGGGCTGAAACAGAGTGGCTGAAACAGAGGGGCTGAAACAGAGGGGCTGGAACAGAGGGCGAGAAACAGTGGGGCTGAAACAGAGGGCGAGAAACAGAGGGGCTGAAACAGAGGGGCTGAATCAGAGGGGCTGAAACAGAGGGGCTGAATCAAAGGGGCTGAATCAGAGGGGCTGAATCAGAGGGGCTGAAACAGAGGGCGCGAATCAGAGGGGCTGAAACAGAGGGCGAGAAACAGAGTGGCTGAAACAGAGGGCGAGAAACAGAGGGGCTGAAACAGAGGGGCTGACACAGAGCGGCTAAAACAGAGGGGCTGAAACAAAGGGCGAGAAACAGAGGCGCTAAAACAGAGGGGCTGAAACAGAGGGGCTAAATCAGAGGGGCAGAAACAGAGGGCGAGAAACAGAGGGGCTGAAACAGAGGCCGAGAAACAAAGGGGCTGAAACAGAGGGGCTGAAACAGAGGGGCTGAAACAGAGGGGCTGAAACAGAGGGCGAGAAACAGAGGGGCTGATACAGAGGGCGAGAAACAGAGGGGCTGAATCAGAGGGGCTGAATCAGAGGGGCTGAAACAGAGGGGCTGAAACAGAGGGCGAGAAACAGAGGGGCTGAAACAGAGGGTGAGAAACAGAGGGCGAGAAACAGAGGGGCAGAAACAGAGGGCGAGAAACAGAGGGGCTGAAACAGAGGGCGAGAAACAGAGTGGCTGAAACAGAGGGGCTGAAACAGAGGGGCTGAAACAGAGGGGCTGAAATAGAGGGCGAGAAACAGTGGGGCTGAAACAGAGGGCGAGACACGGAGGGGCTGATACAGAGGGCGAGAAACAGAGGGGCTGAAACAGAGGGGCTGAAACAGAAGGGCTGAAACAGAGGGGCTGAACAGAGGGCGAGACAGGGGGGCTGAATCAGTGGGGCTGAATCAGAGGGGCTGAAACAGAGGGGCTGAAACAGAGGGCGAGAAACAGAGGGGCTGAAACCGCGGGCGAGAAACAGAGGGCGAGAAACAGAGGGGCTGAAACAGAGGGGCTGAAACAGAGGGGCTGAAACAGAGGGGCTGATACAGAGGGCGTGAAACAAATGGGCTGAAACAGAGGGCGAGAAACAGAGGGGCTGAAACAGAGGGCGAGAAACAGAGGGGCTGAAACAGAGGGGCTGAAACAGAGGGGCTGAAACAGAGGGACTGAAACAGAGGGTGAGAAACAGAGAGGCTGAAACAGAGGGCGAGAAACAGAGGGGCTGAAACAGAGGGCGAGAAACAGAGGGGCTGAAACAGAGGGGCTGAATCAGAGGGCAGGAAACAGAGGGGCTGAAACAGAGGGCGAGAAACAGAGGGGCTGAAACAGAGGGCGAGAAACAGTGTGCGAGAAACAGAGGTGTTGAAACAGAGGGACTGAAACAGAGGGGCTGAAACAGAGGGCGAGAAACAGAGGGGCTGAAAGAGCGGCGAGAAACAGAGGGTGGTGAAACAGAGAGGCTGAAACAGATGTGCTGAAACAGAGGGCGAGAAACAGAGGGGCTGAATCAGAGGGGCTAAATCAGAGGGGCTGAATCAGAGGGGCTGAAACAGAGGGGCTGAATCAGAGGGGCTGAAACAAAGGGCGAGAAACAGAGGGGCTGAAACAGAGGGGCTGAAACAGAGTGGCTGAAACAGACGGGCTGAAACAGAGGGGCTGAATCAGAGGGGCTGAAACAGAGGGCGAGAAACGGAGGGGGTGAAACAGAGTGCGAGAAACAGAGGAGCTGAAACAGAGGGGCTGAAACAGAGGGGCTGAATCAGAGGGGCTGATTCAGAGGGGCTGAATCAGAGGGGCTGAAACAGAGGGCTGGAAACAGAGGGGCTGAAACAGAGGGCGAGAAACAGAGGGGCTGAAACAGAGAGGCTGAAACAGAGGGGCTGAAACAGAGGGGCTGAAACAGAGTGGCTGAAACAGAGGGGCTGAAACAGAGGGGCTGGAACCGAGGGCGAGAAACAGAGGGGCTGAAACAGAGGGGCTGAATCAGAGGGGCTGAAACAGAGGGGCTGAATCAGAGGGGCTGAATCAGAGGGGCTGAATCAGAGGGGCTGAAACAGAGGGCGAGAAACAGAGGGGCTTAAACAGAGGGCGAGAAACAGAGGGGCTGAAACAGAGGGGCTGAAACAGATGGGCTGTATCAGAGGGGCTGATTCAGAGGGGCTGAAACAGAGGCGCTAAGACAGAGGGGCTGAAACAGAGGGCGAGAAACAGAGGGGCTGAAACAGAGGGGCTGAAACAGAGGGGCTGAATCAGAGGGGCTGTATCAGAGGGGCTGAAACAGAGGGTGAGAAACAGAGGGGCTGAAACAGAGGGCGAGAAACAGAGGGGCCAAATCAGAGGGGCAGAAATAGAGGGCGAGAAACAGAGGGGCTGAAACAGAGGGCGAGAAACAGAGTGGCTGAAAGAGAGTGGCTGAAACAGAGGGGCTGAAACAGACGGGCTGAAACAGAGGGCGAGAAACAGAGGGGCTGAAACAGAGGGCGAGACACAGAGGGGCTGATACAGAGGGCGAGAAACAGAGGGGCTGAAACAGAGGGGCTGAAACAGGAGGGCTGAAACAGAGGGGCCGAACAGAGGGCGAGAAACAGAGGGGCTGAATCAGTGGGGCTGAATCAGAGGGGCTGAAACAGAGGGGCTGAAACAGAGTGCGAGAAACAGAGGGGCTGAAACAGCGGGTGAGAAACAGAGGGCGAGAAACAGAGGGCCTGAAACAGATGGGCTGTATCAGAGGGGCTGATTCAGAGGGGCTGAAACAGAGGCGCTAAGACAGAGGGGCTGAAACAGAGGGCGAGAAACAGAGGGGCTGAAACAGAGGGGCTGAAACAGAGGGACTGAATCAGAGGGGCTGAATCAGAGGGGCTGAAACAGAGGGTGAGAAACAGAGGGGCTGAAACAGAGGGCGAGAAACAGAGGGGCGAAATCAGAGGGGCAGAAATAGAAGGCGAGAAACAGAGGGGCTGAAACAGAGGGCGAGAAACAGAGTGGCTGAAACAGAGGGGCTGAAACAGAGGGGCTGAAACAGACGGGCTGAAACAGAGGGCGAGAAACAGAGGGGCTGAAACAGAGGGCGAGACACAGAGGGGCTGATACAGAGGGCGAGAAACAGAGGGGCTGAAACAGAGGGGCTGAAACAGGAGGGCTGAAACAGAGGGGCCGAACAGAGGGCGAGAAACAGAGGGGCTGAATCAGTGGGGCTGAATCAGAGGGGCTGAAACAGAGGGGCTGAAACAGAGTGCGAGAAACAGAGGGGCTGAAACAGCGGGTGAGAAACAGAGGGCGAGAAACAGAGGGCCTGAAACAGAGGGGCTGAAACAGAGGGGCTGATACAGAGGGCGTGAAACAGAGGGGCTGAAACAGAGGGCGAGAAACAGAGGGGCTGAAACAGAGGGCGAGAAACAGAGGGGCTGAAACAGAGGGCGAGAAACAGAGAGGCTGAAACAGAGGGCGAGAAACAGAGGGGCTGAAACAGAGGGCCTGAAACAGAGGGCGAGAAACAGTGGGCGAGAAACAGAGGGACTGAAACAGAGGGACTGAAACAGAGGGGCTGAAACAGAGGGCGAGAAACAGAGGGGCTGAAAGAGAGGGCGAGAAACAGAGGGGCTGAAACAGAGGGGCTGAATGAGTGGGGCTGAATCAGAGGGGCTGAATCAGAGGAGCTGAAACAGAGGGTGAGAAACAGATGGGCTGAAACAGAGGGCGAGAAACAAAGTGGCTGAATCAGAGGGGCTAAATCAGAGGGGCTGAATCAGAGGGGCTGAAACAGAGGGGCTGAATCAGAGGGGCTGAAACAAAGGGCGAGAAACAGAGGGGCTGAAACAGAGGGGCTGAAACAGAGTGGCTGAAACAGAGGGGCTGAAACAGAGGGGCTGGAACAGAGGGGTAGAAACAGAGGGGCTGAAACAGAGGGGCTGAATCAGAGGGGCTGAAACAGAGGACGAGAAACAGAGGGGCTGAAACAGAGGGCGTGAAACAGAGGGGCTTAAACAGGGGGGCTGAAACAGAGGGGCTGAATCAGAGGGGCTGATTCAGAGGGGCTGAATCAGAGGGGCTGAAACAGAGGGCTGGAAACACAGGGGCTGAAACAGAAGGCGAGAAACAGAGGGGCTGTAACAGAGGGCGAGAAACAGAGGGGCTGAAACAGAGGGGCTGAAACAGAGGGGCTGAAACAGAGTGGCTGAAACAGAGGGGCTGAAACAGAGGGGCTGGAACAGAGGGCGAGAAACAGTGGGGATGAAACAGAGGGCGAGAAACAGAGGGGCTGAAACAGAGGGGCTGAATCAGAGCGGCTGAAACAGAGGGGCTGAATCAAAGGGGCTGAATCAGAGCGGCTGAATCAGAGGGGCTGAAACAGAGGGCGAGAAACAAAGGGGCTGAAACAGAGGGCGAGAAACAGAGGGGCTGAAACAGAGGGTGAGAAACAGAGGGTCTGAAACAGAGGGGCTGAAACAGAGGGGCTGAAACAGAGGGGCTAAATCAGAGGGGCACAAACAGAGGGCGAGAAACAGAGGGGCTGAAACAGAGGCCGAGAAACAGAGGGCTGAAACAGAGGGGCTGAAACAGAGGGGCTAAATCAGAGGGGCACAAACAGAGGGCGAGAAACAGAGGGGCTGAAACAGAGGCCGAGAAACAGAGGGCTGAAACAGAGGGGCTGAAACAGAGGGGCTGAAACAGAGGGGCTGAAACAGAGGGCGAGAAACAGAGGGGCTGAAATTGAGGGCGAGACACAGAGGGGCTGATACAGAGGGCGAGAAACAGAGGGGCTGAAACAGAGGGGCTGAAATAGAAGGGCTGAAACAGAGGGGCTGAAACAGAGGGCGAGAAACAGAGGGGCTTAATCAGAGGCGCTGAATCAGAGGGGCTGAAACAGAGGGGCTGAAACAGAGGGCGAGAAACAGAGGGGCTGAAACAGAGGACGAGAAACAGAGGGCGAGAAACAGAGGGGCTGAAACAGAGGGGCTGAATCAGAGGGGCTGAAACAGAGGGTGAGAAACAGAGGGGCAGAAACAGAGGGCGAGAAACAGAGGGGCTGAAACAGAGGGCGAGAAACAGAGTGGCTGAAACAGAGGGGCTGAAACAGAGGGGCTGAAACAGAGGGGCTGAAATAGAGGGCGAGAAACAGTGGGGCTGAAACAGAGGGCGAGACACGGAGGGGCTGATACAGAGGGTGAGAAACAGAGGGGCTGAAACAGAGGGGCTGAAACAGAAGGGCTGAAACAGAGGGGCTGAACAGAGGGCGAGAAACAGGGGGGCTGAATCAGTGGGGCTGAATCAGAGGGGCTGAAACAGAGGGGCTGAAACAGAGGGCGAGAAACAGAGGGGCTGAAACAGGGGGGCTGAAACAGAGGGGCTGAATCAGAGGGGCTGATTCAGAGGGGCTGAATCAGAGTCGCTGAAACAGAGGGCTGGAAACAGAGGGGCTGAAACAGAGGGCGAGAAACAGAGGGGCTGAAACAGAGGGCGAGAAACAGAGGGGCTGAAACAGAGGGGCTGAAACAGAGGGGCTGAAACAGAGGGGCTGAAACAGAGTGGCTGAAACAGAGGGGCTGAAAAGAGGGGCTGGAACAGAGGGCGAGAAACAGTGGGGCTGAAACAGAGGGCGAGAAACAGAGGGGCTGAAACAGAGGGGCTGAATCAGAGGGGCTAAAACAGAGGGGCTGAATCAGAGGGGCTGAAACAGAGGGCGAGAAACAGAGGGTCTGAAACAAAGGGCGAGAAACAGAGGGGCTGAAACAGAGGGCGAGAAACAGAGGGTCTGAAACAGACGGGCTGAAACAGAGGGGCTAAAACAGAGGGGATGAAACAGAGGGCGAGAAACAGAGGGGCTAAAACAGAGGGGCTGAAACAGATGGGCTAAATCAGAGGGGCACAAACAGAGGGCGAGAAACAGAGGGGCTGAAACAGAGGCCGAGAAACAGAGGGGCTGAAACAGAGGGGCTGAAACAGAGGGGCTGAAACAGAGTGGCTGAAACAGAGGGCGAGAAACAGAGGGGCTGAAATAGAGGGCGAGACACAGAGGGGCTGATACAGAGGGCGAGAAACAGAGGGGCCGAAACAGAGGGGCTGAAATAGAAGGGCTGAAACAGAGGGGCTGAAACAGAGGGCGAGAAACAGAGGGGCTTAATCAGAGGCGCTGAATCAGAGGGGCTGAAACAGAGGGGCTGAAACAGAGGGCGAGAAACAGAGGGGCTGAAACATAGGGCGAGAAACAGAGGGCGAGAAACAGAGGGGCTGAAACAGAGGGGCTGAATCAGAGGGGCTGAAACAGAGGGTCTGAAACAGAGGGGCTGAAACAGAGGGCGAGAAACAGAGGGGCTGAAACAGAGGGCGAGAAACAGAGTGGCTGAAACAGAGGGGCTGAAACAGAGGGGCTGAAACAGAGGGGCTGAAATAGAGGGCGAGAAACAGTGGGGCTGAAACAGAGGGCGAGACACGGAGGGGCTGATACAGAGGGCGAGAAACAGAGGGGCTGAAACAGAGGGGCTGAAACAGAAGGGCTGAAACAGAGGGGCTGAACAGAGGGCGAGAAACAGGGGCGCTGAATCAGTGGGGCTGAATTAGAGGGGCTGAAACAGAGGGGCTGAAACAGAGGGCGAGAAACAGAGCGGCTGAAACAGCGGGCGAGAAACAGAGGGCAAGAAACAGAGGGGCTGAAACAGAGGGGCTGAAACAGAGGGGCTGAAACAGAGGGGCTGATACAGAGGGCGTGAAACAGAGGGGCTGAAACAGAGGGCGAGAAACAGAGGGGCTGAAACAGAGGGCGAGAAACAGAGGGGCTGAAACAGAGGGACTGAAACAGAGGGCGAGAAACAGAGAGGCTGAAACAGAGGGCGAGAAACAGAGGGGCTGAAACAGTGGGCGAGAAACAGAGGGGCTGAAACAGAGGGCGAGAAACAGAGGGGCTGAAACAGAGGGGCTGAAACAGAGGGGCTGAAACAGAGGGGCTGAAACAGAGGGGCTGAAACAGAGGGCAAGAAACAGAGGGGCTGAAACAGAGGGGGAGAAACAGAGGGGCTGAAACAGAGGGCGAGAATCAGTGGGCGAGAAACAGAGGGACTGAAACAGAGGGACTGAAACAGAGGGGCTGAAACAGAGGGGCTGAAACAGATGGGCTGAAACAGAGGGCGAGAAACAGAGGGGCTGAAACAGAGAGGCTGAAACAGAGGGGCTGAAACAGAGGGGCTGAAACAGAGTGGCTGAAACAGAGGGGCTGAATCAGAGGGCGAGAAACAGAGGGGCTGAAACAGAGGGGCTGAATCAGAGGGGCTGAAACAGAGGGGCTGAATCAAAGGAGCTGTATCAGAGGGGCTGAATCAGAGGGGCTGAAACAGAGGGCGAGAAACAGAGGGGCTTAAACAGAGGGCGAGAAACAGAGGGGCTGAAACAGAGGGGCTGAAACAGATGGGCTGTATCAGAGGGGCTGATTCAGAGGGGCTGAAACAGAGGCGCTAAGACAGAGGGGCTGAAACAGAGGGCGAGAAACAGAGAGGCTGAAACAGAGGGGCTGAAACAGAGGGGCTGAATCAGAGGGGCTGAATCAGAGGGGCTGAAACAGAGGGTGAGAAACAGACCGGCTGAAACAGAGGGCGAGAAACAGAGGGGCCAAATCAGAGGGGCAGAAATAGAGGGCGAGAAACAGAGGGGCTGAAACAGAGGGCGAGAAACAGAGGGGCTGAAACATAGGGCGAGAAACAGAGGGCGAGAAACAGAGGGGCTGAAACAGAGGGGCTGAATCAGAGGGGCTGAAACAGAGGGTCTGAAACAGAGGGGCTGAAACAGAGGGCGAGAAACAGAGGGGCTGAAACAGAGGGCGAGAAACAGAGTGGCTGAAACAGAGGGGCTGAAACAGAGGGGCTGAAACAGAGGGGCTGAAATAGAGGGCGAGAAACAGTGGGGCTGAAACAGAGGGCGAGACACGGAGGGGCTGATACAGAGGGCGAGAAACAGAGGGGCTGAAACAGAGGGGCTGAAACAGAAGGGCTGAAACAGAGGGGCTGAACAGAGGGCGAGAAACAGGGGCGCTGAATCAGTGGGGCTGAATCAGAGGGGCTAAAACAGAGGGGCTGAATCAGAGGGGCTGAAACAGAGGGGCTGAAACAGAGGGGCTGAAATAGAGGGCGAGAAACAGTGGGGCTGAAACAGAGGGCGAGACACGGAGGGGCTGAAACAGAGGGGCTGAAACAGAGGGGCTGAAACAGAGGGGCTGAAACAGAGTGGCTGAAACAGAGGGGCTGAAAAGAGGGGCGAGAAACAGAGGGGCTGAAACAGAGGGGCTGAATCAGAGGGGCTAAAACAGAGGGGCTGAATCAGAGGGGCTGAAACAGAGGGCGAGAAACAGAGGGTCTGAAACAAAGGGCGAGAAACAGAGGGGCTGAAACAGAGGGCGAGAAACAGAGGGTCTGAAACAGACGGGCTGAAACAGAGGGGCTAAAACAGAGGGGATGAAACAGAGGGCGAGAAACAGAGGGGCTAAAACAGAGGGGCTGAAACAGAGGGGCTGAAACAGATGGGCTGTATCAGAGGGGCTGATTCAGAGGGGCTGAAACAGAGGCGCTAAGACAGAGGGGCTGAAACAGAGGGCGAGAAACAGAGGGGCTGAAACAGAGGGGCTGAAACAGAGGGGCTGAATCAGAGGGGCTGAATCAGAGGGGCTGAAACAGAGGGTGAGAAACAGACCGGCTGAAACAGAGGGCGAGAAACAGAGGGGCCAAATCAGAGGGGCAGAAATAGAGGGCGAGAAACAGAGGGGCTGAAACAGAGGGCGAGAAACAGAGTGGCTGAAAGAGAGGGGCTGAAACAGAGGGGCTGAAACAGACGGGCTGAAACAGAGGGCGAGAAACAGAGGGGCTGAAACAGAGGGCGAGACACAGAGGGGCTGATACAGAGGGCGAGAAACAGAGGGGCTGAAACAGAGGGGCTGAAACAGGAGGGCTGAAACAGAGGGGCCGAACAGAGGGCGAGAAACAGAGGGCTGAATCAGTGGGGCTGAATCAGAGGGGATGAAACAGAGGGGCTGAAACAGAGTGCGAGAAACAGAGGGGCTGAAACAGCGGGTGAGAAACAGAGGGCGAGAAACAGAGGGCCTGAAACAGATGGGCTGTATCAGAGGGGCTGATTCAGAGGGGCTGAAACAGAGGCGCTAAGACAGAGGGGCTGAAACAGAGGCCGAGAAACAAAGGGGCTGAAACAGAGGGGCTGAAACAGAGGGGCTGAATCAGAGGGGCTGAATCAGAGGGGCTGAAACAGAGGGTGAGAAACAGAGGGGCTGAAACAGAGGGCGAGAAACAGAGGGGCGAAATCAGAGGGGCAGAAATAGAGGGCGAGAAACAGAGGGGCTGAAACAGAGGGCGAGAAACAGAGTGGCTGAAACAGAGGGGCTGAAACAGAGGGGCTGAAACAGACGGGCTGAAACAGAGGGCGAGAAACAGAGGGGCTGAAACAGAGGGCGAGACACAGAGGGGCTGATACAGAGGGCGAGAAACAGAGGGGCTGAAACAGAGGGGCTGAAACAGGAGGGCTGAAACAGAGGGGCCGAACAGAGGGCGAGAAACAGAGGGGCTGAATCAGTGGGGCTGAATCAGAGGGGCTGAAACAGAGGGGCTGAAACAGAGTGCGAGAAACAGAGGGGCTGAAACAGCGGGTGAGAAACAGAGGGCGAGAAACAGAGGGCCTGAAACAGAGGGGCTGAAACAGAGGGGCTGATACAGAGGGCGTGAAACAGAGGGGCTGAAACAGAGGGCGAGAAACAGAGGGGCTGAAACAGGGGGCGAGAAACAGAGAGGCTGAAACAGAGGGCGAGAAAGAGAGAGGCTGAAACAGAGGGCGAGAAACAGAGGGGCTGAAACAGAGGGCGAGAAACAGAGGGGCTGAAACAGAGGGGCTGAAACAGAGGGCAAGAAACAGAGGGGCTGAAACAGAGGGCGAGAAACAGAGGGGCTGAAACAGAGGGCGAGAAACAGTGGGCGAGAAACAGAGGGACTGAAACAGAGGGACTGAAACAGAGGGGCTGAAACAGAGGGCGAGAAACAGAGGGGCTGAAAGAGAGGGCGAGAAACAGAGGGGCTGAAACAGAGGGGCTGAATGAGTGGGGCTGAATCAGAGGGGCTGAATCAGAGGGGCTGAAACAGAGGGTGAGAAACAGATGGGCTGAAACAGAGGGCGAGAAACAAAGTGGCTGAATCAGAGGGGCTGAATCAGAGGGGCTGAAACAGAGTGGCTGAATCAGAGGGGCTGAAACAAAGGGCGAGAAACAGAGGGGCTGAAACAGAGGGGCTGAAACAGAGTGGCTGAAACAGAGGGGCTGAAACAGAGGGGCTGGAACAGAGGGGTAGAAACAGAGGGGCTGAAACAGAGGGGCTGAATCAGAGGGGCTGAAACAGAGGACGAGAAACAGAGGGGCTGAAACAGAGGGCGTGAAACAGAGGGGCTTAAACAGGGGGGCTGAAACAGAGGAGCTGAATCAGAGGGGCTGATTCAGAGGGGCTGAATCAGAGGGGCTGAAACAGAGGGCTGGAAACACAGGGGCTGAAACAGAAGGCGAGAAACAGAGGGGCTGTAACAGAGGGCGAGAAACAGAGGGGCTGAAACAGAGGGGCTGAAACAGAGGGGCTGAAACAGAGTGGCTGAAACAGAGGGGCTGAAACAGAGGGGCTGGAACAGAGGGCGAGAAACAGTGGGGCTGAAACAGAGGGCGAGAAACAGAGGGGCTGAAACAGAGGGGCTGAATCAGAGCGGCTGAAACAGAGGGGCTGAATCAAAGGGGCTGAATCAGAGCGGCTGAATCAGAGGGGCTGAAACAGAGGGCGAGAAACAAAGGGGCTGAAACAGAGGGCGAGAAACAGAGGGGCTGAAACAGAGGGTGAGAAACAGAGGGTCTGAAACAGAGGGTCTGAAACAGAGGGGCTAAAACAGAGGGGCTGAAACAGAGGGCGAGAAACAGAGGGGCTAAAACAGAGGGGCTGAAACAGAGGGGCTAAATCAGAGGGGCACAAACAGAGGGCGAGAAACAGAGGGGCTGAAACAGAGGCCGAGAAACAGAGGGCTGAAACAGAGGGGCTGAAACAGAGGGGCTGAAACAGAGGGGCTGAAACAGAGGGCGAGAAACAGAGGGGCTGAAATTGAGGGCGAGACACAGAGGGGCTGATACAGAGGGCGAGAAACAGAGGGGCTGAAACAGAGGGGCTGAAATAGAAGGGCTGAAACAGAGGGGCTGAAACAGAGGGCGAGAAACAGAGGGGCTTAATCAGAGGCGCTGAATCAGAGGGGCTGAAACAGAGGGGCTGAAACAGAGGGCGAGAAACAGAGGGGCTGAAACAGAGGACGAGAAACAGAGGGCGAGAAACAGAGGGGCTGAAACAGAGGGGCTGAATCAGAGGGGCTGAAATAGAGGGTGAGAAACAGAGGGGCAGAAACAGAGGGCGAGAAACAGAGGGGCTGAAACAGAGGGCGAGAAACAGAGTGGCTGAAACAGAGGGGCTGAAACAGAGGGGCTGAAACAGAGGGGCTGAAATAGAGGGCGAGAAACAGTGGGGCTGAAACAGAGGGCGAGACACGGAGGGGCTGATACAGAGGGCGAGAAACAGAGGGGCTGAAACAGAGGGGCTGAAACAGAAGGGCTGAAACAGAGGGGCTGAACAGAGGGCGAGTAACAGGGGGGCTGAATCAGTGGGGCTGAATCAGAGGGGCTGAAACAGAGGGGCTGAAACAGAGGGCGAGAAACAGAGGGGCTGAAACAGGGGGGCTGAAACAGAGGGGCTGAATCAGAGGGGCTGATTCAGAGGGGCTGAATCAGAGTCGCTGAAACAGAGGGCTGGAAACAGAGGGGCTGAAACAGAGGGCGAGAAACAGAGGGGCTGAAACAGAGGGCGAGAAACAGAGGGGCTGAAACAGAGGGGCTGAAACAGAGGGGCTGAAACAGAGGGGCTGAAACAGAGTGGCTGAAACAGAGGGGCTGAAACAGAGGGGCTGGAACAGAGGGCGAGAAACAGTGGGGCTGAAACAGAGGGCGAGAAACAGAGGGGCTGAAACAGAGGGGCTGAATCAGAGGGGCTAAAACAGAGGGGCTGAATCAAAGGGGCTGAAACAGAGGGGCTGAATCAGAGGGGCTGAAACAGAGGGCGAGAAACAGAGGGTCTGAAACAAAGGGCGAGAAACACAGGGGCTGAAACAGAGGGCGAGAAACAGAGGGTCTGAAACAGAGGGGCTGAAACAGAGGGGCTAAAACAGAGGGGATGAAACAGAGGGCGAGAAACAGAGGGGCTAAAACAGAGGGGCTGAAACAGAGGGGCTAAATCAGAGGGGCACAAACAGAGGGCGAGAAACAGAGGGGCTGAAACAGAGGCCGAGAAACAGAGGGGCTGAAACAGAGGGGCTGAAACAGAGGGGCTGAAACAGAGGGGCTGAAACAGAGGGCGAGAAACAGAGGGGCTGAAATAGAGGGCGAGACACAGAGGGGCTGATACAGAGGGCGAGAAACAGAGGGGCCGAAACAGAGGGGCTGAAATAGAAGGGCTGAAACAGAGGGGCTGAAACAGAGGGCGAGAAACAGAGGGGCTTAATCAGAGGCGCTGAATCAGAGGGGCTGAAACAGAGGGGCTGAAACAGAGGGCGAGAAACCGAGGGGCTGAAACATAGGGTGAGAAACAGAGGGCGAGAAACAAAGGGGCTGAAACAGAGGGGCTGAATCAGAGGGGCTGAAACAGAGGGGCTGAAACAGAGGGGCTGAAACAGAGGGCGAGAAACAGAGGGGCTGAAACAGAGGGCGAGAAACAGATTGGCTGAAACAGAGGGGCTGAAACAGAGGGGCTGAAACAGAGGGGCTGAAATAGAGGGCGAGAAACAGTGGGTCTGAAACAGAGGGCGAGACACGGAGGGGCTGATACAGAGGGCGAGAAACAGAGGGGCTGAAACAGAGGGGCTGAAACAGAAGGGCTGAAACAGAGGGGCTGAACAGAGGGCGAGAAACAGGGGGGCTGAATCAGTGGGGCTGAATTAGAGGGGCTGAAACAGAGGGGCTGAAACAGAGGGCGAGAAACAGAGCGGCTGAAACAGCGGGCGAGAAACAGAGGGCAAGAAACAGAGGGGCTGAAACAGAGGGGCTGAAACAGAGGGGCTGAAACAGAGGGGCTGATACAGAGGGCGTGAAACAGAGGGGCTGAAACAGAGGGCGAGAAACAGAGGGGCTGAAACAGAGGGCGAGAAACAGAGTGGCTGAAACAGAGGGACTGAAACAGAGGGCGAGAAACAGAGATGCTGAAACAGAGGGCGAGAAACAGAGGGGCTGAAACAGTGGGCGAGAAACAGAGGGGCTGAAACAGAGGGCGAGAAACAGAGGGGCTGAAACAGAGGGGCTGAAACAGAGGGCAAGAAACAGAGGGGCTGAAACAGAGGGGGAGAAACAGAGGGGCTGAAACAGAGGGCGAGAATCAGTGGGCGAGAAACAGAGGGACTGAAACAGAGGGACTGAAACAGAGGGGCTGAAACAGAGGGGCTGAAACAGATGGGCTGAAACAGAGGGCAAGAAACAGAGGGGCTGAATCAGAGGGTCTAAATCAGAGGGGCTGAATCAGAGGGGCTGAAACAGAGGGGCTGAAACAGAGGGTGAGAAACAGAGGGGCTGAAACAGAGGGGCTGAAACTGATGGGCTGAAACAGAGGGCGAGAAACAGAGGGGCTGAATCAGAGGGGCTAAATCAGAGGATCTGAATCAGAGGGGCTGAAACAGAGGGGCTGAATCAGAGGGGCTGGAACAAAGGGCGAGACACAGAGGGGCTGAAACAGAGGGGCTGAAACAGAGTGGCTGAAACAGAGGGGCTGAAACAGAGGGGCTGGAACAGAGGGGGAGAAACAGAGGGGCTGAAACAGAGGGGCTGAATCAGAGGGGCTGAATCATATGGGCTGAAATAGAGGGCGAGAAACAGAGGGGCTGAAACAGAGGGGCTGAAACAGAGGGGCTGAATCAGAGGGGCTGATTCAGAGGGGCTGAATCAGAGGGGCTGATTCAGAGGGGCCGAATCAGAGGGGCTGAAACAGAGGGCTGGAAACAGAGGGGCTGAAACAGAGGGCGAGCAACAGAGGGGCTGAAACAGCGGGCGAGAAACAGAGGGGCTGAAACAGAGGGGCTGAAACAGAGGGGCTGAAACAGAGTGGCTGAAACAGAGGGGCTGAAACAGAGGGGCTGGAACCATGGGCGAGAAACAGTGGGGCTGAAACAGAGGGCGAGAAACAGAGGGGCTGAAACAGAGGGGCTGAATCAGAGGGGCTGAAACAGAGGGGCTGAATCAAAGGGGCTGAATCAGAGGGGCTGAATCAGAGGGGCTGAAACAGAGGGCGAGAAACAGAGGGGCTGAAACAGAGGGCGAGAATCAGTGGGCGAGAAACAGAGGGACTGAAACAGAGGGACTGAAACAGAGGGGCTGAAACAGAGGGGCTGAAACAGATGGGCTGAAACAGAGGGCAAGAAACAGAGGGGCTGAATCAGAGGGTCTAAATCAGAGGGGCTGAATCAGAGGGGCTGAAACAGAGGGGCTGAAACAGAGGGTGAGAAACAGAGGGGCTGAAACAGAGGGGCTGAAACTGATGGGCTGAAACAGAGGGCGAGAAACAGAGGGGCTGAATCAGAGGGGCTAAATCAGAGGATCTGAATCAGAGGGGCTGAAACAGAGGGGCTGAATCAGAGGGGCTGGAACAAAGGGCGAGACACAGAGGGGCTGAAACAGAGGGGCTGAAACAGAGTGGCTGAAACAGAGGGGCTGAAACAGAGGGGCTGGAACAGAGGGGGAGAAACAGAGGGGCTGAAACAGAGGGGCTGAATCAGAGGGGCTGAATCATATGGGCTGAAATAGAGGGCGAGAAACAGAGGGGCTGAAACAGAGGGGCTGAAACAGAGGGGCTGAATCAGAGGGGCTGATTCAGAGGGGCTGAATCAGAGGGGCTGATTCAGAGGGGCTGAATCAGAGGGGCTGAAACAGAGGGCTGGAAACAGAGGGGCTGAAACAGAGGGCGAGCAACAGAGGGGCTGAAACAGCGGGCGAGAAACAGAGGGGCTGAAACAGAGGGGCTGAAACAGAGGGGCTGAAACAGAGTGGCTGAAACAGAGGGGCTGAAACAGAGGGGCTGGAACCATGGGCGAGAAACAGTGGGGCTGAAACAGAGGGCGAGAAACAGAGGGGCTGAAACAGAGGGGCTGAATCAGAGGGGCTGAAACAGAGGGGCTGAATCAAAGGGGCTGAATCAGAGGGGCTGAATCAGAGGGGCTGAAACAGAGGGCGAGAAACAGAGGGGCTGAAACAGATTGCGAGAAACAGAGGGGCTGAAACAGAGGGGCTGAAACAGAGGGGCTGAAACAGAGGGGCTGAAACAGAGTGGCTGAAACAGAGGGGCTGAAACAGAGGGGCTGGAACAGAGGGCGAGAAACAGTGGGGCTGAAACAGAGGGCGAGAAACAGAGGGGCTGAAACAGAGGGGCTGAATCAGAGCGGCTGAAACAGAGGGGCTGAATCAAAGGGGCTGAATCAGAGGGGCTGAATCAGAGGGGCTGAAACAGAGGGCGCGAATCAGAGGGGCTGAAATGGAGGGCGAGAAACAGAGTGGCTGAAACAGAGGGCGAGAAACAGAGTGGCTGAAACAGAGGGGCTGACACAGAGGGGCTAAAACAGAGGGGCTGAAACAGAGGGGCTAAATCAGAGGGGCAGAAACAGAGGGCGAGAAACAGAGGGGCTGAAACAGAGGCCGAGAAACAAAGGGGCTGAAACAGAGGGGCTGAAACAGAGGGGCTGAAACAGAGGGGCTGAAACAGAGGGCGAGAAACAGCGGGGCTGATACAGAGGGCGAGAAACAGAGGGGCTGAATCAGAGGGGCTGAATCAGAGGGGCTGAAACAGAGGGGCTGAAACAGAGGGCGAGAAACAGAGGGGCTGAAACAGAGGGTGAGAAACAGAGGGGCAGAAACAGAGGGCGAGAAACAGAGGGGCTGAAACAGAGGGCGAGAAACAGAGTGGCTGAAACAGAGGGGCTGAAACAGAGGGGCTGAAACAGAGGGGCTGAAATAGAGGGCGAGAAACAGTGGGGCTGAAACAGAGGGCGAGAAACAGAGTGGCTGAAACAGAGGGCGAGAAACAGAGTGGCTGAAACAGAGGGGCTGACACAGAGGGGCTAAAACAGAGGGGCTGAAACAGAGGGGCTAAATCAGAGGGGCAGAAACAGAGGGCGAGAAACAGAGGGGCTGAAACAGAGGCCGAGAAACAAAGGGGCTGAAACAGAGGGGCTGAAACAGAGGGGCTGAAACAGAGGGGCTGAAACAGAGGGCGAGAAACAGCGGGGCTGATACAGAGGGCGAGAAACAGAGGGGCTGAATCAGAGGGGCTGAATCAGAGGGGCTGAAACAGAGGGGCTGAAACAGAGGGCGAGAAACAGAGGGGCTGAAACAGAGGGTGAGAAACAGAGGGGCAGAAACAGAGGGCGAGAAACAGAGGGGCTGAAACAGAGGGCGAGAAACAGAGTGGCTGAAACAGAGGGGCTGAAACAGAGGGGCTGAAACAGAGGGGCTGAAATAGAGGGCGAGAAACAGTGGGGCTGAAACAGAGGGCGAGACACGGAGGGGCTGATACAGAGGGCGAGAAACAGAGGGGCTGAAACAGAGGGGCTGAAACAGAAGGGCTGAAACAGAGGGGCTGAACAGAGGGCGAGACAGGGGGGCTGAATCAGTGGGGCTGAATCAGAGGGGCTGAAACAGAGGGGCTGAAACAGAGGGCGAGAAACAGAGGGGCTGAAACAGCGAGCGAGAAACAGAGGGCGAGAAACAGAGGGGCTGAAACAGAGGGGCTGAAACAGAGGGGCTGAAACAGAGGGGCTGATACAGAGGGCGTGAAACAAATGGGCTGAAACAGAGGGCGAGAAACAGAGGGGCTGAAACAGAGGGCGAGAAACAGAGGGGCTGAAACAGAGGGGCTGAAACAGAGGGGCTGAAACAGAGGGACTGAAACAGAGGGCGAGAAACAGAGAGGCTGAAACAGAGGGCGAGAAACAGAGGGGCTGAAACAGAGGGCGAGAAACAGAGGGGCTGAAACAGAGGGGCTGAATCAGAGGGCAAGAAACAGAGGGGCTGAAACAGAGGGCGAGAAACAGAGGGGCTGAAACAGAGGGCGAGAAACAGTGGGCGAGAAACAGAGGTGTTGAAACAGAGGGACTGAAACAGAGGGGCTGAAACAGAGGGCGAGAAACAGAGGGGCTGAAAGAGCGGCGAGAAACAGAGGGTGGTGAAACAGAGAGGCTGAAACAGATGTGCTGAAACAGAGGGCGAGAAACAGAGGGGCTGAATCAGAGGGGCTAAATCAGAGGGGCTGAATCAGAGGGGCTGAAACAGAGGGGCTGAATCAGAGGGGCTGAAACAAAGGGCGAGAAACAGAGGGGCTGAAACAGAGGGGCTGAAACAGAGTGGCTGAAACAGAGGGGCTGAAACAGAGGGGCTGAATCAGAGGGGCTGAAACAGAGGGCGAGAAACGGAGGGGCTGAAACAGAGTGCGAGAAACAGAGGGGCTGAAACAGAGGGGCTGAAACAGAGGGGCTGAATCAGAGGGGCTGATTCAGAGGGGCTGAATCAGAGGGGCTGAAACAGAGGGCTGGAAACAGAGGGGCTGAAACAGAGGGCGAGAAACAGAGGGTCTGAAACAGAGAGGCTGAAACAGAGGGGCTGAAACAGAGGGGCTGAAACAGAGTGGCTGAAACAGAGGGGCTGAAACAGAGGGGCTGGAACCGAGGGCGAGAAACAGAGGGGCTGAAACAGAGGGGCTGAATCAGAGGGGCTGAAACAGAGGGGCTGAATCAAAGGGGCTGAATCAGAGGGGCTGAATCAGAGGGGCTGAAACAGAGGGCGAGAAACAGAGGGGCTTAAACAGAGGGCGAGAAACAGAGGGGCTGAAACAGAGGGGCTGAAACAGATGGGCTGTATCAGAGGGGCTGATTCAGAGGGGCTGAAACAGAGGCGCTAAGACAGAGGGGCTGAAACAGAGGGCGAGAAACAGAGGGGCTGAAACAGAGGGGCTGAAACAGAGGGGCTGAATCAGAGGGGCTGAATCAGAGGGGCTGAAACAGAGGGTGAGAAACAGAGGGGCTGAAACAGAGGGCGAGAAACAGAGGGGCCAAATCAGAGGGGCAGAAATAAAGGGCGAGAAACAGAGGGGCTGAAACAGAGGGCGAGAAACAGAGTGGCTGAAACAGAGGGGCTGAAACAGAGGGGCTGAAACAGACGGGCTGAAACAGAGGGCGAGAAACAGAGGGGCTGAAACAGAGGGCGAGACACAGAGGGGCTGATACAGAGGGCGAGAAACAGAGGGGCTGAAACAGAGGGGCTGAAACAGGAGGGCTGAAACAGAGGGGCCGAACAGAGGGCGAGAAACAGAGGGGCTGAATCAGTGGGGCTGAAACAGAGTGCGAGAAACAGAGGGGCTGAAACAGCGGGTGAGAAACAGAGGGCGAGAAACAGAGGGCCTGAAACAGAGGGGCTGAAACAGAGGGGCTGATACAGAGGGCGTGAAACAGAGGGGCTGAAACAGAGGGCGAGAAACAGAGGGGCTGAAACAGAGGGCGAGAAACAGAGGGGCTGAAACAGAGGGCGAGAAACAGAGAGGCTGAAACAGAGGGCGAGAAACAGAGGGGCTGAAACAGAGGGCGAGAAACAGAGGGGCTGAAACAGAGGGGCTGAAACAGAGGGCAAGAAACAGAGGGGCTGAAACAGAGGGCGAGAAACAGAGGGGCTGAAACAGAGGGCGAGAAACAGTGGGCGAGAAACAGAGGGACTGAAACAGAGGGACTGAAACAGAGGGGCTGAAACAGAGGGTGAGAAACAGAGGGGCTGAAAGAGAGGGCGAGAAACAGAGGGGCTGAAACAGAGGGGCTGAATGAGTGGGGCTGAATCAGAGGGGCTGAATCAGAGGGGCTGAAACAGAGGGTGAGAAACAGATGGGCTGAAACAGAGGGCGAGAAACAAAGTGGCTGAATCAGAGGGGCTAAATCAGAGGGGCTGAAACAAAGGGCGAGAAACAGAGGGGCTGAAACAGAGTGGCTGAAACAGAGGGGCTGAAACAGAGGGGCTGGAACAGAGGGCGAGAAACAGTGGGGCTGAAACAGAGGGCGAGAAACAGAGGGGCTGAAACAGAGGGGCTGAATCAGAGGGGCTAAAACAGAGGGGCTGAATCAAAGGGGCTGAAACAGAGGGGCTGAATCAGAGGGGCTGAAACAGAGGGCTAGAAACAGAGGGGCTGAAACAGAGGGCGAGATACAGAGAGGCTGAAACAGAGGGCGAGAAACAGAGGGGCTGAAACAAAGGAGCTGAAACAGAGGGGCTGAAACAGTGTGGCTGAAACAGAGGGGCTGAAACAGAGGGGCTGAAACAGAGGGGCTGGAACAGAGGGCGAGAAACAGTGGGGCTGAAACAGAGGGCGAGAAACAGAGGGGCTGAAACAGAGGGGCTGAATCAGAGGGGCTGAAACAGAGGGGCTGAATCAAAGGGGCTGAATCAGAGGGGCTAAATCAGAGGGGCTGAAACAGAGGGCGAGAAACAGAGGGGCTGAAACAGAGGGCGAGAAACAGAGGGGCTGAAACAGAGGGGCTGAATCAGAGGGGCTGAATCAGAGGGGCTGAAACAGAGGGTGAGAAACAGAGGGGCTGAAACAGAGGGCGAGAAACAGAGGGGCCAAATCAGAGGGGCAGAAACAGAGGGCGAGAAACAGAGGGGCTGAAACAGAGGGCGAGAAACAGAGTGGCTGAAACAGAGGGGCTGAAACAGAGGGGCTGAAACAGACGGGCTGAAACAGAGGGCGAGAAACAGATGGGCTGAAACAGAGGGCGAGACACAGAGGGGCTGATACAGAGGGCGAGAAACAGAGGGGCTGAAACAGAGGGGCTGAAACAGAAGGGCTGAAACAGAGGGGCCGAACAGAGGGCGAGAAACAGAGGGGCTGAATCAGTGGGGCTGAATCAGAGGGGCTGAAACAGAGGGGCTGAAACAGCGGGCGAGAAACAGAGGGCGAGAAACAGAGGGGCTGAAACAGAGGGGCTGAAACAGAGGGGCTGAAACAGAGGGGCTGATACAGAGGGCGTGAAACAGAGGGGCTGAAACAGAGGGCGAGAAACAGAGGGGCTGAAACAGAGGGCGAGAAACAGAGGGGCTGAAACAGAGAGCGAGAAAAAGAGAGGCTGAAACAGAGGGCGAGAAACAGAGGGGCTGAAACAGAGGGCGAGAAACAGAGGGGCTGAAACAGAGGGCGAGAAACAGAGGGGCTGAAACAGAGGGGCTGAAACAGAGGGCAAGAAACACAGGGGCTGAAACAGAGGTCGAGAAACAGAGGGGCTGAAACAGAGGGCGAGAAACAGTGGGCGAGAAACAGAGGGACTGAAACAGAGGGACTGAAACAGAGGGGCTGAAACAGAGGGCGAGAAACAGAGGGGCTGAAAGAGAGGGCGAGAAACAGAGGGGCTGAAACAGAGTGGCTGAATGAGTGGGGCTGAATCAGAGGGGCTGAATCAGAGGGGCTGAAACAGAGGGTGAGAAACAGAGGGGCTGAAACAGAGGGGCTGAAACAGATGGGCTGAAACAGAGGGGCTGAAACAGAGGGGCTGAAACAGAGTGGCTGAAACAGAGGGGCTGAAAGAGAGGGGCTGGAACAGAGGGGGAGAAACACAGGGGCTGAAACAGAGGGGCTGAAACATAGGGGCTGAAACAGAATGCGAGAAACAGAGGGGCTGAAACAGTGAGCGAGAAACAGAGGGGCTGAAACAGGGGGGCTGAAACAGAGGGGCTGAATCAGAGGGGCTGATTCAGAGTGGCTGAATCAGAGGGGCTGAAACAGAGGGCTGGAAACAGAGGGGCTGAAACAGAGGGTGAGAAACAGAGGGGCTGAAACTGATTGCGAGAAACAGAGGGGCTGAAACAGAGGGGCTGAAACAGAGGGGCTGAAACAGAGTGGCTGAAACAGAGGGGCTGAAACAGAGGGGCTGGAACAGAGGGCGAGAAACAGTGGGGCTGAAACAGAGGGCGAGAAACAGAGGGGCTGAAACAGAGGGCGAGAAACAGAGTGGCTGAAACAGAGGGCGAGAAACAGAGAGGCTGAAACAGAGGGGCTGAAACAGAGGGGCTAAAACAGAGGGGCTGAAACAGAGGGCGAGAAACAGAGGGGCTAAAACAGAGGGTCTGAAACAGAGGGGCTAAATCAGAGGGGCAGAAACAGAGGGCGAGAAACAGAGGGGCTGAAACAGAGGCCGAGAAACAAAGGGGCTGAAACAGAGGGGCTGAAACAGAGGGGCTGAAACAGAGGGCGAGAAACAGAGGGGCTGAATCAGAGGGGCTGAATCAGAGGGGCTGAATCAGAGGGGCTGAAACAGAGGGGCTGAAACAGAGGGCGAGAAACAGAGGGGCTGAAACAGAGGGCGAGAAACAGAGGGCGAGAAACAGAGGGGCTGAAACAGAGGGGCTGAATCAGAGGGGCTGAAACAGAGGGTGAGAAACAGAGGGGCAGAAACAGAGGGCGAGAAACAGAGGGGCTGAAACAGAGGGCGAGAAACAGAGTGGCTGAAACAGAGGGGCTGAAACAGAGGAGCTGAAACAGAGGGGCTGAAATAGAGGGCGAGAAACAGTGGGGCTGAAACAGAGGGCGGGACATGGAGGGGCTGATACAGAGGGCGAGAAACAGAGGGGCTGAAACAGAGGGGCTGAAACAGAAGGGCTGAAACAGAGGGGCTGAACAGAGGGCGAGAAACAAAGGGGCTGAATCAGTGGGGCTGAATCAGAGGGGCTGAAACAGAGGGGCTGAAACAGAGGGCGAGAAACAGAGGGGCTGAAACAGCGGGCGAGAAACAGAGGGCGAGAAACAGAGGGGCTGAAACAGAGGGGCTCAAACAGAGGGGCTGAAACAGAGGGGCTGATACAGAGAGCGTGAAACAAAGGGGCTGAAACAGAGGGCGAGAAACAGAGGGGCTGAAACAGAGGGCGAGAAACAGAGGGGCTGGAACAGAGGGGCTGAAACAGAGGGGCTGAAACAGAGGGACTGAAACAGAGGGCGAGAAACAGAGAGGCTGAAACAGAGGGCGAGAAACAGAGGGGCTGAAACAGAGGGCGAGAAACAGAGGGGCTGAAACAGAGGGGCTGAAACAGAGGGCAAGAAACAGAGGGGCTGAAACAGTGGGCGAGAAACAGAGGGGCTGAAACAGAGGGGCTGAAACAGAGGGCGAGAAACAGAGGGGCTGAAAGAGAGGCGAGATACAGAGGGGCTGAAACAGAGGGGCTGAAACAGATGTGCTGAAACAGAGGGCGAGAAACAGAGGGGCTGAATCAGAGGGGCTAAATCAGAGGGGCTGAATCAGAGAGGCTGAAACAGAGGGACTGAAACAGAGGGACTGAAACAGAGGGGCTGAAACAGAGGGCGAGAAACAGAGGGGCTGAAAGAGAGGGCGAGAAACAGAGGGGCTGAAACAGAGTGGCTGAATGAGTGGGGCTGAATCAGAGGGGCTGAATCAGAGGGGCTGAAACAGAGGGTGAGAAACAGAGGGGCTGAAACAGAGGGGCTGAAACAGATGGGCTGAAACAGAGGGGCTGAAACAGAGGGGCTGAAACAGAGTGGCTGAAACAGAGGGGCTGAAAGAGAGGGGCTGGAACAGAGGGGGAGAAACACAGGGGCTGAAACAGAGGGGCTGAAACATAGGGGCTGAAACAGAATGCGAGAAACAGAGGGGCTGAAACAGAGAGCGAGAAACAGAGGGGCTGAAACAGGGGGGCTGAAACAGAGGGGCTGAATCAGAGGGGCTGATTCAGAGTGGCTGAATCAGAGGGGCTGAAACAGAGGGCTGGAAACAGAGGGGCTGAAACAGAGGGTGAGAAACAGAGGGGCTGAAACTGATTGCGAGAAACAGAGGGGCTGAAACAGAGGGGCTGAAACAGAGGGGCTGAAACAGAGTGGCTGAAACAGAGGGGCTGAAACAGAGGGGCTGGAACAGAGGGCGAGAAACAGTGGGGCTGAAACAGAGGGCGAGAAACAGAGGGGCTGAAACAGAGGGCGAGAAACAGAGTGGCTGAAACAGAGGGCGAGAAACAGAGGGGCTGAAACAGAGGGGCTGAAACAGAGGGGCTAAAACAGAGGGGCTGAAACAGAGGGCGAGAAACAGAGGGGCTAAAACAGAGGGTCTGAAACAGAGGGGCTAAATCAGAGGGGCAGAAACAGAGGGCGAGAAACAGAGGGGCTGAAACAGAGGCCGAGAAACAAAGGGGCTGAAACAGAGGGGCTGAAACAGAGGGGCTGAAACAGAGGGGCTGAAACAGAGGGCGAGAAACAGAGGGGCTGAATCAGAGGGGCTGAATCAGAGGGGCTGAATCAGAGGGGCTGAAACAGAGGGGCTGAAACAGAGGGCGAGAAACAGAGGGGCTAAAACAGAGGGCGAGAAACAGAGGGCGAGAAACAGAGGGGCTGAAACAGAGGGGCTGAATCAGAGGGGCTGAAACAGAGGGTGAGAAACAGAGGGGCAGAAACAGAGGGCGAGAAACAGAGGGGCTGAAACAGAGGGCGAGAAACAGAGTGGCTGAAACAGAGGGGCTGAAACAGAGGAGCTGAAACAGAGGGGCTGAAATAGAGGGCGAGAAACAGTGGGGCTGAAACAGAGGGCGGGACATGGAGGGGCTGATACAGAGGGCGAGAAACAGAGGGGCTGAAACAGAGGGGCTGAAACAGAAGGGCTGAAACAGAGGGGCTGAACAGAGGGCGAGAAACAAAGGGGCTGAATCAGTGGGGCTGAATCAGAGGGGCTGAAACAGAGGGGCTGAAACAGAGGGCGAGAAACAGAGGGGCTGAAACAGCGGGCGAGAAACAGAGGGCGAGAAACAGAGGGGCTGAAACAGAGGGGCTCAAACAGAGGGGCTGAAACAGAGGGCGAGAAACAGAGAGGCTGAAACAGAGGGCGAGAAACAGAGGGGCTGAAACAGAGGGCGAGAAACAGAGGGGCTGAAACAGAGGGGCTGAAACAGAGGGCAAGAAACAGAGGGGCTGAAACAGTGGGCGAGAAACAGAGGGGCTGAAACAGAGGGGCTGAAACAGAGGGCGAGAAACAGAGGGGCTGAAAGAGAGGCGAGATACAGAGGGGCTGAAACAGAGGGGCTGAAACAGATGTGCTGAAACAGAGGGCGAGAAACAGAGGGGCTGAATCAGAGGGGCTAAATCAGAGGGGCTGAATCAGAGAGGCTGAAACAGAGGGGATGAATCAGAGGGGCTGAAACAAAGGGCGAGAAACAGAGGGGCTGAAACAGAGGGGCTGAAACAGAGGGGCTGAAACAGAGTGGCTGAAACAGAGGGGCTGAAACAGAGGGGCTGGAACAGAGGGGGAGAAACAGGGGGGCTGAAACAGAGGGGCTTAATCAGAGGGGCTGATTCAGAGGGGCTGAATCAGAGGGGCTGAAACAGAGGGCGAGAAACAGAGGGGCTGAAACAGATTGCGAGAAACAGAGGGGCTGAAACAGAGGGGCTGAAACAGAGGGGCTGAAACAGAGGGGCTGAAACAGAGTGGCTGAAACAGAGGGGCTGAAACAGAGGGGCTGGAACAGAGGGCGAGAAACAGTGGGGCTGAAACAGAGGGCGAGAAACAGAGGGGCTGAAACAGAGGGGCTGAATCAGAGGGGCTGAAACAGAGGGGCTGAATCAAAGGGGCTGAATCAGAGGGGCTGAATCAGAGGGGCTGAAACAGAGGGCGCGAATCAGAGGGGCTGAAACAGAGGGCGAGAAACAGAGTGGCTGAAACAGAGGGCGAGAAACAGAGGGGCTGAAACAGAGGGGCTGACACAGAGCGGCTAAAACAGAGGGGCTGAAACAAAGGGCGAGAAACAGAGGCGCTAAAACAGAGGGGCTGAAACAGAGGGGCTAAATCAGAGGGGCAGAAACAGAGGGCGAGAAACAGAGGGGCTGAAACAGAGGCCGAGAAACAAAGGGGCTGAAACAGAGGGGCTGAAACAGAGGGGCTGAAACAGAGGGGCTGAAACAGAGGGCGAGAAACAGAGGGGCTGATACAGAGGGCGAGAAACAGAGGGGCTGAATCAGAGGGGCTGAATCAGAGGGGCTGAAACAGAGGGGCTGAAACAGAGGGCGAGAAACAGAGGGGCTGAAACAGAGGGTGAGAAACAGAGGGCGAGAAACAGAGGGGCAGAAACAGAGGGCGAGAAACAGAGGGGCTGAAACAGAGGGCGAGAAACAGAGTGGCTGAAACAGAGGGGCTGAAACAGAGGGGCTGAAATAGAGGGCGAGAAACAGTGGGGCTGAAACAGAGGGCGAGACACGGAGGGGCTGATACAGAGGGCGAGAAACAGAGGGGCTGAAACAGAGGGGCTGAAACAGAAGGGCTGAAACAGAGGGGCTGAACAGAGGGCGAGACAGGGGGGCTGAATCAGTGGGGCTGAATCAGAGGGGCTGAAACAGAGGGGCTGAAACAGAGGGCGAGAAACAGAGGGGCTGAAACCGCGGGCGAGAAACAGAGGGCGAGAAACAGAGGGGCTGAAACAGAGGGGCTGAAACAGAGGGGCTGAAACAGAGGGGCTGATACAGAGGGCGTGAAACAAATGGGCTGAAACAGAGGGCGAGAAACAGAGGGGCTGAAACAGAGGGCGAGAAACAGAGGGGCTGAAACAGAGGGGCTGAAACAGAGGGGCTGAAACAGAGGGACTGAAACAGAGGGTGAGAAACAGAGAGGCTGAAACAGAGGGCGAGAAACAGAGGGGCTGAAACAGAGGGCGAGAAACAGAGGGGCTGAAACAGAGGGGCTGAATCAGAGGGCGAGAAACAGAGGGGCTGAAACAGAGGGCGAGAAACAGTGTGCGAGAAACAGAGGTGTTGAAACAGAGGGACTGAAACAGAGGGGCTGAAACAGAGGGCGAGAAACAGAGGGGCTGAAAGAGCGGCGAGAAACAGAGGGTGGTGAAACAGAGAGGCTGAAACAGATGTGCTGAAACAGAGGGCGAGAAACAGAGGGGCTGAATCAGAGGGGCTAAATCAGAGGGGCTGAATCAGAGGGGCTGAAACAGAGGGGCTGAATCAGAGGGGCTGAAACAAAGGGCGAGAAACAGAGGGGCTGAAACAGAGGGGCTGAAACAGAGTGGCTGAAACAGACGGGCTGAAACAGAGGGGCTGAATCAGAGGGGCTGAAACAGAGGGCGAGAAACGGAGGGGGTGAAACAGAGTGCGAGAAACAGAGGAGCTGAAACAGAGGGGCTGAAACAGAGGGGCTGAATCAGAGGGGCTGATTCAGAGGGGCTGAATCAGAGGGGCTGAAACAGAGGGCTGGAAACAGAGGGGCTGAAACAGAGGGCGAGAAACAGAGGGGCTGAAACAGAGAGGCTGAAACAGAGGGGCTGAAACAGAGGGGCTGAAACAGAGTGGCTGAAACAGAGGGGCTGAAACAGAGGGGCTGGAACCGAGGGCGAGAAACAGAGGGGCTGAAACAGAGGGGCTGAATCAGAGGGGCTGAAACAGAGGGGCTGAATCAAAGGGGCTGAATCAGAGGGGCTGAATCAGAGGGGCTGAAACAGAGGGCGAGAAACAGAGGGGCTTAAACAGAGGGCGAGAAACAGAGGGGCTGAAACAGAGGGGCTGAAACAGATGGGCTGTATCAGAGGGGCTGATTCAGAGGGGCTGAAACAGAGGCGCTAAGACAGAGGGGCTGAAACAGAGGGCGAGAAACAGAGGGGCTGAAACAGAGGGGCTGAAACAGAGGGGCTGAATCAGAGGGGCTGTATCAGAGGGGCTGAAACAGAGGGTGAGAAACAGAGGGGCTGAAACAGAGGGCGAGAAACAGAGGGGCCAAATCAGAGGGGCAGAAATAGAGGGCGAGAAACAGAGGGGCTGAAACAGAGGGCGAGAAACAGAGTGGCTGAAAGAGAGTGGCTGAAACAGAGGGGCTGAAACAGACGGGCTGAAACAGAGGGCGAGAAACAGAGGGGCTGAAACAGAGGGCGAGACACAGAGGGGCTGATACAGAGGGCGAGAAACAGAGGGGCTGAAACAGAGGGGCTGAAACAGGAGGGCTGAAACAGAGGGGCCGAACAGAGGGCGAGAAACAGAGGGGCTGAATCAGTGGGGCTGAATCAGAGGGGCTGAAACAGAGGGGCTGAAACAGAGTGCGAGAAACAGAGGGGCTGAAACAGCGGGTGAGAAACAGAGGGCGAGAAACAGAGGGCCTGAAACAGATGGGCTGTATCAGAGGGGCTGATTCAGAGGGGCTGAAACAGAGGCGCTAAGACAGAGGGGCTGAAACAGAGGGCGAGAAACAGAGGGGCTGAAACAGAGGGGCTGAAACAGAGGGACTGAATCAGAGGGGCTGAATCAGAGGGGCTGAAACAGAGGGTGAGAAACAGAGGGGCTGAAACAGAGGGCGAGAAACAGAGGGGCGAAATCAGAGGGGCAGAAATAGAGGGCGAGAAACAGAGGGGCTGAAACAGAGGGCGAGAAACAGAGTGGCTGAAACAGAGGGGCTGAAACAGAGGGGCTGAAACAGACGGGCTGAAACAGAGGGCGAGAAACAGAGGGGCTGAAACAGAGGGCGAGACACAGAGGGGCTGATACAGAGGGCGAGAAACAGAGGGGCTGAAACAGAGGGGCTGAAACAGGAGGGCTGAAACAGAGGGGCCGAACAGAGGGCGAGAAACAGAGGGGCTGAATCAGTGGGGCTGAATCAGAGGGGCTGAAACAGAGGGGCTGAAACAGAGTGCGAGAAACAGAGGGGCTGAAACAGCGGGTGAGAAACAGAGGGCGAGAAACAGAGGGCCTGAAACAGAGGGGCTGAAACAGAGGGGCTGATACAGAGGGCGTGAAACAGAGGGGCTGAAACAGAGGGCGAGAAACAGAGGGGCTGAAACAGAGGGCGAGAAACAGAGGGGCTGAAACAGAGGGCGAGAAACAGAGAGGCTGAAACAGAGGGCGAGAAACAGAGGGGCTGAAACAGAGGGCCTGAAACAGAGGGCGAGAAACAGTGGGCGAGAAACAGAGGGACTGAAACAGAGGGACTGAAACAGAGGGGCTGAAACAGAGGGCGAGAAACAGAGGGGCTGAAAGAGAGGGCGAGAAACAGAGGGGCTGAAACAGAGGGGCTGAATGAGTGGGGCTGAATCAGAGGGGCTGAATCAGAGGAGCTGAAACAGAGGGTGAGAAACAGATGGGCTGAAACAGAGGGCGAGAAACAAAGTGGCTGAATCAGAGGGGCTAAATCAGAGGGGCTGAATCAGAGGGGCTGAAACAGAGGGGCTGAATCAGAGGGGCTGAAACAAAGGGCGAGAAACAGAGGGGCTGAAACAGAGGGGCTGAAACAGAGTGGCTGAAACAGAGGGGCTGAAACAGAGGGGCTGGAACAGAGGGGTAGAAACAGAGGGGCTGAAACAGAGGGGCTGAATCAGAGGGGCTGAAACAGAGGACGAGAAACAGAGGGGCTGAAACAGAGGGCGTGAAACAGAGGGGCTTAAACAGGGGGGCTGAAACAGAGGGGCTGAATCAGAGGGGCTGATTCAGAGGGGCTGAATCAGAGGGGCTGAAACAGAGGGCTGGAAACACAGGGGCTGAAACAGAAGGCGAGAAACAGAGGGGCTGTAACAGAGGGCGAGAAACAGAGGGGCTGAAACAGAGGGGCTGAAACAGAGGGGCTGAAACAGAGTGGCTGAAACAGAGGGGCTGAAACAGAGGGGCTGGAACAGAGGGCGAGAAACAGTGGGGATGAAACAGAGGGCGAGAAACAGAGGGGCTGAAACAGAGGGGCTGAATCAGAGCGGCTGAAACAGAGGGGCTGAATCAAAGGGGCTGAATCAGAGCGGCTGAATCAGAGGGGCTGAAACAGAGGGCGAGAAACAAAGGGGCTGAAACAGAGGGCGAGAAACAGAGGGGCTGAAACAGAGGGTGAGAAACAGAGGGTCTGAAACAGAGGGGCTGAAACAGAGGGGCTGAAACAGAGGGGCTAAATCAGAGGGGCACAAACAGAGGGCGAGAAACAGAGGGGCTGAAACAGAGGCCGAGAAACAGAGGGCTGAAACAGAGGGGCTGAAACAGAGGGGCTAAATCAGAGGGGCACAAACAGAGGGCGAGAAACAGAGGGGCTGAAACAGAGGCCGAGAAACAGAGGGCTGAAACAGAGGGGCTGAAACAGAGGGGCTGAAACAGAGGGGCTGAAACAGAGGGCGAGAAACAGAGGGGCTGAAATTGAGGGCGAGACACAGAGGGGCTGATACAGAGGGCGAGAAACAGAGGGGCTGAAACAGAGGGGCTGAAATAGAAGGGCTGAAACAGAGGGGCTGAAACAGAGGGCGAGAAACAGAGGGGCTTAATCAGAGGCGCTGAATCAGAGGGGCTGAAACAGAGGGGCTGAAACAGAGGGCGAGAAACAGAGGGGCTGAAACAGAGGACGAGAAACAGAGGGCGAGAAACAGAGGGGCTGAAACAGAGGGGCTGAATCAGAGGGGCTGAAACAGAGGGTGAGAAACAGAGGGGCAGAAACAGAGGGCGAGAAACAGAGGGGCTGAAACAGAGGGCGAGAAACAGAGTGGCTGAAACAGAGGGGCTGAAACAGAGGGGCTGAAACAGAGGGGCTGAAATAGAGGGCGAGAAACAGTGGGGCTGAAACAGAGGGCGAGACACGGAGGGGCTGATACAGAGGGTGAGAAACAGAGGGGCTGAAACAGAGGGGCTGAAACAGAAGGGCTGAAACAGAGGGGCTGAACAGAGGGCGAGAAACAGGGGGGCTGAATCAGTGGGGCTGAATCAGAGGGGCTGAAACAGAGGGGCTGAAACAGAGGGCGAGAAACAGAGGGGCTGAAACAGGGGGGCTGAAACAGAGGGGCTGAATCAGAGGGGCTGATTCAGAGGGGCTGAATCAGAGTCGCTGAAACAGAGGGCTGGAAACAGAGGGGCTGAAACAGAGGGCGAGAAACAGAGGGGCTGAAACAGAGGGCGAGAAACAGAGGGGCTGAAACAGAGGGGCTGAAACAGAGGGGCTGAAACAGAGGGGCTGAAACAGAGTGGCTGAAACAGAGGGGCTGAAAAGAGGGGCTGGAACAGAGGGCGAGAAACAGTGGGGCTGAAACAGAGGGCGAGAAACAGAGGGGCTGAAACAGAGGGGCTGAATCAGAGGGGCTAAAACAGAGGGGCTGAATCAGAGGGGCTGAAACAGAGGGCGAGAAACAGAGGGTCTGAAACAAAGGGCGAGAAACAGAGGGGCTGAAACAGAGGGCGAGAAACAGAGGGTCTGAAACAGACGGGCTGAAACAGAGGGGCTAAAACAGAGGGGATGAAACAGAGGGCGAGAAACAGAGGGGCTAAAACAGAGGGGCTGAAACAGATGGGCTAAATCAGAGGGGCACAAACAGAGGGCGAGAAACAGAGGGGCTGAAACAGAGGCCGAGAAACAGAGGGGCTGAAACAGAGGGGCTGAAACAGAGGGGCTGAAACAGAGTGGCTGAAACAGAGGGCGAGAAACAGAGGGGCTGAAATAGAGGGCGAGACACAGAGGGGCTGATACAGAGGGCGAGAAACAGAGGGGCCGAAACAGAGGGGCTGAAATAGAAGGGCTGAAACAGAGGGGCTGAAACAGAGGGCGAGAAACAGAGGGGCTTAATCAGAGGCGCTGAATCAGAGGGGCTGAAACAGAGGGGCTGAAACAGAGGGCGAGAAACAGAGGGGCTGAAACATAGGGCGAGAAACAGAGGGCGAGAAACAGAGGGGCTGAAACAGAGGGGCTGAATCAGAGGGGCTGAAACAGAGGGTCTGAAACAGAGGGGCTGAAACAGAGGGCGAGAAACAGAGGGGCTGAAACAGAGGGCGAGAAACAGAGTGGCTGAAACAGAGGGGCTGAAACAGAGGGGCTGAAACAGAGGGGCTGAAATAGAGGGCGAGAAACAGTGGGGCTGAAACAGAGGGCGAGACACGGAGGGGCTGATACAGAGGGCGAGAAACAGAGGGGCTGAAACAGAGGGGCTGAAACAGAAGGGCTGAAACAGAGGGGCTGAACAGAGGGCGAGAAACAGGGGCGCTGAATCAGTGGGGCTGAATTAGAGGGGCTGAAACAGAGGGGCTGAAACAGAGGGCGAGAAACAGAGCGGCTGAAACAGCGGGCGAGAAACAGAGGGCAAGAAACAGAGGGGCTGAAACAGAGGGGCTGAAACAGAGGGGCTGAAACAGAGGGGCTGATACAGAGGGCGTGAAACAGAGGGGCTGAAACAGAGGGCGAGAAACAGAGGGGCTGAAACAGAGGGCGAGAAACAGAGGGGCTGAAACAGAGGGACTGAAACAGAGGGCGAGAAACAGAGAGGCTGAAACAGAGGGCGAGAAACAGAGGGGCTGAAACAGTGGGCGAGAAACAGAGGGGCTGAAACAGAGGGCGAGAAACAGAGGGGCTGAAACAGAGGGGCTGAAACAGAGGGGCTGAAACAGAGGGGCTGAAACAGAGGGGCTGAAACAGAGGGCAAGAAACAGAGGGGCTGAAACAGAGGGGGAGAAACAGAGGGGCTGAAACAGAGGGCGAGAATCAGTGGGCGAGAAACAGAGGGACTGAAACAGAGGGACTGAAACAGAGGGGCTGAAACAGAGGGGCTGAAACAGATGGGCTGAAACAGAGGGCGAGAAACAGAGGGGCTGAAACAGAGAGGCTGAAACAGAGGGGCTGAAACAGAGGGGCTGAAACAGAGTGGCTGAAACAGAGGGGCTGAATCAGAGGGCGAGAAACAGAGGGGCTGAAACAGAGGGGCTGAATCAGAGGGGCTGAAACAGAGGGGCTGAATCAAAGGAGCTGTATCAGAGGGGCTGAATCAGAGGGGCTGAAACAGAGGGCGAGAAACAGAGGGGCTTAAACAGAGGGCGAGAAACAGAGGGGCTGAAACAGAGGGGCTGAAACAGATGGGCTGTATCAGAGGGGCTGATTCAGAGGGGCTGAAACAGAGGCGCTAAGACAGAGGGGCTGAAACAGAGGGCGAGAAACAGAGAGGCTGAAACAGAGGGGCTGAAACAGAGGGGCTGAATCAGAGGGGCTGAATCAGAGGGGCTGAAACAGAGGGTGAGAAACAGACCGGCTGAAACAGAGGGCGAGAAACAGAGGGGCCAAATCAGAGGGGCAGAAATAGAGGGCGAGAAACAGAGGGGCTGAAACAGAGGGCGAGAAACAGAGGGGCTGAAACATAGGGCGAGAAACAGAGGGCGAGAAACAGAGGGGCTGAAACAGAGGGGCTGAATCAGAGGGGCTGAAACAGAGGGTCTGAAACAGAGGGGCTGAAACAGAGGGCGAGAAACAGAGGGGCTGAAACAGAGGGCGAGAAACAGAGTGGCTGAAACAGAGGGGCTGAAACAGAGGGGCTGAAACAGAGGGGCTGAAATAGAGGGCGAGAAACAGTGGGGCTGAAACAGAGGGCGAGACACGGAGGGGCTGATACAGAGGGCGAGAAACAGAGGGGCTGAAACAGAGGGGCTGAAACAGAAGGGCTGAAACAGAGGGGCTGAACAGAGGGCGAGAAACAGGGGCGCTGAATCAGTGGGGCTGAATCAGAGGGGCTAAAACAGAGGGGCTGAATCAGAGGGGCTGAAACAGAGTGGCTGAAACAGAGGGGCTGAAATAGAGGGCGAGAAACAGTGGGGCTGAAACAGAGGGCGAGACACGGAGGGGCTGAAACAGAGGGGCTGAAACAGAGGGGCTGAAACAGAGGGGCTGAAACAGAGTGGCTGAAACAGAGGGGCTGAAAAGAGGGGCGAGAAACAGAGGGGCTGAAACAGAGGGGCTGAATCAGAGGGGCTAAAACAGAGGGGCTGAATCAGAGGGGCTGAAACAGAGGGCGAGAAACAGAGGGTCTGAAACAAAGGGCGAGAAACAGAGGGGCTGAAACAGAGGGCGAGAAACAGAGGGTCTGAAACAGACGGGCTGAAACAGAGGGGCTAAAACAGAGGGGATGAAACAGAGGGCGAGAAACAGAGGGGCTAAAACAGAGGGGCTGAAACAGAGGGGCTGAAACAGATGGGCTGTATCAGAGGGGCTGATTCAGAGGGGCTGAAACAGAGGCGCTAAGACAGAGGGGCTGAAACAGAGGGCGAGAAACAGAGGGGCTGAAACAGAGGGGCTGAAACAGAGGGGCTGAATCAGAGGGGCTGAATCAGAGGGGCTGAAACAGAGGGTGAGAAACAGACCGGCTGAAACAGAGGGCGAGAAACAGAGGGGCCAAATCAGAGGGGCAGAAATAGAGGGCGAGAAACAGAGGGGCTGAAACAGAGGGCGAGAAACAGAGTGGCTGAAAGAGAGGGGCTGAAACAGAGGGGCTGAAACAGACGGGCTGAAACAGAGGGCGAGAAACAGAGGGGCTGAAACAGAGGGCGAGACACAGAGGGGCTGATACAGAGGGCGAGAAACAGAGGGGCTGAAACAGAGGGGCTGAAACAGGAGGGCTGAAACAGAGGGGCCGAACAGAGGGCGAGAAACAGAGGGCTGAATCAGTGGGGCTGAATCAGAGGGGATGAAACAGAGGGGCTGAAACAGAGTGCGAGAAACAGAGGGGCTGAAACAGCGGGTGAGAAACAGAGGGCGAGAAACAGAGGGCCTGAAACAGATGGGCTGTATCAGAGGGGCTGATTCAGAGGGGCTGAAACAGAGGCGCTAAGACAGAGGGGCTGAAACAGAGGCCGAGAAACAAAGGGGCTGAAACAGAGGGGCTGAAACAGAGGGGCTGAATCAGAGGGGCTGAATCAGAGGGGCTGAAACAGAGGGTGAGAAACAGAGGGGCTGAAACAGAGGGCGAGAAACAGAGGGGCGAAATCAGAGGGGCAGAAATAGAGGGCGAGAAACAGAGGGGCTGAAACAGAGGGCGAGAAACAGAGTGGCTGAAACAGAGGGGCTGAAACAGAGGGGCTGAAACAGACGGGCTGAAACAGAGGGCGAGAAACAGAGGGGCTGAAACAGAGGGCGAGACACAGAGGGGCTGATACAGAGGGCGAGAAACAGAGGGGCTGAAACAGAGGGGCTGAAACAGGAGGGCTGAAACAGAGGGGCCGAACAGAGGGCGAGAAACAGAGGGGCTGAATCAGTGGGGCTGAATCAGAGGGGCTGAAACAGAGGGGCTGAAACAGAGTGCGAGAAACAGAGGGGCTGAAACAGCGGGTGAGAAACAGAGGGCGAGAAACAGAGGGCCTGAAACAGAGGGGCTGAAACAGAGGGGCTGATACAGAGGGCGTGAAACAGAGGGGCTGAAACAGAGGGCGAGAAACAGAGGGGCTGAAACAGGGGGCGAGAAACAGAGAGGCTGAAACAGAGGGCGAGAAAGAGAGAGGCTGAAACAGAGGGCGAGAAACAGAGGGGCTGAAACAGAGGGCGAGAAACAGAGGGGCTGAAACAGAGGGGCTGAAACAGAGGGCAAGAAACAGAGGGGCTGAAACAGAGGGCGAGAAACAGAGGGGCTGAAACAGAGGGCGAGAAACAGTGGGCGAGAAACAGAGGGACTGAAACAGAGGGACTGAAACAGAGGGGCTGAAACAGAGGGCGAGAAACAGAGGGGCTGAAAGAGAGGGCGAGAAACAGAGGGGCTGAAACAGAGGGGCTGAATGAGTGGGGCTGAATCAGAGGGGCTGAATCAGAGGGGCTGAAACAGAGGGTGAGAAACAGATGGGCTGAAACAGAGGGCGAGAAACAAAGTGGCTGAATCAGAGGGGCTGAATCAGAGGGGCTGAAACAGAGTGGCTGAATCAGAGGGGCTGAAACAAAGGGCGAGAAACAGAGGGGCTGAAACAGAGGGGCTGAAACAGAGTGGCTGAAACAGAGGGGCTGAAACAGAGGGGCTGGAACAGAGGGGTAGAAACAGAGGGGCTGAAACAGAGGGGCTGAATCAGAGGGGCTGAAACAGAGGACGAGAAACAGAGGGGCTGAAACAGAGGGCGTGAAACAGAGGGGCTTAAACAGGGGGGCTGAAACAGAGGAGCTGAATCAGAGGGGCTGATTCAGAGGGGCTGAATCAGAGGGGCTGAAACAGAGGGCTGGAAACACAGGGGCTGAAACAGAAGGCGAGAAACAGAGGGGCTGTAACAGAGGGCGAGAAACAGAGGGGCTGAAACAGAGGGGCTGAAACAGAGGGGCTGAAACAGAGTGGCTGAAACAGAGGGGCTGAAACAGAGGGGCTGGAACAGAGGGCGAGAAACAGTGGGGCTGAAACAGAGGGCGAGAAACAGAGGGGCTGAAACAGAGGGGCTGAATCAGAGCGGCTGAAACAGAGGGGCTGAATCAAAGGGGCTGAATCAGAGCGGCTGAATCAGAGGGGCTGAAACAGAGGGCGAGAAACAAAGGGGCTGAAACAGAGGGCGAGAAACAGAGGGGCTGAAACAGAGGGTGAGAAACAGAGGGTCTGAAACAGAGGGTCTGAAACAGAGGGGCTAAAACAGAGGGGCTGAAACAGAGGGCGAGAAACAGAGGGGCTAAAACAGAGGGGCTGAAACAGAGGGGCTAAATCAGAGGGGCACAAACAGAGGGCGAGAAACAGAGGGGCTGAAACAGAGGCCGAGAAACAGAGGGCTGAAACAGAGGGGCTGAAACAGAGGGGCTGAAACAGAGGGGCTGAAACAGAGGGCGAGAAACAGAGGGGCTGAAATTGAGGGCGAGACACAGAGGGGCTGATACAGAGGGCGAGAAACAGAGGGGCTGAAACAGAGGGGCTGAAATAGAAGGGCTGAAACAGAGGGGCTGAAACAGAGGGCGAGAAACAGAGGGGCTTAATCAGAGGCGCTGAATCAGAGGGGCTGAAACAGAGGGGCTGAAACAGAGGGCGAGAAACAGAGGGGCTGAAACAGAGGACGAGAAACAGAGGGCGAGAAACAGAGGGGCTGAAACAGAGGGGCTGAATCAGAGGGGCTGAAATAGAGGGTGAGAAACAGAGGGGCAGAAACAGAGGGCGAGAAACAGAGGGGCTGAAACAGAGGGCGAGAAACAGAGTGGCTGAAACAGAGGGGCTGAAACAGAGGGGCTGAAACAGAGGGGCTGAAATAGAGGGCGAGAAACAGTGGGGCTGAAACAGAGGGCGAGACACGGAGGGGCTGATACAGAGGGCGAGAAACAGAGGGGCTGAAACAGAGGGGCTGAAACAGAAGGGCTGAAACAGAGGGGCTGAACAGAGGGCGAGTAACAGGGGGGCTGAATCAGTGGGGCTGAATCAGAGGGGCTGAAACAGAGGGGCTGAAACAGAGGGCGAGAAACAGAGGGGCTGAAACAGGGGGGCTGAAACAGAGGGGCTGAATCAGAGGGGCTGATTCAGAGGGGCTGAATCAGAGTCGCTGAAACAGAGGGCTGGAAACAGAGGGGCTGAAACAGAGGGCGAGAAACAGAGGGGCTGAAACAGAGGGCGAGAAACAGAGGGGCTGAAACAGAGGGGCTGAAACAGAGGGGCTGAAACAGAGGGGCTGAAACAGAGTGGCTGAAACAGAGGGGCTGAAACAGAGGGGCTGGAACAGAGGGCGAGAAACAGTGGGGCTGAAACAGAGGGCGAGAAACAGAGGGGCTGAAACAGAGGGGCTGAATCAGAGGGGCTAAAACAGAGGGGCTGAATCAAAGGGGCTGAAACAGAGGGGCTGAATCAGAGGGGCTGAAACAGAGGGCGAGAAACAGAGGGTCTGAAACAAAGGGCGAGAAACAGAGGGGCTGAAACAGAGGGCGAGAAACAGAGGGTCTGAAACAGAGGGGCTGAAACAGAGGGGCTAAAACAGAGGGGATGAAACAGAGGGCGAGAAACAGAGGGGCTAAAACAGAGGGGCTGAAACAGAGGGGCTAAATCAGAGGGGCACAAACAGAGGGCGAGAAACAGAGGGGCTGAAAAAGAGGCCGAGAAACAGAGGGGCTGAAACAGAGGGGCTGAAACAGAGGGGCTGAAACAGAGGGGCTGAAACAGAGGGCGAGAAACAGAGGGGCTGAAATAGAGGGCGAGACACAGAGGGGCTGATACAGAGGGCGAGAAACAGAGGGGCCGAAACAGAGGGGCTGAAATAGAAGGGCTGAAACAGAGGGGCTGAAACAGAGGGCGAGAAACAGAGGGGCTTAATCAGAGGCGCTGAATCAGAGGGGCTGAAACAGAGGGGCTGAAACAGAGGGCGAGAAACCGAGGGGCTGAAACATAGGGTGAGAAACAGAGGGCGAGAAACAAAGGGGCTGAAACAGAGGGGCTGAATCAGAGGGGCTGAAACAGAGGGGCTGAAACAGAGGGGCTGAAACAGAGGGCGAGAAACAGAGGGGCTGAAACAGAGGGCGAGAAACAGATTGGCTGAAACAGAGGGGCTGAAACAGAGGGGCTGAAACAGAGGGGCTGAAATAGAGGGCGAGAAACAGTGGGTCTGAAACAGAGGGCGAGACACGGAGGGGCTGATACAGAGGGCGAGAAACAGAGGGGCTGAAACAGAGGGGCTGAAACAGAAGGGCTGAAACAGAGGGGCTGAACAGAGGGCGAGAAACAGGGGGGCTGAATCAGTGGGGCTGAATTAGAGGGGCTGAAACAGAGGGGCTGAAACAGAGGGCGAGAAACAGAGCGGCTGAAACAGCGGGCGAGAAACAGAGGGCAAGAAACAGAGGGGCTGAAACAGAGGGGCTGAAACAGAGGGGCTGAAACAGAGGGGCTGATACAGAGGGCGTGAAACAGAGGGGCTGAAACAGAGGGCGAGAAACAGAGGGGCTGAAACAGAGGGCGAGAAACAGAGTGGCTGAAACAGAGGGACTGAAACAGAGGGCGAGAAACAGAGATGCTGAAACAGAGGGCGAGAAACAGAGGGGCTGAAACAGTGGGCGAGAAACAGAGGGGCTGAAACAGAGGGCGAGAAACAGAGGGGCTGAAACAGAGGGGCTGAAACAGAGGGCAAGAAACAGAGGGGCTGAAACAGAGGGGGAGAAACAGAGGGGCTGAAACAGAGGGCGAGAATCAGTGGGCGAGAAACAGAGGGACTGAAACAGAGGGACTGAAACAGAGGGGCTGAAACAGAGGGGCTGAAACAGATGGGCTGAAACAGAGGGCAAGAAACAGAGGGGCTGAATCAGAGGGTCTAAATCAGAGGGGCTGAATCAGAGGGGCTGAAACAGAGGGGCTGAAACAGAGGGTGAGAAACAGAGGGGCTGAAACAGAGGGGCTGAAACTGATGGGCTGAAACAGAGGGCGAGAAACAGAGGGGCTGAATCAGAGGGGCTAAATCAGAGGATCTGAATCAGAGGGGCTGAAACAGAGGGGCTGAATCAGAGGGGCTGGAACAAAGGGCGAGACACAGAGGGGCTGAAACAGAGGGGCTGAAACAGAGTGGCTGAAACAGAGGGGCTGAAACAGAGGGGCTGGAACAGAGGGGGAGAAACAGAGGGGCTGAAACAGAGGGGCTGAATCAGAGGGGCTGAATCATATGGGCTGAAATAGAGGGCGAGAAACAGAGGGGCTGAAACAGAGGGGCTGAAACAGAGGGGCTGAATCAGAGGGGCTGATTCAGAGGGGCTGAATCAGAGGGGCTGATTCAGAGGGGCTGAATCAGAGGGGCTGAAACAGAGGGCTGGAAACAGAGGGGCTGAAACAGAGGGCGAGCAACAGAGGGGCTGAAACAGCGGGCGAGAAACAGAGGGGCTGAAACAGAGGGGCTGAAACAGAGGGGCTGAAACAGAGTGGCTGAAACAGAGGGGCTGAAACAGAGGGGCTGGAACCATGGGCGAGAAACAGTGGGGCTGAAACAGAGGGCGAGAAACAGAGGGGCTGAAACAGAGGGGCTGAATCAGAGGGGCTGAAACAGAGGGGCTGAATCAAAGGGGCTGAATCAGAGGGGCTGAATCAGAGGGGCTGAAACAGAGGGCGAGAAACAGAGGGGCTGAAACAGATTGCGAGAAACAGAGGGGCTGAAACAGAGGGGCTGAAACAGAGGGGCTGAAACAGAGGGGCTGAAACAGAGTGGCTGAAACAGAGGGGCTGAAACAGAGGGGCTGGAACAGAGGGCGAGAAACAGTGGGGCTGAAACAGAGGGCGAGAAACAGAGGGGCTGAAACAGAGGGGCTGAATCAGAGCGGCTGAAACAGAGGGGCTGAATCAAAGGGGCTGAATCAGAGGGGCTGAATCAGAGGGGCTGAAACAGAGGGCGCGAATCAGAGGGGCTGAAATGGAGGGCGAGAAACAGAGTGGCTGAAACAGAGGGCGAGAAACAGAGTGGCTGAAACAGAGGGGCTGACACAGAGGGGCTAAAACAGAGGGGCTGAAACAGAGGGGCTAAATCAGAGGGGCAGAAACAGAGGGCGAGAAACAGAGGGGCTGAAACAGAGGCCGAGAAACAAAGGGGCTGAAACAGAGGGGCTGAAACAGAGGGGCTGAAACAGAGGGGCTGAAACAGAGGGCGAGAAACAGCGGGGCTGATACAGAGGGCGAGAAACAGAGGGGCTGAATCAGAGGGGCTGAATCAGAGTGGCTGAAACAGAGGGGCTGAAACAGAGGGCGAGAAACAGAGGGGCTGAAACAGAGGGTGAGAAACAGAGGGGCAGAAACAGAGGGCGAGAAACAGAGGGGCTGAAACAGAGGGCGAGAAACAGAGTGGCTGAAACAGAGGGGCTGAAACAGAGGGGCTGAAACAGAGGGGCTGAAATAGAGGGCGAGAAACAGTGGGGCTGAAACAGAGGGCGAGAAACAGAGTGGCTGAAACAGAGGGCGAGAAACAGAGTGGCTGAAACAGAGGGGCTGACACAGAGGGGCTAAAACAGAGGGGCTGAAACAGAGGGGCTAAATCAGAGGGGCAGAAACAGAGGGCGAGAAACAGAGGGGCTGAAACAGAGGCCGAGAAACAAAGGGGCTGAAACAGAGGGGCTGAAACAGAGGGGCTGAAACAGAGGGGCTGAAACAGAGGGCGAGAAACAGCGGGGCTGATACAGAGGGCGAGAAACAGAGGGGCTGAATCAGAGGGGCTGAATCAGAGGGGCTGAAACAGAGGGGCTGAAACAGAGGGCGAGAAACAGAGGGGCTGAAACAGAGGGTGAGAAACAGAGGGGCAGAAACAGAGGGCGAGAAACAGAGGGGCTGAAACAGAGGGCGAGAAACAGAGTGGCTGAAACAGAGGGGCTGAAACAGAGGGGCTGAAACAGAGGGGCTGAAATAGAGGGCGAGAAACAGTGGGGCTGAAACAGAGGGCGAGACACGGAGGGGCTGATACAGAGGGCGAGAAACAGAGGGGCTGAAACAGAGGGGCTGAAACAGAAGGGCTGAAACAGAGGGGCTGAACAGAGGGCGAGACAGGGGGGCTGAATCAGTGGGGCTGAATCAGAGGGGCTGAAACAGAGGGGCTGAAACAGAGGGCGAGAAACAGAGGGGCTGAAACAGCGAGCGAGAAACAGAGGGCGAGAAACAGAGGGGCTGAAACAGAGGGGCTGAAACAGAGGGGCTGAAACAGAGGGGCTGATACAGAGGGCGTGAAACAAATGGGCTGAAACAGAGGGCGAGAAACAGAGGGGCTGAAACAGAGGGCGAGAAACAGAGGGGCTGAAACAGAGGGGCTGAAACAGAGGGGCTGAAACAGAGGGACTGAAACAGAGGGCGAGAAACAGAGAGGCTGAAACAGAGGGCGAGAAACAGAGGGGCTGAAACAGAGGGCGAGAAACAGAGGGGCTGAAACAGAGGGGCTGAATCAGAGGGCAAGAAACAGAGGGGCTGAAACAGAGGGTGAGAAACAGAGGGGCTGAAACAGAGGGCGAGAAACAGTGGGCGAGAAACAGAGGTGTTGAAACAGAGGGACTGAAACAGAGGGGCTGAAACAGAGGGCGAGAAACAGAGGGGCTGAAAGAGCGGCGAGAAACAGAGGGTGGTGAAACAGAGAGGCTGAAACAGATGTGCTGAAACAGAGGGCGAGAAACAGAGGGGCTGAATCAGAGGGGCTAAATCAGAGGGGCTGAATCAGAGGGGCTGAATCAGAGTGGCTGAAACAGAGGGGCTGAAACAGAGGGCGAGAAACAGAGGGGCTGAAACAGAGGGTGAGAAACAGAGGGGCAGAAACAGAGGGCGAGAAACAGAGGGGCTGAAACAGAGGGCGAGAAACAGAGTGGCTGAAACAGAGGGGCTGAAACAGAGGGGCTGAAACAGAGGGGCTGAAATAGAGGGCGAGAAACAGTGGGGCTGAAACAGAGGGCGAGAAACAGAGTGGCTGAAACAGAGGGCGAGAAACAGAGTGGCTGAAACAGAGGGGCTGACACAGAGGGGCTAAAACAGAGGGGCTGAAACAGAGGGGCTAAATCAGAGGGGCAGAAACAGAGGGCGAGAAACAGAGGGGCTGAAACAGAGGCCGAGAAACAAAGGGGCTGAAACAGAGGGGCTGAAACAGAGGGGCTGAAACAGAGGGGCTGAAACAGAGGGCGAGAAACAGCGGGGCTGATACAGAGGGCGAGAAACAGAGGGGCTGAATCAGAGGGGCTGAATCAGAGGGGCTGAAACAGAGGGGCTGAAACAGAGGGCGAGAAACAGAGGGGCTGAAACAGAGGGTGAGAAACAGAGGGGCAGAAACAGAGGGCGAGAAACAGAGGGGCTGAAACAGAGGGCGAGAAACAGAGTGGCTGAAACAGAGGGGCTGAAACAGAGGGGCTGAAACAGAGGGGCTGAAATAGAGGGCGAGAAACAGTGGGGCTGAAACAGAGGGCGAGACACGGAGGGGCTGATACAGAGGGCGAGAAACAGAGGGGCTGAAACAGAGGGGCTGAAACAGAAGGGCTGAAACAGAGGGGCTGAACAGAGGGCGAGACAGGGGGGCTGAATCAGTGGGGCTGAATCAGAGGGGCTGAAACAGAGGGGCTGAAACAGAGGGCGAGAAACAGAGGGGCTGAAACAGCGAGCGAGAAACAGAGGGCGAGAAACAGAGGGGCTGAAACAGAGGGGCTGAAACAGAGGGGCTGAAACAGAGGGGCTGATACAGAGGGCGTGAAACAAATGGGCTGAAACAGAGGGCGAGAAACAGAGGGGCTGAAACAGAGGGCGAGAAACAGAGGGGCTGAAACAGAGGGGCTGAAACAGAGGGGCTGAAACAGAGGGACTGAAACAGAGGGCGAGAAACAGAGAGGCTGAAACAGAGGGCGAGAAACAGAGGGGCTGAAACAGAGGGCGAGAAACAGAGGGGCTGAAACAGAGGGGCTGAATCAGAGGGCAAGAAACAGAGGGGCTGAAACAGAGGGTGAGAAACAGAGGGGCTGAAACAGAGGGCGAGAAACAGTGGGCGAGAAACAGAGGTGTTGAAACAGAGGGACTGAAACAGAGGGGCTGAAACAGAGGGCGAGAAACAGAGGGGCTGAAAGAGCGGCGAGAAACAGAGGGTGGTGAAACAGAGAGGCTGAAACAGATGTGCTGAAACAGAGGGCGAGAAACAGAGGGGCTGAATCAGAGGGGCTAAATCAGAGGGGCTGAATCAGAGGGGCTGAAACAGAGGGGCTGAATCAGAGGGGCTGAAACAAAGGGCGAGAAACAGAGGGGCTGAAACAGAGGGGCTGAAACAGAGTGGCTGAAACAGAGGGGCTGAAACAGAGGGGCTGAATCAGAGGGGCTGAAACAGAGGGCGAGAAACGGAGGGGCTGAAACAGAGTGCGAGAAACAGAGGGGCTGAAACAGAGGGGCTGAAACAGAGGGGCTGAATCAGAGGGGCTGATTCAGAGGGGCTGAATCAGAGGGGCTGAAACAGAGGGCTGGAAACAGAGGGGCTGAAACAGAGGGCGAGAAACAGAGGGTCTGAAACAGAGAGGCTGAAACAGAGGGGCTGAAACAGAGGGGCTGAAACAGAGTGGCTGAAACAGAGGGGCTGAAACAGAGGGGCTGGAACCGAGGGCGAGAAACAGAGGGGCTGAAACAGAGGGGCTGAATCAGAGGGGCTGAAACAGAGGGGCTGAATCAAAGGGGCTGAATCAGAGGGGCTGAATCAGAGGGGCTGAAACAGAGGGCGAGAAACAGAGGGGCTTAAACAGAGGGCGAGAAACAGAGGGGCTGAAACAGAGGGGCTGAAACAGATGGGCTGTATCAGAGGGGCTGATTCAGAGGGGCTGAAACAGAGGCGCTAAGACAGAGGGGCTGAAACAGAGGGCGAGAAACAGAGGGGCTGAAACAGAGGGGCTGAAACAGAGGGGCTGAATCAGAGGGGCTGAATCAGAGGGGCTGAAACAGAGGGTGAGAAACAGAGGGGCTGAAACAGAGGGCGAGAAACAGAGGGGCCAAATCAGAGGGGCAGAAATAAAGGGCGAGAAACAGAGGGGCTGAAACAGAGGGCGAGAAACAGAGTGGCTGAAACAGAGGGGCTGAAACAGAGGGGCTGAAACAGACGGGCTGAAACAGAGGGCGAGAAACAGAGGGGCTGAAACAGAGGGCGAGACACAGAGGGGCTGATACAGAGGGCGAGAAACAGAGGGGCTGAAACAGAGGGGCTGAAACAGGAGGGCTGAAACAGAGGGGCCGAACAGAGGGCGAGAAACAGAGGGGCTGAATCAGTGGGGCTGAAACAGAGTGCGAGAAACAGAGGGGCTGAAACAGCGGGTGAGAAACAGAGGGCGAGAAACAGAGGGCCTGAAACAGAGGGGCTGAAACAGAGGGGCTGATACAGAGGGCGTGAAACAGAGGGGCTGAAACAGAGGGCGAGAAACAGAGGGGCTGAAACAGAGGGCGAGAAACAGAGGGGCTGAAACAGAGGGCGAGAAACAGAGAGGCTGAAACAGAGGGCGAGAAACAGAGGGGCTGAAACAGAGGGCGAGAAACAGAGGGGCTGAAACAGAGGGGCTGAAACAGAAGGCAAGAAACAGAGGGGCTGAAACAGAGGGCGAGAAACAGAGGGGCTGAAACAGAGGGCGAGAAACAGTGGGCGAGAAACAGAGGGACTGAAACAGAGGGACTGAAACAGAGGGGCTGAAACAGAGGGTGAGAAACAGAGGGGCTGAAAGAGAGGGCGAGAAACAGAGGGGCTGAAACAGAGGGGCTGAATGAGTGGGGCTGAATCAGAGGGGCTGAATCAGAGGGGCTGAAACAGAGGGTGAGAAACAGATGGGCTGAAACAGAGGGCGAGAAACAAAGTGGCTGAATCAGAGGGGCTAAATCAGAGGGGCTGAAACAAAGGGTGAGAAACAGAGGGGCTGAAACAGAGTGGCTGAAACAGAGGGGCTGAAACAGAGGGGCTGGAACAGAGGGCGAGAAACAGTGGGGCTGAAACAGAGGGCGAGAAACAGAGGGGCTGAAACAGAGGGGCTGAATCAGAGGGGCTAAAACAGAAGGGCTGAATCAAAGGGGCTGAAACAGAGGGGCTGAATCAGAGGGGCTGAAACAGAGGGCGAGAAACAGAGGGTCTGAAACAAAGGGCGAGAAACAGAGGGGCTGAAACAGAGGGCGAGAAACAGAGGGTCTGAAACAGAGGGGCTGAAACAGAGGGGCTAAAACAGAGGGGATGAAACAGAGGGCGAGAAACAGAGGGGCTAAAACAGAGGGGCTGAAACAGAGGGGCTAAATCAGAGGGGCACAAACAGAGGGCGAGAAACAGAGGGGCTGAAACAGAGGCCGAGAAACAGAGGGGCTGAAACAGAGGGGCTGAAACAGAGGGGCTGAAACAGAGGGGCTGAAACAGAGGGCGAGAAACAGAGGGGCTGAAATAGAGGGCGAGACACAGAGGGGCTGATACAGAGGGCGAGAAACAGAGGGGCCGAAACAGAGGGGCTGAAATAGAAGGGCTGAAACAGAGGGGCTGAAACAGAGGGCGAGAAACAGAGGGGCTTAATCAGAGGCGCTGAATCAGAGGGGCTGAAACAGAGGGGCTGAAACAGAGGGCGAGAAACAGAGGGGCTGAAACATAGGGTGAGAAACAGAGGGCGAGAAACAAAGGGGCTGAAACAGAGGGGCTGAATCAGAGGGGCTGAAACAGAGGGGCTGAAACAGAGGGGCTGAAACAGAGGGCGAGAAACAGAGGGGCTGAAACAGAGGGCGAGAAACAGAGTGGCTGAAACAGAGGGGCTGAAACAGAGGGGCTGAAACAGAGGGGCTGAAATAGAGGGCGAGAAACAGTGGGTCTGAAACAGAGGGCGAGACACGGAGGGGCTGATACAGAGGGCGAGAAACAGAGGGGCTGAAACAGAGGGGCTGAAACAGAAGGGCTGAAACAGAGGGGCTGAACAGAGGGCGAGAAACAGGGGGGCTGAATCAGTGGGGCTGAATTAGAGGGGCTGAAACAGAGGGGCTGAAACAGAGGGCGAGAAACAGAGCGGCTGAAACAGCGGGCGAGAAACAGAGGGCAAGAAACAGAGGGGCTGAAACAGAGGGGCTGAAACAGAGGGGCTGAAACAGAGGGGCTGATACAGAGGGCGTGAAACAGAGGGGCTGAAACAGAGGGCGAGAAACAGAGGGGCTGAAACAGAGGGCGAGAAACAGAGTGGCTGAAACAGAGGGACTGAAACAGAGGGCGAGAAACGGAGATGCTGAAACAGAGGGCGAGAAACAGAGGGGCTGAAACAGTGGGCGAGAAACAGAGGGGCTGAAACAGAGGGCGAGAAACAGAGGGGCTGAAACAGAGGGGCTGAAACAGAGGGCAAGAAACAGAGGGGCTGAAACAGAGGGGGAGAAACAGAGGGGCTGAAACAGAGGGCGAGAATCAGTGGGCGAGAAACAGAGGGACTGAAACAGAGGGACTGAAACAGAGGGGCTGAAACAGAGGGGCTGAAACAGATGGGCTGAAACAGAGGGCAAGAAACAGAGGGGCTGAATCAGAGGGTCTAAATCAGAGGGGCTGAATCAGAGGGGCTGAAACAGAGGGGCTGAAACAGAGGGTGAGAAACAGAGGGGCTGAAACAGAGGGGCTGAAACTGATGGGCTGAAACAGAGGGCGAGAAACAGAGGGGCTGAATCAGAGGGGCTAAATCAGAGGATCTGAATCAGAGGGGCTGAAACAGAGGGGCTGAATCAGAGGGGCTGGAACAAAGGGCGAGACACAGAGGGGCTGAAACAGAGGGGCTGAAACAGAGTGGCTGAAACAGAGGGGCTGAAACAGAGGGGCTGGAACAGAGGGGGAGAAACAGAGGGGCTGAAACAGAGGGGCTGAATCAGAGGGGCTGAATCATATGGGCTGAAATAGAGGGCGAGAAACAGAGGGGCTGAAACAGAGGGGCTGAAACAGAGGGGCTGAATCAGAGGGGCTGATTCAGAGGGGCTGAATCAGAGGGGCTGATTCAGAGGGGCTGAATCAGAGGGGCTGAAACAGAGGGCTGGAAACAGAGGGGCTGAAACAGAGGGCGAGCAACAGAGGGGCTGAAACAGCGGGCGAGAAACAGAGGGGCTGAAACAGAGGGGCTGAAACAGAGGGGCTGAAACAGAGTGGCTGAAACAGAGGGGCTGAAACAGAGGGGCTGGAACCATGGGCGAGAAACAGTGGGGCTGAAACAGAGGGCGAGAAACAGAGGGGCTGAAACAGAGGGGCTGAATCAGAGGGGCTGAAACAGAGGGGCTGAATCAAAGGGGCTGAATCAGAGGGGCTGAATCAGAGGGGCTGAAACAGAGGGCGAGAAACAGAGGGGCTGAAACAGATTGCGAGAAACAGAGGGGCTGAAACAGAGGGGCTGAAACAGAGGGGCTGAAACAGAGGGGCTGAAACAGAGTGGCTGAAACAGAGGGGCTGAAACAGAGGGGCTGGAACAGAGGGCGAGAAACAGTGGGGCTGAAACAGAGGGCGAGAAACAGAGGGGCTGAAACAGAGGGGCTGAATCAGAGCGGCTGAAACAGAGGGGCTGAATCAAAGGGGCTGAATCAGAGGGGCTGAATCAGAGGGGCTGAAACAGAGGGCGCGAATCAGAGGGGCTGAAACGGAGGGCGAGAAACAGAGTGGCTGAAACAGAGGGCGAGAAACAGAGTGGCTGAAACAGAGGGGCGGACACAGAGGGGCTAAAACAGAGGGGCTGAAACAGAGGGGCTAAATCAGAGGGGCAGAAACAGAGGGCGAGAAACAGAGGGGCTGAAACAGAGGCCGAGAAACAAAGGGGCTGAAACAGAGGGGCTGAAACAGAGGGGCTGAAACAGAGGGGCTGAAACAGAGGGCGAGAAACAGCGGGGCTGATACAGAGGGCGAGAAACAGAGGGGCTGAATCAGAGGGGCTGAATCAGAGGGGCTGAAACAGAGGGGCTGAAACAGAGGGCGAGAAACAGAGGGGCTGAAACAGAGGGTGAGAAACAGAGGGGCAGAAACAGAGGGCGAGAAACAGAGGGGCTGAAACAGAGGGCGAGAAACAGAGTGGCTGAAACAGAGGGGCTGAAACAGAGGGGCTGAAACAGAGGGGCTGAAATAGAGGGCGAGAAACAGTGGGGCTGAAACAGAGGGCGAGAAACAGAGTGGCTGAAACAGAGGGCGAGAAACAGAGTGGCTGAAACAGAGGGGCTGACACAGAGGGGCTAAAACAGAGGGGCTGAAACAGAGGGGCTAAATCAGAGGGGCAGAAACAGAGGGCGAGAAACAGAGGGGCTGAAACAGAGGCCGAGAAACAAAGGGGCTGAAACAGAGGGGCTGAAACAGAGGGGCTGAAACAGAGGGGCTGAAACAGAGGGCGAGAAACAGCGGGGCTGATACAGAGGGCGAGAAACAGAGGGGCTGAATCAGAGGGGCTGAATCAGAGGGGCTGAAACAGAGGGGCTGAAACAGAGGGCGAGAAACAGAGGGGCTGAAACAGAGGGTGAGAAACAGAGGGGCAGAAACAGAGGGCGAGAAACAGAGGGGCTGAAACAGAGGGCGAGAAACAGAGTGGCTGAAACAGAGGGGCTGAAACAGAGGGGCTGAAACAGAGGGGCTGAAATAGAGGGCGAGAAACAGTGGGGCTGAAACAGAGGGCGAGACACGGAGGGGCTGATACAGAGGGCGAGAAACAGAGGGGCTGAAACAGAGGGGCTGAAACAGAAGGGCTGAAACAGAGGGGCTGAACAGAGGGCGAGACAGGGGGGCTGAATCAGTGGGGCTGAATCAGAGGGGCTGAAACAGAGGGGCTGAAACAGAGGGCGAGAAACAGAGGGGCTGAAACAGCGAGCGAGAAACAGAGGGCGAGAAACAGAGGGGCTGAAACAGAGGGGCTGAAACAGAGGGGCTGAAACAGAGGGGCTGATACAGAGGGCGTGAAACAAATGGGCTGAAACAGAGGGCGAGAAACAGAGGGGCTGAAACAGAGGGCGAGAAACAGAGGGGCTGAAACAGAGGGGCTGAAACAGAGGGGCTGAAACAGAGGGACTGAAACAGAGGGCGAGAAACAGAGAGGCTGAAACAGAGGGCGAGAAACAGAGGGGCTGAAACAGAGGGCGAGAAACAGAGGGGCTGAAACAGAGGGGCTGAATCAGAGGGCAAGAAACAGAGGGGCTGAAACAGAGGGCGAGAAACAGAGGGGCTGAAACAGAGGGCGAGAAACAGTGGGCGAGAAACAGAGGTGTTGAAACAGAGGGACTGAAACAGAGGGGCTGAAACAGAGGGCGAGAAACAGAGGGGCTGAAAGAGCGGCGAGAAACAGAGGGTGGTGAAACAGAGAGGCTGAAACAGATGTGCTGAAACAGAGGGCGAGAAACAGAGGGGCTGAATCAGAGGGGCTAAATCAGAGGGGCTGAATCAGAGGGGCTGAAACAGAGGGGCTGAATCAGAGGGGCTGAAACAAAGGGCGAGAAACAGAGGGGCTGAAACAGAGGGGCTGAAACAGAGTGGCTGAAACAGAGGGGCTGAAACAGAGGGGCTGAATCAGAGGGGCTGAAACAGAGGGCGAGAAACGGAGGGGCTGAAACAGAGTGCGAGAAACAGAGGGGCTGAAACAGAGGGGCTGAAACAGAGGGGCTGAATCAGAGGGGCTGATTCAGAGGGGCTGAATCAGAGGGGCTGAAACAGAGGGCTGGAAACAGAGGGGCTGAAACAGAGGGCGAGAAACAGAGGGTCTGAAACAGAGAGGCTGAAACAGAGGGGCTGAAACAGAGGGGCTGAAACAGAGTGGCTGAAACAGAGGGGCTGAAACAGAGGGGCTGGAACCGAGGGCGAGAAACAGAGGGGCTGAAACAGAGGGGCTGAATCAGAGGGGCTGAAACAGAGGGGCTGAATCAAAGGGGCTGAATCAGAGGGGCTGAATCAGAGGGGCTGAAACAGAGGGCGAGAAACAGAGGGGCTTAAACAGAGGGCGAGAAACAGAGGGGCTGAAACAGAGGGGCTGAAACAGATGGGCTGTATCAGAGGGGCTGATTCAGAGGGGCTGAAACAGAGGCGCTAAGACAGAGGGGCTGAAACAGAGGGCGAGAAACAGAGGGGCTGAAACAGAGGGGCTGAAACAGAGGGGCTGAATCAGAGGGGCTGAATCAGAGGGGCTGAAACAGAGGGTGAGAAACAGAGGGGCTGAAACAGAGGGCGAGAAACAGAGGGGCCAAATCAGAGGGGCAGAAATAAAGGGCGAGAAACAGAGGGGCTGAAACAGAGGGCGAGAAACAGAGTGGCTGAAACAGAGGGGCTGAAACAGAGGGGCTGAAACAGACGGGCTGAAACAGAGGGCGAGAAACAGAGGGGCTGAAACAGAGGGCGAGACACAGAGGGGCTGATACAGAGGGCGAGAAACAGAGGGGCTGAAACAGAGGGGCTGAAACAGGAGGGCTGAAACAGAGGGGCCGAACAGAGGGCGAGAAACAGAGGGGCTGAATCAGTGGGGCTGAATCAGAGTGGCTGAAACAGAGGGGCTGAAACAGAGTGCGAGAAACAGAGGGGCTGAAACAGCGGGTGAGAAACAGAGGGCGAGAAACAGAGGGCCTGAAACAGAGGGGCTGAAACAGAGGGGCTGATACAGAGGGCGTGAAACAGAGGGGCTGAAACAGAGGGCGAGAAACAGAGGGGCTGAAACAGAGGGCGAGAAACAGAGGGGCTGAAACAGAGGGCGAGAAACAGAGAGGCTGAAACAGAGGGCGAGAAACAGAGGGGCTGAAACAGAGGGCGAGAAACAGAGGGGCTGAAACAGAGGGGCTGAAACAGAGGGCAAGAAACAGAGGGGCTGAAACAGAGGGCGAGAAACAGAGGGGCTGAAACAGAGGGCGAGAAACAGTGGGCGAGAAACAGAGGGACTGAAACAGAGGGACTGAAACAGAGGGGCTGAAACAGAGGGTGAGATACAGAGGGGCTGAAAGAGAGGGCGAGAAACAGAGGGGCTGAAACAGAGGGGCTGAATGAGTGGGGCTGAATCAGAGGGGCTGAATCAGAGGGGCTGAAACAGAGGGTGAGAAACAGATGGGCTGAAACAGAGGGCGAGAAACAAAGTGGCTGAATCAGAGGGGCTAAATCAGAGGGGCTGAAACAAAGGGCGAGAAACAGAGGGGCTGAAACAGAGGGGCTGAAACAGAGTGGCTGAAACAGAGGGGCTGAAACAGAGGGGCTGGAACAGAGGGGTAGAAACAGAGGGACTGAAACAGAGGGGCTGAATCAGAGGGGCTGAAACAGAGGACGAGAAACAGAGGGGCTGAAACAGAGGGCGTGAAACAGAGGGGCTTAAACAGGGGGGCTGAAACAGAGGGGCTGAATCAGAGGGGCTGATTCAGAGGGGCTGAATCAGAGGGGCTGAAACAGAGGGCTGGAAACACAGGGGCTGAAACAGAAGGCGAGAAACAGAGGGGCTGTAACAGAGGGCGAGAAACAGAGGGGCTGAAACAGAGGGGCTGAAACAGAGGGGCTGAAACAGAGTGGCTGAAACAGAGGGGCTGAAACAGAGGGGCTGGAACAGAGGGCGAGAAACAGTGGGGATGAAACAGAGGGCGAGAAACAGAGGGGCTGAAACAGAGGGGCTGAATCAGAGCGGCTGAAACAGAGGGGCTGAATCAAAGGGGCTGAATCAGAGCGGCTGAATCAGAGGGGCTGAAACAGAGGGCGAGAAACAAAGGGGCTGAAACAGAGGGCGAGAAACAGAGGGGCTGAAACAGAGGGTGAGAAACAGAGGGTCTGAAACAGAGGGGCTGAAACAGAGGGGCTAAAACAGAGGGGCTGAAACAGAGGGCGAGAAACAGAGGGGCTAAAACAGAGGGGCAGAAACAGAGGGGCTAAATCAGAGGGGCACAAACAGAGGGCGAGAAACAGAGGGGCTGAAACAGAGGCCGAGAAACAGAGGGCTGAAACAGAGGGGCTGAAACAGAGGGGCTGAAACAGAGGGGCTGAAACAGAGGGCGAGAAACAGAGGGGCTGAAATTGAGGGCGAGACACAGAGGGGCTGATACAGAGGGCGAGAAACAGAGGGGCTGAAACAGAGGGGCTGAAATAGAAGGGCTGAAACAGAGGGGCTGAAACAGAGGGCGAGAAACAGAGGGGCTTAATCAGAGGCGCTGAATCAGAGGGGCTGAAACAAGGGGCTGAAACAGAGGGCGAGAAACAGAGGGGCTGAAACAGAGGACGAGAAACAGAGGGCGAGAAACAGAGGGGCTGAAACAGAGGGGCTGAATCAGAGGGGCTGAAATAGAGGGTGAGAAACAGAGGGGCAGAAACAGAGGGCGAGAAACAGAGGGGCTGAAACAGAGGGCGAGAAACAGAGTGGCTGAAACAGAGGGGCTGAAACAGAGGGGCTGAAACAGAGGGGCTGAAATAGAGGGCGAGAAACAGTGGGGCTGAAACAGAGGGCGAGACACGGAGGGGCTGATACAGAGGGCGAGAAACAGAGGGGCTGAAACAGAGGGGCTGAAACAGAAGGGCTGAAACAGAGGGGCTGAACAGAGGGCGAGTAACAGGGGGGCTGAATCAGTGGGGCTGAATCAGAGGGGCTGAAACAGAGGGGCTGAAACAGAGGGCTGGAAACACAGGGGCTGAAACAGAAGGCGAGAAACAGAGGGGCTGTAACAGAGGGCGAGAAACAGAGGGGCTGAAACAGAGGGGCTGAAACAGAGGGGCTGAAACAGAGTGGCTGAAACAGAGGGGCTGAAACAGAGGGGCTGGAACAGAGGGCGAGAAACAGTGGGGATGAAACAGAGGGCGAGAAACAGAGGGGCTGAAACAGAGGGGCTGAATCAGAGCGGCTGAAACAGAGGGGCTGAATCAAAGGGGCTGAATCAGAGCGGCTGAATCAGAGGGGCTGAAACAGAGGGCGAGAAACAAAGGGGCTGAAACAGAGGGCGAGAAACAGAGGGGCTGAAACAGAGGGTGAGAAACAGAGGGTCTGAAACAGAGGGGCTGAAACAGAGGGGCTAAAACAGAGGGGCTGAAACAGAGGGCGAGAAACAGAGGGGCTAAAACAGAGGGGCTGAAACAGAGGGGCTAAATCAGAGGGGCACAAACAGAGGGCGAGAAACAGAGGGGCTGAAACAGAGGCCGAGAAACAGAGGGCTGAAACAGAGGGGCTGAAACAGAGGGGCTGAAACAGAGGGGCTGAAACAGAGGGCGAGAAACAGAGGGGCTGAAATTGAGGGCGAGACACAGAGGGGCTGATACAGAGGGCGAGAAACAGAGGGGCTGAAACAGAGGGGCTGAAATAGAAGGGCTGAAACAGAGGGGCTGAAACAGAGGGCGAGAAACAGAGGGGCTTAATCAGAGGCGCTGAATCAGAGGGGCTGAAACAGAGGGGCTGAAACAGAGGGGCTGAAACAGAGGGCTGGAAACACAGGGGCTGAAACAGAAGGCGAGAAACAGAGGGGCTGTAACAGAGGGCGAGAAACAGAGGGGCTGAAACAGAGGGGCTGAAACAGAGGGGCTGAAACAGAGTGGCTGAAACAGAGGGGCTGAAACAGAGGGGCTGGAACAGAGGGCGAGAAACAGTGGGGATGAAACAGAGGGCGAGAAACAGAGGGGCTGAAACAGAGGGGCTGAATCAGAGCGGCTGAAACAGAGGGGCTGAATCAAAGGGGCTGAATCAGAGCGGCTGAATCAGAGGGGCTGAAACAGAGGGCGAGAAACAAAGGGGCTGAAACAGAGGGCGAGAAACAGAGGGGCTGAAACAGAGGGTGAGAAACAGAGGGTCTGAAACAGAGGGGCTGAAACAGAGGGGCTAAAACAGAGGGGCTGAAACAGAGGGCGAGAAACAGAGGGGCTAAAACAGAGGGGCAGAAACAGAGGGGCTAAATCAGAGGGGCACAAACAGAGGGCGAGAAACAGAGGGGCTGAAACAGAGGCCGAGAAACAGAGGGCTGAAACAGAGGGGCTGAAACAGAGGGGCTGAAACAGAGGGGCTGAAACAGAGGGCGAGAAACAGAGGGGCTGAAATTGAGGGCGAGACACAGAGGGGCTGATACAGAGGGCGAGAAACAGAGGGGCTGAAACAGAGGGGCTGAAATAGAAGGGCTGAAACAGAGGGGCTGAAACAGAGGGCGAGAAACAGAGGGGCTTAATCAGAGGCGCTGAATCAGAGGGGCTGAAACAGAGGGGCTGAAACAGAGGGCGAGAAACAGAGGGGCTGAAACAGAGGACGAGAAACAGAGGGCGAGAAACAGAGGGGCTGAAACAGAGGGGCTGAATCAGAGGGGCTGAAATAGAGGGTGAGAAACAGAGGGGCAGAAACAGAGGGCGAGAAACAGAGGGGCTGAAACAGAGGGCGAGAAACAGAGTGGCTGAAACAGAGGGGCTGAAACAGAGGGGCTGAAACAGAGGGGCTGAAATAGAGGGCGAGAAACAGTGGGGCTGAAACAGAGGGCGAGACACGGAGGGGCTGATACAGAGGGCGAGAAACAGAGGGGCTGAAACAGAGGGTCTGAAACAGAAGGGCTGAAACAGAGGGGCTGAACAGAGGGCGAGTAACAGGGGGGCTGAATCAGTGGGGCTGAATCAGAGGGGCTGAAACAGAGGGGCTGAAACAGAGGGCGAGAAACAGAGGGGCTGAAACAGGGGGGCTGAAACAGAGGGGCTGAATCAGAGGGGCTGATTCAGAGGGGCTGAATCAGAGTCGCTGAAACAGAGGGCTGGAAACAGAGGGGCTGAAACAGAGGGCGAGAAACAGAGGGGTTGAAACAGAGGGCGAGAAACAGAGGGGCTGAAACAGAGGGGCTGAAACAGAGGGGCTGAAACAGAGGGGCTGAAACAGAGTGGCTGAAACAGAGGGGCTGAAACAGGGGGCTGGAACAGAGGGCGAGAAACAGTGGGGCTGAAACAGAGGGCGAGAAACAGAGGGGCTGAAACAGAGGGGCTGAATCAGAGGGGCTAAAACAGAGGGGCTGAATCAAAGGGGCTGAAACAGAGGGGCTGAATCAGAGGGGCTGAAACAGAGGGCGAGAAACAGAGGGTCTGAAACAAAGGGCGAGAAACAGAGGGGCTGAAACAGAGGGCGAGAAACAGAGGGTCTGAAACAGACGGGCTGAAACAGAGGGGCTAAAACAGAGGGGATGAAACAGAGGGCGAGAAACAGAGGGGCTAAAACAGAGGGGCTGAAACAGAGGGGCTAAATCAGAGGGGCACAAACAGAGGGCGAGAAACAGAGGGGCTGAAACAGAGGCCGAGAAACAGAGGGGCTGAAACAGAGGGGCTGAAACAGAGGGGCTGAAACAGAGGGGCTGAAACAGAGGGCGAGAAACAGAGGGGCTGAAATAGAGGGCGAGACACAGAGGGGCTGATACAGAGGGCGAGAAACAGAGGGGCCGAAACAGAGGGGCTGAAATAGAAGGGCTGAAACAGAGGGGCTGAAACAGAGGGCGAGAAACAGAGGGGCTTAATCAGAGGCGCTGAATCAGAGGGGCTGAAACAGAGGGGCTGAAACAGAGGGCGAGAAACAGAGGGGCTGAAACATAGGGCGAGAAACAGAGGGCGAGAAACAGAGGGGCTGAAACAGAGGGGCTGAATCAGAGGGGCTGAAACAGAGGGGCTGAAACAGAGGGGCTGAAACAGAGGGCGAGAAACAGAGGGGCTGAAACAGAGGGCGAGAAACAGAGTGGCTGAAACAGAGGGGCTGAAACAGAGGGGCTGAAACAGAGGGGCTGAAATAGAGGGCGAGAAACAGTGGGGCTGAAACAGAGGGCGAGACACGGAGGGGCTGATACAGAGGGCGAGAAACAGCGGGGCTGAAACAGAGGGGCTGAAACAGAAGGGCTGAAACAGAGGGGCTGAACAGAGGGCGAGAAACAGGGGGGCTGAATCAGTGGGGCTGAATTAGAGGGGCTGAAACAGAGGGGCTGAAACAGAGGGCGAGAAACAGAGCGGCTGAAACAGCGGGCGAGAAACAGAGGGCAAGAAACAGAGGGGCTGAAACAGAGGGGCTGAAACAGAGGGGCTGAAACAGAGGGCTGATACAGAGGGCGTGAAACAGAGGGGCTGAAACAGAGGGCGAGAAACAGAGGGGCTGAAACAGAGGGCGAGAAACAGAGGGGCTGAAACAGAGGGACTGAAACAGAGGGCGAGAAACAGAGAGGCTGAAACAGAGGGCGAGAAACAGAGGGGCTGAAACAGTGGGCGAGAAACAGAGGGTCTGAAACAGAGGGCGAGAAACAGAGGGGCTGAAACAGAGGGGCTGAAACAGAGGGCAAGAAACAGAGGGGCTGAAACAGAGGGGGAGAAACAGAGGGGCTGAAACAGAGGGCGAGAATCAGTGGGCGAGAAACAGAGGGACTGAAACAGAGGGACTGAAACAGAGGGGCTGAAACAGAGGGGCTGAAACAGATGGGCTGAAACAGAGGGCGAGAAACAGTGGGGCTGAATCAGAGGGTCTAAATCAGAGGGGCTGAATCAGAGGGGCTGAAACAGAGGGGCTGAAACAGAGGGTGAGAAACAGAGGGGCTGAAACAGAGGGGCTGAAACAGATGGGCTGAAACAGAGGGCGAGAAACAGAGGGGCTGAATCAGAGGGGCTAAATCAGAGGATCTGAATCAGAGGGGCTGAAACAGAGGGGCTGAATCAGAGGGGCTGGAACAAAGGGCGAGAAACAGAGGGGCTGAAACAGAGGGGCTGAAACAGAGTGGCTGAAACAGAGGGGCTGAAACAGAGGGGCTGGAACAGAGGGGGAGAAACAGAGGGGCTGAAACAGAGGGGCTGAATCAGAGGGGCTGAATCATATGGGCTGAAACAGAGGGCGAGAAACAGAGGGGCTGAAACAGAGGGGCTGAAACAGAGGGGCTGAATCAGAGGGGCTGATTCAGAGGGGCTGAATCAGAGGGGCTGATTCAGAGGGGCTGAATCAGAGGGGCTGAAACAGAGGGCTGGAAACAGAGGGGCTGAAACAGAGGGCGAGCAACAGAGGGGCTGAAACAGCGGGCGAGAAACAGAGGGGCTGAAACAGAGGGGCTGAAACAGAGGGGCTGAAACAGAGTGGCTAAAACAGAGGGGCTGAAACAGAGGGGCTGGAACCGTGGGCGAGAAACAGTGGGGCTGAAACAGAGGGCGAGAAACAGAGGGGCTGAAACAGAGGGGCTGAATCAGAGGGGCTGAAACAGAGGGGCTGAATCAAAGGGGCTGAATCAGAGGGGCTGAATCAGAGGGGCTGAAACAGAGGGCGAGAAACAGAGGGGCTGAAACAGATTGCGAGAAACAGAGGGGCTGAAACAGAGGGGCTGAAACAGAGGGGCTGAAACAGAGGGGCTGAAACAGAGGGGCTGAAACAGAGGGGCTGAAACAGAGGGGCTGGAACAGAGGGCGAGAAACAGTGGGGCTGAAACAGAGGGCGAGAAACAGAGGGGCTGAAACAGAGGGGCTGAATCAGAGCGGCTGAAACAGAGGGGCTGAATCAAAGGGGCTGAATCAGAGGGGCTGAATCAGAGGGGCTGAAACAGAGGGCGCGAATCAGAGGGGCTGAAACAGAGGGCGAGAAACAGAGTGGCTGAAACAGAGGGCGAGAAACAGAGGGGCTGAAACAGAGGGGCTGACACAGAGCGGCTAAAACAGAGGGGCTGAAACAGAGGGCGAGAAACAGAGGGGCTAAAACAGAGGGGCTGAAACAGAGGGGCTAAATCAGAGGGGCAGAAACAGAGGGCGAGAAACAGAGGGGCTGAAACAGAGGCCGAGAAACAAAGGGGCTGAAACAGAGGGGCTGAAACAGAGGGGCTGAAACAGAGGGGCTGAAACAGAGGGCGAGAAACAGCGGGGCTGATACAGAGGGCGAGAAACAGAGGGGCTGAATCAGAGGGGCTGAATCAGAGGGGCTGAAACAGAGGGGCTGAAACAGAGGGGCTGAATCAGAGGGGCTGAAACAGAGGGCGAGAAACAGAGGGGCAGAAACAGAGGGCGAGAAACAGAGGGGCTGAAACAGAGGGCGAGAAACAGAGTGGCTGAAACAGAGGGGCTGAAACAGAGGGGCTGAAACAGAGGGGCTGAAATTGAGGGCGAGAAACAGTGGGGCTGAAACAGAGGGCGAGACACGGAGGGGCTGATACAGAGGGCGAGAAACAGAGGGGCTGAAACAGAGGGGCTGAAACAGAAGGGCTGAAACAGAGGGGCTGAACAGAGGGCGAGACAGGGGGGCTGAATCAGTGGGGCTGAATCAGAGGGGCTGAAACAGAGGGGCTGAAACAGAGGGCGAGAAACAGAGGG